>NC_140701.1:34358277-34958277 GCF_054131305.1 Coturnix japonica
CTGGTAGATGGTATTGCCTCTGCCAGTCATTCAGATCAATTTCTTGCATTCCGCATGGGAGCACCTTTAGGGAAGAAAAAGGATCATGAACATGGAAACTACAAGCTACTACTTTGCTTCTACAGCAAGACTATTGTACTTAAATACTACTGTACTTCAAAGACCCGCAATCACAGTACGCTTGGTTTTAATATTAAACTCTTAAACTTCCACAGCAAATAACATCCGTTCACAAAGAAAATGTAGAGTGGCAACAAAGGAGATACCCCAGTCGTGAAAATGAATGTACTTAGACATATAAACCATACTTTCTCATTGCCTAACTGTACCATTCTGTGCTAGAAATACGATGTTCTGCTGCAGAGTATAATTTGCAGAGACCAAAAGCAGCTAAAACCTGCTCCACTCTGTAATTTGACCATCTGCTGATATTTGGTTCTTATCTCCCTTGCTTTCCAATTGCTCACTCTTTAGACACACGCAAATCACATGGTCAAGGATTACAAAAACACTGTTAGCCAAAAAAAATTATGCTGGCAGAATCTTAACCTTAGAAACGTGTAATTTGGTTGCAAAGAAGAAAGTGAAGATGAACACAGTAACCAAATACTAACTGATACATAAGGCTTCTCTCACACATCCTGAAAACAGAACCACCAGCCTCAATGAACTCTGCTCTTCAGACACTGACTGAAATTCAAGTATTACATGTAGCCGCCTGAATCTGGCAATAGTCAAAGAATCCTCTACCTCCAGCTCCTTAGCATCAAAGGACCGCTGTGGCAGAATTTCACTGAAGCCTTCAAAAAAAGCTTGTGTCTGTTCCTCTACGCCTCAGGAAAGTCTCCATTCTGCTACCAGCCTGGAAAAGATACAGAAGGATCATTTAAAATGGGCTACGCTAACCCAAGTTCATCTTTGTTAGTTTGTTTTGAAACGAAGCGTAAGCTGTGTTAAGAAAAATGCTGGAAAGTTCTGGGGATAGAGCACTGTATAACTGTACTCTAATTTTATTTACAACCTTCAATCTGTGCAAACAATTTTAAGTTAAAACGCTATGTTTCCAACCACTCGACTATGGAAATCTTTCCAGATGACTCGTGACAAAAGCAACTGCTTCAGCGCACACTTACAGTAAAGCACACCTACCTTGTGCTGGCCACGCAGGAAGCACGTGACGCAGCTCCAGACTGCTTTCCTGAGGCCCAGCTTCATTTCACGGCCACTCACTCTCTGCTGCTGGACATTCTGCAACGGAAAAGCCACCAGATGCAAATCCCATCCCTTGCAGATGGCATCAGACCTCCGCTCTCATGGCAGTCGCACTCACGGCTCCGGGGGAGAAAGCAGACGTGTGCTTACCGAGCGAGCGCTGTTTGCTGCCAGCTGCTGGTAGGAACCCACGCCTAACCCTACAGTACCAACAGTAACCTATGCCTAACTCTACTATGGGAACAATCAACTACTCCTAACACTACAGCACGAACAGGAACCTACTCCTAACAGGAAAACACCAACAATACCTACTCCTAACACTAAAACATGAACAATAACCTACGCCTAACTCAAGAACATGAACAACTTACCTACACCTAACTAAAACTAAACTAAACACTAAAACCAACAAGAATAACTGGAACGGGGACAAAGAGAGTAAAGATGGGACTGGGTGCCCACAGAACGTGGCTGCAGAAGAGGCCCAAAGGAGGAGCAGATGTTACAAAAATGCCACCCAGCTAATGCCGGGGGCGGGGGCCGCACAGTGGGTAAGGAGCTCAGCGCCTGGACCAGCCACGGTGGAGCTGCAATGGTGCCAACGCAGGGCCTGGCACGGTGGTGTGGTGCCAGGCCAGCTATGCTGCGGGTGGATCCACCTCCATGGGCTCCTCTGCAGGTGGATCCACCTCCATTGGCTCATCCAGAGGCGGATCCACCTCCATTGGCTCCACATGGGTGGTGGTCACCAGGCTGGTGCAGGCATGATGAAAAATGGCTCTCTTACCCCTCCTCTGCCTGATGGTCAAGGTGGGCCCCCTCCTCCTCTTCGGTTCTGGGGCCTCCAGCTCCATCCTCCCGCCTGAAACAGGGAAAACTTCCACCCTCGCCCTCTTCGCTGCTGACATGGCTGTTACATGTCACAGCTGTCAGATGTGAGTGCACTGCGCGCGGCAGCGGTGACCAAGGTGACGTGGAGAGGGTTCTAAAATGGCGGCTGAACTGCTGGCACTGGCGTTCCACATAGGATGAGGAGGGGGCTAGAGGGCAGGGCACGGCACGGGAGCTAAAAGGCGCTCCCTGTGCCCAGCAGGCAGCCCTTCTCTCCAGCCAGCAAAAGGGCACAGAAGAGCCGGCCCTGAGAAAAGGGCCGTCGGCCTCCTTCACCCTCCCCCTCCTTCCACAAGGGAATCCCCCCTTGGGGCTGGGGCACGCAGCACACAGCAGCACACTCAGGGATCTCCTGAAGTCAGTACCAACAACAGCAGGCTCCAAAGGGGACCTAACTACGCCTGCCTGCTGCTACACAGAATCCTGGCTTCCATTTCAGCACCCAGCGCCTCTTCCTGCAGGTCACTTCTGGGCATTCAAACATCACCTACAATAAATACGACCAACTGAGTTCTGAACAAAAGCTTCAGAGTCTCTGAGGGAAGACCTCATTCCCTATGAGCTTCCTCCACAAGGCTGCTTGTTACTCGCCTGGCTTAGAAAGCCCTTGCATTCAACAACCCCAAAATCACACCCCCACTGCTCGCCAGAGCATCTCAGGCAGCCTTGCTGGCAAAGACGGGCTAGGGAAGTATTGCAGGACTCAACTTCCATCTCCTCCTGCCACGAAGCAGGCAGCCGGCAGCCGGGAGCAGGGAGGCAGCATCTGGGACACAGAGCTATCAGCAGAACAGCTGTGGGAGGCTCACACCGAGCCCAGCAACACTTCAGCTGCACCGAGGGGACAGGCACACGCTGGTGCTGTGGCTCCGTGCCCAGGGGCGCAGCTGCCGCAGGGCCAGCCTACATCAGCCCGGGCAGCTTCTGCCAGCTCCCACACAGCTTCTCCCCTTTGCACTTTCTCGTGCCAGGGAAAACCAGGCCAACAGGCAGAGACCTGGTGCGGGACGCAGACTGCCCACCAAGGCCACCCAGTCCAACTGCTGGCCCCGCACAGGAACACCCAAATGCAAACCCCAGCTCCCAGAGCATTGTTCAAATGCTCCTGCAGCTCTGGCAGCTCGCTGCTGGCATCACCGCCCTGGGCAGTGCTTCCACTGCCCTTGCTCCTGCCACAAGACACCAACGTCTGCTTCTAATGCGGCTCCATGATGGGACCCTGTTTGCAATAGAAAAACACACGGAGGCTGCCAGCCACTGCAACACGCGCTGTGAAACCCCTGGCACTGCTGAGTCCGAAGAGCAGATGAGAGAAGCATCTGCCTGCGATGGACAGGCTGCGGAGGGATTGAATCCTGCCTTCGAATCGGGACACCGCAGAGCCTCCCTGGGGACCCAAAGACTTATGGCAGCGCCAACACAGCAGGCAGAAACGCAACATGCTCCTGACTGCCCGCACTGTTAAAAAGCTCCCTCTCCCTCCCTCCGCCCTATGACGGCAGCCCTTCAAAGCAACCAACACAACCACGCCAAACCGCAGCCCGGACTCGTCCCGCTCACTGCAATCCAGACCCACTCCATCCGTACAAACCTTCATCCATGCCGTTTCTTAACCGGGCCTCGGCGCCACCCGGATCTTACAGCCAGCGAGCGGCTGGCAAACAAACGGCCGTCTTCCTCTTCCTGCCGCACAGCCCAGCATGGTCGGAGCCGCACCACACGATCCGGGCTGGGGCCGGCTCAGGCTCTGCCTCCAGGCTTTTGGGGCCGGCCGGGTGACTCCGCAGCACAGCGAGACCGTGGAGCTGCCCGGGAGCTGCCTCTGGGTGCCCGCAGCGCTGCGAGCTCCTCCCCTGACAGCCCCTCCATGCCCGCCATGGCCCGGAAGTGCTCTCCGCCGCCTGCAGGAAGCACTTCCTGTCACATGGCTCAGACCGGGCTGGGGCCTGTTGGGGAGGGGCAGTGAGGGGCCCAAAACTGGACACAGCGCTCGAGGTGCTGCCTCACCAGATCTGAGTACAGGGGGACAATCACCTCTCTGTTCCTCCTGGCAACACCGTTCCTGATGCAAGCCAGGATGCTGTTGGCCTTCTTGGCCACCTGGGCACACTGTCGGCTCGTGTTCAGCCGAGCATCAATCAGTACCCCCAGGTCCATTACCTCTACGCAGTCTTCCAGCCACTCCGCCCCAAGCCTATAGCACCGCCTGGGGTTGTTGTGGCCAAAGTGTAGGACCCGGCATTTGGTCTCGTTGAACTGACTTGCGGAATCAAACTCTATAATCCAGAAATGGGTTATAAAGCAGGTATGTTTATTCCAGAGTTGCACAGCGCTGGGTGCAAGGGGGATAGCTCCTCCAAACTTGCACACCGACTTGTAAAACCGTGATACAGATATAGGTACACCTCATGCATAGTCATTGATTTCCCGTAATTCTGATACATATTCTTTATCATGCAGACCCCCTCTTGTTATCGCCCATCTTGTCAGGGAGATGCAACTCCTCTTTTGATATTTACAACACCTAATCCCCTCCTTGCCAGGTGTCTCAGGGAGTTCTCACTCCTTATCTGCATCCTTCCTGCTCTCCCAGACCCATTGTCTCCATTCCTTGTTATTCTAACTAACTAAATCATTTTCTGTAAACTACCTTTAACTATCCCCCTTGTAGCCCCCCCTTTATTCTGAATTCCAGCAGAGCATCTGTTTTCTGCTTCACTGTTCATTCCCCCCTTTTCTTTAATCTAGCAGGATTTCTCTCCTGCTAGATCATTCTTTTTCTGGTGTGTGGCTAGCTGTTCTGCTATTCTCTTAATTGCACTTTTGTATATTGCATATGTAGTTAACCCAATCTACGTTCTTGTTGATTGTCACCCACCAAAACAGTGACTCAAATTTTGCAGGATTTTGATTTCTTGCCTTAAATTTATCAGGGACTCCTCTAGGTACCTTGATTGAATCTATATATATTGCATCGTCAAATGATATCCCTAAACCCCTTTTGGTTCTTCCAGAATTTTTGGATATGCCTTTTTCAAATGCCAGGGTGAATGGTATAACTAATTGAACAAGTGCACAGGTGCCTCCCCAGTTAGATGGTAGGGTGGACCATAAAACCTTTCCCCCACAGTACCACCAGAGATCTTCCCTGGAGATTCCCAGTCTTGAATAATTTCCTACTGAATCCTCCATAACATTCAAGACCTCACTGCACAAGGAAAAGTTTCCCATAGGCCTGGTAGCCTTCACACCCTACCATGAGAGGCAAGCTGTATGGTTACCTACCGCTGTAGAGATCGCAGGAGGGATCTTGACATCTGTATCAGGCATTGGAGGAGACAAGAGGGAGAGAGATCTGCAGTCTCTATTTCCCCAGGCAGTTTTCTCTTGGTACAGGGCAATCATGCATCGTATTCCCTTTGGGTCCTTGGTGATCCCAGCAGAATGGGTACCACCTGAGCTATGGGCCATCCGGATGCACAAGCACAGCAATTGCTATGGTTGAGACTCTGGACAATATACTTAATCCATTCTACCCAGGCATTACTGTCCCCATATCCTGTTTTGATTTCAAATGTTTATCTAAGATCTTTTATCTCCTCAGCTGTCACAATTGCAGGGTTTTCAAGATGATTTTCTAACCCCTTTTTAAGCTCTTCCCTATCCTGGACATTCTGGGTATTTTCAAGGAGTGTACCTGTCCAGTCTCAATTGGCAGTTGTCCACCATACATCATTCCATCAGTTGGTCCCTCCCCCGCATTATTGTCAAATTTCACCTTTTCTAGATAATCATCAGGATAACAAATGGGTACAGCAGTAAAAACTTTTTGTTACAACAAGGAAAACTTTTGTGAGCATTAGTTCTATATAGGTTATAATACTCTCCTACTTAAATACTTAAATACACAATTTATTTACCTATTCGAGGAAAAGTTAAAGGTTATTTAAAATAATAATAATAAAAATATGCATATAAAAGCTTTTCATTATTTCCTTCTAATTCTTATCTTTTAAAGGTTTTTCTGTCTCAACAGTTTCCACACCTCAGGGCTAGTGGATGCCTTTACCAGTGTGTCATAAGTCCATCCTTTCTCGGCTGTCCTCACAGCTGTTTCAGTTGTTAGGAGTACTTGGAATGGTCCTTCCCAGTCAGGTTGCAGCTTTGTCTCCTTCCCAGTCTGTATCAGGATCCAGTCCCTGGCTTGAAATGGGTGAACTGGAAGTTTCAAAGATGATGTTTGTGTTCTGCATCTTCTAAGGGTTTGTCCTTCAGGTCTGACTGACATGTCCCCCTTGTGCCTCCAATACAGTAAACACTGTATGAGATATTAAAACTGGTATCCTTTGGCCCAGTGTAGATTTACAGGCTTCTTGAATATTGAGCACTAGTGCAGTCACCACCCTCAGGCACCCTGGCCATCCCTTACTCTCCTCCTTGGCAATTTGCGGCTCATGGGTTTGGCAGATGGCTTCCCCCCTGGCAGTCCTTAAGGTTCACTTGCTGTTGAGTTATATGTGCTTTCTGTAAACCAAGAAATTCAGCAAACTCACAGACCATTGCACAGTTCTCTTTTGTCGCTGTGGCACTGACGTGCTGCAGTAAAGTTCCACCTTGGGATGGAGGATCCCAGGTCTCAGGCTCAGAGCTGACCAGTTCTCAAAAATCATTAATCTGTTCTCAGAACCCCGGGTAACGCTGTCCTGGTTAACTGAGTGTCTCTTCTCCCCATATTGGCCAAAGCAGGCAGAAGAAACATCCTTCAAATCCAGAAGGTAAACTACTCCACCTATTCATTCCTTAATTGGGTTAATAAAGTGCATGGATTTGCCACCACTGAGTGTATGCATTCAACAATTCTATTACTTGCCTTCAAGCGTTGTACCAAACTACAGCACTTGCTATCAAAATTTTTGCAAAATTGGAGTCCAAACTCCAGAAAGTCTTCTATCCTTCTACAGTTACATATCCTTATAGGGTACCACTTTATCCTGACTGGGCAATCTCTTGCTTTAACTTCTATTCAGGGCTTCACGTGTGGCCCTGATGCCCACACCCCTAAGTGCATCATGTTTGATATTGCTGTGACTCCTGGGGTATGACATTGTTTTTCCTTGTTTGTGTTAAAGTCAGACTTACAGTTTTTAATCAGTCAATATTGTTGGACCCTTAGCTCCAGTTTTACTAAATTTCTTGCCAGAGTAACCTGGCAGGTACAAGAATTTCTGCATTCCTACTTAGCTTATATTTAATTAATCCAAAAAACGTAAACCTTTTCTTGTTGGGCAGTAGCTTCTATTACTGTTACAAAACCATGTATGAGTAGTAAGAAGCACCCATATCCACCAGAAAATAAACCTCTTTATCTTGCTTCCCTAGATGCAGTTTCCCATTGTAGTTTGCACACTGCTTTCCTTCCAGTGGGGCAAAGCCCTCCCTCGGTTATTCAAGCCCCCACTCCCCCCACCTCTTCCTGAGGGGATCTCTGGGTCCTACGGCCCTATTCTGGTACCACAACAGTAACAGTTGTTATTATCACCAATTCCCTTACTATCTGTGTGTCAATTAGTTTTGTTTTGTTTTCATATCGTTCACCTCTTTTCAGTCCTGATATCCCTGTTACATCTTTGCCTTCTTCAGCCTGTGTCTGTTCCAAACTTTCTCACTTTCCAAACTCTCATCATTACATTAACTACTAACATCCTATTTCAGTTTCATCTCCTTCTCTCCAGAGGTGTCCAGTGCTAACACTGGAATTTCAGGTTTCCCAGACCTCTGCACATGAAGGCTATTCTCACTTCCAGTGCCCTGTCCTCTACACCTTCCCTTTCCACCTCCCCCTCTGTGGTTTACAGCAGCAGTCTCTGGCTGTCTCTTGTGGGGGGGGGAATAGTGCAGGGGGTTTGCTCTCATACCAGCGCAGAAACTCACTTTCTCTTTAACCCTTTTTCCTTTGTAAACTATTTGTACCCTCCATTACACTTCGACATACCCTCAATTATATCATTAACAATTGCACTTTCTTATACCATCAAAGCAGCTTGTCCCATTCCCTTCAGGACCCACAGATCAAACAGTACAGTTCTTCAGTTTCCAAAAACACCTTTAGTACCATATAACTTTCCCTTAGTAATCCATAGCATTCAGTTCCTTGGGCTGTTCCACCCTTAATTTTATGACCTTATTTCACATTTTTCCTGATTCCCAATTTCATCTTTATCTCCTAGTTTTAATTCAGTATTCTCAAAAAGTGGTACTGTCATCCAGGTTCTTATTATCTTTAAGGCCTCATTTCTTAATTTGAGTCTTGACACCTTATGGGCCAGCAATGAATAAGCTTCCCCCATGTCAACTATACCACAACTTATTCCCCCTCAGGTCCCACTGTTATATTTACCAGGGACTCCTGGTGGGTCCAAAATTTTGAAAGCCACTCTTATTTAATTAATCCTCAATTAAAGAATTTATTCTTAAAATTTCTAATTTCTCCACTAGTGAGTGGGGAGTTTACATAGCGTATTTGTCCTTGTCCCAGTGGAGCCTCCCATAAAGGGTGCACTGAGGTGCCGGTACAACTGGTGTTTGGGAAAAGTTCTTTTGATATCCCTTTCACATTGTTTTAATTCTCTCCCGAGCCCAGCATGCCCCCCTTTTCTGTGAAATGTCCCTGTGTGCTTTACCATTTCCTCTTACTGGGGCAGTGCCTGTCTCCCTTTGTGCTACACTGGGGTTATATGGGTGGGGGGGGGAGATTCTCAGGAGGGTCCCATTGATTAGTTCCTTTTTCTAATTCCTCTCCTTCCTGGTCCAGGCCTTTTCTTTTTACTAATAACAGGCTGATTTCTTGTATCCAACAAGCAGCATATTCTGATTCCTCCTTTGAAAAGGGTTTTGTTCTTTACATATAAATTCGAGATCTGACAAACCCAACCTTCATCAGATCCATATTTTGGCCAAATATTGATTTTTCCTGTAGTGGCTCTCTAGGCCATATCTAACACAATATTTAAACATCTCTTCCCTATTCTTTTCCTGGTTTTGGGATCATTTTAACCCGTCCTCCAACTTATACACTAACCACCAATGATTACATTATTTGATGAGGGTGTTCTTGCTTAAGAGTCCCTCCCGGTTCCCCAGCAATATCCCTCCAATATGCCAATATACATCCTAAGAGATTTTCTTAGGTATCTCTTTCCCTTGTGTTCATACACACACAAGGAGGGGGGGGGAACAATGGTTCAAAAACAAATTTCGTAAAGTTAACATGTTAAAGCGGAGGTAACACAACCCTATTGTTTCTCTAATCTGGATCATTGTCACATTTAAACCGCATTATTTTCTACAACAAAAGCAACAGGGTCTCGATACTAATTGTGGTTTGCCTTCTGTGGGCTTTTTCCCCCACCCGACTCCATATGCACTTCACTATTATGTGCGTTACAATTGCCACAATACTAACAACAATTAATAAGACAAAAACATCGTAACAAATACAAAAACATCGCAACATATAGAACACAGAGGCCTTTCGCTTCGTCCGTCCCCGGCTGTTTCCCTCGCGGGAGGATGGAACCGCGGGTCGGGACTCCTAACTCGCCCCGCAGCTGTGCTGCGTCTCACTCACAACCACACTCACACAAGACCGGTCTTTACACAGTTCAAGGTACAACATTTCTCAGAAAATATCAAAGTTGTTGGTTCAACACTTACAGTAACAAATGCTAATAAGAGATGTCAATAATGGCCAAATACAACAATTCCTGCTAATACAGCTAGGAAAACCCAGGTTACTTCGTCACCAACCAACCCCTTAAGGGGGAGCAAAAATAGCTCTCCTCGTTCACGCATGGTAATCCCGGTGGGACTCGAACCCACAGCTGAAACTGCCTTAGTGGGACCCAAACCCAGAATTAGAACAGCTCAGACCGCTTCAGTGGGACTTAAACCCACAATTGAAACGGCTCAGAGACCGCTTCAGTGGGACTCGAACCCACGATGTACACGGCCTCTGATCGTGATTACACAACCAACCACCCGGGCCCTTTACCAAAGGGAAGAGCTTGACAGCTCACACCTCCCGCGTAGGACGTCTCCTCACGACTTACGGATTCCCCTTTACCCATTAAACATACCTTATCCGCCGATAGAGGGTCCTTGTCTGCTCCCGCAGTGATCGGATGAGGGAAGGGAGTCCTTCCGAGAAATTTCGGGGCGCGCCAAAGGTGTCCCCCCTCTCAGCCGGTCCTGCAGCCAAACAGAGAGGGTCCCTTCGTGGTCGCCAAAATGACTTGCGGAATCAAACTCTATAATCCAGAGATGGGTTATAAAGCAGGTATGTTTATTCCAGCGTTGCACAGCGCTGGGTGCAAGGGGGATAGCTCCTCCAAACTTGCACACCGACTTGTAAAACCGTGATACAGATATAGGTACACCTCATGCATAGTCATTGATTTCCCGTAATTCTGATACATATTCTTTATCATGCAGACCCCCTCTTGTTATCGCCCATCTTGTCAGGGAGATGCAACTCCTCTTTTGATATTTACAACACCTAATCCCCTCCTTGCCAGGTGTCTCAGGGAGTTCTCACTCCTTATCTGCATCCTTCCTGCTCTCCCAGACCCATTGTCTCCATTCCTTGTTATTCTAACTAACTAAATCATTTTCTGTAAACTACCTTTAACTATCCCCCTTGTAGCCCCCCTTTATTCTGAATTCCAGCAGAGCATCTGTTTTCTGCTTCACTGTTCAGAACCTCATCCCATTGGCTTCGGCCCAGCTCTCCAGCCTGTCCAGATCCCTCTGCAGGGCCTCGCTACCCCCAGGCAGATCCACACTCCCAGCCAATTTGGTGTCATCCGCGAACTTACTGAGGGTGCATTCAATGCCCTCATCCAGGTCATCAGTAAAGATGTTGAAGAGGACAGGCCCCAGCATTGACCCCTGGGGAACACCACTCGTGACCGTTCGCCAGCTGAATTGAACTCCATTCACCACAACTTTCTGAGCCTGGCCCTCCAGCCAGCTCCTTACCCAGCCAAGAGTGTACCTATCCAAGCTATGAGCTGCCAGCTTCTGCAGGAGAATACTGTGGGAGACAGTGTCAAAGGCTTTGCTGAAGTTTAGGTAAACCACATCAACAGCCATTCCCTCATCCACCAGATGGGTCACTAGATCATAGAAGGAGATCAGATTGGTCAAACAGGACCTGCCCTTCACGAACCCATGCTGGCTAGGCCTGATACCCCAGCCATCCTGCACATGCCACATGATCTCCCTCAAGACAATCTGCTCCATAACCTTCCCTGGAACCGAGGACAGGCTAACAGGCCTGTAGTTCCCCAGATCCTCCTTACAACCTTCTTTGTAAATGGGAGTCACGTTGGTGAGCCTCCAGTCTTCTGGGAACTCACCAGTCAACAAAGAGCGCTGATAGATGATAGAAAGCAGCTCGGCTGTCACCTCCGCCAGTTCCCTCAGCATTCTCGGGTGGATCTCATCCGGCCTAATGGAATTGTGGCAGTCCAGTTGGAGCAGTAGGTCTCTGACTGTTTCTTCCAGAATCACAGGGAGGTTAGTTTGCTCCCCAGCCGAGGCTACCAGGTCAGAGAGAGGAGTACCCTGAGGATAACTGGTCTGATTTTTAAAGACAGACATAAAGAAGGCATTCAGAACCTCCGCCTTTTCCTTATCCTCAGTGGTCACATTCCCAGCCTCATCCAGCAAAAAGTGGATATTCTCCTTTGTCCTCCTCTTACTGTTGATGTATTTATAAAATATTTGCTTATTCCTTTTCACCCCAGCGGCCAGGTTAAATTCTAGCAGGGCTTTTGCCTTTCTGATTTCAACTCTACACATCCTAACAACTTCCTTGTATTCATTCTCAGTTGCCCATCCCTCCTTCCACAGGCTGTAGATTCTCTTTTCCTCCTGGAGCCTCAAGAATAGCTCCCTGTTCATTCATGCCAGTCTTCTTCCCCGCCAACTCATTTTGCGGCTCAGGGGACAGCCTGCTCCTGTGCCCTCAAGACTTCATTCTTTTAGAGCAACCAGCTCTCTTCACAGAATCACAGAATTATCAAGGTTGGAAAAGACCTAGAAGATCATCTAGTCCAACCATTACCAATACTTCCCGGCTAAATCATATTCATCAACACAACATCCAGACGTTTCTTGAACACCCCCATGGTCGGTGACTCCACCACCTCCCTGGGCAGTGCATTCCAATGCCTGACTACCCTTTCCGAGAAGTAATACTTCCTAATGTTCATCCTGAATCTCCCCTGGCGCAGATTAAAACCATTCCCTCTAGTTCTATCACCAATTACACGAGAGAAGAGGCCAACCCCCAGCTCACTACAACCTCCCTTCAGGAAGTTATATAGAGCTAGAAGGTCTCCCCAGAGCCTCCTCTTCTCCAGGCTGAACAATCCCAGCTCCCTCAGCCTCACCTCATAAGGCCTGTGTTCCAGACCCCTCACCAGCTTCGTAGCCTTCTTCTGAACACGTTCCAGAGCCTCAATGCCTTTCTTGCAGTGAGGGGTGAAGGCTTTACGATCGTTAATGACTTTACGATCTTGCCTCCCGAAGAAGCACGCAGCTATTGTAGAATCTAAGACTACATGTTCTTCATGCTCTGCTTTGCGTAAGTGACCAATTATCAGGTCAAGACTAATAACTACACACAGACACTAATTTCATGAACAGTGAAAAATGGCTTCTTTTATTGCTTTTGTGGTGTTTGTTTATATACAGGCTCTACTTCGTCTACACCCCCTTAAGCTATGCATAATAATAGCCCATCACAGAGCAGGGGAGGTCCTGTCACGTCACAGCCCGAGTGTTCATTCATGCCTACTACAACAAACTCAAATTCTAACCCTACTATCTTATATCAAAAGTGTTAGTCATCATTTGATTTAAGCTTTGCTGTAGACAGCCTAAGAAGCAAGGTGCACAGATTGAGAAGCATACAAAGACAAGCAGCTCAAGTGAAAATGCATGTGGAAACACTCCATAACTGGACTTCGTCATCACAGCCCTTTGTAAATCCTTTATACTCTATCCTTTATACGTCGTGTTCTATGAGCTACAGTACGGTTTTGTGTTAACTGCATCCAAGAGGTGTGATTTAAAGCAAGCACTGTTAATTTCCCTAAATAACAGGGTAAAAACGTATGACATTAATAGAGGACACACAGCAGGAACCAATGGCAGAAAATAAAGACATTCTTGCTCGGACTAGCAAAAGACCTTCAAAGGTACAAACAGTTCAGCAGACAAGGAGGGAGAAAAACGAAAGATTATAACTATTCCTGCCAGACAGACTGTCATGGTTTAATAATTTTGTAATTTTGCTATCAGTATTCCACATCATAACATCATATAAAGCATGAATAATTTTACTGAATCTGCAACTTACAGAAGAAGACTACATCTCCCAGAGAACAACATGATAAGTCACGGGACCTGGACTCTATATTAACTCGGTCGCAGAATAGACTGACGTCTTTCGAGTTCTGGCGTTCAGGGGAGTGTGTGGGAGCCTTCAGCCGTCTCGCCTAGATTTCACAGTAGGCCTCTCGGTTACGGGACTCATCCTCTCTCCTATTTTGCTTGATTCGTTAGCTCAATTTTCAATTATATTGTATTATATTGTGTTATCCTGTATTTCGATATAGTATTTAGTAAATAAGTGTGCCTCCTTAGATCGTTGCCACTGTTTTCTTTTCCTAATTAATTTTTTTTTTCTTTCTTTTCGGCATAGGGCCCCTGCGGGGCCCACGGCCCCTGTCACGGATGCAGGTGGATTTCTCGTTAAAACCGTGACAGATGGGGACTCAACCACCTCCCTGGGGAGCCTATTCCAGTGCTTAATAACCCTTTCTGTAAAGAAGCTTTTCCTGATATCCAACCTAAACTTACCCTGGTGCTCCTTGAGGCCATTTTCTCTCGTCCTGTCACCCACCAGTGAGAAGAGATCAACCCTGCTCTCGCTGGAAGCACCTTTCAGATATTGGCAGAGAGCAATAAGGTCTCCCGTCAGACTCCTTTTCCCCAGAATAAACAGCCCTAGTTCCTTCAGTTGCTCCTTGTGGGGCATATTCTCCAAGCCCTTCACAAGCCTTGTTCAAGTCATTAATCTCTGGACAACTACATGCCTGGTAGCTCGAATGACTATCTACACAGTGAGTGCATGTACAGCAAATGGAAACTTGTTTCGAGGGGGAGGGGTGAGATCTTTGTGCTGTGTTTTTAGGGGAGTACAACACAATCCATGTGGTAAGCTTCCTGCAGTTCAATGTGCCATCTCCTAATAGGATGCAAAACACCTGCCTGGAGAGATCAGGATGATTTGAGATGAGCTCATGTGCTGCATGGTTTTTTTCTAATGAATCCCTCTTTAACATAAATTTATGCCAGAAGACAAAGTAACAGAAGCAATTTCCTTAAATATTGAGCATTCATACGTAAATTGCAGCCTAGTGGAATCTTTTCCTGTCCAAACAGAATTCTTTATCTATTTCTGTTACATAAGAAAAGCAAATAATTTCTTATCAGTCGACTTTGAAATACAGATAAGTGTTCACTTGAAGTGTTATGAAGTGTCAGCTTTTCTAGAGCATTTATTTTTCATGCTCTTAATTTCTCATTTCATTATCTCACCTTATTCTCTTGCCATGTCAGTATTTTCATTCGATGGCTTCCATGTGACAAGAGCTCTTGCTGTGTGAGCGATACAAACGCAGCTTTAAAAGTGGTACAACTTGCTATTAAGGCAGCTCCCCTCCTCGGGAATTTCTTAAAGCTGCAGTGAGACCAGGCATACAAGAGAAACTTTGATATGCACAGCAGGCTAAGCCCTCCTGCAGTCCCAGCTATGGAGTGCTCTGCAAAATCTGTCTCTTTTTGTTCCTGATTTGCAGAGGTTTGATCTGCTTTTACACTAGCAAGAGAGAAGTGGCACCTCACACTTATATTTCTGAATATTCTTGCTGCATTCAGTGGAATGTAAGCAATAAATAAATAAACAAAAATATTATTGCTTTGGTTCTCAAAAAAAAAAAAAAGAACTGCCCAGATTAATTTTGCCCACCTTAACCCTAATAGAGAGAGGAAGGTACAGCTGGTGCAGTTTGGCGGAAGTGACCATCTGCAATCCCAGGCCTAAGAAATACATCACAAAGAAGACATCAAGATTTGTAGTTGCTTTCAGGAGTCTCAGAATCGTGTCTGATGCGGTCAGAGATGGTGGGGATTTTTTCCCCAGGTACCAGTAGACTGGAAAAGGGGCAATTGTGTAGAGTGTATGACATGTATGGGTCTGATATCTCTGTGTCAAAGGGAGAGAGAATAAGAATGTTTGGCTTTATAACACATGTATCACAGAATCACTGGATCATGGAATCATTAAGGTTGGAAAGACCACTAAGATCATCTAGTCCAACCATCAGCCCATCACCACCATTCCCACAAAACCATGCCTGCCTGCGCCTCATCTGCGTGTTTCTGAACACCTCCAGATATGGTGTCTCCATGGGCAGCTTATTCCAATACCTCAACACTCTTTCTGAGAATAATTTTTTCCTGATGTCCAACCTGATCATCACTGACAGAGTTTGAGGCCATGACTTCTCATCCTATCACTGTTACCTGGGAGAAGAGGTAGATCCCCATCTTGCTACAACCTCTTTTCAGGAAGTTGTAGGGAGCAATTAGATCTCCTATGTGGCTCTTCTTCCTCAGACTAAACATTCATAGTTCCCTCAGCCACTCCTCATAAGACATGCTCCAGATCCTTCACTGCTTTGTTGCCTTTCACTGGACAAGATTTAGGGCCTCAATATCTTTCTTACAGTGAGGGGTCCAAAACAGAAAACTGATAAACAGACCGGTATTGTGATCAATAGAACTTGAGGAAGAAATTCATCTTTCATGAGGAGCTCCTCTTTGCACAACACCAGGAACTAAGACAAGTGTTTGATTATTTCCTGCTATGAGGCAAAGATGTATCAGCAGATACAGCTGTAATCTATCTCTCTCCTCCCCACTTTATTCCCCCCCTTCAATTCTTTTTGGAAAGGAAATGCTGCAAATCATGTCTTATTTGAGAAATCACCGTGCACACAATGAAGTGAGAAAGCACTATGTACACAATGAAGTGAGAAAGCACCGTGCACATGAACAAGGCAAGATCCTGGATCAAGCTTTCAGTGGAAGGGAAATGCCTGATTGAATGTATTCAGTAGGAATGGGGCAGCCCTCACCCACACTACTGTCCTTTTGTAGTAATAAGAACACGAGCTTGTAGCTCTTCAGATAGTAGGATTTCTTAAGAGGAAGCTTTAATTAGAAGTAATGGGAAATTGCACCACTGCAATGAGCAGAGTCATCTGTATACTCTCCAGCTGTATTTATGTTGTGGGCTGACTCACAACTCAAAGTAATTCAGCTTAGAGATTTTCTGTCTTATCAAGCAGTCTAAGGAAGGAAAAGACCAAATTCAGAATGCAGAGGAAGAGGTTGAAATATTTCTTCCTCTTCTGCAGAGGCATTCTTATTGAAAATATCTTAGAGCAATAACAGAATGGACAAAGGCTCAGTGATGGGTTTGAAGGCAACACTTCACATGTACTTTCAGAAGTAGTTACAGTGTTTGATTGCTCCAAGTTGAAGGTCAAGGTTGCTAACATGTTTGACTGTAAGCAAAGATACCTCAGACTGGATGCCATCTAGAGGGACCATGACAGTTCTGAGCAGTGGGCCCAGGTGAACCTCATGAGGGTCAACAAATCCAAATGTAACATCTTGCACCTGGATCAAGGCAACCCCCATTACCAGTACAAACTGGTGGAGGAAAGGATTGAGCAAAGTCCTGACAAAAAATACCTGGGGTTACTGTTGGTGGGAAGCTGAACATGAGCCAGCAGTGTGCTCTCACAGCACAGAAAGTTAACCATATCCTGGGCTGCATCAAAAGAAGCATGGCCAACAGGAGAACACGTTATCAAGGGGCATTGTCACAATAATGTCTTGATCAAAATAAATGCATCACTGGGTATATACACAAAATCAGATTCTAATATTCCAGACTCCTGGGGTATGTTATGGTAGATCAGGAATAGTTTTACCTCTCTCTGCATTATTAAGAGATTAATATATTTTCATCAACTCATGCATTTTTTTCCTTCTGTGCAGAAGCAGAGATGTCTCAGTAGGGAGCATGAACTTACAGATTTCCATTAGGATATTTAGCAACACAGTCAGTAAGGAAACTTCTTAAAGGCACAGATGATTTGCAGTTGCCCATCCCTCAGTGAGCTTATTCTTCTAACTAGCCAAGAATGCCTTCAGCAAAGGAGTCATTGTATGAACAGGGCATCCTGGGATCCCACCTTTACTCAATAAGAGCAAGTCAAGTGCATTAGTAAACAACCCAGAAAACATTTACTTTTAGCTGGGGAAAATGCCATGAGCCCCGAAGCCAGTCCAGTTCTCATAAGGTCTTCCATAAAATTAAAGTCATACCTACTGCAAGATGAAAAGTATTCAACCAATATGAACCACACAAAAGCAGAGCAGGATGTAGCAGTTTTGCACAGGGCCACACATTCTTTCTCTGCTCTAGGTTCCACCTCCACGATTAGTCAGTTCTGCTCTGATGGATAAACGTGATTTCTTGATTTTTTTCTTCCAGACAGTTATATTTTAATGAAATATGGTAATAGGAAAGTTTCTTTGTTTCATAGATTTGTCTTCTGGAAAGGAAGCCTAGGGAGACACACAGATTGATCATTGGTTTAATGGTATGGGCACTGGCTGAAATGAGAACCTGTCCTTCCCTATCTTTAAATCTTAACAGGAGGCAGGAACTTGCATTTTCTTATCAACTCTCCTTTTCCTCCAGGATATCAAATGGTGTTTTACTTTTAATATGGAAAAGAATCAATATTTGATGTCTTCCACTTTTGATAGAAGGGATTTCTGCATTTCAAGACAGCACCTTGGCTTGTAGAGAATGCAGGAGACAAGTTCCGTGTAGCCTTCATGAAATGTCCTTGCACAATCAATCTAATGGCCAACTTTGATAACTCTGTGAATCCTGCTCTTCTCCAAGTGGATTGTACTGGAAATAAAAATAAAAAGAGTAAGAACCACACTGCTGACTGGACAAGCTTGTGAGAGCTTCTGACATCCACAGATCTTATCCACATCCCTTCACTACAGAGTCACCCTCAGTCTCACAGTGGTTGATCCTCAACTTCAGGAAATCTCTCCCTCCTTCCACAGGTCTACTTTTCTTGTCTAGACAGAAACATCTGAAGTCAAGATGTCATTTCTCTCATTACCCCTGAAGGCAGGAAATTACTTCTTGTGATGGTGCATATGGTAAAACGTCATTTCTCTCATTCAGTACTTTGCATTTACTTTACCTTTCTGTGGCTTTATATACTGCTATGGCCAATATTTAATGAAGTCTGGCACAGAGGCAGACCAATTTTCTTTCTGCTTCTATCATTTATAATTCAAACTGAGTTTGTTTTGTTTTATTTCTCAACTCCAAGGAATCTCTACAATATTTCGTTGTTTCCAATGCTCTCATCCCCAAAGGCTCTCTATCTCCAACCACTCAAATGTTAATTTTATTAGACTATGCTGTACATGGAATTACTCTCTTATAATCCATTTGCTACTTGTTTATCTCATGTATGATTAGTGTTTCTCTCCTGATTCTTATATAACACTCACTAAGTATAAGCATAATCTGGGTATTGGGGTGAATGGCTACCCTCAGATTCCCCAAGGGATTAGAATACCATGATTGCTTTGTGATACAAATAGAGAAATGAGACCTGAAGGTTTTTTTGCCATTTTGCCAGCAAATCTGATTCCAGATAGATCAAGAGGCTTATGATGTGTTTGCTGCATATGTGACCACGATGAGAAAAGAACCAACATTTCCTGGGGCTAAGTCCTGTGTTAATCCACAAGAACACTCATTTTTCATCTCCATGATTTAATGTGAAGTAAAATGTGACATGATGGCTCTGTGGAAGAAGAAAACAAACAGTGTGCTGGTATAACACTCATGAGCATTAGAACTGATGGACTTTGAGGCTAACTGGAAATGGTTTTGGTTGCTTATGAGAAATCTGATAGAAAACTGTGCTTAGAATTCCACAGGAAATACAGAGGAAAAGACCTTTAGGAATAATTGTGCTATGTTGAAGATATGAGTATGTTTGTATGTATGAGATGATATGTTGAATGTATAGCTAAGTCTTCCTTAGTTTCTATTATGTTTTTTTCTAGTAGTATTTTGATTTTTTTCTTTAAAAGTTATAAAAAACACAAACGTTTGAATGCCTTAACTCTTCCCCACCATGTCTGACACAAACACACTGCAAAGCTGTCGATTCCTCAGTTCTGTTCAGACTCAAATCAGAAGGAATCCTTAAACTCTCACAAGTGGATATAGCTTTTATGAGCTATCAGTGCAAGCAGTCAGGAGGCTGCCCTGATTGGAATGAGGGCAAAAGACTTCTCAGCATGTGATGTTAGCAAGGTGTTGTGGCATCTGAAGCAAAAGGATCATCCCTTGCACACCTCTGGTCTCTCTCTCCCCACTTCTGACTTTTACTAGCTTTCTGAATTCACCATCATAGAATTGTAGAACCTTAGAATCATTTGAGTTGAAAGGGACCCTTAGAGGTCACCTAGTCTGTCAAATAAGACACTTTCCGTTTGAATGGTCAGGGTCTTCCGTACTGATGACACTATTTGTCTTAGCCCAAAGTCAAAGTTCACTATTGCTTCCACACTGTTTTCCCAGATAACCCCATACATGATTTTGGCCATGCTGTTTTGGTATTTTGAGTCTTCACAGCTCCCTCTGGTAGCAAAACTCCAGAAGTTCATTGACAGACTATTTAAATATAATAATATTATAGTAGAATAGGATTGATTGGAAGAGACCTTTAATCTTACTTTGGAAGAGACCTTTAATATCATTGAACTCTGCAACTTTATTGTCTTTCTTCACAGAACAGCTTCTTCTTTCCACTGGAAGTACAAATTGTTCTTCTCTTAATCTTTTTTAGCTCTGAGTTCTTTTCTCTCACTCTAACTGGTTCACACTTCTGCGTGACAAATGCATGTTTTCCAGCAAAATGTTCAGGCGATTTGACATTACTGAGAAATAGGGAACATGCAGCTTCCCTTGCTTGTTTATTGCAGTGACTAATAGCCCCTACTGTTAAAAACATGTTGGCTATCAGTGCTAGCCTGGCTGTCACTGCATTCTGCTCCTTCTTGCAATGTGTTTCCCTGCTAGGCTAAAGCGTCCTTTAGTACCCAGTACTTTCTCTTTGCTAAAATATTTCATATACTTAAAATATTTCTATTTTTTCTTTTATAAAATAAACAAATAAACAAATAAACAACAACAACAACAGCAACAAAGCATTAAGTTCTTTAAGTTAAGTCTTTAAATCACTGCAAATTACATCTGTGAATCACTTCCGGAGATGTGTCTTCATTGGTACAGCTTTGGGTTGGCAAATATTATCAGCTGCTAGTCATAAGCACCATGTATGTGCAGTCATTAGCACTCTTTTCCTGTTAGCTCAGTAGCCCTGAAAACAGTGAATGAACAGCTCATCCACCGTGCCATGTAGGTGCTTTCTTGTGCCTTTTCCTGTCAGGTTGTGCTCCCCATTCCTAAATGTTTAGCTGTGCCTTTAGCAATCATAAATGTTAGTCTGCAGACAGAAATATATTAAAGAAGCTCTAGGCAACTCGAAAATTTTAGTCCAGCCAATCTATTCTTTTCTTAAATCAGCTTTGTCTAAGAGGAAAACAATTAAATTACAACTTTGAGCAAGTGCTCTCTTGGGAGGCTGGAGAGATGTTAGAAGCTGCTTTTCTGCTTTATGGCTGAGCTCTCTAACAGCAGATATATAGGAGTGCCTTCTAGACAAGCCTGATCCTTTTTGTAGTTTATTCACTGATTACCAGGGATGGGGTGGGTGTCCCACAACATAAAAGAACAAAAGTTTTGTTCTTCAAATCCCACTTGCCTCATGTATGAACTGACAGATAAGGCAAACTACAGGCAATACTGCAGCGTTCCAGTGCACTCCATAGGGTATAATTTAGACACTTTCACATGACATCAGGAAACTCAGCAGTGAAGCTGCAGCTTAGTGAGAATATTAATTGCCCATATTTTGGCCAAGGCCAGGCTGGATGTAGCTCTGGCCAGCCTGCTCTTGTGGCTGGCGACCATGCACAGAGTTGAAAATTGATAATCATTATGGTCCTTTTCAACCCAGGCAATTCTATGATTCTATGATATGCCTTGAACAGCCGAGACAATGCATCATTTCTTGTTTCTCTCTCTGTGTTACACAGAGACAAGACTGATGGTAAACTGCCAGCACTGCTGAGCAGAGATGCAGCTTTAGTCTTCATTTGTGTGCATGCTTTTCTACAGGCCCACGCACTGCTAACATCACAGAAGATGAAAGTGTTTTTAATCGGAGCAGAAAACGTGGAGAAAAATATCACATTGTAGCCAAGAAAGAAAAACTTTCAGTGATACTCAGTTTAGAAGGCATTCATTCTGGCCTCCTTTGTAGTTTGTTTCGCTTAGGTTCTTTTTGTTGTTGTTACTGTTGTTCAGTTTTCTGCTAGAAAGAGATTAAATGAATGGCAATTGATTGGTATATCTAAAGTTATGTACAGGGAGATCTGACTGCTGTGGACACATATATCACAGAACAAACCTTCCTAGCGTGTTTTTTACTGAAATCATTTATTAAAGTTCACTTTTGCTTCAGTGTGATCTGCTTTTTTCACCCCACCTTCCCCAGGCTCACTCTTCAACTGATTCTTCAGCTTTTCCTTTCACTGGAAAAAGCACAAAGTATGAAGTCAAGGCAGAATAAATATAAGGTATAATAAATAATATATTATCAGGCACTGTCCATTCCACCTCGTTCTTTCAAATAATTATATAATTGGTGATTCCCATCTCACAATAACCTTGAAGACAGAAATGTCAACATGGGTGTATGGATACACCACTGTATAAACGAGCATTGCAGTCATTTCAACTTTTACCCGTTGAAATTCTTTTGTGGAGTAAAATTCAGAAGGCAAAATCAGCCCAGTCAAAGACATGTCCCTGTAAGGTAGTCTCGTAGAGAGAAGCTTGCCATCCTTGTTATGAGAGATGGGTTGATGTCTACACTTGAAATGCCTGCCAATTTAAGCAGGCAAATCAATACTCACGGTATTGTCTTCCTGCTCATCTTTTTCTGACTCCCTATGTAGACCAGTCCTAGGCAGAGAGGTAGGGTACATTCTTATGTGCATCCCATAGTTTTAGATATAGTCTTAGTACAGCTTTTTGACAGAGCAAAGTAACTCTTCAAACAACTACCTCCCATTCTTTCATTAGATTGCTGAAATCCCATTGAGCACATTGTCTTTCGTTGGCCCTGCACAAGGGATTCTCTGAGAAATTTCAGGCAAAAATGTTAATTCCCAACAATCTCTAGCTAAATTTAATATAATGGTAAGACTTGTATGGCATATCTACAGAATCACAGAAGCGTTAAGGTTGGAAAAGAGCACTAAGATCATCTAATCCAACCATCCAGCCATCAGCCTGCTAAGTCTTGTCTGTTAGTGTCATAGGGAGCATGAGTTGAGATGAAGAAGACAGAAAGGGAGTAGACGTGTTCAGGGTATTCCTGCCACCCTTTCTAATGACACAGCTGTGCCATTGGCAGTCCCAACTTCATATATGCAAACCAAACAACTTAGCCAGTGTTTTCCTAGCCATACTGAAAAGAAGTCTTCAGTATTCACAGAATTAAAGAATCATTAAGGTTGGAAAAGACCTCAAAAGATCAAGTCCAACCATCAATCATATTGCCAAGGAATACTGTGTTAGCAAGACAGTTCAATACCTACCATATGTCTGTGGATTGCATCACAGGTGTCTGAATACAAAACCTACTGTGCCCTTACCCCATACCTTTCTGTTCCATTGCCACCAGCAATGGGTTCCCAAAATTTGCATTAAATATAATGTGAAAGCAGTATGATACTCAGCAAGTTGAACTTTGTAAAGCACCACAAGCATTAAAGGCATTCAGTAACCAGTAACTGCTGCTCCTGAGGTCCATTTTGATACTTAGGCTGGCTTTCGCAAAGGCTGAGGAAATTCTTTCCTTAACAAACAATTAGAGAAATCATGTGTGTATCCATGCACAGCCTGTTCTCCACCAAGGCAAAATGTAAGTCAATTGCTAGTACCACAAATCTTAGAAATGGCAGGCTTCCTAATCCTACAGTTTAATTCTTGGCATTTTTGATAGATTTCTAAGGCAGAGGCAAATTATCTTGAAGAGTCTTTTAAGGTGATTGTGCCAGCATCAAACCACCCTTATTTAAATATACAAAGAAATCTAAGGTAGTATCACAGACCACATCTGAAAGTACTTTAAAAGGAGGTGAATAAACTATAAATATTTTATTTTTACACTCTTTCAACACTCAGAATAATTTCTTCCCATAGATTTAAAATAGGATGAATAGGCCCAGTGCTTTCCAGCTAGGGATCTCTGAGGACCATTTTCAAAACGGTTACTACAGCTACAGAAATTTAATCTCATCCAAATTTCTTACTGCTGATGCTCTAAGAACTGCATGGATTTGATATGAACAATATACCATTTGTTGCCTCCACTTTGTCCTGGTTTCCACCCTGGATTATCCCCATCTGAACTTTGCTGTTTTTTATTCTAGTTGGCTACAGTACTGAATGGGAAGGAAAGGAATTCAGCAATGACATTCAGCACAAGTTTGGAACTCATTCAGTCATGACCCCACTGGAAGAGTTCAGACTAAATATCTCAATGAATCTCACTGTTTCCTGTTTGCGTAGTGATTACATGAGGGCAATAGGATTCTATGTCCCAACTCTTGGCTGAAAGAGTGACGTACTTGACTATTAATCTACAACTTTCAGTCCGAAAAAAAATAAAAATGCTGAACTATGTAGAAATACACAGCTAATAGATCTTTCCTAACAAAAAGGCCAACTGGAGAATCAAATCATGAATGGGGAGCAAGGAATCCCTGTTGGTGCGATACTGCCGTCTGTGCACTGTCTTTGTAGCAATCGGTACCTGCTGCTCTTTTACTCGTAGCAGCCCCACAACAGACGGGTCCTCTGACAGGCCAGGCAAAACAGACAGCTGCGTAATGTTGTCCATATCTACAGCAGCTATCCCAAAGGCCCATCGATATCCTTTAGGATCCTTGAAATGCCCCCTTCTGAGGTAATCTGGCCCCTAGGCCAGTCACAATAGGATGCTTTTGCCAGTCTTTGCCAGTGAGGCTTATTTCAGCCTCCAGCACAGTCAATTCTTGAGAGCCCCCATTCACTCCAGAAATATGGATTTATTCTGTCCCTTCATGACTGGAGGGCATTAAGGGTGCACTGTGCATCGGTATCCACCAGCGCCTTTTATTCCTGTGGTTCTGATGTGCCAGGCCATCGAATCCACACAGTCCAATAATATTATCCCTCTCCCCCCATGATTGAGGGCAGGGCCCCTCTATTGGTTACCTGTGATAACTGGAGCAGCTGTACTGGTGGTTGGTCTGTTTTGTAGTTCCCTCACCCGTGCTCGTAGTACAGGAGTAGGCTGGTCATGCCACTTCCTCATGTCTTCTCTGTGATCACGTAGGTAGCGCCACATGGAAACACACGGTGTAATCATACTGTTGTTCCTTGCTCGAGCTGGAAAGCATGTGTGTCTAATAGCCGAGTTTTTAATGATAAAGGGGAGGAGTAGGACTGGAATATTTTGATCAGTTCCTTCATTAGACATGGTGGCCCGTACGGGGATTGACCTTCATTAGTTGCTTCTGATACTATTACGGGATCATCACGATTAATGAACTGAGACACTAGCTCTTCCACTTCATACAGTCTGTTTGTTACTTCTGAGATGGCTGAAATGGAGACGTGGGTTGGAGGTAATTGCTGTTCAATGTTTTGCAGTGTAAGAACCAATTAGAAAACTGGGGGTCTATCTTGTTCCTTGTACCTTTGAAACATTGCTGCTAAAGTAATGGCATACCTTTCTGGTGCTGTTTTGGTGAGTTTCTGCCATATGTCGTCCTCACTCTCTCAGGGTCATGTTCTTGGCAGAGGTAGCTAGGATCAAAATTAGGGTTATACAACATTTCCACCACAGCTATTTCCCTCAAGTACCGAATGCCTTTTTCAATTGTATCCCACTTTTTCATCAGAGGCTTCAGAATGACTTTGAAGGGAAGCTTTGCCCACACAGCCACTAACATTTGCTCCCAGATGGTGGCAGCACCATTCATACATCTGTTCATCCCTCTGTCAATAGTTGGTCTCTGGAAATGCCTCCTAATTGACAAGCTTTGTTACCATCTAGAAACAAGCTACCAGCCCAGCTGTCCCAATAGTGAAGCAACCAGGTAACAAGAGATTCCTTCTGGCGCCGTGTAAAGTCTTTCTTGTGCCTTGGATTTCAGTCATCTTCAGGGGTCAACAAACAGTAATAGAGATTTCACCTCATCATTCTCTTCTTCGTGCCTCTTAACTTTTCCTTTTGCCTTTCTCGGTGCTGATCCAGACCCGTCACCTGGATCTTCTGCTGCCTCCTCCTCTGCTTCTTTTTTCCGTTCTAGACGTGAGGACACCCATTTCCATTTCTTGCCTTCCATAGGGGCAACTGATATTGTTACTGGTGCCTCCTGTGACTGATCAGAATTGACATGGGGATTTCCCTTTTTGGCTTGAACCTCAGCTTGGAAACTCTCTTTTTCCAGAATAGTGTTATATAGAGCATGGTAAGCACAAGCCAAGCCCCAAATAAGTAGTACCCCCTTAGACCTATCTAGGCTGCACCATCCCTGACTCAAATACTGGCTTAGTTTCTCGGGGTCCCACAGGTGTTCAAGAGTGAAATCCCATGACATTGCGGGCCCCCACGTGTTACTTGTGGTTCATTTCACGTCAGGATTCTAGCGTTAAGCCTTCACGAATCCGACCTGGTCCAGCCGGGGACCATTTAACTACACGTTCACACCAACATGGTGAATAGCTAAATGGCATTTTATTATGCGTGTTAACGGTTTAAATAAGCCACTGTCTACTTCGTATACACCCCTTCTACATATGCATAACCGAGCAGGGGAGGGCCTATCGCATTACATCCCGGGTGTTCCTGCACACCTAATACAACATCTCCCCCTCCCCATGCTTAACAAAACCATGACCCGTTACAACGCAAGCGCCGATCCTAATCCTAATATATAAAAGTGTTAGTCCTTATATAATTTAAACTTTGTCACAGATTATCTATAAAGTGAGGAATACAGGTTGCAAAGCATGCAGAGATAAGTGGTGCAATGTCTAACAATGTTAGTGGTGTTCTAATCAGTATGTCCAAGGCATCTTTGATTATATTATTCAGTTCATCCTTCTGCTCAAAGCTTCTTGTATATCCGCTAGAACTCCATTTTCTCATTAAACACTCTTTCCATCATATGTTGTAAGCAACCCTTCAAATTCCTTGCACCTGTGCCCTTGAGTCAGCAGCAGGAAATCTATTGCAGCCCTATTCTGTAAAACAGCATGCCTGAAAGAAAAGTACTCAGCTTTCAATTAGTTTTCCGTTTCTCCCAGACAGCCCTTTTGGGTGATCACTGTATCAGGTTTTATTTTTCTCGACAGGACCCATAAAATTTTTCCCGATTCTCTATCCTTTACTGTGGCATAACCTCTTCATTCAAAATGATTGATTGCATAATGTGCTATGCCAATACTTCTGCCTGCTGGGCTACCGGAATCCTACCTCTGTAACCTTCCCCCTCCCCAAGGACACATATCTTGTCCTTCAGGAGATGGTTGGCCCTCTCCAAAATTGCTTGTTCCTGGGAATTCCCAGGGATGCCTGTCGAGTGAGATATTCCCCAACGCTCGAGCCATTCTTGAGTAGATCGCGAGATGTGGCACGAGCCATTGTCTGTCTTGATGTGTTGCGGCACACCAAGGACCGCGATGGCAGTGGCCCAGTGTCGCTGAGCTGCAGGGGACTTAAATGTTAACATAATCATCATCACTCAATCAAAACCTTGACTGATAATGCACTAAACATAAGGTTACATGTAAGGTCATAATTTTTTGAGCAGACATATACACACTCATTCTAGCATTCATTTTAGACAATTCTATAAATGGAAATTTCTAAGCTAATGTATTATTACTTATCGACAACTATGAGGTGTCAAACCACCAAAAGGAGAGAGAAAAAACACAATAGCGGTGGATGTGATAGGCAGTGCCTGCAGGGCGTCCCCTGCTTAAAAATGCACTTTGCCTTTCTCACCCATCACAGACTCTCTCCTGTGCAGGGTTTTTTCACATGTACTCCATATCTGCGTGGCCAGAGCATGATACAGAGCCCAGGTGAAACACCTGCTCATAAAGCAGAACAAACCACTATATTAGATTTCTCTACAATACAAACTACTCACAGAAAGTTATTTACAGCTATAGTTACTTATTCCTATTGTTACTTGCTTTACCCTTAGCTCCCCCCCCCCACCCCCCCACCCTTTATTTTATTTTATTTTATTTTATTTTATTTTATTTTATTTTATTTTATTTTATTTTATTTTATTTTATTTTATTTTATTTTAATTGGTAAGCTTTTTCTTGTTGACCTACTATTGTTACAAAAATCATCAATTGGTAATAATTCTTGATGCAATCCAAAGTGAGATGCACCCCTACCTATCAGAAAACAAAGGTCTTTGCTCCAATGTGTGCACGTTGCATTCAGCCCGCTGGGGGCAAAACTCATCCTGGGGTCTTCAGATTCCGCTCCAGTACAGCTGCCAACGTTCCTCCCAACTCCACCACCACAACTCCCCCTCCATACAATTTCCAAGCTCCATCAACAAATTTGTCCAAGTACCCTACCCTAGTTCCCTAAATGTGTATATTATTGGGAGAAAATGAAGACATTCTTGCTCGGACTAGCAAGAGACCTTCAGAGGTGCAAACAGCTCTGCAGACAAAGAGGGAGAAACTCTTACTTTTTCTGTAATACGGTTCCCAGAAGGGGCAGTGGTTAACACTAAACTAGGGACAGGAGCATTCAGAATGTTTTGCTTTTGTCCCCATTTGGAAGTAACGATTTGTTTACTTTCACAAGCTGTGGAGGATGGGGGGGGGTAGGCAGTGAGGGGGGCAGCACGGGGGTTTGCGTTCTCTTGCTGGCACTTCTCTGGCTAGAGCAGATCACATTCAATATTTTAACTCACTGTTCTTCTGTAACCTTTTTCCTGTTTTTTGTTTTTCACAATTCCACTACTCGTACCCTCAATTACACTTCCATGTAACATTAATAATTCCACTTCCATATCGCATTCATGTTTACACATCCCTATAACATTAACAGTTCCATATACCATTTGCATTTATACTTTCATATACCATAAACATTTAACAATCACAAAGACAGTGACAATAACCAATACAGTTTATCCTAAGCATTCTTCCTCTCCTCCAAGTTGTCATCAGGAATGGGCCTTCCCATTGACCTGATTCCAAATTCTTTAATATTATCATATTTTTTTCCATGAATTTTCACTCTTTCCTCGTTAACTGAAATGAAGTGAGGGCTACTGGTTGTTGCCCATCATCACATCCTTGATTTAAAAGGTTCAATACATATGTCATTTTAGCAAACCTTCCTGCTGGAAGTGCCATCTCCATTCCCTCTTTCTTTCTTTCTTTTTTTTTTTTTTTTCTTAATTAATATAGTTTTCATCGATACCACTGGGCTGGTGCTAACACTGAAAAACATCAGTGCAAAGGTCTTTATGATAGATTTCTTTTGTGACCACAACTAACAGATATTAGATGGATCCCTTGGCTCATTTCCCAATTTGTTAGGAATTTGGAATCACTGTGGAGGAATTACATGCAAATCATAATCAGTTTGGAAAGAAAAGATCAGAAGGAATGGTTTTCACTGTGAAGGGAGTACCATTAGTCCAAGATGACCTGAAAAAACTCTGAACCAGATTGTGCAGTTTTAACAGATATATCAATCACAACCCACAACCACAACAAACAAAAACATAGATAAAACAAGACTTCTCAAAGTTGTAAGCGGCTGTTTTTCTGACGCCGTCTCGGGCTGCTGTGGCTCGCTCGTCAGCTGGTCTTGTTTCAGCTTCGGAGATTCCACTGGAGCCCGGGGCCATAACGATAACAGGGAATGCCTCCCTTATCTCTGACCAATCCGTGACTCTGTTACTATAATCCTCCCCTCCCCCCAGGGTAGAGCCGAACGTGCAACCCACCCCCTCTGGGGAAGGGTTGTGATGACCGGGGCCACCTCCACCTCCGCCCCCGCTGATGTGGATTGGCTTCTTTCTCACCACTGTTCACTCCCCCTCCCCACCCCCAAGGATGGGCGAAGGAATGCAGGATACTTTGTTGCGAGGTTACGTTCTGATAAGGGTACCGTAGATTGTTGTTGTAGATTGTTGTTCGCTGTCCTGCCGCTTATCTCTTAACTGCTGCACATGTGGAGTTGGGGGGGCAGTCGGGGTGGTCGTCGCCATCTTAAGCCATTGTTCTCCCTCCGGGGGTCTGCAAAGAAGTGCGCTCCCCGACTCCAACCCTTGGTTCCCCGGCCCTAGCAAAGCATTACCTGGAGCAAACGATTTACTCTCCTCCTTAGCCACTTTGAGCACACCCAGGACCAAACCCCAGGTTTTTAATTCCTCCGCTTTATACTCGTGCATTGCTCTTTGGAGCAGGGCAGCGGTGAAAGATTCCCACTGCTCCGAATCAAGTAGATTACTAGGGGAGGGTGAAAGCTGAGCTTTCTGCAAACAAGAAATAACTGCAGCAATCTCCTTCTTAGAAGGAGCATTCCTACCGCAATGAGTTTTACAAACTCGTAATACTACCTTAATGATGGATTCCATGTTTTTTCTGGTACGTCCTCGCACCCTTTGTATATAGCCAGGCCCAAAGTCCCACGGTCTTCCACGGTCTCACCGCAGGATAAACAGCAGCTGCATTCAACATCGCCCCCCAGGCGCTTCCACGGGATCTAACCATAGGATTCGTGTCCGTCGCGCAGTTAGCCGTCGCACACTCAATCTCAGGACGTCCTCACACGGGGCACCAATTGTTGCCTTGTGCGAGGTAACCTAAAGAACTACGTCCATCATTGAGAACGTGCGTCAGACGACCCCATGACCAAGTTACACGATGATTACACCAATATGGTGAGCTGTAAAATGGCGTTCATTCAACCGCGTGAGCCCCTTATATAGGGCTCGTATTTCAGTCTCATACATATACATTACCGAGCAGGGAAAGGCCTACCGCGTAACAACCCAAGAGTTCGAGCCGCCTAATACAACAGACCCCATACAGGCCTCAAAACCCCATATGGGCCCCATAGACCCCATACAGGCCCCAGAATGCAATACAGGCCCCACAACCCACGATGGGCCCCACAGAAACTAAAAAGGCCGAACAACCCCATATAAGCCTCAAAAACCCATACAGACCCCATAAACACCATATGGAACCCAAAGACCCCATACAGTCCCCTTAGACCCCATACATGCCACACAACCCCATATAGGCCCCATAGACCCCATAAAGGTCCCACTACCCCATATGGGCCCCATGGACCCCATACAGGCCCCACAACCCCATATGGGCCCCATAGACCCCATACAGACCCCACAACCCCATAAGGTCCCAATAGACACCATACATGCCCCACAAACCCATACGGGTCCCACAAACACATATAGGCCCCATAGACCCCATACAGGTCCCACTACCCCATATGCGACCCATAAACGCCATACAGGCCCAACAAACCCATATGGGTCCTTCAAAACCATATAAGCCCCATAGACCTCATACAGGCAGTAGCATGGGGTACTGCGTATGTTTCAAGCCACCCAGTGGTTGCCTCTACCATGGTGAGTACATAACACTTACCACTGCGAGATCGTGGCAAGGTGATATAATCAACCTGCCACGCCTCCCCATATTTATACTTTTGCCACCGCCCTTCCTCCCAGAGAGGTTTCATACTTTTGGCTTGTTTAATTATGGCACATGTTTCACAATCATGAATAATCTGCGCAATAGCGTTCATGGTTAAGTCCACCCCTCGGTCTCTGGCCCACTTATATGTCGCATTTCTTCCTTGATGACCTGACGTCTCATGAGCCCATCAAGCTAGAAATAATTCGCCCTTATTCTGCCAGTCCAAGTCGATTTGAGCCACCTCAATTCTGGCAGCTTTATCTACCTGATGGTTGTTTTGTTGTTCTTCAGTAGCCCGACTTTTGGGCACATGTGCATCCACATGACGCACCTTTACAACCATATTCTTTGTTCGGGCAGCAATGTCCTTCCATAATTCAGCTACCCAAACAGATTTACCCCTCCGTTGCCAGTTATTCTGTTCCCACCGCTGTAACAACCCCCATAAGGCATTTGCCACCATCCATGAGTCAGTATAAAGATACAGCATTGGCCACCTCTCCCGTTCAGCAACATCTAAGGCCAGCTGGACAGCTTTTACCTCTGCAAAGTGACTTGATTCTCCCTTACCTTCAGTGGCCTCTGCAACCTGTCGTGTGGGGCTCCACACAGCGGCTTTCCATTTGCGATGCTTCCCTACAATGCGACATGATCCGTCAGTGAATAGGGCATATTTCTTTTCATTTTCTGGTAATTCGTTGTATGGTGGGGCCTATTTAGCATGTGACACCTCCTGTGTTGGTGATGTTCCAAACCTTTTATCTTCAGGCCAGTCCATGATTACCTCTAGGATTCCTGGACGATTGAGGTTTGCCATTCGCGCTCGCTGTGTAATCAGCGCAATCCACTTGCTCCAGGTGACATTGGTAGCATGATGGGTGGACGGAACCTGTCCTTTGAACATCCAGTTCAGCACTGGCAGTCGAGGTGCCAAAAGGAGCTGTGTTTCAGTCCCAACTACTTCGGAAGCAGCCCGAACCCCCTCATACGTGGCTAAGATCTCCTTCTCAGTTGGAGTGTAGCACTCTTCAGACCCCTTATATGATCAACTCCAGAATCCCAGGGGTCGGCCTCGGGTCTCTCCTGAGGCTCTTTGCCACAAACTCCAAGTGGGGCCTTTCTCTCCAGCAGCAGTATAGAGGATGTTCTTTACATCCTGTCCAGTCCGTACTGGCCCCAGGGCTACAGCACGGGCTATCTCTTGTTTAATCTGTTCAAAAGCCTGCTGCTGCTCAGGGCCCCATGCAAAATCATTCTTCTTCCGCGTCACCTGATAAAGGGGGCTTACAATGAGGCTGTAGTTTGGAATGTGCATCCTCCAATAGCCCACTGCACCCAGGAAAGATTGTGTCTCTTTCTTGCTATTTGGTGGAGACATGGCAGTGATTTTGTCGATCACATCTGTTGGGATGTGACGACGTCCATCCTGCCACTTTATACCTAAGAACAGAATTTCCTGGGCAGGTCCTTATACTTTGCTTCGCATAATAGCAAAGCTGGCTTGTAGAAGAATATGGATTATCTGCTCTCCTTTTGTGAAAACCACTTCTGCTGTATCGCCCCACACAACAATGTCATCAACGTACTGCAGGTGTTCAGGAGCACCACCCTGTTCCAGTACAGTTTGGACCAACCCATGGCAAATGGTTGGGCTGTGTTTCCACACCTGGGGCAAACAGTTCCATGTATACTGAATGCCCCTCCAGGTGAAGGCAAACTGTGGCTTACATTCTGCAGCCAAAGGAATAGAGAAGAAGGCATTGGCAATGTCAATGGTGGCATACCGTTTGGCTGCTTTTGACTCCAGCTCGTACTGGAGTTCCAACATGTCCGGCACAGCAGTGCTCAATGGGGGTGTGACCTCATTCAGGCCACGGTAGTCTACTGTCAGCCTCCATTCTCCACTGGCTTTACGCTCTGGCCATATGGGACTGTTAAAAGGTGAGTGAGTTTTAGTGATCGCTCCCTGATTCTCCAGCTGGCGAATCAAATCATGAATGGGGAGCAAGGAATCCCTGTTGGTGCGATACTGCCGTCTGTGCACTGTCTTTGTAGCAATCGGTACCTGCTGCTCTTTTACTCGTAGCAGCCCCACAACAGACGGGTCCTCTGACAGGCCAGGCAAAACAGACAGCTGCTTAAAGTTGTCCATATCTACAGCAGCTATCCCAAAGGCCCATCAATACCCCTTAGGATCCTTGAAATGCCCCCTTCTGAGGTAATCAATACCCAGTATACATGGAGCCCCTGGGCCAGTCACAATAGGATGTTTTTGCCAGTGAGGCTTATTTCAGCCTCCAGCACAGTCAATTCTTGAGAGGCCCCATTCACCCCAGAAATATGGATTGATTCTGTCCCTTCATGACTGGAGGGCATTAGGGTGCACTGTGCACCGGTATCCACCAGTGCCTTATATTCCTGTGGTTCTGATGTGCTCACTCTATTATAAACTCTATTATCCCTTTCCCTCCCCTGACTGAGGACAGGGCCCCTCTATTGGTTACCTGTGATGACTGGAGCAACTCCACTGGTGGTTGGTATGTCTAGTAGTTCTTTCACCCGTGCTCGTTGTGCAGAAGTAGGCTGATCATGCCACTTCCTCATGTCTTCTCCACGGTCACGTAGGTAGCGCCACATGGAAACACGCGGTGCAATCGTACTGTTGTTCTTTGCTCGAGCTAGGAAGCGTGTGCGTTTAACAGCTGAGACTTCTGATGATGCAGGTGAGGAGTAGGACTGGAATACTTTGATCAGATCCTTCATTAGACCTGGTTGCCCGTACTAGGATTGACCTTCATCAGTTGTTTCTGATACTATTACGGGATCATTATGATTAGTTGATGGAAACAATTTCTTGCACATTTCATCTAGTCGGTCTTCTAGCCGTGAGATGGCAGAAACTGCGGCATGCAGTTGGGGGAGCTGCTGATCGACAGTTTGAAGCATTATAATCAGCTCAACAACTCGGGGCCATCTGTCCTCGAATCCTCTAGATGCTGTTACCAATGACTGTGCAGTTCTCTCTGGTGCTGTACTTGTGATTTTCTGCCACATGTCAGGATCGGCCCTCACTCTCTCAGGTTCATGTTCGCTTGGATCAGGGTTGTACAACATTTTCGCCATGGCCAATTCCCTCAGGTACTGGATACCTTTTTGGACGGTATTCCAACTATTAAATTTAGGCTTCAAAGCATCCTTATAGGGGTACCTTTCTCTCACAGCTTCTAACAGCCGCAACCAGAGAGTGGCAGCTCCATCCGAACATCTGCTAATCCCTCTGTCGATACCTGCATCTTGGGCAATGCTTCCTAGTTGGCGAGCTTCATTACCATCTAGAGACAAGCTGTTGATCCCGTTGTCCCAGCAGCGAAGCAACCAAGCAAGGATACCTTCATCTTGACGCCGTGTAAACTCCTTTCTTGAGCCTTGGATTTCAGTCAGATTCAGAGGTCGACGATAGGTGATTTCTTCCTCATCATCAGTCTCTTCTTCAAGCCTCTTGGTTTTTCCCTTTGCTTTTTTCGGTACTGCTCCCTGCCCGGCACCTGGGTCTTCTGCTGCCCCCCCCTCTGCTTCTCCTTCTTTTCGTTCTAGACGCATGGACACCCGTTTCCATTTCTTGCCTTCCACAGGGGCAACTGATATTGCTACTGATGCCTCCTGTGACTGATCAGAGTTAACTTGGGCTTGAATCTCAGATCGGAAACTCTCTCTCTCCAGAATAGTATGATACAAAGCACGGTATGCATAAGCCAAACCCCACATAAGGTTTACCTCCTTAGATCTCTGACCCAAATACTCACTTAATTTCTCAGGGTCCCTTAGGTGTTCAAGAGTGAAATCCCATGACACTGCGGGTCCCCATGCTTCTAAGACTTTTCCTAAACCTTTCCATATTCCCTGCCAGTCATCATTCTCTGGTTTCTCTGGTTCTGGAGGAGACTTCCGCATAGAACGAATGCATAGGAATACATATGCATTCATTGATAGTGATAACATGGATACAAGTACGAACCCTATCTCAGTTATTGAAAGGCGTGTGGAAATCTGAGAGTACAAACTAAAAAAAGCAGTTTTTTTTAGCCTGTACAATGGATTAAACATGGTGGTGTTTGTAAAATTGCCCATTCCATCTGGGATGCAATACTTGTAAGATTCGCAATGGACCCCATAGAACCGATATAGGCCCCTGTCAGGGTTCAAACTAAAAATCCACCTGCGTCCGTGACAGGGGCCGTGGGCCCCACAGGGGCCCTAGGCCGAATGAAAAAAAAATGTTAATTAGGAAAAGAAAACAGCGGCAACGATCTAAGGAGGCACACTTATTTACTAAAAATACTATATCGAAATACAGGATAACACAATACAATACAATATAATTGAAAATTAAGCTAACGAATCAAGCAAAATAGGAGAGAGAATGAGTCCCGAAACCGAGAGGCCTACTTTGAATCTAGGCGAAACGGTGAAGGCTCCCACACACTCCCCTGAACGCCAGAACTCGAAAGACGTCAGTCTAGCCTGCGACAGAGATAATATAGTGTCCAGGTCCCGTGACCTATCGTGTTGTTCTCTGGGAGATGTAGTCTTCTTCTGTAAGTTGCAGATTCAGTAAAATTATTCATGCTTTATATGATGTTATGATGTGGAATACTGATAGCAAAATTACAAAATTATTAAACCATGACAGCCCGACAACACCATATGGGCCCTATAAACCCCATACAGACCCCACTACCCCATAAGTTCCCTATTGACCCCATACAGGCACACAAACCCATATGGGTCCCACAAAACCATATAGGCCCCATAGACCTCATACAAGACCCATAGGCCCCATTCAGGTACCACTACCCCATAAGAGACCCATAAACCCCATACAGGCCCCACAACCCCATATAGGCCCAATAGACCCCATAGAAGTCCCAAAACCCCATATGGAACCCATAGAATCCATATGGGACCCATAGACCCCACACAGGCCCCACAACCCAATACTGGCCCCATAGAACCCATACAGGCCCCACTACCCCTTATGGACCCCATGGACCCAATACAGGCTCAATAGACCCCATATGGGCACTATATACCCTATACAGGCCCCACAACCCCATATGGGACCCAATAACCCCACACAGGCCCCACAACCCCATATGGGCCCCATAGAACCCATACAGGCCCCACTACCCCATATGGACCCCATGGACCCCATACAGGCTCCAAGACCCCATATGGGCACTATATACCCTATACAGGCCCCACAACCCCATATGGGACCCAAAAACCCCACACAGGCCCCACAACCCCATATGGGCCTCATAGAACCCATACAGGCTCCACTACCCCATAAGGGCCCCATGGACCCCATCCAGGCTCCAAAACCCCATATGGGCACCATAGCCCCCATAAAGGTGCTACTACCCCATATAGGCCCCATAGACCCCATGTAGTCCCCACAACCCATATGGGCACCATAGACCCCATGTAGTCCCCACAACCCATATGGGCACCATAGACCCCCATATGGGCCCTAAAGACTCCATAGAGGCCCCACCACCCCATACAGGACCCACAACACCATATGGGCCCCATAGACCCCATACAGGCCCCATAGGCCCCATACAGGTCTCACAATCCTATATGGGCCCCACAGACCCCATATGGGACCTATAGACCTCATAAAGGCCCCACAACACCATATGGACCCCAAAACCCCATATTGACCCCATAGACACCATATGGGCCCCATACAGGGCCCACAAATCACATATGTGACCCATAGACCCCATAAAGGCCATACAACCCCATACAGGCCCCACAACCCCATATAGGCCACATACACCCCATACGGGCCCCACAAACCAAATGGGCCCTATAGACCTCATATGGGCCCCATATAACCCATACAGGCCCCACAAACCCATATCACAGAATCACAGAATCACAGAATTGTAGGGGTTGGAAGGGACCTCTAGAGATCATCGAGTCCAACCCCCCTGCCAAAGCAGGCTCCCTACACCATGTCACACAGGAAGGCATCCAGGCGGGTCTTAAATATCTCCAGCGAAGGAGACTCCACCACCTCCCTGGGCAGCCTGTTCCAGTGCTCCGTCACCCTCACTGTAAAGAAGTTCTTCCGCACATTTGTGCGGAACTTCCTATGCTGTACTTTCATCCCATTACCCCTAGTCCTATCCCCACGCACTACTGAAAAGAGACCAGACTCACCACTATGGCTCCCACACCTCAGGTATTTATAAACCTGGATCAAGTCCCCTCTCAGCCTTCTTTTTTAAGGCTAAACAGACCCAGTACCCTAAGTCTCTCCTCATAGGGGAGATGCTCCAGGCCCTTCACCATCTTAGTGGCCCTCCGCTGGACTCTTTCCAAGAGATCCCTGTCTTTTTTGTACTAGGGAGCCCAGAACTGGACACAGTATTCCAGATGAGGCCTCACCAGGGCAGAGTAGAGGGGGAGGATCACCTCCTTCGACCTGCTGGACACGCTCTTTTTAATACACCCCAGTATGCCATTGGCTTTTTTGGCTACAAAGGCACACTGCTGGCTCATGGTTAATCTGTCGTCCACCAGGACGCCCAGGTCCCTCTCAGCAGAGCTCCTCTCCAGCAGGTCTTCCCCCAGCCCGTACATATGTAGCCCATAGACCCCATACAGGCCCAACAACCCCATATGGGCCCCATGGACCCCATACAGCCCCCACAACACCATATGGGACTAATAGAACCCGTATGGGCCCCATAGACCCCATACAGGGCCCACAACCCCATATGGGCACGATAGACCCCAAAAAGGTCCCACTACCCCATATGGGCCACATACACCCCATACAGGACCTACAACCCCATAAAGGCCCCATAGACACCATACAGGCCCCACAACCCAAGATGGGCCCCATAGACCCCAAAAAGGCCTAACAACCCCATAAATGCCCCACAACCCCATATGGGCCACATACACCCCATACAGGACCTACAACCCCATAAAGGCCCCATAGACACCATACAGGCCCCACAACCCAAGATGGGCCCCATAGACCCCAAAAAGGCCTAACAACCCCATAAATGCCCCACAACCCCATATGGGCCACATACACCCCATACAGGACATACAAGCCCATATAGGCCCCATAGACACCATACAGGCCCCACAACCCAAGATGGGCCCCATAGACCCCAAAAAGGCCGAACAACCCCATACAGGCCCCAAAAGCCCATATGGGTCCCACAAAACCATATAGGCCCCATAGACCTCATACGGGACCCAGAGACCCCATTCAGGCCTCACAACCCCATATGGGCCCCATAGACCCCATACAGGCGCCACAATGCAATACAGGCCCCACAAACCAATATGGTCCCCATAGACCCCATACAGACCCCACAACCCCATAAGGTCCCTATAGACCCGATACAGGCCCCATAGGCCCCATACAGGTCCCATAACCCCATACAAGCCCCATGGATGCCATACAGGTCCCACAACCCCATATGGGCCCTATAGTCCCCATAAAGGCCCCACAAACCCATATGGGTCCCACAAAACCATATAGGCCCCATAGACCTCATACGGGACCATAGACCCCATAGAGGTCCCACTACCCCATATGAGACCCATAAGCCCATATAGACCCGATATGGGACCCAAAGACCCCATATGGGCCCCATAGACCCCATACACGCCCCACAACCCCATACAGGCCCCACAAACCAATATGGTCTCCATAGACCCCATACAGGCCCCACAAACCCATACAGGTCCCACTACCCCATATGGGCCCCATAGACCCCATACACGCCCCACAACCCCATACAGGCCCCACAAACCAATATGGTCTCCATAGACCCCATACAGGCCCCACAAACCCATACAGGTCCCACTACCCCATATGGGCCCCATAGACCCCATACAGGCCACACAACCCCATACAGGCCCCACAAACCAATATGGTCTCCATAGACCCCATACAAGTCCCACTACCCCATATGAGACCCATAAACCCAATGCAGGCCCCACAACCCCATATGGGCCCCATAGACCCCATAAAGGCCCCACAAACCCATATGGGTCCCACAAAACCATATAGGCCCCATAGACCTCATACGGGACCATAGGCCCCATACAGGTCCCACTACCCCATATGAGACCCATAAGCCCCATACAGGCCCCACAACCCCATACAGGCCCCACAACCCCATATGGGCACCATAGACCCCATGAAGGTCCCATAACCCCATATGGGACCCACAACCCCATACAAGCCCCACAAACCAATATGGTCCCCAAAGACCCCAAACAGGCCCCACAACCCCATACAGGCCCCACAACCCCATATGGGCCCCATAGACCCCATAAAAGTCCCATAACCCCATATGGGACCCATAGACCCCACACAAGCCCCACAACCACATACTGGCCCCATAGAACCCATACAGGCCCCACTACCCCATATGGGCCCCACAGACCCCATACAGGCTCCAAAACCCCATATGGGCACCATAGACCCATACAGGCCCTACAACCCCATATAGTCCCCAAATCCACATATGGGCCCCACAACCCCTTATGGATCCCATACAAGCCCCACAACCTTATAAAGGCCCCATAGACCCTATACTGGCCCCACAACCCCATATGGGCACTATATACCCTATAACGGCCCCACAACCCCATATGGTCCCCATAGACCCCATAAAGGTGCAAAAACCCCATATGGGCACCATAGACGCCATGTAGTCCCCACAACCCCATATGGGCAGCATAGACCCCATACAGGCCCCAAAATCCCATATGGGCCCTAAAGACTCCATATTGGCCCCACCACCCCATACAGGACCCACAACACCATACAGGCCCCACAAACCCATATGGGCCTCATAGACCCCATACACGTCCCACAACCCCATATGGGCCCAACAGACCCCAGACAGGCCCCACAACACCATATGGGCTCCATAGACCCCATACAGTCCCCAAGGCCCCATATAAGCCCCATAGGCCCCATACAGGTCCCACAACCTCATACAGGTCCCACAGACCCCATGCAGTCTGCACAACGCAATACAGGCCCCACAACCCAAGATGGCCCCCATAGACCGCAAAAAGGGCGAACAATCCCATATGGGCCCCAAAAGACCATATAGACCCGTTAGTCCCCATATGGGACCTAAAGACCCCATATGGGACCTAAAGACCCCATATGGGCCCCAAAACCCAATACAAGCCCCACAAACCAATATGGTCCCCATAGACCCCAAACAGGCCCCACAACCCCATATGGGCCCCATAGACCCCATACAGGCTCTGCAACCCCATATGGGCCCCATAGACCCCATATAGCCACACAACCCCATACTGGCCCCATAGACCCCATACATGCCCCACAACCCCATATGGGCCCCATAGACCCCATACAGATCCCACTACCCCATATGCGACCCATAGACCCCACACAGGCCCCACAACCCCATACTGGCCCCATAGACCCCATACAAGGCCCACAAATCACACATGCGACCCATAGAGCCCATAAAGGCCATACAATCCCATACAGGCCCCACAACCCCATATAGGCCGCATACACCCCATACAGGCCCCACAAACCTATATGGGCCCTATAGACAGCATATGGGCCGCATAGAACCCATACAGGCCCCACAAACCCCATATGTAGCCCATAGACCCCATACAGGCCCAATAACCCCATATGGGCCCCATAGACCTCATACAGACCCCACAACACCATATGGGACCCATAGACCCCATACAGGCTCCGCAACCCCATATGGGCTCCATAGACCCCATACAGGCTCCGCAACCCCATATGGGCCCCATAGACCCCATATAGCCCCACAACACCATATGGGCCCCATAGACCCCATACAGGCTCCGCAACCCCATATGGGCCCCATAGACCCCATATAGCCCCAAAACCCCATATGAGCCCAATAGACCCCATACAGACCCCACAACCCCATATGGGCCCTATAGACCCCATAGAGGCCCCACAAATCAATACAGGCCCCCCAACCCAAGATGGGCCCCATAGTCCCCACAAAGGTTGAACAACCCCATATGGGCCCCAAAAGCCCATATAGACCCCATATGGGACCCAAAGACCCCATATGGTCCCCATAGACCCCATAAAGGCCACACAACCCCATACAGGCCCCACAAACCAATATGGTCCCCATTGACCCCATACAGGTCTCACTACCCCATATGAGGCCCATAAACCCCATATAGGCCCCACAAACCCATATGGGTCCCACAAAACCATATAGGCCCCATAGACCTCATATGGGACCCATAGACCCCATACAGGTCTCACTGCCCCATATGAGACCCATAAACCCCATACAGGCCCCACAACCTCATACATGCCCCACAACCCCATATGGGCCCCATAGACCCCATAAAGGTCCCATAACCCCTTATGGGACCAATAGAACCCATATGGGCCCCATAGACCCCATACAGGCCCCACAACCCCATATGGGCCCCATAGAACCCATACAGGCCCCACTACCCCATATGGGCCCCATGGACCCCATACAGTCCCCAAAACCACAAATGGGCCCCACAAAACCATACAGGCCCCATAGACCTCATACGGGACCATAGACCCCATACAGGCCCGATAACGCCGTATAGCCCCACAACCCCATATAGGCCCCATAGACCCCATATGGGCCCCACAACCCAATACAAGCCCCACAAACCAATATGGTCCCCATAGACCCCATACAGGCCCCACAACCCCATACATGCTTCACAACCCCGTATGGGCCCCTACACCCCATACAGGCCTCTGTCACGGGTTACTTAGATTTACCTATGCCCGTGACAGGGGAAGCCACCCCGTGCCCCCTCCCCGGGGCCCGGAAAGGAGGGGGAAAAGGGGAATGGGATAAAAACAGCGGCAATCTAAGGAGGAAAAACTTATTTTACTAAATATGATATCGAAATACAAGATAACACAATATAATATAATTGAGGCTAACAAATCGAACAAACAGAGAGAGAGAGAGTCCCCGAAAACTGAGAGGCCTACTGTGAACTCTAGGCGACACGGCTGGAACGCTTCCCACTCTCAGAGAAGTTCGAGAGAAGAAGGAGGGCACTCCAGCCTGGGAACGAGATTATATAGCGTCCTGGTCCCGTGACTTATCATTAACCCTGTTGTTCTCTGGGATATGTAGTCTTCTTCTGTGGACTGCACATTCAATAGAAGTATCCATACTTTACATGATGTTATGATGTGGAATACTGATAGCAAAATTACAAAATTACAAAACCATGACATTCCATCCCTTATTCTACATTATTACATCATGGTTAATATATATACATATATATATATACACGTATGTAAAACTATGATAGCTAAATAGTAGAATTGCATGTAACATAACTAAATGTACAACTATAATAATTAAGTACACTACACATGCAAACATATATATATAGATACATAAAATTATTGACTGCACTCCCCCAGCATCAAATTCCCTTGTGGTACACACTGAACATCCCCATCCTTCTGCATTACCCATCAAGTGCACCCAGGTCCCTGGGCAAAGACAGTTCCACGGATAGGTTTGCCCTTTCCAGAAGCTGGAAGGACCCAAACAGCTTTTCCCAACATGTTCTTTACATGTACAACAGGGACCTTATCTCCTTCTATAGTGTGTAGGGGGCTAGATTGACTAGAACCATCACGATTGACAGATCCTCTAGTATTCACCAACCAAGTGGCTTCTGCCAGATTCTTCTCCCAGTGCTTAAATGTTCCACCACCCATTGCTTTCAATATAGTTTTTAACAACCCATTATATCGTTCAATTTTACCAGAAGCTGGTGCATGGTAGGGAATATGATAAATCCACTCAATGCCATGAAATTTGGCCCAAGTATTTATAAGACAATTTTTGAAATGTGTCCCATTATCAGATTCAGTTCTTTCTGGGGTGCCATGTCGCCATAGGACTTGTTTCTCAAGACCTAATATGGTGTTTCTGGCAGTAGCATGGGGTACTGCATATGTTTCAAGCCACCCACTGGTTGCCTCTACCATGGTGAGTACATAAGACTTACCATTGCGAGATCGTGGCAAGGTGATATAATCAACCTGCCACGCCTCCCCATATTTATACTTTTGCCACCGCCCTTCCTCCCAGAGAGGTTTCATACTTTTGGCTTGTTTAATTATGGCACATGTTTCACAATCATGAATAATCTGCGCAATAGCGTCCATGGTTAAGTCCACCCCTCGGTCTCTGGCCCACTTATATGTCGCATCTCTTCCTTGATGACCTGAGGTCTCATGAGCCCATCAAGCTAGAAATAATTCGCCCTTATTCTGCCAGTCCAAGTCGATTTGAGCCACCTCAATTCTGGCAGCTTTATCTACCTGATGGTTGTTTTGTTGTTCTTCAGTAGCCCGACTTTTGGGCACATGTGCATCCACATGACGCACCTTTACAACCATATTCTTTGTTCGGGAAGCAATGTCCTTCCATAATTCAGCTACCCAAACAGATTTACCCCTCCGTTGCCAGTTATTCTGTTCCCACCGCTGTAACCACCCCCATAAGGCATTTGCCACCATCCATGAGTCAGTATAAAGATACAGCATTGGCCACCTCTCCCGTTCAGCAACATCTAAGGCCAGCTGGACAGCTTTTACCTCTGCAAACTGACTTGATTCTCCCTTACCTTCAGTGGCCTCTGCAACCTGTCGTGTGGGGCTCTACACAGCGGCTTTCCATTTGCAATGCTTCCCTACAATGCGACATGATCCGTCTGTGAATAGGGCATATTTCTTTTCATTTTCTGGTAATTCATTGTATGGTGGTGCCTATTTAGCACGTGATACCTCTTCTGCTGGTGATGTTCCAAACCTTTTATCTTCAGGCCAGTCCATGATTACCTCTAGGATTCCTGGACGATTGAGGTTTGCCATTCGCGCTCGCTGTGTAATCAGCGCAATCCACTTGCTCCAGGTGACATCGGTAGCATGATGGGTGGAGGGAACCCGTCCTTTGAACATCCAGTTCAGCACTGGCAGTCGAGGTGCCAAAAGGAGCTGTGTTTCAGTCCCAACTACTTCAGAAGCAGCCCGAACCCCCTCATACGCGGCTAAGATCTCCTTCTCAGTTGGAGTGTAGCACTCTTCAGACCCCTTATATGATCGACTCCAGAATCCCAGGGGTCGGCCTCGGGTCTCTCCTGAGGCTCTTTGCCACAAACTCCAAGTGGGGCCTTTCTCTCCAGCAGCAGTATAGAGGATGTTCTTTACATCCTGTCCAGTCCATACTGGCCCCAGGGCTACAGCACGGGCTATCTCTTGTTTAATCTGTTCAAAAGCCTGCTGCTGCTCAGGGCCCCATGCAAAATCGTTCTTCTTCCGTGTCACCTGATAAAAGGGGCTAACAATGAGGCTGTAGTTTGGAATGTGCATCCTCCAAAAGCCCACTGCACCCAGAAAAGATTGTGTCTCTTTCTTGCTATTTGGTGGAGACATGGCAGTGATTTTGTCGATCACATCTGTTGGGATGTGACGACGTCCATCCTGCCACTTTATACCTAAGAACTGAATTTCCTGGGCAGGTCCTTTTACTTTGCTTCGCTTAATAGCAAAGCCGGCTTGTAGAAGAATTTGGATTATCTGCTCTCCTTTTGTGAAAACCTCTTCTGCTGTATCGCCCCACAAAACAATGTCATCAACGTACTGCAGGTGTTCAGGAGCACCACCCTGTTCCAGTACAGTTTGGACCAACCCATGGCAAATGGTTGGGCTGTGTTTCCACACCTGGGGCAAACAGTTCCATGTATACTGAATGCCCCTCCAGGTGAAGGCAAACTGTGGCTTACATTCTGCAGCCAAAGGAATAGAGAAGAAGGCATTGGCAATGTCAATGGTGGCATACCATTTGGCTGCTTTTGACTCCAGCTCGTACTGGAGTTCCAACATGTCCGGCACAGCAGCGCTCAATGGGGGTATGGCCTCATTCAGGCCACGGTAGTCTACTGTCTGCCTCCATTCTCCACTGGCTTTACGCACTGGCCATATGGGACTGTTAAAAGGTGAGTGAGTTTTAGTGATCACTCCCTGATTCTCCAGCTGGCGAATCAAATCATGAATGGGGAGCAAGGAATCCCTGTTGGTGCGATACTGCCGTCTGTGCACTGTCTTTGTAGCAATCGGTACCTGCTGCTCTTTTACTCGTAGCAGCCCCACAACAGACGGGTCCTCTGACAGGCCAGGCAAAACAGACAGCTGCTTAATGTTGTCCATATCTACAGCAGCTATCCCAAAGGCCCATCGATACCCCTTAGGATCCTTGAAATGCCCCCTTCTGAGGTAATCAATACCCAGTATACATGGAGCCCCTGGGCCAGTCACAATAGGATGTTTTTGCCAGTCTTTGCCAGTGAGGCTTATTTCAGCCTCCAGCACAGTCAATTCTTGAGAGCCCCCAGTCACTCCAGAAATATGGATTGATTCTGTCCCTTCATGACTGGAGGGCATTAGGGTGCACTGTGCACCGGTATCCACCAGCGCCTTATATTCCTGTGGTTCTGATGTGCCAGGCCATCGAATCCACACAGTCCAATAAACTCTATTATCCCTTTCCCTCCCCTGACTGAGGACAGGGCCCCTCTATTGGTTACCTGTGATGACTGGAGCAACTCCACTGGTGGTTGGTATGTCTAGTAGTTCTTTCACCCGTGCTCGTTGTGCAGAAGTAGGCTGATCATGCCACTTCCTCATGTCTTCTCCACGGTCACGTAGGTAGCGCCACATGGAAACACGCGGTGCAATCGTACTGTTGTTCTTTGCTCGAGCTAGGAAGCGTGTGCGTTTAACAGCTGAGACTTCTGATGATGCAGGTGAGGAGTAGGACTGGAATACTTTGATCAGATCCTTCATTAGACCTGGTTGCCCGTACTAGGATTGACCTTCATCAGTTGTTTCTGATACTATTACGGGATCATTATGATTAGTTGATGGAAACAATTTCTTGCACATTTCATCTAGTCGGTCTTCTAGCCGTGAGATGGCAGAAACTGCGGCATGCAGTTGGGGGAGCTGCTGATCGACAGTTTGAAGCATTATAATCAGCTCAACAACTCGGGGCCATCTGTCCTCGAATCCTCTAGATGCTGTTACCAATGACTGTGCAGTTCTCTCTGGTGCTGTACTTGTGATTTTCTGCCACATGTCAGGATCGGCCCTCACTCTCTCAGGTTCATGTTCGCTTGGATCAGGGTTGTACAACATTTTCGCCATGGCCAATTCCCTCAGGTACTGGATACCTTTTTGGACGGTATTCCAACTATTAAATTTAGGCTTCAAAGCATCCTTATAGGGGTACCTTTCTCTCACAGCTTCTAACAGCCGCAACCAGAGAGTGGCAGCTCCATCCGAACATCTGCTAATCCCTCTGTCGATACCTGCATCTTGGGCAATGCTTCCTAGTTGGCGAGCTTCATTACCATCTAGAGACAAGCTGTTGATCCCGTTGTCCCAGCAGCGAAGCAACCAAGCAAGGATACCTTCATCTTGACGCCGTGTAAACTCCTTTCTTGAGCCTTGGATTTCAGTCAGATTCAGAGGTCGACGATAGGTGATTTCTTCCTCATCATCAGTCTCTTCTTCAAGCCTCTTGGTTTTTCCCTTTGCTTTTTTCGGTACTGCTCCCTGCCCGGCACCTGGGTCTTCTGCTGCCCCCCCCTCTGCTTCTCCTTCTTTTCGTTCTAGACGCATGGACACCCGTTTCCATTTCTTGCCTTCCACAGGGGCAACTGATATTGCTACTGATGCCTCCTGTGACTGATCAGAGTTAACTTGGGCTTGAATCTCAGATCGGAAACTCTCTCTCTCCAGAATAGTATGATACAAAGCACGGTATGCATAAGCCAAACCCCACATAAGGTTTACCTCCTTAGATCTCTGACCCAAATACTCACTTAATTTCTCAGTGTCCCTTAGGTGTTCAAGAGTGAAATCCCAAGACACTGCTGGTCCCCATGCTTCTAAGACTTTTCCTAAACCTTTCAATATTTCCTGCCAGTCATCATTCTCTGGTTTCTCTGGTTCTGGAGGAGACTTCCGCATAGAACGAATGCATAGGAATACATATGCATTCATTAATAGTGATAACATGGATACAAGTACGAACCCTATATCAGTTATTGAAAGGCGTGTGGAAATCTGAGAGTACAACCTAAAAAAAGCAGGTTTTTTTAGCCTGTACAATGGATTAAACATGGTGGTGTTTGTAAAATTGCCCATTCCATCTGGGATGCAAGTATTTGTAAGATTCACAATTCCATCTGGTGTGTAGATGCCAAAATTAGGGCGATACCACATCTCATAACAGTACCAGGCAGGTGTCTCCATCAGTATGCACCTTATTAGGCCATATACCTGCACAATTCCACAACAACAAATTATGGTGTTAATAGTTAACCAATACTTTGAGAAGATCATAATTGCTTTCAATCCCTTAAACAGAGCAACTGGGATGAAGAGTGGATTTATAGCTGGCAGGCTCTGTAAAAGTCAGAGCTAGCTAGCTTTGCTCTAAGGGAGAAAGAAATCCCTTTGTTTTCTATACAAAAATTAGATAGCAATGCTGAGAATGTGCAGCTGCCCTTAATGTTGACAATTTGTCTGGTATTTCAAGGTCACGTTCTCAGTGAGCAGCTACAAAAAGATAACACTCCCGTAACATAGCTAACTAAGCTCTTTGAGAGCTAAGAGAGAGTCGTTCTAAAAGCTAAAAAGCTCAATGCCCTCATTCTCCACCAAAAAATCTGTCATGGGTTACTTAGATTTACCTATGCCTGTGACAGGGGAAGCCACCCCGTAGGACCCCCCTGGGCCCGGAAAGGAGGGGGAAAAGGGGAATGGGATAAAAACAGCGGCAATCTAAGGAGGAAAAACTTATTTTACTAAATATGATATCGAAATACAAGATAACACAATATAATATAATTGAGGCTAACAAATCGAACAAAAAGAGAGAGAGAGAGAGTCACCGAAAACCGAGAGACCTACTGTGAAGTCTAGGCGACACGGCTGGAACGCTTCCCACTCTCCGAGAAGTTCAAGAGAAGAAGGAGGGCACTCCAGCCTGGGAACGAGATTATATAGCGTCCTGGTGCCGTGACTTATTATTACCCTGTTGTTCTCTGGGATATGTAGTCTTCTTCTGTGGACTGCACATTCAATAGAAGTATCCATACTTTACATGATGTTATGATGTGGAATACTGATAGCAAAATTACAAAATTACAAAACCATGACAGCCCCAAAACCCCATACATGCTCCACAACCCCATATGGGCCCCATAGACCCCATACAGGTTCCACAACCCCATAAAGACCCCATAGACCCCATACAGGTTCCACAACCCCATAAAGACCCCATAGACCCCATACAGGCCCCACAACCCCATACATGCCCCACAACCCCATATGGGCCCCATAGACCCCATAGAGTCTCCACTACCCCATATGCGACCCATAGACCCCACATAGGCCCCACAACCCCATACTGGCCCCATAGACCCCATACAGGCCCCATAGGCCCCATACAGGTCCCACAATTCTATATGGGCCCCTCAGACCCCATATGGGACCCATAGACCTCATAAAGGCCATACAACCCCATACAGGCCCCACAAACCTATATGGGCCCTATAGAACTTATATGGGCCCTATAGACCTCATATGGGCCCCATAGATTCCATACAGGCCCCACAACGCTATATGGGCCCCATGGACCCCATACAGGCTCCAAAAATCCATATGGGCCCCATAGACCCAATAACGGCGCTACAACCCCATATGGGCCCCATAGACCCCATACAGGCCATAAAACCCCAAACAGGCCCCACAAAAGCATATAAGACCCATAGACCCCATACAGGTCTCACAACCCAATATGGGCCCCATAAAGCCCATACAGGCATCACAAACCTATATGGGCCCCATAGACTCCATAAAGGCCCCACAAATCCATATGGACCCCACAAAGCCATATGGGCCCCACAGACACGATACAGGCCCCACAACCCCATATAGGCCCTACAATCCCATACAGGCCCCACAACCCCATATGGGCCCCATAAACCCCATACAGGGCCTACAACCCCATATAGGCCCCATAGACACCATACAGGTCACACTACCCCATACAGGTTCCACAACCCCATAAAGGTCCCATAGACCCCATACAGGTTCCACAACCCCATAAAGGCCCCATAGACCCCATACAGGCTCCAAAACCCCATAAAGGCCCCATAGACCCCATACAGGTTCCACAACCCCATAAAGGCCCCATAGAGCCCATACAGGTTCCACAACCCCATAAAGGCCCCATAGAGCCCATACAGGTTCCACAACCCCATAAATGCCCCATAGACCCCATACAGGCCCCACAACCCCATACAGGCTTCACACAGAATCACAGAATGACCCAGGTTGGAAGGGACCTGAAGGATCATGTAGTTCCAACCCTCCTGCCTAGCAGGGCGTCCAAACATACACATTTACTAGATCAGGTTTCCCAGGAGACCTCATAGATCCCCATAGAGACCCCACAGATCTCCATAGAGACCTCATAGATCAGGTTGCCCATGGCCCTGTCCAACCTGGCCTTGAACACCTCCAAGGATGGGGCATCCACAACCTCCCTGGGCAGCCTGTTCCAGGGCCTAACCACTCTCCTAGTGAAGAACATCCCTGTAACATCCAACCTAAATCTTCCCTCTTTTAACTTAAAACCATTTCCCTGTGTCCTGCTATTGTCAGCCCTTTCGAAGAGTTTACTCCCCTCCTGGGAGTAAGTTCCCTTCAGGTATTGAAAGGCTGCAATGAGGTCACCCCGCAACCTTCTCTTCTCCAGGCTGAACAAACCCAACTCCCTCAGCCTGTCCTCATAGGGGAGGTGCTCCAGCCCCCTGATCATCTTTGTGGCCCTCCTCTGGACCCTTTCCAAAATCTCCATGTCTTTTTTGTACTGAGGGCTCCACACCTGGACACAGTACAACAGATGGGGCCTCACAAGAGCCGAGTAGAGAGGGACAATCACCTCCCTATCCCTGCTGACCACCCCTCTCCTGAGGGAGCCCAGGATCCCATTTGCTTTCCGGGCTGCCATAGCACACTGCTGGCTCATGTTGAGTCTCTCGTCCATCAGGACCCCCAGGTCCTTCTCTGCCGAGCTGCTCTCAAGGACCACTCCTCCCAGCCTGTACAGGTCCCTGGGGTTCTTCCGGCCCAAGTGCAAAACCTTGCACTTTGCCGTGTTGAACCTCATTAGGTTCACCCGAGCCCAGCTTTCCAGCCTGTCGAGGTCCCTCTGAATGGCATCTGTTCCTTCCACCGTATCGACTGCACCACTCAGCTTGGTGTCGTCAGCAAACTTGCTGAGGGTGTACTCAATTCCCTCATCGATGTCATTAATAAAGATGTTAAAGAGCACCGGTCCCAAGACAGACCCTTGAGGGACACCGCTCGTTACCGGCCTCCACCTGGATATAGAGCCATTGACCACCACCCTCTGTCTGCGGCCTTTCAACCAATTGCTTATCCATCGAGTTATCCATCCATCAAATCCACTTCCCTCCAATTTGGAGATGAGGATGTGGTGGGGGACCATGTCAAAGGCCTTGCTCAGGTCCAGGTAAATGACATCGGTCACCTTCCCTTCGTCCACCAACACTGTCACTCCATCATAGAAGGCCACAAGATTAGTTAAGCATGACCTTCCCCTGGTGAAGCCGTGCTGGTTGTCTCGGATCACATGCTCATTCCTTATGTGATCGAGCATGTTGTTCAGGAGGATCTGTTCCATCATCTTCCCAGGCACAGAGGTGAGACTCACCGGCCTGTAGTTCCCCAGGTCCTCCCTGCTCCCCTTCTTGTAAATGGGAGTGACGTGACCCTTCCTCCAATCATCCGGGACCTCGCCTGACAGCCACGACTTCTCAAATACGATGGAGAGCGGCTCGGCAACCACCTCAGCCAGCTCCTTCAGGACCCTGGGATGCACACCATCTGGCCCCATAGACTTGTACTCATTCAGTCTAAGGAGGCACTCTCGGACTTGCTCTACCCTTACAGTGGGGAGGGATTTACCTCCTTGGTCCCCACATAGAGGTATGGGGGTGCAGGGCTTAGGGACGTGAAAAAGACTAGAATCCTGGCCACTAGTGAAGATTGAGGTGAAGAACTCATTCAGCACCTCAGCTTTCTCTTCACCTGTTGAAGCCAGTTCTCCTTTTAAACTTACCAAAGTAGGTACGCCCGTTTTGGCCTGTCTCTTCTGGCCAATGTACCTGTAGAAGGTTTTCTTATTGTTTTTCACGTCCCTCGCCAAGTTCAGTTCTGCCTGCGCCTTGGCTTCCCTGATCCCACGTCTGCATGTCCGGGCGGCATCCCTGTATTCTTCCCAGGTGACACAGCCTTGTTTCCAGAGCTTGTACACCCCTTTCTTCGCCCTCAGTTCTCTCAGCAGGTCCTTGCTGAGCCATGCCTGTTTCCTACCTCGCCTGCCCACTTTCTTATTCAGAGGAATGGAGACCTCTTGTGCTTCCAGGAGGGCATCCTTGAAGAGCAGCCAGCTCTCCTCAATGTCCTTGTCCCCCTGCCCTACTCCCTCCCTTTGCATTCTGCCGTCATTGCCCACGGAGTTTGGTACAATCCCTCGAATGACCCGTTCAACCCCACTAGCCCTTATTTTACCCCTTCCCCCTTCGTTCCTAGTTTAAAGACCTGTCAATGAGTCCCGCTAATTCTTCAGATAATACCCTCTTACCCCTCAGGGACAGGCTGCTTGCATCAGCAGCCATCATGCCAGGTGCATTGTACATTGCCCCATGGTCAAAAAAGCCAAAATTCTTGTGTCGGCACCAGCTCTTAAGCCATCTATTTAAGTGTTGGGTTTTTCAGATCCTCCCTGTACCTTTCCCTGACACCACAGGCATAGAAGAAAAGACCACCTGCACCCCGGCTCCTTCAAGTATTCGCTCCATTCCCCTGAAGTCTTTCTTGATAGACCTCAGGCTTTCCTTGTCAACTTCCTCGCCGCCAGCCTGAATTATTAAAAGTGGGTAGTAATCTGAAGGCCGTATCAACCCAGGAATTATCTTTAAAATGTCCCTGACCCGTGCCCCAGGAAGGCAGCACACCTCTCTGCGGGTAGGGTCAGGCCAGCATATAGGGCCTTCTGTTCCTTGCAGAAGGGAGTCACCTACGACAATCACCCTTCTGTCCTTATGGGTAGAAGCAGTCTTGAGGCTTGGGGGTGACCGCTTCGCCTGAGGCAACCTCATGGGTGCACCTGTCTCCACCCTCTCACTAGTCCCCCCTTCAAGTTCCAGGGCCTCAAACCTGTTATGCAGAGGCACCTTGGGAGCCGGGGATGGTCGGGATGGGGGATGACCCCTCCGCCGAGCAGGTTCCTGTTTCCACTCCTCCTCCCTTCTCAAATTGCTGCTGGGGGGAAGAAAGGACAGGGGGCTTGCTGCAGCGCTGTCAGCTGGCTGGTTCCCCTTTACCACCTGTTTTGAGGTGGCAGGAGCTGACGTGCTCCAATAGGAGCCTCAGCTGTGTGCTGAGAACCTGAGGCTGAGAGGGACTGACACCACCAGTCAATCTCCCTCTTTTATAGTCCTCAGCTTCTCCACCTCCTCCTTCAGGTCAACTACGAGGCTGAGCAAGTAGTTAACCTGGTCGCAGCGAACACAATCACTGCCTCCTTCACCCAGCACTGCAAGGGCCAGGCTCAGGCACTCAGTACAGTCAGAGATCTGCACACAAGCATCTCGGGTTGGGGGCTCAGTCTGAGTCTCCTCAGACTTTTTGGCAGCAGCCTTCCTACAAGGTATGTACAGGACCTCAGTCTGGGTCTCTGCAGTCTCCTTGGTTGCTGCCTCCCGTTTCTGAGAGCTTGGGACCCTTGTCTGGGCCTCCTCAGTATTTCCGGTAGCAGCCTTCCGCCAGGGAGCAACCATGTCAAGCAGAATACTTAACAGAACAGAAACAGGATGTCACGAGGTGCACGATCCCTGCCCGCCTCCTGCTGTCCGTCTAGTCGCTAACCTCTTTGTGCCCGTTTAAATCTCCCTCCGTAGCCAGGGAACGCCGCTGCTTGAAGGAACCGCTCGAGATCCCCCTTGAACCACGCGGTCAGTTGCTGCTGATCTGTCCGGGATGGCTCCGAGTCAGGCAACTTTGGCGATCAAAAGGGCTTCTACTGAGTACCGTAAGTGGGTCTGGGGGTCCCAAATTACTCCATAAGTGAGTTGGGGGGCACACAGCGCCCCATAAGTAACCTCCAACCCCATAAGTGGGTCCTAAATGGCCCCATAAGTGAGTTGGGGGGCACACAGTGCCCCAGAAGTGACCTCCAGCCTCATAAGTGGGTCCCAAATGGCCCCATAAGTGAGTTGGGGGGGGCACAGATTGCCCCATAAGTGAGTTCTGGGGGTCCTAATGGATCCCAAATCGCCCCATAAGTGACCTCCAGCCCCATAATTGGGTCAAAATCACCACATAAGTGGGTCCCAAATCCCCCCATAAACCCCATTTCTTAATGTTTGGGGTCTTTGAGGTTCCAAATCGCCCCATAAATGAGTTTGGGGGGCACACAGCGCCCCATAAGTCATTTCCAGCCCCATAAATGGGTCCCAAATCGCCCCATTAGTGACCTCCAGCCCCATAAGTGGATCCCAAAACCCCCCATAGACCCCATTTCTTTTGGGTTGGGGTCTTTGGGGTACCAAATTGGCCCTTAAGTGGGTTTGGGGGTCCCAAATTCCCCCATAGACCCTATTTCTTATGGGTTGGGGTCCCAAATTGCACCATAAGTGAGTTGGGGGTCCCAAATCGCCCCTTAAGCGAACTCCAGCTTCATAAGTGGGTCCCAAATTGCCCCATAAGTGAGTAGGGGGGAGCACTGCGCCCCATAAGTGACCTCCAGCCCAAGCATGATGCCTCCCAACCCAATTGCGACACCTTCCAGTCCGAGCATAACACTCTTCAGACTGAGCACAATGCCCTCCGGTCCGAGCACAACACTCTCCAGACTGAGCACAATGCCCTCCGGACCGAGCATAACACTCTCTAGACTGAGCACAATGCCCTCCGGGCCGAGCATAACGTCCTCCGGTTCGGGTACAACACTCACCAGTCCAACTACGACAGCCTCCAGACTGAGCTCGGTGCCGTCCATTTCGAGCGGAACGCTCTCGGAGACCAGCTATGTGCCCTCCAGGGTGAGCAGAATGTTTTTAACCAACTACCAGGGACACGTGTAGTCCAATTTGGCCAGCCACTGGGGGCGCATGTAGTCCAATTTGACCAGCCACCGGGGGCACATGTAGTCCAATCTGACCAGCCACCGGGGGCACATGTAGTCCAATTGGACCAACCATCGGGGACACCAGATACAATGTTGGTTGCCCCTGTAAGAGGGCGAAAGACAAAACGAGTTTCAACTCAGTTAGAGAAAATGCAGGAGTTGGAAGAACGGAGGGAGTTAGTAGAGCAGGACTCAAGAGAGCAGGGGGACTCAGGAGAGCAGGGGGAGTCAGAAGACCAGAGGAAGTTGGAGGAGCAGAGGATGTTAGAAGGGTATAAGAAGATGTTAGAGGAGCAGAAGTTAGAGGAGCAGAGGAAGTTAGGAGAGAGGAAAAAGAAGGAGGGTTACCTGGAGGAAATAACACACACATCAGGGTCAGAGTCAGAAGAGGAGCCAAAAGCTAGATTTTCTTTACGAGAATTTCTCGAGTCCAAACTTAGAGATGGGGCAGCCTCATCGACACAGCTGCCACCATCAACACCCGGGAATCTTGACAGAGCAAAAGATGAGCAAAGTATTACGACCATTATTGACCGATCTTTTAAAATGAGTGAAATTCGAGATCTAAGAAAGGATTTCACACGTCATCCAAAAGAACATATGGTCACTTGGTTACTTCGCTGCTGGGATAATGGTGCCAACAGTGCGTGGCTCGATGGCAGTGAAGCTCACCAACTGGGTAGCATTTCCAAGGACTCACGTGTGGACAGAGGTATTGGCACATGCCAAAATCGGTCCTACACCCTCTGGAAGCGGATGTTGATAGCAGTAAGAGATAGATTCCGCATTAAACGGGACTTGGAGCCTGAGAAAAAGAAATGGACTGATATAGAGAAAGGTATCCAATTTCTGAGGGAAAGTGCTCTGGTGGAAATGCTATACAGCCCCCAATTCAATCGTAATGATCCAAACCAATTGCATGATCCTGAAGCAGTCTGTGTTCCACGACAAATGTGGCGTGACTTTACAAAGGCAGCTCCAGAAAAGCATGCCAGTGCACTTGCATTGTTATATGGCAAAGGGGAAAGGAAACCCCTTGTGAATGAACTAATTAGCAGGCTTCAGGAACTTGAATTATTTATAAGCGCTACAGATGTTAATCTGAACACTTCAGCCATTGTCAAAATAGTGGAAAGGTTAAACAAAATGGAGGGAACACAAAGTGACATTATTGACAAATTGGCTAATGTGCCTGATGTAGATGAATCCACGGTGGTACAAGATGATGGAGACCAGGATTTCCACGATCGCCTATTGAGAAAGCTAAACAACATGAGTTCCTCTAGACCTGTATCATCGAAAATCTCAACCATTAAAATGAGACGTCCTCGTATTCAAGCAAATGACAACGATAAGACACCTTGAATTCAACCAAATGATAACGATAAGACTACACGTCTTGCCTTGTTGTTTTTCCTCTGTAGTCATGGGGAGGATATGAAGAAGTGGGGTAATTCATCCACTTCTGCACTTCAGGCACGAGTGAAAGAATTACAAGGTGAAACAACCACCAAGGTGAACTCTTCCAAGAAGGGGAGAGTTCCAGTTGCTGCAAGCCACCGAGGTAAACAATAGAGGGGCCCTGCCCCCAGCCGGGGGGGGGGAAAGGGACAATAGAGTATATTGGACTGTGTGGATTAAGTGGCCTGGCACATCTCGACCACAGAAATATAAAGCCTTGGTGGACACTGGTGCACAATGCACCCTAATGCCCTCAAGTCACCAAGGGACACAACCAATATATATCCATGGAGTGACTGGGGGTTCCCAAGAATTGACTATGTTGGAGGCCGAAATAAGCCTCACTGGTAAAAACTGGCAGAGACACCCTATTGTGACTGGTCCAGAGGCTCCATGTATACTGGGAATCGATTACCTTAGGATGGGATATTTTCAGGATCCCAAGGGGTATCGATGGGCCTTTGGGATAGCTGCTGTTAACACAAACGGTGTTAAGCAGCTGTCAACTTTACCTGGTCAGTCAGATGATCCTTCTGCTGTGGGATTGCTCCAGGTAAAAGACCAAGAGGTACCAATTGCCACCAAAGTGGTTCACAGACGGCAGTAGAGCACCAATAGGGACTCATTGCTCCCCATTCACAAGCTAATTCACCAATTAGAGAATCAGGGAGTTATTAGCAAAACTCACTCACCTTTTAACAGCCCCATATGGCCAGTGCGTAAAACCAGTGGGGAATGGAGGCTGACGGTAGATTACAGTGGCCTGAATGAAGTCACACCTCCATTAAGTGCTGCTGTGCCAGACATGCTAGAACTCCAGTATGAATTGGAGTCAAAAGAAGCTAGGTGGTATGCCACCATTGACATTGCTAATGCCTTCTTTTCCATTCCCATTGGCTGCAAAATGTAGGCCACAGTTTGCTTTTACCTGGAGAGGTATTCAGTACACCTGGAACCGTTTACCTCAGGGGTGGAAGCACAGCCCAACAATTTGCCATGGATTGATCCAAGCTGTCTTGGAACAGGGAAATGCTCCTGAGCACTTGCAGTATATTGATGATATTGTAGTGTGGGGCCATACAGCAGCAGAGGTTTTCAAGAAAGGGAAACAGATAATCCAAATTCTTTTGCAAGCTGGTTTTGCCATTAAGCACGGCAAGGTGAAGGGGCCTGCCCAGGAAATCCAGTTCTTAGGTATAAAATGGCAAGATGGACGTCGTCACATCCCAGCAGATGTGATTGACAAAACCACTGCTATGTCTCCGTCCACTGACAAGACAGAGACCTAATCTTTTCTGGGAGTAGTGGGATTTTGGAGAATGCATGTCCCAAACTACAGCCACATAGTGATCCCCCTCTATCAGGTAACACGGAAGAAGAATAATTTCTCATGGGTTCCTGAGCAGCAGCATGTTTTTGAGTAGATAAAACAAGAAATAGCCCGTGCCGTGGCCTTGGGGCCAGTACGGACGGGACAGGATGTGAAGAACATCCTCTACACTGCTGCTGGAGAGAAAGGTCCCACCTGGAGTTTGTGGCAAAGAGCCTCAGGAGAGACCCGAGGCCGACCCCTAGGATTCTGGAGTCGGGCATATAAAGGGTCTGAGGAGCGCTACACTCCGACTGAGAAGGAGATCTTAGCCGTGTATGAGGGGGTTCGGGCTGCTTCTGAAGTTGTTGGGACAGAGGTTCAGCTTCTTCTAGCACCTCGCTTGCCAGTAATAAACTGGATGTTTAAAGGACAGGTTTCCTCCACCCATCATGCTACTGATGCCACTTGGAGTAAGTGGATTTCATTAATTACTCAACGAGCTCGAATGGGAAAACTCAGCTGTCCTGGAATTCTAGAAGTGATCATGGACTGGCCTGAGAGTAAAAAAATTGAAACACCACCTACAGAAGAGATATCTCATGCTAAAGAGGCACCACCATACAATGAGCTACCAGAAAACGAAAAGAAATTTGCCCTATTCAACAGACGGATCATGTCGTATTGTAGGGAAGCATCGCAGATGGAAAGCTGCTGTATGGAGCCCCACACGACAAGTTGCAGAGGCCACTGAAGGTAAAGGAGAATCAAGTCAATTTGCAGAGGTAAAGGCTGTTCAGCTAGCTTTAGATGTGGCTGAACGGGAGAGGTGGCCAATGCTTCATCTTTATACTGATTCATGGATGGTGGCAAATGCCTTATGGGGGTTGTTGCAACAGTGGGAAAATGATAATTGGCAATAAAAGGGTAAACCTGTTTGGGCTGCTGAACTGTGGAAAGACATTGCTGCCCGAATAAGGAACATTGTTGTAAAGGTGCGCCATGTAGATGCTCATGTGCCTAAAAGTAAGGCTACTGAAGAACATAAAAATAACCATCAGGTTGATCGAGCTGCCAAAATTGAGGTGGCTCAAATAGACTTGGACTGGCAGAACAACTGTGAATTATTCCTATCTCGGTGGGCCCATGAGACTTCAGGTCATCAAGGAAGGGATGCGACATATAAGTGGGCCAGAGACCGAGGGGTGGACTTAACTATGGACGCTAATGCTCAGGTTATTCATGATTGTGAAACATGCGCCATAATTAAACAAGCCAAGAGGATGAAACCTCTCTGGGAGGAAGGGCGGTTGCAAAAGTATAAATATGGTGAGGCATGGCAGGTTGATTATATCACCTTGCCGCGATCTCGCAATGGTAAGCGTTATGTACTCACCATGGTGGAGGCAACCACTGGGTGGCTCGAAACATATGCAGTACCCCATGCTACCGCCCGAAACACCATATTAGGGTTGGAAAAGCAAATCCTGTGGCGGCATGGCACTCCAGAAAGAATTGAATCAGATAATGGGACCCATTTTAAAAATTCTCTTGTAACCACTTGGGCCAAAAATCATGGCATTGAGTGGATTTACCATATTCCCTATCATGCACCAGCTTCTGGTAAGATTGAACGATTCAATGGGTTGTTGAAAACTATGTTGAAAGCAATGGGTGGCGGAACATATAAAAATTGGGAGAACCATTTGGCAGAAGCCACCTGGTTAGTCAACACTCGAGGATCTAGTAATCGTAATGGTCCTAACCAATCCAGCTCCCTACGTACCGTGGAGGGAGATTAGGTTCCTGTACTACACATAAAGAGCGTGTTGGGAAAGACGGTTTGGGTCCTTCCAGCGTCTGGAAAGGGCAAACCTCTCCAGGGTACTGTCTTTGCCCAGGGACCTGGGTGCACGTGGTGGGTGATGGACAAAAATGGGGATGTCCATTGTGTACCACAAGGGAATTTGATGTTGGGGGAGTGAAGCCAATGATTTCTTGTAGATATATAGGTAGAGTCTCAGAAGATAGTTCAATTAGGAACAGGACTTAAGACAGAGTGGATTAATGTTAAGGAAACACTTTTTCCTATATACCTTAATTAGGCATTCTGTAAGTAAGCTTTCCATCTGGACTCTATATCATGCACTGGCCATGCATGTGTAGAGCACACATGGAAAGAAGTATAAGTCAAAAGGAAATCTGCTGTGGTGGCTGGGAAAGGATGAGTGCACCTTGATGTAGGGGACGCCCTACTAGCGCTGCCTTTCTCTACCACCACTGACATGTTTTCCTTTTTCTGGCAGTTTTGCCATTTTCTCAAAATTAATAAATAGTAGGTTAAGTTATAGAGTTTTGTTCTCAACTTAGGGATTTGTATGGAATAAATATAAATTGTTGAGAAAATAAGGTTCTGATTGTTCACAACTATACGTATGAGTGTGTATGTATGTATAAACATAATGTAATGATGTAGAATAAGAGGTGGAATGTCATGGTTTAATAATTTTGTAATTTTTCTATCAGTATTCCACATCATAACATCATATAAAGCATGAATAATTTTACTGAATCTGCAACTTATAGAAGAAGACTACATCTCCCAGAGAACAAGACGATAGGTCACGGGACCTGGACTATATATTAACTCGGTCGCAGAACAGACTGACGTCTTTCGAGTTCTGGCGTTCAGGGGAGTGTGTGGGTGCCTTCAGGCATTCGCCTCGATTTCACAGTAGGCCTCTCGGTTACGGGACTCATTCTCTCTCCTATTTTGCTTGATTCGTTAGCTCAGTTTTCAATTATATTGTATTATATTGTGTTATCCTGTATTTCGATATAGTATTTAGTAAATAAGTGTGCCTCCTTAGATCGTTGCCGCTGTTTTCTTTTCCTAATTAACTTCTTTTCCTTTCGGCCTAGGGCCCCTCCGGGGCCCACGGCCCCCTGTCACGGACGTAGGTGGATTTTTCGTTCAAACCGTGACAATCTGTTACACACTTTTCTCCTTACGGTGTGCAAGTTTTGAGGAGCTATCACGCTTGCACCCGGAGCTGCGCAACGCTGGAATAAACATACCTGCTTTATAACCCATCTCTGGATTATAGAGTTTGTTTCCGCAAGTCAATCCCCTATAGTATCAGAAGCAACTGATGAAGGTCAATCCCCGAATGGGCCACCAAGTCTAATGAAGGAACTGATCAAAATATTCCTGTCCTACTCCTCACCTTTATCATTAAAAACTCGGCTATTAGACACACATGCTTCCCAGCTCGAGCAAGGAATGACAATATGATTACACCGCGTGTTTCCATGTGGCACTCCCTACGTGACTGCGGAGAAGACATGAGGAAGTGGCATGACCAGACTACTCCTGTATTACGAGTATGGGTGAGGGAACTACAAAGCAGACCAACCACCAGTACAGCTGCTCCAGTTATCACAGGTAACCAATAGGGGGTCCCTGCCCTCAGTCAGGGGAGGGAAAGAGATAATAGAGTTTATTGGACTGTGTGGATTCGATGGCCTGGCATATCAGAACCACAGGAATATAAGGCGCTGGTGGATACCGGTGCACAGTGCACCCTAATGCCCTCCAGTCATGAAGGGACAGAATCAATCCATATTTCTGGAGTGACTGGGGGCTCTCAAGAATTGACTGTGCTGGAGGCTGAAATAACTCTCACTGGTAAAGACTGGCAAAAACATCCTATTGTGACTGGCCCAGGGGCTCCGTGTATACTGGGTATTGATTACCTCAGGAGGGGGCATTTCAAGGATCCAGCCTACTCCTGTACTACAAGCACGGGTGTGAGAACTACTACTGCACATTCCAAACTACAGCCTCATTGTAAGCCTTCAGTATCAGGTGACGATGAAGAAGAATGATTTTACATGGGGCCCTGAGCAGCAGCAAGGTTTTGAACAGATTAAACAGGAGATAGTCTGTGCTGTGCCCTGGGGCACGGATAGGATGGGATGTAAAGAACATCCTCTACACTGCTGCTGGAGAGAAAGGTCCCACCTGGAGTTTGTGGCAAAGAGCCTCAGGAGAGACCCAAGGCCGACCCCTGGGATTTTGGAGTCAAGCATATAGGGGGTCTGAAGAGTGCTACACTCCAACTGAGAAGGAGATCTTAGCTGCCTATGAGGGTGTTTGGGCTGCTTCTGAAGTAGTCAGTACTGAGACGCAGCTCCTTCTGGCACCTCGACTGCCGGTGCTGAACTGGATGTTCAAAGGACAGGTTCCCTTCACCCATCATGCTACTGATGCCACTCGGAACAAGTGGATTGTTCTGATTACACAATGAGTGGGATGGAGAACCTCAGTCATCCAGGAATTTTAGAGATGATCATGGAGTGACCTGAAGGTAAAAAATTAAGCACATCACCAGCAGAAGAGGTGTCACGTACTAAGGAGGTCCCACCATACAACGAACTACCAGAAAATGAAATGAAAAATGCCCTGTTCACTGATGGATCATGTCGTATTGTAGGGAAGTTTTGCAAATAGAAAGCTGCTGTGTGGAGCCCCACACAACAGGTTGCAGAAGCCACTGAAGGTAAAGGAGAATCAAGTCAGTTTGCAGAGGTAAAGGCTGTCCAGCTGGCCTTAGATGTTGCTGTATAGGAGAGGTGGCCAATGCTTTATATTTATACTAATTCATGGATGTTTGAGAATGTGTTATGGGGGTGGTTACAGCAGTGGGAACAGAATAACTGGCAGCGGAGGGGTAAACAGATTTGGGCTGCTGAACTTTGGAAGGATATTGTTGCCCAAACAAAGAATATGATTATAAATGTGCATCGTGTAGATGTCCATGCACCCAAGTGTCGGGCTACTGAAGAACAACAAAACAACCATCAGGTAGATAAAGGTGCCAGAATTGAGGTGGCTCAAATCGACTTGGACTGGCAGAACAAGGGAGAGCTGTTTCTAGCCCGATGAGGCTCATGAGACCTCGGGCCATCAAGGAAGAGACACGACATATAAGTGGGCCACAGTGCAAGGGGTGGACTTAACTATGGATGCTATTGTGCAGATTATTCATGACTGCGAAACATGTACCATAATTAAACAAGCCAAGAGGATGAAACCTAGAGGGGGAAGGGAGATGGCAGAAGTATAGATATGGGGAGGTACGGCAGGTTGATGTGATATCACCTTGCCACGATCTCGCAATGCTAAGTGTTATGTGCTTACCACAGTGGAGGCAACAACTGGGTGGCTCAAAACATACGCAGTACCCCATGCTACCACCCAAAACACCATCCTGGGTCTGGAGAGGCAAATCCTGTGGTGACATGGCACCCCAGAAAGAATTCAGTTTGCTAACGGGACTCATTTCAAAAATTCACTTCTGGATACCTTGGCCAGAGTGGCATTGAGTGGATTTATCATATACCCTATCATAAACCAGCCTCTGGTAAGATTGAATGCTACAACGGGTTGTTAAAAACCATGTTGAAAGCAATGGGAGGCTGAACATTTAAGAATTAAGAATGTGGCTAGTTAACACAAGTGGATCTGTCAGTAGAGATGGTGCTACACATCCAGCTCCCTACATACTGTTGAGGGAGATAAGGTCCCTGCAGTGCATGTAAAGAACATGTTGGGAAAAGCTGTTTTGGTCCTTCCAGCCTCTGGAAAGGGCAAACCTCTCCTTGGAACCATTTTTACCCAGGGTGCACTTGGTGGGTGATGCAGAAAGATGGGGATGTTCAATGTGTACCACAAGGTACTGTCATGTTTTTCTGTCACAAAACACAAATGAGTAAAGGCAGCTCTCAGCCATTCTGTGTTCAGTCAAGATCCCACGGGGATCTTCTCTGAAATAGAACAAGACCCCAACTCGCCCTTTGGGGGCTTTGTTCATATGTTTAAAATGAGGGAATAACCCAGCAAGTGTTAATTTTAGATTCCTTTTTGGGGGATTTCATTAAGGTTAGGGAAGGTGGCCTCAGGTTGGCTGGATCAAGCCACACAGGCTGGCCAGGGAGAGAAGTGTTTCCCTGGCTTCTCAGCAACTGGATAGTGACTCACAGGGGCAAATGGCAAGGGTGGGACAGAAGGTGTTAAATCGAGGATCCTCTCCTTTTGTTGTAAGCTTTCTGATACATCCACCCTTCACTGCCCTCCCCCGCCTCCTGCCCACCTTGGGCTGGAGGGGGACGAAGGCAGCAGCTTTCCTTGAGCTTTTTGAGCTTTTCTTCTGGCCACCAGTTAACTGATTTCTCTAACCTGACCGTGGGTAATCCACCCGTGCAATCTCGTGGAACGCCCTCTTGACAGCCCAGTGTCCAGAAACAATTACGTTTCTAGTTCACCTACCTGTTCTTACTGCCAATGAGACCCCTCCAGCCCCACTGAGCTTTGGGCTGGGTGGCCCAGGGGCAAGGCTGACTGCTGCAAGCCTCACTCCCCTTGGCTCAGATTTACTGGTGGAAGAAATCACTGGCCCATATTTTCACACAGTGTGTAGCTTTGCTGAGGGATTTCTTGATCATAACAGGACGTCACTGGTCATCAGGGTCTTCACTGGGCACCAGAGGGCAGCACTGGCAAGGAGGAGCCTTGTCCCTGCAGGGTTCGTCCCCAAGGACTCAGGGCAGGAGAAGGACTGGCAGCAGCCAAGAGACCCAGGGCAGGACGTTGAGTCCCCTGGGGACAGAAGCCACAGCCCCTATCCCACCTGCATGGTGACTCTGGCCCATCCATAGGGCACCCTGAGCCTGCCCCCTCCAGATCCGTTCCTCTGCACAGCCCCATAGAGCGCAAGGGAAGGGCTGGAGGTGACAGTGCCCAGGTCCTGCTGGAACAGGCCATAGACAGTCCCCTCCATGCCATCAATTAATTCCCAGCCCCTGATGCCCGATCCTCAGGGCTGTGGAGACACCCAGGGTCCCACAAGTGCCCTGTGGTGCAGGGGCCCATTGTGAGCACTAGAACAACGTGGCCATGTCATGGTCCTGTAGTCTGCTGAGCCCCAACTGCCCCCCACTGCATCCTTCCCCTGCCCATTGCCCACCCATAGCAAGAGGGAGCCCAACAGAGGCTTTGGGGCCCCAGGGGTGTCCCCAAGGCCCAGGGGAACTGAGAGAACAGCAACACATCCCAGCCCCATCCTTGCCCCAGGGTCACCCCTCAACTCACAGCTCCAGGAGAGGGAGAAAGCAGAGATGGGTCAGCACTGCCAGGCGGGGCAGGCAGCAGTGCCAGCATCATCATGGGCAGCTGGCCATGATGTCACCACGTTGCTCAGAGCAGACGCATCTGAAGGATGAGCTCCAGCATGGCCGGCGCCAACAAGGAGCAACCTGGGATGAGCGAGAACAGCCCCATGGTGGGCCATACCTCTGGACAAATATTCAGTGACACTGAATGTACACGTGTCCACAGCCACTACAGGAGTGGTGCTGCAGCCAGTCTTGGGATGGAGATGGCACTTTCCATCTGCCACCTCCATCCTGCCCAGCAGTGGGAGGGGTGCCGGGAAGCGGCAGATGCAGAGTGTGACCTGATTTCCTTTCATCTCCAGAGCGAGTTGCCGTCTGGGATGTGGTGGCCGCCATCGTACGAGAGCAGCTCCTGGTGCACAAGTGTCGGAGACGGCGGGAGAAGAGCAAAGTACCAGAACTGTCTTTGACATATGATCAGTTCATCTACTTTGTTGCTTTGGCTACGTGTACATTTCTAGTGCAGATCATTAGCTCATACACAGTGCAAAAGCAGAGATCATCATTGGTTCCCAATTCCATGTCACCCCAACTATCTTTGTAACTTGCAGTTATCGACCTGATAGCTACTCCTTTGCTGAGTTCCCAAAACCATGGTGTCATGGTTTTGTAATTTTGTAATTTTGCTATCAGTATTCCACATCATAACATCATGTAAAGTATGGATACTTCTATTGAATGTGCAGTCCACAGAAGAAGACTACATATCCCAGAGAACAACACGGTTAGTGATAAGTCACGGGACCAGGACGCTATATAATCTTGTTCCCAGGCTGGAGTGTTCTTCTTCTCTCGGAGAGTGAAGAACTTCTCGGAGAGTGGGAAGCGTTCCAGCCGTGTCGCCTAGAGTTCACAGTAGGCCTCTTGGTTTTCGGGGACTCTCTTTCTCTGTTTCTTTCGATTTGTTAGCCTCAATTATATTATATTCTGTTATCTTGTATTTCGATATTATATTTAGTAAAATAAGTTTTTCCTCCTTAGATTGCCGCTGTTTTTATCCCATTCCCCTTTTCCCCCTCCTTTCCAGGCCCCGGGGGGCCCTACGGGGTGGCTTCCCCTGTCACGGGCATAGGTAAATCTAAGTAACCCGTGACAGATTTTTTGGTGGAGAATGCGGGCATTGAGCTTTTCAGCTTTTAGAACGACTCTCTCTTAGCTCTCAAAGAGCTTCGTTAGCTATGTTACGGGAGTGTTATCTTTTTGTAGCTGCGCACTGAGAACGTGACCTTGAAATACCAGACAAATTGTCAACATTAAGGGCAGCTGCACATTCTCAGCATTGCTACCTAAATTTGTAAAGAAAACAAAGGGATTTCTTTCTCCCTTAGAGCAAAGCTAGCTAGCTCTGACTTTTACAGAACCTACCAGCTATGAATCCACTCTCCATCCCAGTTGCTCTGTTTAAGGGATTGAAAGCAATTATGATCTTTTCAAAGTGTTGGTCAACTATTAACACCATAATTTGGTGTTGTGGAATTGTGCAGGTATATGGCCTAATAAGGTGGATACTGATGGAGACACCTGCCTGGTACTTATATGAGATGTAGTATGGTCCGAATTTTGGCATCTACACCCCAGATGGAATTGCGAATCTTACAAACAATTACATCTCAGATGGAATTTCTAATCTTATAAACAATTGCATCTCAGATGGTATAGCCAATTTTACAAACACCACCATGTTTAATCCATTGTACAGGCTAAAAAAACCTGCTTTTTTTAGGCTGTACTCTCAGATTTCCACACGCCTTTCAATAACTGATATAGGGTTCGTACTTGTATCCATGTTATCAATATTAATGAATGTATATGTAATCCTATACATTCGTTCTATGCAGAAGTCTCCTCCAGAACCAGAGAATGATGACTGGCATGGAATATGGAAAGGTTTACGAAAAGTCTTAGAGGCATGGGGACCCGCAGTACCGTGGGATTTCACTCTTGAACACCTAAGGGACCCTGAGAAATTAAGTGAGTATTTGGGTCAGAGATCTAAGGAGGTAAACCTTATGTGGGGTTTGGCTTATGCATACCGTGCTTTGTATCATACTATTCTGGAGAGAGAGAGTTTCCAATCTGAGATTCAAGCCCAAGTTAACTCTGATCAGTCACAGGAGGCATCAGTAGCAATATCAGTCACCCCTGAGGAAGGCAAGAAGTGGAAATGGGTGTCCATGTGTCTAGAACGAAAAGGAGAAGAAGAGGGGGGGGGCAGCAGAAGACCCAAGTGCCGGGCAGGGAGCAGTACCGAAAAAAGCAAAGGGAAAAACCAAGAGGCATGAAGAATAGACTGATGAGGAGGAGGAAATCACCTATCGTCAACCTCTGAAGCTGACTGAAATCCAAGGCTCAAGAAAGGAGTTTACACGGCGCCAAGATGAAGGTATCCTTGCTTGGTTGCTTCGCTGCTGGGACAACGGGATCAACAGCTTGTCTCTAGATGGTAATGAAGCTCGTCAAGTAGGAAGCATTGCCCAAGATGCAGGTATCGACAGAGGGATTAACAGATGTACAGATGGAGCTGCCACTCTCTGGATGCAGCTGTTAGAAGCTGTGAGAGAAAGGTACCCCTATAAGGATGCTTTGAAGCCTAAAATTACTAGTTGGAATACCGTCCAAAAAGGTAACCAGTCCCTGAGGGAATTGGCCATGATGGAAATGTTGTACAACCCTGATCCAAGCGAACATGAACCTGAGAGAGTGAGGGCCGATCCTGACATGTGGCAGAAAATCACAAGTACAGCACCAGAGAGAATTGCACAGTCATTGGTAAAGCATCAAGAGGATTCAAGGACAGATGGCCCCGAGTTGTTGAGCTGATTATAATGCTTCAAAACATCTATCAGCTGATCCCCCAACTGCATGCCGCAGTTTCTGCCATCTCACGGCTAGAAGACCGACTAGATGAAATGTGCAAGAAATTGTTTCCATCAACTAATCGTAATGATCCCGTAATAGTATCAGAAACAACTGATGAAGGTCAATCCCCGTACGGGCCACCAGGTCTATTGAAAGATCTGATCAAAGTATTCCAGACCTACTCTTCACCTGTATCATCAAAAGTCTCAGCTATTGAACGCACACGCTTCCCACCTCGAGCAAGTAACAACAGTACGATTGCAACATGTGTTTCCATGTGGCGCTACCTACGTGACCGTGGAGAAGACATGAGGAAGTGGCATGACCAGCCTACTTCTGTACTATGAGCACGGGTGAAAGAACGACTAGACAAACCAACCACCAATGGAGTTGCTCCAGTCATCACAGGTAACCAATAGAGGGGCCCTGTCCTCAGTCAGGGGAGGGAAAGGGATAATAGAGTTTATTGGACTGTGTGGATTCGATGGCCTGGCACATCAGAACCACAGGAATATAAGGCGCTGGTGGATACCGGTGCACAGTGCACCCTAATGCCCTCCAGTCATGAAGGGACAGAATCAATCCATATTTCTGGAGTGACTGGGGGCTCTCAAGAATTGACTGTGCTGGAGGCTGAAATAAGCCTCACTGGCAAAGACTGGCAAAAACATCCTATTGTGACTGGCCCAGGGGCTCCATGTATACTGGGTATTGATTACCTCAGAAGGGGGCATTTCAAGGATTCTAAGGGGTATCGATGGGCCTTTGGGATAGCTGCTGTAGATATGGACAACATTAAGCAGCTGTCTGTTTTGCCTGGCCTGTCAGAGGACCCGTCTGTTGTGGGGCTGCTACGAGTAAAAGAGCAGCAGGTACCAGTTACTACAAAGACAGTTCACAGACAGCAGTATCGCACCGACAGGGATTCCTTGCTCCCCATTAGTGATTTGATTCACCAGTTGGAGAATCAGGGAGTGATCACTAAAACTCACTCACCTCTTAACAGTCCCATAGGGCCAGTGCTTAAAGCCAGTGGAGAATGGAGGCTGATAGTAGACTACCGTGGCCTGAATGAGGTCATACCCCCATTGAGCGCTGCTGTGCCTGACTAGTTGGAACTCCAGTAGGAGCTGGAGTCAAAAGCAGCCAAATGGTAGGCCACCATTGACATTGCCAATGCCTTCTTCTCTATTCCTTTGGCTGCAGAATGTAAGCCACAGTTTGCCTTCACCTGGAGGGGCATTCAGTATACTTGGAACCGTTTGCCCCAGGGGTGGAAACACAGCCCAACCATTTGCCATGTGTTGGTCCAAACTGTACTGGAACAGGGTGGTGCTCCTGAACACCTGCAGTACATTGATGACATTGTTGTGTGGGGTGATACAGCAGAGGAAGTTTTCACAAAAGGAGAGCAGATAATCCAAATTCTTCTACTTTGCTATTAAGCGAAGCAAAGTAAAAGGGCCTGCCCAGGAAATTCAGTTCTTATTTATAAAGTGGCAGAATGGATGTCGTCACATGCCCAACAGATGTGATTGACAAAATCACTGCAATGTCTCCACCAACTAGCAAGAAAGAGACACAATCTTTCCTGGGTGCAGTGGGCTTTTGGAGGATGCACATTCCAAACTACAGCCTCATTGTAAGCCCCCTTTATCAGGTCACACGGAGGAAGAATGATTTTGCATGGGGCCCTGAGCAGCAGCAGGCTTTTGAACAGTTTAAACAAGAGATTGCCTGTGCTGTAGCCCTGGGGCCAGTACGGACTGGACAGGATGTAAAGAACATCCTCTATACTGCTGCTGGAGAGAAAGGTCCCACTTGGAGTTTGTGGCAAAGAGCCTCAGGAGAGACCTGAGGCCGACCCCTGCGATTTTGGATTCAAGCATATAAAGGGTCTGAGGAGCGCTACACTCCAACTGAAAAGGAGATCTTAGCCGCGTATGAGGGGGTTTGGGCTGCTTCCGAAGTAGTTGGGACTGAAACGCAGCTCCTTTTGGCACCTCGACTGCCAGTGCTGAACTGGATGTTCAAAGGACAGGTTCCCTCCACCCATCATGCTACCGATGTCACCTGGAGCAAGTGGATTACGCTGATTACACAGCGAGCGCGAATGGGAAACCTCAGTTGTCCAGGAATTTTAGAGGTGATCATGGACTGGCCTGAATGTAAAGGTTTGGAACATCACCAACACAGGAGGTGTCACATGCTAAAGAGGCCCCATCATACAACAAATTACCAGAAAATGAAAAGAAATATGCCCTGTTCACTGATGGATCATGTCGTATTATAGGGAAGCATCGCAAATGGAAGGCAGCTGTGTGGAGCCCCACATGACAGGTTGCAGTGGGTCACTGCTGGCTCAGGGCCAACCTGTCATCTACCAGGACGCCCAGGTCCCTCTCAGCAGAGCTCCTCTCCAGCAGCTCATCCCCCAGTCTGTACTGGTGCATGCAATTATTTCTTCCTAGGTGCAAGACTCTACACTTGCTTTTGTTAAACCTCACCCGTTGAATGTACACCCGTTTCCATTTCTTGCCTTCCACAGGGGCAACTGATATTGTTACTGGTGCCTCCTGTGACTGATCAGAGTTAACTTGGGGATTTTCTTTTTTGGCTTCAACCTCAGCTTGGAAACTCTCTCTCTCCAGAATAGTATTATACAGTACACGGTAAGCATAAGCCAAACCACAAGTAAGGTTTACCTCCTTAGATCTCTGTAAGCAGCACCATCTCTGACTCAAATACTCTCTTAATTTCTCAGTATCCCTCAGGTGTTCAGGAGTGAAATGCCACAGCACTGAGGGTCCCCACGCTTCTAAGATTTTTCCTAAACTTTTCTATATACCCTGCCATTCAGCACTCTCTGGTTTTGAAGGAGACTTCTGCATAGAACAAATGGAGAGGAGTACATTCATTGATATTGATAACATGAATGTGAGTATGAATAAGAGTATGAACACTAACTCGGCTTTCCAAAAACGTGTGGCAATCTGGGAAGACAGCCTGGAAAATGGATTGAACATCGTGGAGTTTGTAAAGGAAAAGGCGGAGGTTCTGAATGCCTTCTTTACGTCTGTCTTTAAAAGTCAGACCACTTATCCTCAGGGTACTCCTCTCTCTGACCTGGTAGTCTCGGCTGGGGAGCATGCTGACTCCCTTGTGATTCTGGAAGAAACAGTCAGAGACTTACTACTCCAGCTGGACTGCCACAAGTCCATGGGGCTGGATGAAATCCACCCGAGAGTGCTGAGGGAACTGGCAGAGGTGATAGCCGAGCTGCTTTCCATCATCTATCAGCACTCCTTGTTGACTGGTGAGTTCCCAGAAGACTGGAGGCTTGCCAATGTGACTCCCATTTACAAGAAAGGTTGTAAGGAGGATCCAGGGAACTACAGGCCTGTTAGCCTGACCTCGTTTCTAGGGATGGTTATGGAACGGATTTTCTCGAGGGAGATCATGCTGCCTGTGCAGGATGGCCATGGGATCAGGCCTAGCCTGCATGGGTTCATGAAGAGCAGGTCCTGTTTGACCAATCTGATCTCCTTTTATGATCTAGTGACCCATCTGCTGGATGAGGAAAAGGCTGTTGATGTGGTCTACCCAGACTTCAGCAAAGCCTTTGTCACTGTCGCCCACATTATTCTCCTACAGAAGCTGGCAGTTCGTGGCTTGGATGGGTACACTCTTGGCTGGGTAAGGAGCTGGCTGGAGGACCGGGCTCAGAGAGTGGTGGTGAATGGAGCTCAATCCAGCTGGCGACCAGTCATGAGTGGTGTTTCCCAGGGGTCAGTGCTGGGGCCTGTCCTCTTCAGTATCTTGAGCAGACAGTGTGCCCAGGTGGCCAAGAAGGCCAACGGCATCCTGGCTTGCATGAAAAAGTGTGTCACGGTTTGAACGAAAAAATCCACCTGCGTCCTTGACAGGGGCCGTGGGCCCTGGAGGGGTCCTAGGCTGAAAGGAAAAAGTTAATTAGGAAAAGAAAACAGCGGCAACGATCTAAGGAGGCACACTTATTTACTAAATACTATATCGAAATACAGGATAACACAATATAATACAATATAATTGAAAATTGAGCTAACGAATCAAGCAAAATAGGAGAGAGAATGAGTCCCGTAACCGAGAGGCCTACTGTGAAATCTAGGCGAACGGCAAAGGCTCCCACACACTCCCCTGAACGCCAGAACTCGAAAGACATCAGTCTGTTCTGCGACCAAGTTAATATAGAGTCCAGGTCCCGTGACCTATCGTGTTGTTCTCTGGGAGATGTAGTCTTCTTCTATAAGTTGCAGATTCAGTAAAATTATTCATGCTTTATATGATGTTATGATGTGGAATACTGATAGCAAAATTACAAAATTATTAAACCATGACACAGTGTTACTAGCAGGAACAGGGAGGTAATTGTACCCCTGTACTCGGCACTGGTGAGGCCGCACCTCGAGTACTGTGTTCATTTTTGGCCCCTCACTGCAAGAAAGACATTGAGGCCCTGGAACGCAATCAGAGGAAGGCTACGAAGCTGGTGAGGGGTCTGGAGCACAGGCCTTATGAGGAGCGGCTGAGTGAGCTGGGATTGTTCAGCCTGGAGAAGAGGAGGTTCAGGGGAGACCTTATTGCTCTCTATAACTTCCTGAAGGGAGGTTGTAGTGAGCTGGGGGTCAGCCTTTTCTCTCGTGTGGATAGTGATAGAACTAGAGGCAATGGTTTCAAGCTGATGTTGTGTTGAAGGGTATGATTTAGCTGGGAAGTATTGGTGATGGATGGACTGGATGATCTAGGACTTTTCCAACCTTGATAATTCTGTGACTATGTGATCTTTGGGTTTTGGAAGCCATATGGTATAGCTTCTATATTTCTTCATTGATGATCTTGATGAGGGGATTGAGTGCACCCTCCATAAGTTTGCAGACGACAACAAGTTGGGAGGGAGTGTTTATCTGCCTGAGGGGACAAAGGGCACTACAGAGGGACCTGGATAGACTGGATCGATGGGCCAAGGTTAAGGGCATGAGTTTCAGTAGCACCAGGTGTTGGGTCCTGCATTTTGGTCACAACAACCCCAGGCAACCCTAATGCCTTGGGGAGCTGTGGCTGGAATGCTGCCTGATGGAAAAGGACCTTGGTGTGCTGATGGACAGTTGGCTGAATATGAGCCAGCAGTGTTCCCAGTTGGACAAGAAGGCCAATGGCATCCTGGCTTCAGTCAGAAATGGTGCGGTGAGCAGGACCAGGGAAGTCATCCTGACAATGTACTCAGCATTGATGAGGCCACACCTCGAGTACTGTGTTCAGTTTTGGGCACTTCAGTACAAATAAGACATGGAGGTACTGGAGCAGGTCCAGAGAAGGGCAACGAGGCTTGTGAGGGTCTTGGAAAATCAGCCCTATGAGGAGAGGCTGAGGGAGCTGGGGCTGTTTAGTCTGGGGAAAAGGAGGCTGAGGGGAAACCTTAAAGCTCTCTTCCAGTATCTGAAGGATGCTTACAGTGAGAGTGGGGCAAGTCTCTTCTCACTGGTGACAAGTGACAGGACGAGGGGAAAAGGCCTCAGGTTGCACCAAGGTAAGATTAGTTTGGATGTTAGGAAACACTTCTTTACAGAAATGGTAGTTAAACACAGGAATAGGCTCCCTGGGGTGGTTGACTCACTGTCTCTGGATGTGTTTAAGAGCCTTTTGGATGTGGTGCTGAGAGATATGATTTAGCAGAGGGTTGTTAGAGTTGGGGTACTATGGTTAGGTTGTGGTTGGACTTGATGATCTTCGAGGTCTTTTCCAACCTGGGTAATTAATTCTATGATTCTATGATTGTATGATTCTATGATTCTATGCTTGCAGATATTATTAGTAATAACACCTTTACTTTGTCTCCTCAGGGAGCCTGGCTATGGAGGATATAAGGGAGGATACTTCCATAGAATCATAGAATCACAAGGTTGGAAAGGACCTACAAGATCATCCAGATCTTGTAGAAGATCTTGTAGAAGGCTACCAGTTTGTTCGAGCATGACTTCCCCTTGGTGGATCCATGCTGACTATTCGTGATAACCTCCCTTTCTTCCAATTGTCTGCAGACGGCATCCAGGACTAGCTGTTTTATCACCTTTCCAGGGACAGAGGTGAGGTTGCCTGGCCTGTAATTTCCTGGATCTTCCTTCATTCTTTTTTTGAATAAATGAGTGACACTGACTATCCTCCAGTCCTCAGGCACCTCCCCCATTCTCCAAGACCTCTCAAAGATGGTAGAGAGAGGTGCAGCAATCAACTCTGCCAGCTCCCTCAGCACTCATGGATGCATGCCATTCGGTCCTATGTATTTATGAACATCGGTGTGGCCTAGGCGCTCATGGACCAGCTCTTCACTGACTAAAAAGAATTCTTCCATTCCCCAGACCCTCACACTAAGCTCCAGGGTCTGGGATTCCTGAGGGAAAGCTTTTTCGCTGAAGACAGAAGCCAAGAAGGCCTTCAGTATCTCCACCTTCTCATCATCCCTCATTATCAGAACACACCCCTCACTTAGTGGGGGACCCACAGTCTCCCTAGTCTACCTTTTACTCTTAACATACTTTAAAAAAAAATTTTATTATCCTCTTCAATGAGTGTCAACCCATTTATGTAATACTATGTTCTGCTTGTGAGCAAGCATGTGAAGGAGGTAGGCCAATCAGTGCTGGTTCTGTGGCGAGGTGTTTATAAGTGAACAATACACAATGTTTTACAGAAGGCATTAAGGGTGTATATGGAAACTAAAAAACAGTATTGTTTCACAAACTGTTTTGATGGTATAAGAAAGTGTAATAGTAGATGGCATATGGAAGTGTACTTGAGGGTATGTGGAAGGGTATCTGAGGGTACAAATAATGGAATAGTTTACAGAGGAAAAAGGGTTAAAGAGAAAGTGAGTTTATCTGCACAGACGTGAGTAAGCCCCCGCACCACTCCTCGGTGAGCAGAGCAGTGCAGAGACACTGTCCCCATGTAGCATGTAGTGTTATTCTGCTTACCAAATGGATTAGCTCACTACAGAAGAGGCAAATCTTCTGCTCTGCTCCATCTCTGGCATACTATGAAGTTCAAGGCATTTCAAAGCTATGGCACATCTACGTACTTTCAATGATGACATCTTAGTATGCTCTGGGCTCTCATTTCAATTACATCTAAGAAAGTCAAGGGTCATAACAGTTGACAGGAAGGCCATCAGTCCCCTGGAGTGCATCAAGCAAGTTATTGCCATCTGGGTGAGGGAAAGGGTCGTCCCTGTCTGCTCTGCATTGCTACAGCCTCACCTGGAGCACTGGGTGCACTTCTGGGAACCGCAGAAGATAAAATGCATCAAACTATAGGAGAGTGTGCACAGCAGGGCACTGGAACTGAGAGATCTGAAGTTCAGAGTTACATTATGATTGACTACTTGTTCTGACGGGGCCCTTCTCACATCCCACATCATGTGATGAGACACAGGGCACAAGTGGGATATGAACTTGACAGCATTTTTGCACCACATGCAAAGCCTGAGATCTCTGTCCCCATGTCTTTCATTTAACATCATACAGACCTCCATTCCACTGCCCCAGGAAGGGCCCTGAGCCAACATGAGAGACAGGATCTCCATGCCAAGGGTCTGGGAATCAGGTCTTGTCCTGTATGCTTTTTAAGACAAAGGAGGATTTTCTTAGCATCAGAGCCACCATGCCAGTGCCTTTGCCTGACTGGAGTCATGGCTTCCAATCACAGAATCACAGAATCACAGAATCACAGAATCACAGAATCACAGAATCACCCGGGTTGGAAGGGACCTCAAGGATCATGTAGTTCCAACCCCCCTGCCTAGAAGGGCCACCAAACATACACATTTACTAGATCAGGTTGCCCATGGCCCCGTCCAACCTGGCCTTGAACACCTCCAAGGACGGGGCATCCACAACCTCCCTGGGCAGCCTGTTCCAGGACCTAACCACTCTCCTAGTAAAGAACTTCCCCCTAACATCCAACCTAAATCTTCCTTCTTTTAACTTAAAACCTTTCACCTGTGTCCTGCTATTGTCAGCCCTTTCGAAGAGTTTACTCCCCTCCTGGGAGTAAGTTCCCTTCAGGTATTGAAAGGCTGCAATGAGGTCACCCCGCAACCTTCTCTTCTCCAGGTTGAACAAGCAGAGCTCCCTCAGCCTGTCCTCATAGGGGAGGTGCTCCAGCCCCCTGATCATCTTTGTGGCCCTCCTCTGGACCCTTTCCAAAATCTCCATGTCTTTTTTGTACTGAGGGCTCCACACCTGGACACAGTACACACAAGGGCAGAGTAGAGAGGGACAATCACCTCCCTATCCCTGCTGACCACCCCTCTCCTGAGGGAGCCCAGGATCCCATTTGCTTTCCGGGCTGCCAGAGCTCACTGCTGGCTCATGTTAAGTTTCTCATCTATCACGACCCCTAGGTCTTTCTCTGCCGAGCTGCTCTCAAGGACCACTCCTCCCAGCCTGTACAGGTCCCTGGGGTTCTTCCGGCCCAAGTGCAAAACCTTGCACTTTGCCGTGTTGAACCTCATTAGGTTCACCCGAGCCCAGCTTTCCAGCCTGTCGAGGTCCCTCTGAATGGCATCCGTTCCCTCCACCGTATCGACTGCACCACTCAGCTTGGTGTCGTCAGCAAACTTGCTGAGGGTGCACTTCATTCCCTCATCGATGTCATTAATAAAGATGTTAAAGAGCACTAATCCCAAGACAGACCCTTGAGGGACACCGCTCGTTACCGGCCTCCACCTGGACATAGAGCCATTGACCACCACCCTCTGTCTGCGGTCTTTCAACCAATTGCTTATCCATCGAGTTGTCCACCCATCAAATCCACTTCCCTCCAATTTGGAGATGAGGATGTGGTGGGGGACCATGTCAAAGGCCTTGCTCGGGTCCAGGTAAATGACATCGGTCGCCTTCCCTTCGTCCACCAACGCAGTCACTCCATCATAGAAGGCCACAAGATTAGTTAAGCATGACCATCCCCTGGTGAAGCCATGCTGGCTGTCTAGGATCACGTGCTCGTTCTTTATGTGATCAAGCATGTTGTCCAGAAGGATCTGTTCCATAATCTTCCCAGGCACGGAGGAGACTCACCGGCCTGTAGTTCCCCGGGTCCTCCCTGCTCCCCTTCTTGTAAATAGGAGTGACGTGACCCTTCCTCCAATCATCCGGGACCTCACCTGACAGCCATGACTTCTCAAATATGATGGAGAGCGGCTCAGCAACCACCTCAGCCAGCTCCTTCAGGACCCAGTGTCACGGTTTGAACGAAAAATCCACCTGCGTCCGTGACGAAGGGGTCCTAGGCTGAAAGGAAAAAGTTAATTAGGAAAAGAAAACAGCGGCAACGATCTAAGGAGGCACACTTATTTACTAAATACTATATCAAAATACAGGATAACACAATATAATACAATACAATTGAAAATTGAGCTAACGAATCAAGCAAAATAGGAGAGAGAATGAGTCCCGTAACCGAGAGGCCTACTGTGAAATCGAGGCGAGACGGTGAAGGCTCCCACACACTCCGCTGAACGCCAGAACTCGAAAGACGTCAGTCTGTTCTGCGACCGAGTTAATATAGAGTCCAGGTCCCGTGACCTATCGTCTTGTTCTCTGGGAGATGTAGTCTTCTTCTATAAGTTGCAGATTCAGTAAAATTATTCATGCTTTATATGATGTTATGATGTGGAATACTGATAGCAAAATTACAAAATTATTAAACCATGACATTCCACCCCTTATTGTACATCATTATATTATGTTTATACATACATGCACACTCATACGTATAGTTGTGAACAATCAGCAAACTTTTTTTCTCAACAATTTATATTTATTCCATACAAATCCCTAAGTTGAGAACAAAACTCTATAACTTAACCTACTATTTATTAATTTTGAGAAAATGGCAAAACTGCCAGAAAAAGGAAAACATGTCAGCGGTGGAAGAGAAAGGCAGTGCTAGTAGGGTGTCCCCCACATCAAGGTGCACTCATCCTCTCTCAGCCACCACAGCAGATTTCCTTTTGACTTATACTTCTTTCCACGTGTGCTCTACACATGCATTGCCAGTGCATGATATAGAGTCCAGATGGAAAGCTTGCTTACAGAATGCCTAATTAAGGTATATAGGAAAAAAAAAAGTGTTTCCTTAACATTAATCCACTCTGTCTTAAGTCCTGTACCTAATTGAACTATCTTCTGAGACTCTACCTATATATCTACAAGAAATCATTGGCTGCACTCCCCCAACATCAAATTCCCTTGTGGTACACATTGGACATCCCCATTTTTGTCCATCAACCACCACGTGCACCCAGGTCCCTGGGCAAAGACAGTACCCCAGAGAGGTTTGCCCTTTCCAGACGCTGGAAGGACCTAAACTGTTTTTCCCAATACACTCTTTATGTGTACTACAGGAACCTTATCACCCTCCACGGTACGTAGGGAGTTGGATTGATTAGGACCATTACGATTACTAGATCCTCAAGTGTTGACTGACCAGGTGGCTTCTGCTAAATGGTTCTCCCAATTTTTATATGTTCCGCCACCCATTGCTTTCAACATAGTTTTCAACAACCCATTGAATCGTTCAATCTTACCAGAAGCTGGTGCATGATAGGGAATATGGTAAATCCACTCAATGCCATGATTTTTGGCCCAAGTGGTTACAAGAGAATTTTTAAAATGGGTCCCATTATCTGATTCAATTCTTTCCGGAGTGTCATGCCGCCACAGGATTTGCTTTTCCAACCCTAATATGGTGTTTCGGGCGGTAGTATGGGGTACTGCGTATGTTTCGAGCCACCCAGTGGTTGCCTCCACCATGGTGAGTACATAACACTTACCATTGCGAGATCGTGGCAAGGTGATATAATCAACCAGCCATGCCTCTCCATATTTATACTTTTGCCATCGCCCTTCCCCCCAAAAAGGTTTCATCCTCTTGGCTTGTTTAATTATGGCGCATGTTTCACAGTCATGAATAACCTGAGCAATAGCGTCCATAGTTAAGTCCACCCCTCGGTCTCTGGCCCACTTATATGTTGCATCCCATCCTTGATGACCTGAAGTCTCGTGGGCCCACCGAGCTAGGAATAATTCACCCTTGTTCTGCCAGTCCAAGTCTATTTGAGCCAACTCAATTTTGGCAGCTCGATCAACCTGATGGTTATTTTTATGTTCTTCAGTAGCCTTACTTTTAGGCACATGAGCATCTACATGGCGCACCTTTACAACAATGTTCCTTATTCGGGCAGCAATGTCTTTCCACAGTTCAGCAGCCCAAACAGGTTTACCCTTTCATTGCCAATTATCATTTTCCCACTGTTGCAACCACCCCCATAAGACATTTGCCACAATCCATGAATCAGTATAAAGATGAAGCATTGGCCACCTCTCCCGTTCAGCCACATCTAAAGCTAGCTGAACAGCCTTTACCTCTGCAAATTGACTTGATTCTCCTTTACCTTCAGTGGCCTCTGCAACTTGTTGTGTGGGGCTCCATACAGCAGCTTTCCATCTGCAATGCTTCCCTACAATACGACATGATCCGTCTGTGAATAGGGCAAATTTCTTTTCGTTTTCTGGTAGCTCATTGTATGGTGGTGCCTCTTTAGCATGTGATATCTCTTCTGTAGGTGGCGTTTCAATTTTTTTACTCTCAGGCCAGTCCATGATCACTTCTAGAATTCCAGGACGGCTGAGTTTTCCCATTCGAGCTCGTTGAGTAATTAATGAAATCCACTTACTCCAAGTGGCATCAGTAGCATGATGGGTGGAGGAAACCTGTCCTTTAAACATCCAGTTTATTACTGGCAAGCGAGGTGCTAGAAGAAGCTGAACCTCTGTCCCAACAACTTCAGAAGCAGCCCGAACCCCCTCATACACGGCTAAGATCTCCTTCTCAGTCGGAGTGTAGCGCTCCTCAGACCCTTTATATGCTCGACTCCAGAATCCTAGGGGTCGGCCTCGGGTCTCTCCTGAGGCTCTTTGCCACAAACTCCAGGTGGGACCTTTCTCTCCAGCAGCAGTGTAGAGGATGTTCTTCACATCCTGTCCCGTCCGTACTGACCCCAAGGCCACGGCACGGGCTATTTCTTGTTTTATCTACTCAAAAACATGCTGCTGCTCAGGAACCCATGAGAAATTATTCTTCTTCCGTGTTACCTGATAGAGGGGGATCACTATGTGGCTGTAGTTTGGGACATGCATTCTCCAAAATCCCACTACTCCCAGAAAAGATTAGGTCTCTGTCTTGTCGGTGGACGGAGACATAGCAGTGATTTTGTCAATCACATCTGCTGGGATGTGACGACGTCCATCTTGCCATTTTATACCTAAGAACTGGATTTCCTGGGCAGGCCCCTTCACCTTGCTGCGCTTAATGGCAAAACCAGCTTGCAAAAGAATTTGGATTATCTGTTTCCCTTTCTTGAAAACTTCTGATGCTGTATGGACCCACACTACCATATCATCAATATACTACAAGTGCTCAGGAGCATTTCCCTGTTCCAAGACAGCTTGGATCAATCCATGGCAAATTGTTGGGCTGTGCTTCCACCCCTGAGGTAAACGGTTCCAGGTGTACTGAATACCTCTCCAGGTAAAAGCAAACTGTGGCCTACATTTTGCAGCCAATGGGACGGAAAAGAAGGCATTAGCAATGTCATTGGTGGCATACCACCTAGCTTCTTTTGACTCCAATTCATACTGGAGTTCTAGCATGTCTGGCACAGCAGCACTTAATGGAGGTGTGACTTCATTCAGGCCACTGTAATCTACCGTCAGCCTCCATTCCCCACTGCTTTTACGCACTGGCCATATGGGGCTGTTAAAAGGCGAGTGAGTTTTGCTGATCACTCCCTGATTCTCTAATTGGCAAATTAGCTTGTGAATGGGGAGCAATGAGTCCCTATTGGTGCGGTACTGCCTTCTGTGAACCACTTTGGTGGCAATTGGTACCTCTTGGTCTTTTACCTGGAGCAACCCCATAGCAGAAGGATCGTCTGACAGACCAGGTAAAGTTGACAGCTGCTTAACACCGTTTGTGTTAACAGCAGCTATCCCAAAGGCCCATCGATACCCCTTGGGATCCTTAAAATATCCCATCCTAAGGTAATCGATTCCCAGTATACATGGAGCCTCTGGACCAGTCACAATAGGGTGTCTCTGCCAGTTTTTACCAGTGAGGCTTATTTCGGCCTCCAACATAGTCAATTCTTGGGAACCCCCAGTCACTCCATGGATATATATTGGTTGTGTCCCTTGGTGACTTGAGGGCATTAGGGTGCATTGTGCACCAGTGTCCACCAAGGCTTTATATTTCTGTGGTTGAGATGTGCCAGGCCACTTAATCCACACAGTCCAGTATACTCTATTGTCCCTTTCCCCCCCTGGCTGGGGGCAGGGCCCCTCTATTGTTTACCTCGGTGGCTTGCAGCAACTGGAACTCTCCCCTTCTTGGAAGAGTTCACCTTGGTGGTTGTTTCACCTTGTAATTCTTTCACTCGTGCCTGAAGTGCAGAAGTGGATGAATTACCCCACTTCTTCATGTCCTCCCCATGACTACAGAGGAAAAACAACAAGGCAAGACGTGTAGTCTTATCGTTGTCATTTGCTTGAATACGAAGTGTCTTAGCGTTGTCATTTGCTTGAATACGAGGACGTCTCTTTTTTATGGTTGAGATTTTCGATGATACAGGTCGAGAGGAACTCATGTTGTTTAGCTTTCTCAATAGGCGATCGTGGAAATCCTGGTCTCCATCATCTTGTACCACCGTGGATTCATCTACATCAGGCACATTAGCCAATTTGTCAATAATGTCACTTTGTGTTCCCTCCATTTTGTTTAACCTTTCCACTATTTTGACAATGGCTGAAGTGTTCAGATTAACATCTGTAGCGCTTATAAATAATTCAAGTTCCTGAAGCCTGCTAATTAGTTCATTCACAAGGGGTTTCCTTTCCCCTTTGCCATATAATAATGCAAGTGCACTGGCATGCTTTTCTGGTGCTGCCTTTGTAAAGTCACGCCACATTTGTCGTGGAACGCGGACTGCTTCAGGATCATGTAATTGGTTTGGATTGTTACGATTGAACTGGGGGCTGTATAGCATTTCCACCAGAGCACTTTCCCTCAGAAATTGGATACCTTTCTCTATATCAGTCCATTTCTTTTTCTCAGGCTCCAAGTCCTGTTTAATGCGGAATCTATCTCTTACTGCTATCAACATCCGCTTCCAGAGGGTGTAGGACTGATTTTGGCATGTACCAATTCCTCTGTCCACACGTGAGTCCTTGGAAATGCTACCCAGTTGGCGAGCTTCACTGCCATCAAGCCACACACTGTTGGCACCATTATCCCAGCAGCGAAGTAACCAAGTGACCATATGTTCTTTTGGATGACGTGTGAAATCTTGTCTTAGGTCTCGAATTTCACTCATTTTAAAAGATCGGTCAATAATGGTCGTAATACTTTGCTCATCTTTTGCTCTATCAAGAGTCCTGGGTGTTGATGGTGGCAGCTGTGTCGATGATACACGTAATCAACCAGCCATGCCTCTCCATATTTATACTTTTGCCATCGCCCTTCCCCCCAAAAAGGTTTCATCCTCTTGGCTTGTTTAATTATGGCGCATGTTTCACAGTCATGAATAACCTGAGCAATAGCGTCCATAGTTAAGTCCACCCCTCGGTCTCTGGACCACTTATATGTTGCATCCCTTCCTTGATGACCTGAAGTCTCATGGGCCCATCGAGCTAGGAACAACCTTGTTCTGCCAGTCCAAGTCTATTTGAGCCACCTCAATTTTGGCAGCTTGATCAACCTGATGGTTATTTTTATGTTCTTCAGTAGCCTTACTTTTAGGCACATGAGCATCTACATGGCGCACCTTTACAACAATGTTCCTTATTTGGGCAGCAATGTCTTTCCACAGTTCAGCAGCCCATACAGGTTTACCCCTTCGATGCCAGTTATCATCTTCCCACTGCTGCAACCACCCCCATAAGGCATTTGCCACCATCCATGAATCAGTATAAAGATGAAGCATTGACCACCTCTCCCGTTCAGCCACATCTATAGCTAGCTGAACAGCCTTTACCTCTGCAAATTGACTTGATTCTCCTTTACCCTCAGTGGCCTCTGCAACTTGTCGTGTGGGGCTCCATACAGCAGCTTTCCATCTGCGATGCTTCCCTACAATACGACATGATCCGTCTATGAATAGGGCAAATTTCTTTTCGTTTTCTGGTACCTCATTGTATGGTGGTGCCTCTTTAGCACGTGATACGTGTGCCCCAGTGGCGCAAGTGGTAGGAATGCCACATTGCAACACCGGAGGCCCTGGGTTCGAATCCCCCTGTAGCGCAAGTGGTAGAAGTGCCACTTTGCTACACAAAAGGCTCGAATCCCGGGAGTTGGACTCGATGATCTCTGAGGTCCCTTCCAATCTGCACGAGACTATGATACTATGATATGATATGATACCTCTTCTGCAGGTGGTATTTCAGTTTTTTCACTCTCAGGCCAGTCCACGATCACTTCTAGAATTCCAGGACGGCTGAGTTTTCCCATTCAAGCTCGTTGAGTAATTAATGAAATCCACTTACTCCAAGTGGTATCAGTAGCTTGCTGGGTGGAGGGAACCTGTCCTTTAAACATCCAGTTTATTACTGGCAAGCGAGGTGCTAGAAGAAGCTGAACCTCTGTCCCAACTATTTCAGAAGCAGCCCGAACCCCCTCATACACGGCTAAGATCTCCTTCTCAGTTGGAGTGTTGCGCTCCTCATACCCTTTATATGCTTGTCGTGGTTTTGTAATTTTGTAATTTTGCTATCAGCATTCCACATTATAACATCATGTAAAGCATGGATACTTCTATTGACTGTGCAGTCCACAGAAGAAGACTACATATCCCAGAGAACAACACGGTTAGTGAGAAGTCACGGGGCCAGGACGCTATATAATCTTGTTCCCCAGCTGGAGTGTTTTTCTTCTTCTCTCGAACTTCTCGGAGAGTGGGAAGCGTTCCAGCCGTGTCGCATAGAGTTCACAGTCGGCTTCTCGGTTTTCGGGGACTCTCTCTCTCTGTTTCGTTCGATTTGTTAGCTTCAATTATATTATATTCTGTTATCTTGTACTTTGATATTATATTTAGTAAAAGAAGTTTTTCCTCCTTAGATTGTTGCTGTTTTTATCCCATTCCCCTTTTCCCCCTCCTTTCCAGGCCTCGGGGGGCCCAACGGGGTGGCTTCCCCTGTCACGGGCATAGGTAAATCTAAGTAACCCGTGACAGATTTATTGGTGGAGAATGTGGGCATAGAGATTTTTAGCTTTTAGAACGACTCTCTCTTAGCTCCCAATGAGCATCGTTAGCTGTGTTACGGGAGTGTTATCTTTTTGTAGCTGCTCACTGAGAACGTGACCTTGAAATACCAGACGAATTGTCAACATCAAGGGCAGCTGCACATTCTCAGCATTGCTATCTAACTTTTGTATAGAAAACAAAGGGATTTCTTTCTCCCTTAGAGCAAAGCTAGCTAGCTCTGACTTTTACAGAACCTACCAGCTATGAATCCACTCTCCATCCCAGTTGCTCTGTTTAAGGGATTGAAAGCAATTAAGATCTTCTCAAAGTATTGATCAACTATTAACACCATAATTTGTTGTTGTGGAATTGTGCAGGTATATGGCCTAATAAGGTGGATACTGATGGAGACACCTGCCTGGTACTTATATGAGATGTGGTATGGTCCGAATTTTGGCATCTACACCCCAGATGGAATTGCAAATCTTACAAACACTTCCATTGCAGATGGAATTGCGAATCTTACAAATACTTGCATCCCAGATGGAATAGGCAATTTTACAAACATCACCATGTTTAATTCAGTGTACAAGCTAAAAAAACCTGCTTTTTGTAGGCTGTACTCTCAGATTTCCGCATGCCTTTCAATAACTGAGATAGGGTTCATACTTGTATCCATGTTATCAATATTAATGAATGTATGTGTAATCCTATAAATTCGTTCCATGCAAAAGTCTCCTCCTGAATAAGAGAATGATGACTGGCAGGAAATATGGAATGGTTTAGGAAAAGTCTTAGAAGCATGGGGACCCGCAGTGTCATGGGATTTCACTCTTGAACACCTAAGGGACCCTGAGAAATTAAGTGAGTATTTGGGTCAGAGATCTAAGGAGGTAAACCTTATATGGTGTTTGGCTTATGCATACCGTGCTTTGTATCATACTGTTCTGGAGAGAGAGAGATTCCGATATGAGATTCAAGCCCAAGTTATCTCTGATCAGTCACAGGAGGCATCAGTAGCAATATCAGTCACCCCTGAGGAAGGCAAGAAATGGAAACGGGTGTCCATGCGTCTAGAACGAAAAGAAGGAGAAGCAGAGGGGGGCGCAGCAGAAGACCCAGGTGCCGGGCATGGAGCAGTACCGAAATAAGCAAAGGGAAAAACCAAGAGGCATGAAGAAGAGACTGATGATGAGGAGGAAATCACTTATCGTTGACCTCTGAAGCTGACTGAAATCCAAGGCTCAAGAAAGGAGTTTACATGGCGCCAAGATGAAGGTATCCTTGCTTGGTTGCTTCGCTGCTGGGACAACAGGGCCAACAGCTTGTGTCTAGATGGTAATGAAGCTCGCCAAGTAGGAAGCCTTGCCTAAGATGCAGGTGTTGACAGAGGGATTAACAGATGTACGGATGGAGCTGCCACTCTCTAGTTGCGGCTGTTAGAAGCTGAGAGAGAAAGGTACCCCTACAGGGATGCTTTGAAGTTTAAAATTACTAGTTGGAATACCGTCCAAAAAGGTATCCAGTACCTGAGGGAATTGGCCACGGTGGAAATGTTGTACAACCCTGATCCAAGCGAACATGATCCGGAGAGAGTGAGGGCCGATCCTGACATGTGGCAGAAAATCACAAGTACAGCACCAGAGAAAATTGCAGTCATTGGTAACAGCATCTAGAGGATTCGAGGACAGATGGCCCCGAGTTTTTAAGCTGATTACAATGCTTCAAACCGTCGATCAGCAGCTCCCCCAACTGCGTGCCACGGTTTTTGCCATCTCACGGCTAGAAGACCGACTAGATGAAATGTACAAGAAATTGTTTCCATCAACTAATCGTAATGATCCCGTAATAGTATCAGAAACAACTGATGAAGGTCAATCCTCGTACGGGCCACCAGGTCTAATGAAGGATCTGATCAAAGTATTCCAGTCCTACTCCTCACCTGTATCATCAAAAGTCTCAGCTATTAAACGCACACGCTTCCCAGCTCGAGCAAAGAACAACAGTACGATTGCACCACGTGTTTCCATATGGCGCTACCTACGTGACCGTGGAGAAGACATGAGGAAGTGGAATGATCAGTCTACTTCTGTACTATGAGCACGGGTGAAAGAACTACTAGACAAACCAACCACCAGTGGAGTTGCTCCAGTCATCACAGGTAACCAATAGAGGGGCCCTGCCCTCAGTCAGGGGAGGGAAAGGGAAAATAGAGTTTATTTGACTGTGTGGATTCGATGGCCTGGCACATCAGAACCACAGGAATATAAGGCGCTGGTGGATACCGGTGCACAGTGCACCCTAATGCCCTCCAGTCATGAAGGGACAGAATCAATCCATATTTCTGGAGTGACTGGGGGCTCTCAAGAATTGACTGTGCTGGAGGCTGAAATAAGCCTCACTGGCAAAGACTAGCAAAAACGTCCTATTGTGACTGGCCCAGGGGCTCCATGTATACTGGGTATTGATTACCTCAGAAGGGGGCATTTCAAGGATCCTAAGGGGTATCGATGGGCCTTTGGGATAGCTGCTGTAGATATGGACAACATTAAGCAGCTGTCTGTTTTGCCTGGCCTGTCAGAGGACCCGTCTGTTGTGGGGCTGCTACGAGTAAAAGAGCAGCATGTACCGACTGCTACAAAGACAGTGCACAGACGGCAGTATCGCACCAACAGGGATTCCTTGCTCCCCATTCATGATTTGATTCGCCAGTTGGAGTATCAGGGAGTGATCTGTAAAACTCACCTTTTAACAGTCCAATATGGCCTGTGCTTAAAGCCAGTGGAGAATGGAGGCTGACAGTAGACTACCGTTGCTTGAATGAGGTCACATCCCCATTGAGCGCTGCTGTGCCGGACATGGTGGAATTCCAGTACGAGCAGGAGTCAAAAGCAGACAAATAGTATGCCACCATTGACATTGCCAATACCTTCTTCTCTATTCCTTTGGCCGCAGAATGTAAGCCACAGTTTGCCTTCACCTGGAGGGGCATTCAGTATACTTGGAACCGTTTGCCCCAGGGGTGGAAACACAGCCCAACTATTTGCCATGGGTTGGTCCAAACTGTATTGGAACATGCAGGTGCTCCTGAACACCTGCAGTACATTGATGACATTGTTGTGTGGGGCGATACAGCAGAGGAAGTTTTCACATAAGGAGAGCAGATAATCCAAATTCTTCTACAAGCTGGCTTTGCTATTAAGCAAAGCAAAGTAAAAGGACCTGCCCAGGAAATTCTGTATTGAAGATAAAAAGTATAGAACATCACCAGCAGAAGAGGTGTCACGTGCTAAAGATGCCCCACCATACAACGAATTACCAGAAGATGAAAAGAAATATGCCCTATTCACTGACAGATCATGTTGCATTGTAGGGAAGCATCGCAAATGGAAAGCTGCTGTATGGAGCCCCACGCGACAGGTTGCAGAGGCCACTGAAGGTAAGGGAGAATCAAGTCAGTTTGCAGAGGTAAATGCTGTCCAGCTGGCCTTAGATGTTGCTGAACGGGAGAGGTGGCCAATGCTGTATCTTTATACTGACTCATGGATGGTGGCAAATGCCTTATGGGGGTGGCTACAGCAGTGGGAACAAAATAACTGGCTACAGAGGAGTAAGCCTGTTTGGGCCGCTGAACTATGGAAGAACATTGCTGCCTATACAAAGAATATGGTTGTAAAGGTGCGTCACGTAGATGCACATGTACCCAAAAGTCGGGCTACTGAAGAACAGCAAAACAACCATCAGTTAGATAAAGCTGCCAGAATTGAGGTGGCTCAAATCGACTTGGACTGGCAGAATAAGGGCGAATTATTCCTAGCTCGATGGGCTCATGAGACCTCAGGTCATCAAGGAAGAGACGCGACATATACGTGGGCCAGAGACCGAGGGGTTGTGAAAGACAGACTGTTTTTCTTTTATTGTCTCAAAGTTTGCTTTCTTGAGGCCTTTCTGATTATAAGACTCTGACAGGCAACTGCTAACTATCCAGGAGGGTGAATGGTGGGTGTTATCGTGCCATCCCTGCTTAGGACTGCAAAGATAAGCAGGAACAAGACAAGCAGTCTTTTCCAGGAGTGCTGCCGGGAGGAGCAGACCCCTGCAGAAGGTGGTAAATCTTGTGTCTGGCAACAGAGACCTCCAACCCTTGCTGGCTTATCTGTGGGACAGGAATGTCAGAAAAGTTAGTTTTATATCTTTTTACAAAGAAGCGTTTGTTAAGAAGAAGAAGAACCCCCACCGAAATGGGGGATAAAAGACCCTCGCTAAACTGGGGACTTTGGAGACAAACTTCCAAAGACACCTTTGACGGAGAATTCCCTGAGGGGAAAACTTTGTCGGAAGAACCCCGGGACCAGCTTGCTGCAGAGCTCCCTGGCTGTCTCCCATCCTCTGCGGTGATCAGACGAGTTCCTGAGATCAACGGACCTACTGTGTACCTCGCTGGACCCACGGTGGTGACTATATCTCTTTTGCTATCTGCAAAGACTCCTTGCTTATATTTCCTACTTTCCCTATCGCCTACCTTCCCTTCCCCATCTCCCTAAAAACGCCTAGGACTTTAATAAACTGGTTGGACCAACATTTGAACCGCTGCTTCTTAATCTCACGCCAGGTATACACATATCAAAGAACCTTGCCTCCCTCCTACAAATTGGAGCGAGACATTTTTTATTGGCGTAGTCGGCAGGATGCCCGCCGTGAGAGTGTTGTCCTTCCAAAAACTCCAAAATTTTTCTGTATGTACCTCCTGGAGTTGCAAGGACCGATAATTTTGATAACTTAGATGTGAGCACCTCTCCAGGAAGACCGCTCCATATTCTGAAACTTTACTGCTTATGTGTTTACCTCTCGGGGACGTATGAATTAATTTTGACTATTTACTTCTGTTTTATACGTGTGTGCCTCCTCGGGAAGACTATTTCGCATTTTTGTGGTTTAAGTATCTAGTAACGTATTTTGGAATTTGAAAGTTTTGTGTGTGCACCTCTTGGGGAAGTGAGGAAGTAATTTTTTGACGTTTGTGCCTCTCCAAGAAGTTTATTCCTTTCTGAGAAACCTAGAAGTGTTTTGTAACTTGTGTGGTTTTAAGCTTGAAGTTTTTCTGGACTGACAGGATAGCCAGGAGCAATTTAGGTATTTACACTTTCTTTGTAAGTGTTGATTGGACTTCTAGGTCTTTTGTGAAAGGGAGGAATGATTGTAGCATTTGCATTTGTTTGATAGGTGTGTGCTTCCCTGGGGAGGGGTAAGGAGTTAAGTGTACCTTCTCTTCCCTTATTGTGTGTCTTTTAGGGTATCGAGAAATGAGTGAAATTATTGCCACTATGAAAAGTGAAAATGTGCTATTTGACCTTTTAGAAAAGCATGGTGCTCGGCCCTCTTTATCAGGGGTGGATTGGGCACGACAAAACTGGCATAACTTGCAGAGTGTTTCAGACCGTATTAGTGTTCTGCAAAGGAATGCTCATACCCGAGCCGGGAAAGGGAAATCGTTTATTTGTGCGGTACTCGGTGCTGCTTTAAAAGCTGCCGTGGAGTTCCGAGATGAAAAGCATTCGGCAGAAACCCAAACCATACAAGCATTACAGGAATCAGTTAAAGTAATGCAAGAATTGGTAAAAACTCTGCAGAATCAAATAGTGAACCTTGAGGAACAATTACAAAGAGAGCAACATAATACAGTTTTGTTGCAAATGGCTTTTAAGGAACTATTGACATATAAGAATACTAGCAATACTGTTGTCCATAATTTGCCTCAAGAAAAAACTTTTCCTCAGAAGGAACTACAAGGAATAAAGGAAGGGCTTGGCAAATTAGAGGACTCGCCAACCCAATTGCGTCCTTTGATAAAAACTGAATATACGTTTGATAACAGTGAGAATCTGAACCCTCAAATGAATGTTAAAGAAATTCCCTTTTCTGCCACTGAATTAGCAAAACTGAAGAAAGATTTTAGCCGCTCTCCAAAGGAATCAGAGACAGAGTATGTTTGGAGGGTTAGCCTCACTGGTGGAGACCAAATAATGTTAACTGAAAAGGAAGCTGAAGGTTATTGGGGGCCAGGAGTATTTTTAACTACTGGTAACAACCGTGCTCCCTGGTCCCTAACACAAAGGGCTGCCTATTGGGCAGGTGGTCTTAACCCTTTAGAAAGGGGAGACCCTCTTGCCATTAATGGGACAGCTGATCAATTGGTTGAAAGTGTTCAAAAAGCTGCTTGTCTGCAAATGATGTATGATAGAAATCTGCAGCCACATCATGAATCACCTATGATGATGCCTGTGGATACTGAAAGGATGACTCCTTTAATCAGGGGGCTTCCAGAATCACTGAAACCTATAGGTATACAACTACAAGGAAAGATACAATCTGTGCCTCAGGGAGAAAGAACCCAGCCAGCATTAGAAGGAACCGGCATCTCCGGGCATTTGCAGTCGGGGTATAAAGTATGGACATGGGGGGAGGTTGCCCAAGAGTTGATTAATTATGAAAGGAAATATGGACCTGTGGCTTCTTCCAGTATATCTGAACCAGAGGAAGTAAGGCTCGCAGCAACCACCCTTGCTCCTAGGCCACCTAGTCCAAAGCTCAGTGGAACTGGAAGGGTCTCATTGCCAGTAAGAACGGGTAGGCGAAATATTGATCATAAACGTAATCGTCTCTGGACACTGGGCTGGCAAAAGGGTGTTCCACGAGATTTGATGAATGGATTACCCACAGTCAGGTTAGAGAAATTAGTTAACTTGTGGCCAGAACAAAAGCTCAAGGAAAGCTGATGCTTTCACCCCCTCCCCCAGATGAGAGGGAGGTGGGGGGGCAGGGTGGGGAAGGCAGTGAAGGGTGGATGTTTATTAGAAAGCTCACCACAAAAGGAGATCCTCGATTTAACACCTTCTGTCCCAAGGCCTCCCCACTCCTGCCAATTGCCCCTGTGAGTCACGATCCAGTTGCTGATAAGCTAGGGAAACACTTATCTCCCTGGCCAGCCTGTGTCCACTGACTCAGCTAACGAGGTGTTTCCCTAATCTTAATGAAATCCCTTAACAAATATCCTTAGAAGGCTAAGGACACCCCGAAAAAGGAATGTAAAATATACTCCTCGATGGACTGTTCTCTCATTTTTTAATTGTATTAACAAAGCCTCCAAAGGGCAAGTTGTTGTCTTGTTTTATTTTTCAGAAGATCCCCATGGGACCTTTACTGAACACAGAATGACTGATAGCTGACTTTAACCATTTGTGTTTTGTGACAGAAAAAAACTGAAGATGTGATCTTGCTAGAATACTGATATACCTCTTTGTTACATATTTTGGTTGCAATAATATTATGCTTTTGCTTGTTGTTGTTGTGGATTGTGATTGATATCAGTCCTTGGATCTGTTAAAACTTCACAATTTGGTTCATAGTTTCTTTTTCAGGTCATTCTGGATTTCTGGTACTTTCTGCACAGTGATAACCATTCCTTCTGATCCCTTCTTTTACCCCTTTTTTTTGTCAAAGTGATTATGATTTGCATGTAACTCCTCCATGGTGTTTCCAAATTCCTAACAAATTGGGAAATGAGCCAGGGGACCCATCTAATATCTGTTAGATGTGGTCACAAATGAAATCTATCATAAAACCTTTGCACTGATGTTTTGCAGTGTCACATAAGTTCAGGAGTTCCATACAAAACATGGTTGTTGAAAAATGTCTAAGTTTTGATAAGAGACGTGTATGTTTCTGGGATTATCCCTCTTATGGTTTATACTGTGGGGTATCCTACACACACACTGTCCTGTGAAAAGTTTGGTAGACTATTACAGTACTTTAACTTGCCAAACTAGCATTTATATCTGTCAACAATTGAACTGCTTTGGAAATACTCAAGTGGAAAGTTCTGTTGACACAAATACCCCCATTTATTTATTTTATTTGATACTATTGGTTATTGTCACTGTCTTTGTGATTGTTAAATGTTTATGGTATATCTATATAAGTATGGATTGCTAAAGGAAAGTTATATGGTACTAAGGGTGTTGTGGAAACTGAAGAACTGTGTTGTTTGATCTGTGGATTCTGAAGGGAATGGGACAAACTGCTTTGATGGTATAAGAACTGTTAATGATACAGAAGTATAATTGAGGGTATGTGGATGGAGCTTGGAAATTGTATAGAAAGAGGGATTGTAATGAAAGAATTGGGAAGAATAATAGCAGCTGCACTAGAGCAGGACCTGAAGATCCCAGGATGAGTTTTGCCCCCAGTGGACTGAATGCAATGTGCACACAGCAGTGTAAAGATGTTTGTTTTCTGGTAGATATGGGTGCATCTCACTCTGTACTGCATCAAGAATTACCACCCTTAGATGATTTTTTTTGTAACAATAGTAGGAGTAGGTCAACAAGAAAAAGCTTACCAATTAAATAAAGAAAGGAAGCTGAGGGTAAAGCAAGTAACAAACAATAGGAATAAGTAACTGTAGCTCTAAATAACTTTTCTGAGTAGTTTGTATTGTAGAGAGATCTAATATAGTGGTTTGTTATCTTTTAAGAGCAGGTGTTCCACCTGGGCTCTGTATCATGCACTGGCCATGCGGATATGGAGCACATGTGAAAAAAACCTTACAATCTCTAGCAAGAATTAAAACAGGAGAGAATCTGTGATGGGTGAGAAAGGCAAAGTGCACTTTGAAGCAGGGGACGCCCTGCAGGCACTGCCTATCACATTCACCGCTATTGTGTTCCTTCTGTCTTCTTTTGGTGGTTTGCCACCTCATAGTTTTTGATAAGTAATAATACATTAGCTTTGAAATTTCCATTTATAGGATTGTCTAAAATGAAAGCTGGAATCAGTGTGTATATGTCAACTCAAAAAATTATGACCTTACATGTAACCTCATGTTTAGTTAGTGCATTATCAATCAAGGTTTTGATTGAATGATGATGATTGTTAACATTTAATTCCCCCATATCACCTATCCCTCTTTTCCCTTATGCTTTTTTTTTTTTCTTTCCTCACCACCGTGAATGGTCATTTGCGCATCAATTTCAAGCAACCTTTGAGCCACGGGGTGGTGTGAAAGACAGACTGTTTTTCTTTTATTGTCTCAAAGTTTGCTTTTGTGAGGCCTTTCTGATTATAAGACTCTGACAGGCAACTGCTAACTATCCAGGAGGGTAAATGGTGGGTGTTATCGTGCCATCCCTGCTTAGGACTGCAAAGATAAGCAGGAACAAGACAAGCAGTCTTTTCCAGGAGTGCTGCCGGGAGGAGCAGACCCCTGCAGAAGGTGGTAAATCTTGTGTCTGGCAACAGAGACCTCCAACCCTTGCTGGCTTATCTGTGGGACAGGAATGTCAGAAAAGTTAGTTTTAAATCTTTTTACAAAGAAGCGTTTGTTAAGAAGAAGAAGAACCCCCACCGAAATGGGGGATAAAAGACCCTCGCTAAACTGGGGACTTTGGAGACAAACTTCCAAAGACACCTTTGATGGAGAATTCCCTGAGGGGAAAACTTTGTCGGAAGAACCCCGGGACCAGCTTGCTGCAGAGCTCCCTGGCTGTCTCCCATCCTCTGCGGTGATCAGACGAGTTCCTGAGATCTGATCTGTGTACCTCGCTGAACCCACGGTGGTGACTATATCTCTTTTGCTATCTGCAAAGACTCCTTGCTTATATTTCCTACTTTCCCTATCGCCTACCTTCCCTTCCCCATCTCCCTAAAAACGCCTAGGACTTTAATAAACTGGTTGGACCAACATTTGAACCATTGCTTCTTAATCTCACGCCGGGTATACACATATCAAAGGACCTTGCCTCCCTCCTACAAATTGGAGAGAGACAGGGGTGGACTTAACCATGGACGCTATTGCGCAGATTATTCATGATTGTGAAACATGTGCCATAATTAAAGAAGCCAAAAGGATGAAACCTTTTTGGAGGGAAGTGCGATGGCAAAAGTAAAAACATGGGGAGGCGTAGCAGGTTGATTATATCACCTTGCCACGATCTCGCAGTGGTAAGTGTTATGTACTCACCATGGTATAGGCAACCACTGGGTGGCTTGAAACATATGCAGTACCCCATGCTACTGCTCGAAACATCATATTGGGTCTTGAGAGACAAGTTCTATGGCGACATGGCACTCCGGAAAGAACTGAATCTGATAATGGGACTCATTTCAAAAATTCTCTTGTAACCACTTGGGCCAAAGATCATGGCATTGAGTGGATTTACCATATTCCTTACCATGCACCAGCTTCTGGTAAAATTGAACGATATAATGGGTTGTTGAAAACTATGTTGAAAGCAATGGGTGGTGGAACATTTAAGCACTGGGAGAAGAATCTGGCAGAAGCCACTTGGTTGGTCTATACTAGAGGATCTGTCAATCGTGATGGTCCTAGCCAATCTAGCCCCTTACACACTATAGAACGAGATAAGGTCCTTGTTCTACATGTAAAGAACATGTTGGGAAAAGCTGTTTGGGTCCTTCCAGCTTCTGGAATGGGCAAACCTGTCCGTGGAACTGTCTTTGCCCAGGGAACTGGGTGCACTTGGTGGGTAATGCAGAAGGATGGGGATGTTCAATGTGTACCACAAGGGAATTTAATTCTGGGGGAGTGCAGACAATAATTTTATGTATATATATATATATATATATGTTTGCATGTGTAGTGTATTTTAGTTATTATAGTTATACATTTAGTTATGTTACATGCAATTTAGCTATCAGAGTTTTACATACGTGTATATATATGTATATATATTAACCATGATGTAATAATGTAGAATAAGGGGTGGAATGTCATGGTTTTGTAATTTTGTAATTTTGCTATCAGCATTCCACATCATAACATCATGTAAAGCATGGATACTTATATTGAATGTGCAGTCCACAGAAGAAGACTACATATCCTAGAGAACAACACGGCCAGTGATAAGTCATGGGACCAGGACGCTATATAATCTTGTTCCCCAGCTGGAGTGTTCTTCTTCTTCTCTCGAACTTCTCGGAGAGTGGGAACCGTTCCAGCCGTGTCGCCTAGTGTTCACAGTAGGCCTCTCAGTTTTCGGGGACTCTCTCTCTCTGTTTCGTTCGATTTGTTAGCCTCAATTATATTATATTGTGTTATCTTGTATTTCGATATCATATTTATTAAAAGAATTTTTTCCTGCTTAGATTGCCGCTGTTTTTATCCCATTCCCCTTTTCCCCCTCCTTTCCGGGCCCCGGGGGGCCCTACGGGGTGGCTTCCCCTGTCACGGGCATAGGTAAATCTAAGTAACCCGTGACAATGCTCGACTCCAAAATCCCAGGGGTCGGCCTCTGATCTCTCCTGAGGCTCTTTGCCACAAACTCCAAGTGGGACCTTTCTCTCCAGCCGCAGTGTAGATGATGTTCTTCACATCCTGTCCCGTCCGGACTGGCCCCAAGGCCACGGCACGGTCTATCTCTTGTTTTATCTGCTCAAAAGCCTGCTGCTGCTCAGGACCCCATGAGAAATTATTCTTCTTCCGTGTTACCTGATAGAGGGGGCTCACTATGTGGCTGTAGTTTGGAACGTACATTCTCCAAAAGCCCACTACTCCCAGAAAAGATTGGGTCTCTGTCTTGTTGGTGGGCGGAGACATAGCAGTGATTTTGTCAGTCACATCTGCTGGGATGTGACGATGTCCATCTTGCCATTTTATACCTCAGAACTGGATTTCTTGGGCAGGCCCCTTCACCTTGCTGCTCTTAATGGCAAAACCGGCTTGCAAGAGAATTTGGATTATCTGTTTCCCTTTCTTGAAAACCTCTGCTGCTGTATGTCCCCACACTACAATATCATCAATATACTGCAAGTGCTCAGGAGCATTGCCCATGGCAAATTGTTGGGCTGTGCTTCCACCCTTGAAGTAAACGGTTCCATGAATACTGAATACCACTCCAGGTAAAAGCAAAATGTGGCCTACATTTTGCAGCCAATGGGATGGAAATGAAGGCATTAGCAATGTCAATGGTGGCATACCACCTAGCTTCTTTTGACTCCAATTCATACTGGAGTTCTAGCATGTCTGGTACAGCAGCACTCAATGGAGGTGTGACTTCATTCAGGCCACGGTAATCCACTGTCAGCCTCCATTCTCCACTGGTGTTACCCACTGGCCATATGGGGCTGTTAAAAGGCGAGTGAGTTTTGCTAATCACTCCCTGATTCTCTAATTGGCGAATTAGCTTGTGAATGGGGAGCAATGAGTCCCGTGGATTCATCTACATTAGGCACGTTAGCCAATTTGTCAATAATGTCGCTTTGTGTTCCCTCCATTTTGTTTAATCTTTGCACTATTTTGACAATGGCTGAAGTATACAGATTAACTTCTGTAGCGCTTATAAATAATTCAAGTTCCTGAAGCCTGCTAATTAGTTCATTCACAAGGGGTTTCCTTTCCCCTCTGCCATATACTAATGCAAGTGCACTGGCATGCTTTTCTGGAGCTGCCTTTATAAAGTCAGGCCACATTTGTCGTGGAACACGGACTGTCTCAGGACCATGTAATTGGTTTGGATCGGTAGAATTGAAGTGGGAGCTGTATAGCATTTTCACCAGAGCACTTTTTCTCTCAAAATTGGATACCTTTCTCTATATCAGTCCATTTCTTTTTCTCAGGCTCCAAGTCCCGTTTAAAGGGGTATCTATCTCTTACCGCTACCAGCATCCTCTTCCAGAAGGTGTAGGACTGATTTTGGCATGTGCCAATACCTCTGTCCACACGTGAGTCCTTGGAAATGCTACCCAGTTGGCGAGCTTCACTGCCATCAAGCCACGCACTGCTGGCACCATTGTCCCAGCATCAAAGTAACCAAGTGACCATATGTTCTTTTGGCTGACGTGTGAAATCCTTTCTTAGATCTCGAATTTCACTCATTTTAAAAGATTGATCAATAATGGTCATAATACTTTGCTTGCCTTTTGCTCTATCAAGAGTCCCAGGTGTTGATGGTGGCAACTGTGTTGATGAGGCTGCCCCATCTATAAGTTTGGACTCGAGAAATTCTCGTAAAGAAAATCTAGCTTTTGGCTCCTCTTCTTCTTATGACTCTGACTCTTGTATTATTTCCTCCAGGTAACCCATCTTCTTTTTCCTCTCTCCTAACTTCCTCTGCTCCTCTAACTTCTTCTGCTTCTCTAACATCCTCTGCTCCTCTAACATCCTCTGCTCCTCTAACATCCTCTGCTCCTCTAACTTCCTCTGGTCTTCTGACTCCCCCTGCTCTTCTGACTCCCCCTGCTCTCCTAACTCCCTCTGCTCTTCTAAATCCTTCTGCATTTTCTCTAACTGAGTTGAAACTCATTTTGTCTTTCGCTCTCTTACAGGGGCAACCAACATTGTATCTGGTGCCCCCGATGGCTGGTCCAATTGGACTACATGTGCCCCCTGTGGTGCATGGGCTGGAGGGTGCCGCACTCAGACTAGAGATTGTCGTACTTGGACTGGAGAGTGTTGTACCTGGACCGTAGGGCGTTATGCTCGGACCGGAGGGCATTGTGCTCAGTCTGGAGAGTGTTGTACTCGGACCGGAGGGTGTTGTGCTCGGACCGGAGGGCGTTATGCTCGGACTGAAGAGTGTTGTGCTCAGTCTGGATGGTGTCGCACTTGGGTTGGAAGGCATCGTGCTTGGGCTGGAGGGTGCTGCGCTCAGACTGGAGGGCGTCGTACTTGGACTGGAGTGTGTTGTACCCGGACTGGAGGGAGTTGTGCTCTGACCGGAGGATGTTACACTCAGACCGAAGGGCACTGTGCTCTGACCGAAGGGCGTTGTGCTCGGACTGGAGAGCGTTGTACCCGGACTGGAGGACATTATGCTCGGACCGGAGGGTGTCGAGTTTGGATTGCATACTCTCATTCTCGGCCCTGAGACTCTCTCTCTCAACCTCTCAGGAATGGTATTGAATAAGGCCTGATAAGCATTAGCTAGGCCCCAAGTCATTTGTGCCTCCTTAGATCTGCCTGAGCCACAACATTCCTGTCTCAAATATGCGGTCAAACTCTCAGGATTCTTTAAGTGTTCAGGAGTAGAGCTCCATGACACTAGAGATGTCTGTCTTCTAAAAGTCTCTCCAAAGTCTCTCCACACTCCCTGCCACTCAGTATTCTCTGGTTCTAGGGAAGACTTCCTCCTGAGGTTATAATTCCAGATACTGAGTGAGATTATTACAATAACCAACAGTAAGTTCAGGGAGATTGATACGATCGACAGTGTGGTCCACTGGGCCAACCGGTCATTCAAAGACTGCTTAAAGGATGCAAAGAAAAAAGGAGGAGCACGCTCAAAACCCACCATTTCTGTACTATTAGTTGCATTAGTTGCTCCCTCTGGAGCTGCATGCAGATACCAAGTAAGCGTTGCTAACCATGCTTTCAATCCATTATACATTCCTATGGCTTCATAGGAAAAAATGGCTAGCTTAAGAATGGTCCAATATGTTTGGAGCATCACAAAAGAGGAACTAATGACATGCAGTCCCTTGTAAAACAAATTTACTAGAGAAAACTTTTTTTTTTTTTTCTTCAATAGAGAGGAAAAAAAAAAAGTCTAAAAAGCAAAGCTCAGCAGTGTTTACAAAATAAACTGGGGTATTGGCAGTCCACCTGGACTTTCAAGGTCAAGGGCCTCAGTAGCATAAAAGCATTCCCTAATGCAGAGAGCCACACCACCACCTCTCTTTCCTTGCCTATCCCTCCTGAAGAGTTTGTAGCCATCCATTGCAGCGCTCCAGTCATGGGAGCAATCCCACCACATTTCTGTTATGGCAACTAGGTCATAGTTTGCCTGCCGCACAATGGCTTCCAACTGTTCTTGCTTGTTGCCCATGCTGTGTGCATTAGTGTAGACGCACCTCAGCTGAGCCCCTCGCCTCTCTCCTAATACCTAATACTATCTAGTTTAAAACTCTCTCTACAAGTACCACCAGCTCCTGGGCAAGTATCCATTTCCCTTTTGGAGACAGGCAATTCCCATCAGCCAACCTCAGGCCAGGTGCCAAGTAGACTGCCCCATGATCAAAGAATCCAAAATTTTTGCATTTGCACCAGCCTCTCAGCCATGCATTTATAAGATGACTTTTCCTGATCATCTCAGTGTTTGTCCCAGCCACCAAAGGAATACTGGCAAACACTACTTGTATGCCCGCTCCATCAACTAACTTCCCCAGTCTCCTAAAATCATTTTTTATAATCCTCAGGCTCCTGTCAGCAATCCCATTGCTGCCGGCCTGAACTATCAATGAAGGGTAATAATCAGAATAGCGGATAAGGCTGGGGAGTTTTCTAGAAATATCCCTGACCCAGGGATCAGACTAATCTACAGACTACGATGGAGAAAAAGAAAAGGATAACAATTTTGCCAAATATATATATACACAGAACAGAACCTTCCACTCTCCTCTCTGAGCCCTTTCCATCAGTTCTCAGCTGGCTTCTCTTCCATCCCCAGGCAGACCTCAGTGCACTCTCACAAAAAGCAGACTTTCCTCATCTTCCTTGCCCATCCGTCATAAAGAGTCCATATCCAGGTTGGTACAGTTCAGAGGTGGGAACCACCCCAACATGTCTCTGTGAGCCAAACGAGACCCTAGGTCTGGAAAGCCACAGAGATTTCGAGCTCACTGAGTGATTGTTTGTGGTCCTCTCATTAATGTAAAGACTCATCAAGAGCATCCCCTTCCAGAAGCATGATTTGATTTAGCCTGGCTGGGCCTTGCATCTACATCGTGGTACTGGTGTTCAGAAAGTGGCACACAGGTACGAGACCCATTGTGGGGCTCACAGTTGTTCATCAAGCACTGAGACTACCAGGGCATGTCTTTCCTGAAGGTCCTCAGCTGCATTTTCCAGCTGGCTGGGAGTGTGCTGGACACCCCAGGGAACTGCCATTCAGATGAGAGCCCAGATCAAATGAAGGTGTCATCAGTGAGAGAATGTAGGTGTGTCACAGTTGTGGAATGCCTTAAGCTCTGGAATTTTCAGTAGATGGGGAACAGAGAAAGATCCGTCTCTTCTCCTGGTGAGCTCATCTATTTGGTCAGCTAAATAACTCTGCGGTCTCAAGTGCCCATTACGCACAGGATCACAGAATCATAAGGGTTGGAAGGGATGTCCATAGATCATGGAGTTCAAGCCCCCTTCCAAATCAGGTTCCCTACACCAGGTAGGCGTCCAGGATGGTCTTGAGTATCTCCAGAGAAGGACACTCCGCAGTACCCTTGGACAGCCTGTTCCAGTGCTCCATCGCCCTCACCGTAAAGAAGTTCTTCCACACATTCGTGCAGAACTTCCTATGCTCCAGCTTAGTCCATTTCCCCTTGCCCTGTCTCCATGTACCACTGTAAAGAGACTGGCCTTGTCACTATGGCCCCCACACCTCAGATATTTATAAATCTGGATTAGATCCCCTCTCTGTCAGCTTTTCTCAGGGCTAAACAGACCCAGCTTACTTAGTCATTCTTCATAGGGGAGATGCTCCAGGCTCTTCACCATCTTTGTGGCCCTTTGCTGGACTCTTTCCAAGAGATCCCTGTCTTTTTTGTACTGGGGAGCCCAGAACTGGACGCAATATTCCAGATGAGGCCTCACCAGGGCAGAGTAGAGGGGGAGGATCACCTCCCTCGACCTGCTGGACACGCTCTTTTTAATGCACCCCAGAATGCCATTGGCCTTTTTAACCACGAGGGCACACTGCTGCCTCAGGGCCAACCTGTCATCCATCAGGTGTCCACCCAGGTCCCTCTCAGCAGAGCTCCTCTCCAGATACTCATCCCCCAGCCTGTCCTGGTGTATGCAATTATTCCTCCCTAGGTGCAAGACTCTACACTTGCTTTTGTTAAACCTCATCTGGTTTCTTTCTGCTCAGCTCTCCAGCCTGTCCAGGTCTTGCTGAATGGCAGCACAGCCTTCAGGCGTGTCATCCAATCCTCCCAACTTTTTTTTATCAGCAGACATGCTGAGGGTGACCAATATCCCCTTGTGAAGGTCACTGATGAAGATGTTGAACAAGACTGGATGCAGCACCAACCCCTGGGGGACACCACTGGTTACAGGTCTCCAGCCAGATTCTGCACCACCACCGATGACCCTGTGCGCTCTGCCAGTCAGCCAATTCTCGACCCACTTCACTGTCCACTAGTCTATTCCACATTTCCTCAGCTTTGTTATAAGGATGTCGTGGGAGACAGTATCAAATGCCTTACTGAAATCAAGGTAGACTACATCCACCACTCTCTCCCCATCCACCCAGGATGTGAAAACATCATAGAAGGCCACAAGGTTGGTCGAGCACGACCTCCCCTTGGTGAACCCATGCTGGGTACTCCTGATAACCTCCTTTTCTCCCAGTTGTCTAGAGATGGCATCCAGCACAAGCTGTTCCATCATCTTTCCAGGGACAGAGGTGAGGCTGACTGGCCTGTAACTACCTGTATTTTCCTTCTTGCCTTTTTGAAGACTGGAGTGACATTGGCTATCCTCCAGTCTTCAGGCACCTCCACCGTTCTCCAAGATGTCTGAAATATGATAGAGAGCGATTCAGCAATCACCTCTGCCAGCTCCCTCACCACCCATGGATGCACCCCATCGGGTACCATGAATTTATGAACATTGGTGTGGCAAAACTCTTTCCTGACTAAAGAGAAGTCCCTCAGTCCCCAGACCCTCTCAGTAAGCTCTAGGTTCTGGGATTCCTGATGGAGAGCTTTTTCACACAAGACAGAAGCAAAGAAGGCCATCAGTATCTCCATCTTCTCAGAATCCCTTGTTACCAGAACACCCCCCTCACTTAGTAGGGGACCCACAGTCTCCCTAGTCTTCCTTTGACTGCTAACGTACTTTAAAAAGCATTTTTCGTTATCCTTTTGTCACATTCAATCCCAGGTGGTCTTCAGACTTCCTTGTTCCATCCCTGCAGGCCCTGACTACATGTGGTCAGACACTTTTTCCACATTTCAAGGACCTTCTTCTTCCCTTTCAGTTTCTGCATGAGCTCCTTGCTCATCCACAAACAAACCACAAAAAAACAAAACAAAAAAAACCAAACAAACAAAAAAAAAACAACCAAGAAAACAAATGCAGCGACTCGGCACGGACTCAGATGTGAACGATCCAAATCGTTTATTACAAGTTCTCACATCCCTTATATACCTTCACAAGTTGTTATTTTCTAGCTTTCCCATCCGCCCTTACAACTTTCCCAAACACCTTATATGTCAACAAAGCATTCTACAAAACACTTTTCAACTGTCCATGCAGGCACATATCCAATCAGAGCTGTGAGACTCTTCTTCTCCTTGCAGAGGTGTCCTTGGTTCCCATGCTGTTTATCTTGCTCCACAGCTGCTGCTCTGAACAGCTTTTCTTGTATCCCCACAAACAAACAATAAAGGAGAGCTTGATTCAGTAGAAAGCTGCATTACAAGTCATGAATTCCAAAAGATGGGCAGTTCACTGCAGTTGAAACACATCTGGTCATCACTTACTTTACCACATCCCTGACCTCCCTGTTCCTCATTCTGTAGATGAGGGGGTTAACTGCTGGTGGCACCACTGAGTACAGAACTGCCACCATCAGGTCCATGGATGGGGAGGAGACAGAATAGGGATTCAGATAGGCATAAAAGCCTGTGATGATAAATAGGGAGACCACGGTCAGGTGCGGGAGACACGTGGCGAAGGCTTTGTGCCATCACTGCTCAGAGGGCACCTGCAGCACAGCTATTAAGATCTGCACATAGGACAACACTATGAAAACAAAGCAGCCATAGAATAAACTGGCACTAAAAATGATAAATACAACTTCCCTGAGATTTGATTCTGAGCAGGAGAGCTTGAGGATCTGGGGGATTCCACAGAAAAACTGGTTGACAACATTGCCTTGGCAGAGAGGCAGTGAAAACGTACTGGCAGTGTGCAGAAGAGAGAGGAGAACCCCAGTGCCCCAGGCAGCTGCTGCCATGGTGGCACAAGCTCTGCTGTCCATCAAGGTCCCGTAGTACAAGGGCTTGCAGATGGCAACGTAGCGGTCATAGGACATGATGGTGAGAAGGAAATACTCTGCTGAGGCAAAGAAGATAAAGAAAAAGAGCTGTGCAGCACATCCTGTATAGGAGATGGCCCTGGTGTCCCAGAGGGCATTGGCCATGGCTTTGGGGAGAGTGGTGGAGATGCATCCCAGGTCGAGGAGGGCCAGGTTGAGGAGGAAGAAGTACATGGGGGTGTGCAGGGGCTGGTCGCAGTCTACGGCTGTGCTGATGAGGCTGTTGCCCAAGAGCGCAGCCAGGTAGATGCCCAGAAAGAGCCAGAAGTGCAGGAGCTGCAACTGCCGCGTGTCTGCCAATGGCAGCAGGAGGAACTCACTGATGGAGCTGCTGTTGTGCATCTGCTGTTCCTGGGCTTGGAGTCCTGCTCAGAGTGCAGAAGATAATGACAATTCCAGACCATTCTCAGAGACACTCCTCCTGGTATACTATAAAAGTTTTCCTTTCCCTTTGGAAATCCCATACCCGGCACACAGCCCCTGGGGCACAGCAGGGACCCTGCTCTGCAGGACAGCCCTGGGCACCCGCCTGCAGCCCCGGCTGCACAGCCTGCAGCCGTTCTGGGTCACGCAGCCCTCAGGGCTGTGTTCTGACGCTGCATCACAGAAGCCCTCAGCTGGAGCAGAAGGCTTTTTCCACAGTAAAGAAACATGAAGTGCCTGCAGCCAGATCTGCTATGGGATGTCCCCAGTCTAGTGATCCCTCCTGAAAAAGAAGCTGTGTTGCCTACTGTAAGAGACTTACCATGTCGTGGTCTGTGTGCAATGCTCCTGCAGTGAGCTCACAGCCTGCTCACACCATACACACTTTGTGAGCTCTCTCTCCCTTCTCTTCTATCCTCATGTCACCTGCAGCTCATGCCCCAGCCCTGCTGTGCTGTGCACAAGAGCTTCTCCTTGGCACAGAGTTCTCTCTGCAGCGCTGCCCACTTGTATGATCTCTCTGTGTCCCAGGAGCCTGGCCCAGCTCAGCAGCAGAGGATGTTATTTTTGTCTTTCCCACTCGTCTTCCCTGAGATGTCCCTGGGTCTTCTTGGCCAACAACTCCTGAAAAACAACAGCATCCTGACCGTACTTTGAAATCTGTTGAATTAAACACCGGATTTCAAGTGGTTGGTGATTAATTCCAGACATGTGGTGAGTCCTCCCGTAGAGTGCTGAAACAAATATGGTACACAGACAAGGACAGGGAATCATAGAATCATAGAATGACCAAGGTTGGAAAAGTCCTAAAAGATCATCCAATCCAGCTGTTCACCTATCACCAACAGCTGCCACTATACCATGTCCCTCAACACAACATCCAGTTGTTCCTTGAACACTTCCAGGAGACTTGCAGAATCGAACTCCATAACCACAAAGTAGTTCTAAAGCACGTATGTTTAATGAGTGATGAGCATACACCCTGGTGTAAGGGGGATAGCTCCACCTCACTTGCACACCATTATGAGAAAGTGTGCTGCAAATATAGGCTGAACTAATACATCATCAATAGCTGTCAGGAATTGGAATACATATTCATTACATTCCTGAGACCCCATTAGCATGCAGTCCCTCCCCCCTTGTGCGCATGGTGAGTCGTGGGGATGGTGGGGGATGAAGGCTCATCGTCTTCCTCGCTGTAAACTTTCAACTCTGTAGGAGGGGCAGCCCCCAAACTGGTTCCAGTTTGCCCTATGGACATCTAATCACCTCACTGTTCTCAGGCTGTTGCATCCTTATGGCCTTTATCCCCCTTGTTATTGCACTCAGTGTCTGCACTCCCCATTCTTCTAACAGCTTTGACATAAACGATCTTTTCACTCTTCCTGTCCCAGTTTCTGTGACAGTTTCTTTCTCTCCCTTACTGTGGGGCCCTTTTCTCATCCTTCAGTTGGTTTGGTGATTCCCCTGTTTACTGTCATAAAGATACTGGGTTTTTGAAGGCGAGTTTTGCACATGCGCACACAACACACAGAAACCCCCACTTTGTCCATCTTAGCATAGCATCCACGTAATTTCAACACCTGCACAAAAGTAGGACAAAAATATCCTTTTTATGCATGTCTGTGGGTGTATTTGTAATTCTGGCATAAGCAAACAGTTTCACTGATGAAAGTCTTAGACTTAAATCTGGTGTCAAATTTACAAAGTATTAGGTTGTGCATTTCCGAAATGCACTGTTCTGGGGAACAAAATAATAATTAAAAAAAAAACACAACAGAAAGACAGTCAAAGAGACAATAGATGGCCACACATATTGCCATGCCTAGACAGGATTTCCTGTTCGCTCTAGGTCCAGGGTTCTTGACTGCATGTCTGTCGGTGCTCAGTCGAGTTAGAGAGCTCTCTTAGTTTCTTGTAGCATCAGTGTAGTCTCTATTGTGTTCAGCGTACATCTTATATAGCATTCACTTACAAGCAAGACATTCCTGTTCCTCAAACAGTTCTTCTAATCAGTTAATTGATCCCAGCTTCTCCCAAACAACAGTGATAAAGGATGAAAGGTTTCTTAAGAATAACAGGATTAACAATGCATATCAGTGGAACCTCCTGTCCATCCTTAGAAGCAAACAGACACTGCTTGCTCTTCTCTCACACTCTGGTCTTCGAGGGTTTCACAGTGATAAGGTCTACCAAAGACTCTGATAAGCTCTTTGGTGACTTGCTCGCAGTAAAATCCACCCCCACGCATGTCATTCCAGCCTGTCTCCCCAAATGCACCAAATCATGGCCAAAATCAGTTTCTGGTGTTTGCTAAGGGTGGCATGGTATGTTGATACTGAGGAGGGAGATGATTCTTGCCTGCCAAAGGATGTGTCAATTGCCAGCTCTCTGACATGCCCATGCCTTACACCCACACCACACTCATTGGCCACGGAAATAAATGAGTTGGAAGTAAATTTTCCTTCAGAAGACTTTTCCATCCAAAAATGCTGATTAGACTGAATTGAAATGTTCCACGGAAACGTTTCGATTCCGCCAAAGCTTTCAGTGGAAATAATCAGGCCTTGGCTAGGCTGTCTGACAGGCAAGCTTGCCTTGCCTGCTGCCAGCTCACCCACCTGCCTACGTATCATTGGCCTTAGGCACTCTGGCTGCAAGTTTTCCCAGCCAACAGGCTTCTGTAGGGCAAGGCACCAGCTTGGTGTTGGCTCTTGCCATGCTCCCTGCATGGGGCAGCACCATAACCATGTGCTCCCTCACCTCTGGAGATGGAATTCTGATTCTGAAAGTTTATTTTGATTCCTTACTTGTGATTTATTTATTTATTTTCTTGTATATTTTTATCCCACTGAAAATAGTTTTGTCTTATTTTGCCTTTCAGTTCAGATGTGTTGTCAGGTGTTACGCACCACAAAGTGGTGTCCATTCATTTATGTAGGTAAGATGGTTTCTAGCACCAGGAACAAGTTCTGAAAAGACATTAGTGGGTTTTCTTCCCCATTTTACCCTTCCTGCTCACAATCTTGGCAGTCACACCTGTGACATTACATTAAAGTCCCTCTGCAGTGCTGTGCCTGCTCCTACAGATATTAGGAAGAGCACAAGCATGGTCTGAACGATGGGAGTGTTTGGGAGGAGTCATGGGTTAGTTTGCCGGAACAACGCATTGTTAATACCTAATGCAGACAACCTGAATTCCTCTTGTATATGAAGAACGTGTTTTTTTCATGTAGTTTTTCAGCTTCCCCCCTTTTTTCTTCACGTGCAGTGGGGTTGATAGTAAAAGACCACAATAACACGTGTCTACTTCTGGTCTGCTGTAAATAGATGTGTGTGATGGCACTCTATGCTGGGGCATCATGGCTTGTTCAGCTTCTCTGTTGGCTGTGTTAGTCACATAGTTGTCATGATGCTGAACAAAACAAAAATGCCTAGATAGCCAAAAGAGATAAAGAGATAGAAAGGGGAGAGAGCTGCAGTTGTCGCGTGTCTCCCAGCGGCAGAAGGAGGAACTTGCTGATGGAGCTGCTGTTGGACATCTGCTGTTCCTGGTCTTGGAGTCCTGTTCAGAGTGCAGAAGATAATGACAAGTCCAGACCTTTCTCAGTGACACTCCTCCTGCTGTACTATAAATTTTTCCTTTCCCATGGGAAAATGATCATTCAGCTCCACAACTTGTATTTATTTTCATGACCTTCAGCATCTCTTAAGGAGTAGAAGATTAGGGAGCTCTTTCTATCTTCTCATTTCATAATTGTATTCCAGCCTCCTGGATATTTTCCTCTTTACTGCAGCTGCTCTTCGAGACCCCAGCCCCAGCCTCTGTGCACTTTAAATTGTCTCAGAGATATCAGCCTGTTAACAGGACAAGTGAACTATTAATGTCTGCAGAAAGCAACTGTAACTGAAACAGACTGCATCCTTTTAGGAAGGAGAGGCTGAAAGAACAACCTGTGAACAACTGTTCACAAAACTCTGGATGGACTGAAGAAATATTTGGGAGTCTCAGAGCTGTGTTCAAAGTTGACAACCCATTTAGATATCTACCACCAATCCTCTTTCCTTCCCTAAGAACAGGAAATGGAAAATCCCTGCCTTGGCTCTCCTGTTGCAAAGGGCCCTAGGAAACATACAGTTTTGCAGTGGAACTGTGATCCCTTTGCCCCAGGTAGCAGCTGTGGCAGCAGAAGCCCTGCCGGGGGGCTTCTTCCCCCCACACGTCTCCCCGCAGCACCCTGGGCAGCTCAACAAGCAGGCTGCCTTCAGAGCTGTGCTCTGACACTGCATCACTAAAGCCCTCAGCTGGAGCAGAAGGCTTTTAACAAAGTAAACAAACATGCAGTGCCTGCAGCCAGATCTGCTACGTGATGTCCTAGATTAAATTAACCCTCTATGAAAAGCAGCTGAATGGTCTGCAGTGAGACTTACCTTGTCATTGTCTGTGAGTGAGCTCACAGCCCGCTCACACCGTACATATCCTGCAATCTCTCTCCCCTTTCTCTACTCTCCTTCAGTCACTTTCTCATGGTTTAATAATTTTGTAATTTTGCTATCAGTATTCCACATCATTTACTTTCTTTCCCTCTCTATTGAAAAAAAAAAAATAAATAAAAAAAATTCTCCCTCTCCTAAGTTTGCTTTATAAGGTACTGCATTTCATTAGTTCCTCTTTTATAATGCTCCAAAAATATTGGACTATGTTTAAGCTAGCCTTTTTTTCCTATGAATTTATAGGAATGTATAATAGATTGAAAGCATGGTTAGCAACGCTTACTTGGTATTTGCATGCAGCTCCAGAGGGAGCAACTAATGTAACTAATGCAACCAATAGTATGGAAATGGTGGTTTTTGAGCGTGCTCTTCCTTTTTTCTTTGCATCCTTTAAGCAGTCTTCGAATGAACAGTTGTCCCAGTGGACCACACTGTCAGTTGTGTCAATCTCCCTGAACTTAATGTTGACTTTTTTACTTATTGGTTCTTGGATTTATTACGTTTGTTACATCAGGAGGAAGTCTTCCCTAGAATCAGAGAATACTGAGTGGCAGGGAGTGTGGAGAGACTTTGGAGAGACTTTTAGAGGGCAGACATCTCTAGTGTCATGGAGCTTTACTCCTGAACCGCATATTTGAGACAGGAATGTTGTGGCTCAGGCAGATCTAAGGAGGCACAAATGACTTGGGGCCTAGCTAATGCTTATCGGGCCTTATTCAATACCATTCCCGAGAGGGAAGATTTTGAGGTTGAGAGAGAGAGTCTCAGGGCCGAGAATGAGAGTATGCAATCCAAACTCGACACCCTCCGGTCCGAGCATAATGTCCTCCAGTCCGGGTACAACGCTCTCCAGTCCGAGCACAACGCCCTTCGGTCAGAGCACAGTGCCCTTCGGTCTGAGTGTAACATCCTCCGGTCAGAGCACAACGCCCTCCGGTCCGGGTACAACACTCTCCAGTCTAAGTACGACGCCCTCCAGTCTGAGCGCAGCACCCTCCAGCCCAAGCATGATGCCTTCCAACCCAATTGCGACACCTTCCAGTCTGAGCACAACACTCTTCAGTACGAGCACAATGCCCTCCGGACCGAGCACAATACTCTCCAGACTGAGCACAATGCCCTCCGGTCTGGGTACAACACTCTCCAGACCGAGCACAATGCCCTCCGGACCAAGCACAACACTCTCCAGACTGAGCACAATGCCCTCCGGTCCGGGTACAACACTCTCCAGACTGAGCACAATGCCCTCTGGGCCGAGCACAACACTCTCCAGACTGAGCACAATGCCCTCTGATCCGGGTACAACACTCTCCAGTACAAGTATGACACCCTCCAGTGTGAGCGCGGCACCCTCCAGCCCGAGCACAATACTCTTCAGTCCGAGCATAACGCCCTCCGGTCCGAGTGCAACACCCTCCAGTCCGAGCACAACACTCTTCAGTCCGTGCATAACGCCCTCCGGTCCAAGCATAACACTCTCCAGACTGAGCACAATGCCCTCCAGACCGAGCACAACACTCTTCAGACTGAGCACAATGCCCTCCGGACCAAGCACAACACTCTCCAGACTGAGCACAATGCCCTCTGGTCCGGGTACAACACTCTCCAGTCCAAGTATGACGCCCTCCAGTCTGAGCGCAACACCCTCCAGTCAGAGCACAACACTCTTCAGTCCAAGTATGACGCCCTCCAGTCTGAGCGCAACACCCTCCAGTCCGAGCACAACACTCTTCAGTCCGTGCATAACGCCCTCCGGTCCAAGCATAACACTCTCCAGACTGAGCACAATGCCCTCCGGACCAAGCACAACACTCTCCAGACTGAGCACAATGCCCTCCGGACCGAGCACAACACTCTCCAGACTGAGCACAATGCCGTCGGGTCCGGGTACAACACTCTCCAGTCCAAGTATGATGCCCTCCAGTCTGAGCGCAGCACCCTCCAGCCCAAGCACTATGCCTCCCAACCCAATTGCGACACCCTCAAGTCCGAGCATAACACTCTTCAGACTGAGCATAACACCCTCCGGTCCGTGCACAACACTCTCCAGACTGAGCACAACACTCTCCAGACTGAGCACAATGCCCTCTGATCCGGGTACAACACTCTCCAGTACAAGTATGACACCCTCCAGTGTGAGCGCGGCACCCTCCAGCCCGAGCACAATACTCTTCAGTCCGAGCATAACGCCCTCCGGTCCGAGTGCAACACCCTCCAGTCCGAGCACAACACTCTTCAGTCCGTGCATAACGCCCTCCGGTCCAAGCATAACACTCTCCAGACTGAGCACAATGCCCTCCGGACCGAGCACAACACTCTTCAGACTGAGCACAATGCCCTCCGCACCAAGCACAACACTCTCCAGACTGAGCACAATGCCCTCCAGACCGAGCACAACACTCTCCAGCCTGAGCACAATGCCCTCCAGACCGAGCACAACACTCTCCAGCCTGAGCACAATGCCCTCTCGTCCGGGTACAACACTCTCCAGTCCAAGTATGACGCCCTCCAGTCTGAGCGCAACACCCTCCAGTCCGAGCACAACACTCTTCAGTCCGTGCATAACGCCCTCCGGTCCAAGCATAACACTCTCCAGACTGAGCACAATGCCCTCCGGACCAAGCACAACACTCTCCAGACTGAGCACAATGCCCTCCGGACCGAGCACAACACTCTCCAGACTGAGCACAATGCCCTCCGGACCGAGCACAACACTCTCCAGACTGAGCACAATGCCGTCGGGTCCGGGTACAACACTCTCCAGTCCAAGTATGATGCCCTCCAGTCTGAGCGCGGCACCCTCCAGCCCAAGCACTATGCCTCCCAACCCAATTGCGACACCCTCAAGTCCGAGCATAACACTCTTCAGACTGAGCATAACGCCCTCCGGTCCGTGCACAACACTCTCCAGACTGAGCACAACACTCTCCAGACTGAGCACAATGGCCTCCAGGCCAAGCATAACGTTCTCCGGTTTGGGTACAACACTCTCCAGTCCAACTACGACAGCCTCCAGACTGAGCTCGGTGCCGTACAGTTTGAGCGGAATGCTCTCCGAGACCAGCTATGTGCCCTCCTGGGTGAGCTGAATGTATTTAACCAACTACCAGAGACACATGTAGTCCAATTTGATCAGCCATTGGGGTCACATGTAGTCCGATTTGGCCAGCCACTGGGGGCACATGTAGTCCAATCTGACCAGCCACCGGGGGCACATGTAGTCCAATTGGGCCAACCATCGGGGACACCAGATACAATGTTGGTTGCCCCTGTAAGAGGGCGAAAGACAAAACGAGTTTCAACTCAGTTAGAGAAAATGCAGAAGGAGTTGGAAGAGCGGAGGCAGTTAGGAGAGCAGGACTCAGGAGAGCAGGGGGACTCAGGAGAGCAGGGGGAGTCAGAAGACCAGAGGAAGTTGGAGGAGCAGAGGATGTTAGACGGGTATTAGAAGATGTTAGAGGAGCAGAAGTTAGAAGAGCAGAGAAAGTTAGGAGAGAGGAAAAAGAAGGAGGGTTACCTGGAGGAAATAACACAAGCGTCAGGGTCAGAGTCAGAAGAGGAGCCAAAAGTTAGATTTTCTTTACGAGAATTTCTCGAGTCCAAACTTAGAGATGGGGCAGCCTCATCGACACAGATGCCACCATCAACACCCAGGACTCTTGATAGAGCAAAAGATGAGCAAAGTATTACGACCATTATTGATCGATCATTTAAAATGAGGGAAATTCGAGATCTAAGAAAGGATTTCACACGTCATCCAAAAGAACATATGGTCACTTGGTTACTTCGCTGCTGGGATAATGGTGCCAACAGTGTGTGGCTTGATGGCAGTGAAGCTCGCCAACTGGGTAGCATTTCCAAGGACTCACGTGTGGACAGAGGTATTGGCACATGCCAAAATCGGTCCTAGACCCTCTGGAAGCGGATCTTGATAGCAGTAAGAGATAGATTCCCTTTTAAACGGGACTTGGAGCCTGAGAAAAAGAAATGGACTGATATAGAGAAGGGTATCCAATTTTTGAGAGAAAGTGCTCTGGTGGAAATGCTATACAGCCCCCAATTCAATCGTAATGATCCAAACCAATTACATGATCCTGAAGCAGTCTGCGTTCCACGACAAATGTGGCGTGACTTTACAAAGGCAGCTCCAGAAAAGCATGCCAGTGCACTTGCATTAGTATATGGCAAAGGGGAAAGGAAACCCCTTGTGAATGAACTAATTAGCAGGCTTCAGGAACTTGAATTATTTATCAGCGCTACAGAAGTTAATCTGTATACTTCAGCCATTGTCAAAATAGTGGAAAGATTAAACAAAATGGAGGGAACACAAAGTGACATTATTGACAAATTGGCTAATGTGCCTGATGTAGATGAATCCACGGTGGTACAAGATGATGGAGACCAGGATTTCCACGATCGCCTATTGAAAAAGCTAATCAACATGAGTTCCTTCCGACCAGTATCATCGAAAATCTCAACCATAAAAAAGAGACGTCCTCGTACTCAAGCAAATGACAACGCTAAGACACCTCGTATTCAAGCAAATGACAACGATAAGACTACATATCTTGCCTTGTTGTATTTCCTCTGTAGTCATGGGGAGGACATGAAGAAGTGGGGTAATTCATCCACTTCTGCACTTCAGGCACGAGTGAGAGAATTACAGGGTGAAACAACCACCAAGGTGAACTCTTCCAAGAAAAAGAGAGTTCCAGTTGCTGCAAGCCACTGAGGTAAACAATAGAGGGGACCTGCCCCAAGCCAGGGGGGGGAAAAGGACAATAGAGTATACTGGACTGTGTGGATTAAGTGGCCTGGCACATCTCGACCACAGAAATATAAAGCCTTGGTGGACACTGGTGTACAATGCACCCTTATGCCCTCAAGTCACCAAAGGACACAACCAATATATATCCATGGAGTGACTGGGGGTTCCCAAGAATTGACTATGTTGGAGGCCTAAATAAGCCTTACTGGTAAGAACTGGCAGAGACACCCTATTGTGACTGGTCCAGAGGCTCCATGTATATTGGGTATCGATTACCTTAGGATGGGATATTTTAAGGATCCCAAGGGGTATCGATGGGCCTTTGGGATAGCTGCTGTTAACACAAACGGTGTTAAGCAGCTGTCAACTTTACCTGGTCAGTCAGATGATCCTTCTGCTGTGGGATTGCTCCAGGTAAAAGACCAAGAGGTACCAATTGCCACCAAAGTGGTTCACAGACGGCAGTACCGCACCAATAGGGACTCATTGCACCCCATTCACAAGCTAATTTGCCAATTAGAGTATCAGGGAGTGATCAGCAAAACTCACTCGCCTTTTAACAGCCCCATATGGCCAGTGCGTAAATCCAGTGGAGAATGGAGGCTGACGGTAGATTTCCGTGGCCTGAATGAAGTCACACCTCCATTAAGTGCTGCTGTGCCAGACAAGCTAGAACTCCAGTATGAACTGGAGTCAAAAGAAGCTAGATGGTATGCCACCATTGACATTGCTGATGCCTTCTTTTCCATCCAATTGTCTGCAAAATGTAGGCCACAGTTTGCTTTTACCTGGAGAGGTATTCAGTATACCTGGAACCGTTTACCTCAAGGGTGGAAGCACAGCCCAACAATTTGCCATGGATTGATCCAAGCTGTCTTGGAACAGGGAAATGCTCCTGAGCACTTGCAGTATATTGATGATATTGTAGTGTGGGGCCATACAGCAGCAGAAGTTTTCAAGAAAGGGAAACAGATAATCCAAATTCTTTTGCAAGCTGGTTTTGCCATTAAGCGCAGCAAGGTGAAGGGGCCTGCCCAGGAAATCCAGTTCTTAGGTATAAAATGGCAAGATGGACGTCGTCACATCCCAGCAGATGTGATTGACAAAATCACTGCTATGTCTCCGTCCACCGACAAGACAGAGACCTAATCTTTTCTGGGAGAAGTGGGATTTTGGAGAATGCATGTCCCAAACTACAGCCACATAGTGATCCCCCTCTACCAGGTAACACGGAAGAAGAATAATTTCTCATGGGGTCCTGAGCAGCAGCATGTTTTTGAGTAGATAAAACAAGAAATAGCCCGTGCCGTGGCCTTGGGGCCAGTACGGACGGGACAGGATGTGAAGAACATCCTCTACACTGCTGCTGGAGAGAAAGGTCCCACCTGGAGTTTATGGCAAAGAGCCTCAGGAGAGACCCGAGGCCGACCCCTAGGATTCTGGAGTCGAGCATATAAAGGGTCTGAGGAGCGCTACACTCCGACTGAGAAGGAGATCTTCGCCGTGTATGAGGGGGTTCGGGCTGCTTCTGAAGTTGTTGGGACAGAGGTTCAGCTTCTTCTAGCACCTCGCTTGCCAGTAATAAACTGGATATTTAAAGGACAGGTTCCCTCCACCCATCATGCTACTGATGCCACTTGGAGTAAGTGGATTTCATTAATTACTCAACGAGCTCAAATGGGAAAACTCAGTCGTCCTGGAATTCTAGAAGTGATCATGGACTGGCCTGAGAGTAAAAAAATTGAAACACCACCTACAGAAGAGGTATCACGTGCTAAAGAGGCACCACCATACAATGAGCTACCAGAAAACGAAAAGAAATTTGCCCTATTCATAGACGGATCGTGTCGTATTGTAGGGAAGCATCGCAGATGGAAAGCTGCTGTATGGAGCCCCACACGACAAGTTGCAGAGGCCACTGAGGGTAAAGGAGAATCAAGTCAATTTGCAGAGGTAAAGGCTGTTCAGCTAGCTTTAGATGTGTCTGAACGGGAGAGGTGGCCAATGCTTCATCTTTATACTGATTCATGGATGGTGGCAAATGCCTTATGGGGGTGGTTGCAGCAGTGGGAAGATGATAACTGGCATCGAAGGGGTAAACCTGTTTGGGCTGCTGAACTGTGGAAGGACATTGCTGCCCAAATAAGGAACATTGTTGTAAAGGTGCGCCATGTGGATGCTCATGTGCCTAAAAGTAAGGCTACTGAAGAACATAAAAATAACCATCAGGTTGATCGAGCTGCCAAAATTGAGTTGGCTCAAATAGACGTGGACTGGCAGAACAAGGGTGAATTATTCCTAGCTCGGTGGGCCCACGAGACTTCAGGTCATCAAGGAAGGGATGCAACATATAAGTGGGCCAGAGACCGAGGGGTGGACTTAACTATGGACGCTATTGCTCAGGTTATTCATGACTGTGAAACATGCGCTATAATTAAACAAGCCAAGAGGATGAAACCTTTTTGAGGGGAAGGGCGATGGCAAAAGTATAAATATGGAGAGGCATGGCAGGCTGATTATATCACCTTGCCACGATCTCGCAATGGTAAGCGTTATGTACTCACCATGGTGGAGGCAACCACTGGGTGGCTCAAAACATACGCAGTACCCCATGCTACTGCCCAAAACACCATATTAGGTTTGGAAAAGCAAATCCTGTGGAAGCATGGCACTCCGGAGAGAACTGAATCAGATAATAGGACCCATTTTAAAAATTCTCTTGTAACCACTTGGGCCAAAAATCATGGCATTGAGTGGATTTACCATATTCCCTATCATGCACCAGCTTCTGGTAAGATTGAACGATTCAGTGGGTTGTTGAAAACTATGTTGAAAGCAATGGGTGGCGGAACATATAAAAATTGGGAGAACCATTTAGCAGAAGCCACCTGGTTGGTCAACACTCGAGGATCTAGTAATCGTAATGGTCCTAACCAATCCAGCTCCCTACGTACCATGGAGGGAGATAAGGTTCCTGTTGTACACATAAAGAGCGTGTTGGGAAAAACGGTTTGGGTCCTTCCAGCGTCTGGAAAGGGCAAACCTCTCCGGGGTACTGTCTTTGCCCAGGGACCTGGATGCACGTGGTGGGTGATGGACAAAAACGGGAATGTTCAATGTGTACCACAAGGGAATTTGATGTTGGGGGAGTGCAGCCAATGATTTCTTGTAGATATATAGGTAGAGTCTCAGAAAATATTTGACGAATGTTCAATTAGGTACAGGACTTAAGATAGAGCGGATGAATGTTAAGGAAACACTTTTTTCTATATACATTAATTAGGCATTCTGTTAGCAAGTTTTCCATCTGGACTCTATATCGTGCTCTGGCCATGCATGTGTAGAGCACACATGGAAAGAAGTATAAGTCAAAAGGAAATCTGCTGTGGTGGCTGGGAAGGGATGAGTGCACCTTGATGTGGGGGACGCCCTACTAGCGCTGCCTTTCTCTACCACCACTGACATGTTTTCCTTTTTCTGGCAGTTTTGCCATTTTCTCAAAATTAATAAATAGTAGGTTAGGTTATAGAGTTTTGTTCTCAACTTAGGGATTTGTATGGAATAAATATAAATTGTTGAGAAAATAAGGTTGCTGATTGTTCACAACTATACGTATGAGTGTGTATGTATGTATGTATAAACATAATGTAATGATGTAGAATAAGGGATGGAATGTCATGGTTTAATATTTTTGTAATTTTTCTATCAGTATTCCACATCATAACATCATATAAAGCATGAATAATTTTACTGAATCTGCAACTTATAGAAGAAGACTACATCTCCCAGAGAACAAGACGATAAGTCACGGGACCTGAACTCTATATTAACTTGGTCGCAGAACAGACTGATGTCTTTCGAGTTCTGGAGTTCAGGGGAGTGTGTGGGAGCCTTCACCGTCTCACCTCGATTTCACAGTAGGCCTCTCGGTTACGGGACTCATTCTCTCTCCTATTTTGCTTGATTCGTTAGCTCAATTTTCAATTATATTGTATTATATTGTGTTATCCTGTATTTCGATATAGTATTTAGTAAATAAGTGTTCCTCCTTAGATCATTGCCGCTGTTTTCTTTTTCCTAATTAACTTTTTTTCCTTTCAGTCTAGGGCCCCTCCGGGGCCCACGGCCCCTGTCACGGACATAGGTGGATTTTTTGTTTAAACCGTGACACGCTTGCAGGCTGTGCTGTGCAAAAGAGCTGCTCCTGGGCACAGCTGTCTCTCTGCAGTGCTGCCCACTTTTTATGAACTCACAGTGTCCCAGGAGCTCGGCCCAGTTCAGCAGCAGAGGATGTCATTTTTATCCTTCTCATTCATCTCCCCTGACATGTCCCTGGGTCCTCATGGCCAACAGCTCCTGAAAGACAACAGCATCATGACTGTGCTTTGAATTCTGCTCAATTAACCATCACATGTCCAGTTGTCAGTGACTGATTGGAGACATATGGGGAGTACTACCAGAGATCGTTTGATGAAACAGTAAGGGCACCCAGACAAGGACAGGGAGGTTTGGACTTTCCCTGTGCAGGACAGTGATCCAGCTGAGTTAGTTCAGGAGTCTCAACCCTTGACAGAAATCCTGAAGCTGAAATGGGATTCAGCTCCCTACACACCCACAGGAGCCAGGATTCCTCTGGTTCAGTTCAGAAGTGCACGAGGAGTCGCCTGCATGTGAGCTCCTGCTCTGAGTCCTCTGTCCTTCAGCTGGGAGGCAGTTGCTCACACACAGACACTGGGTGATGCCCAAGGTGCCTGGGCTGCTCCTGATGTGTGCCTGTGCTTGTAAACCGTGTGGGAAATCACTGAGATAGACACCTCCTTCCTGGGCATCAGCTGAGGGCCAGAGAGGGGGTAGTACCAGCTGTCTGGTGAATTCACATGCAGCTTCAAAAGCAGCACAGGGCCTTCAGCAATGCCATGCCCATGGTGTGTCCGTGTGTCACCTCCAAGACCCATGATCGGTCTAATGTCTGTGTGCCACCTTCTGCGCACTAATACCATAGATGAGCTATCCAGTCAGGCTATGTCCAGTGATGCTTTCCAATTAGGATGTTTACTTCTGTGGATTTGCACTAATGCAAATACCAACACACAATAAGCTAGAAATCTTGGTAGAGCTGCAGGCCTGAGCTCCTGTTTGGATCATGGGGACACAGTTTAATGTTTTCCACAACTGCACTGTAGCGAAAGGGGAATACAGAGTCTTTAGGATGAATGGGCGAGGAGACAAGGAAGGGCGACTGCCCTCTGTGAGAGTGCATTGAGCTCTGCCTGGGGATGGAAGAGCAGCCAAGTCAGAGCTAATGGAAATAGCCAACGAAGGAGAGAACAGTGTCTGTTCCTGTCTTCCTGATCATGGAGAGTAAATGGAAGGTGCCTTATGCAGACTGTTGGGAATCTGATGTTTTCAGGCCCTTGTCACCTTTGGGGGCCTTTTGCACTCCAGTGTCTTCTGCAGGGACTGCACAGCAGGGCATGTGCCATCCAGCAGATCCGTGGAGAGCACAGATGGGAGATTCTTGACCAAGCCATGGAGGAACAAAAGAGGAGAGGTTCTCTGCTGGATCTCATACTCTCCGGCATGGAAGATCTGGTGGGAATTGTGAAGGTCAAAGGGGCATCAGGCCATGTGCAAGATGCAAATGGATCTATTAATTAATTAATTAATTTATTTATTTATTTTGAGGTTGTAAGCTTAAATGCTGTTCCTTAATGTCGGTGGAAATGAAACAAAGAATTGAAGACAAAGATCGAAATCAATGAAAATGTGTTAACCCATCTCAAATGAGAAATTCTCATGAGTCCTGTTCCATTTTAAGTTAGAAATATGAGTATTTGAGAGGATTTGGTGTCTTCAGATGCCTTCAGGTTCAGGGACACAGACAGCGGTGCCAGAGCCAATGCCCTGTAACTAAATGGCCGTGGTTAAGGGCATGTTTTCAGCAGACCATTTGGGCACACGCTCCTCCCACTGCCTGCCATATTTCCCCATCTTTGTTCAGTCAGATACCTCCCAATTATCTGTCTGATTTCTGGCTTTCAAGGAGATTACTTGAATTTGCTCCATCTCTCCAAAGTCTGATTGACTGCATTGTCAAATCCTTCACCATGATTCCATCTATCGCTTTCTATCTTCTTTTTCCTTTTCTTTCTTTTTCTTTTTCTTTTTCTTTTTCTTTTTCTTTTTCTTTTTCTTTTTCTTTTTCTTTTTCTTTTTCTTTTTCTTTTTCTTTTTCTTTTTCTTTTTCTTTTTCTTTTTCTTTTTCTTTTTCTTACTCTTTTTCTTTTCTTTTTCTTTTCTTTTTCTTTTTTTTCCTTCTTCTTTTTCTTATTGTTTTTCTCTTACTTTTTTTATAAAGCACAATGCCTAAAAGATGTTCATTAATGCCAATAAAGGTGAAAAAAAGAGTTGAAGACAAAGATAGAAATCAATGAGAATGTGTTAACCCATCTCAATGTGTGAAGAACTCATGAGTCCTGTTCAGTTTTAAGTTGATACCTCCCAACTACCTGACAGATCTATCCCAGGGAGATTACTGGAATTTGCTCCCTTCCTCAAAAGTCTGATGGATTCTGTTGTCAGCTCTTTCACCATGATTCTATCTATCCCATCCTATCTGTGTCTATCTCATTTCCTGTACAAATATTCCCTGTGAAAGACAAACCTCAATAGACGCAGCTTGTACATGGCATGAAATTGATCACTGTGTTTTAGTGTTGATTCAGTTGCATCACATTTCCTTCCGTTTGATGGCCAAAAAAAGAGAAGTCACTCCTTTTCCATGTGCATCCGGTTCTCTGTGGAAAGCCAGTGGGAGTTGGTGCAAAGGAGGTTTAACACTGAGCGGGTGACAGAGGAGAAGAGTGATGTGAGAAAAAATGATGCAAATCCCATGGGGACAGGTGAGTAGAAATGGGGTGGGGATGTTGAGGAGCTTTGTCAACACAGTAAGAGAATAGAAATCATTGGGACATCCTGATCACTATCAGTTGCACAGTGCTGTTTTAATGTCTTGTTTTAACACAACTATAAATAAATAGACTATAAATGTCTGCTGTATTCTTCCTCTTTAAGCTCTCTCCAGATATCTCTCCATTTTGCTGAACAAGTTCTGAAAACCTGAAGAAGATAATGGGAAGGCACAAGGCACAGGAGGCTCTAAACGCTATAATGGGCCCCAGGGCACATTTGCTGCTGAGTCCATCAACTTCCAGTGCAGAGAGAAATTTGCACAGAGTGCTCAACAAGACAAAGTCAGAAGTAACAGTCAAGTTTCTTGGAGTATGAATGAGGCCACTGAGGGACATTACCAAGCAAGCTTCCCAAGGGACTTGTTAGAGAAGATAATTGGAAGCCATGACTCCAGTCAGGCAAAGGCACTGGCATGGTGGCTCTGATGCTGAGAAATCCCTCCTTTGCCTTATGAAGCAGAAAGGCCAAGCCCTGATCCCCAGACCCTTGGCAGGCAGGACCTCATGCTGACTAAGGATTCTTCCTGGGGCAGTGAGTTGGAAGTCTGTATTATGTTAAATGAAAGACATGGGGACAGAAGATCCCAGGCTCTGCATGGGGTGCAAGGACGCTCTGAGGTTCATGTCCCATATGCACCCTGTGTTTCATTGCAGGATGTGGGATGTGAGAAGGGCCCAGTCTGAACAAGCAGTCAATCCCAATGCAACTCTGAACATCAGATCTCTCAGTTCCAGTGCCCTCCTGTACACACTCACCCATAGTTTGATGTCCTTTATGTCCTTTATGTGCCCAGAAGTGCACCCAGTGCTCCTGGTGAGGCTGCGGCAGTGCAGAGAAGACAGGGACGATCCTTTCCCTCACCCAGCTGGCAATAAATTGCCTGATGCACTCCAGGGGACCGTTAGCTTTTCTGGCTGCCTGGGCACACTGCTGACTCACATTCAATTTGATGTTGACCAGGACCCCCAGTCCTTTTCAGTCAGACCTCTCTCCAGTGTCCTGTATACATTCTGTGTTTATGTCCAGGGTTGCCCCTACCCAGGTGCACAATCAGGCACTTGTTATATTTTATGCACTTGGTGCTTAGTACCAACTGGTACCCAGTTCTCTGACTTGTCCACATCTCTCTGCAAGTCCTGTCCACCCTCAGTCGAGGCAACAGCACCTCCTCATCTGGTCTCATCAGCAAACTTGCTCAGAACATCTTCTAGTCTTGCATGCAAGTCATCCACAAAAACATGAAAAAGAAGTGGCCCTAAAATGCCCTGGGGACTCCTGATAGGGACCATCTACCAGCCTCATTGAGCCCAATGACTTTAGTCCTTTGGTCTTGACCAACTGGCCAACTGTTCACCCACCACATTCTGGAGTGCACGTGGCTGGGCCGCCACACAGCATTGATAGAGAGGGGAGGTACTTTGTTCCTTCTCTCCCCAGGTTTGTTCCTGCTTTCACAGAGTGAGCTCTAGAGAGAACTCCGTGACAAAACACAACAATAATGTCCCAGCTTCAACTATAGCACTTATGACTCTTGGTTTGCAAGTAGCACGTATTGCGCGGCCATCATCTGTTTCCTGATGAGGCCTTGGACGAGCCGGACATTGGTTGGTGCAAAGCATAAGATCACAGAGCCAATTCCCAGCCACGTGAGCACAGTGCAGAGAACACGACTGAACCACAACCAATTCCAGAAGTCAGAGATACCCAGCTTGCTGCCACACCAGTCGCGATTTATGTACCCTTTCTTTTCTAAGAGCCTCTGCTCAGCATCCTTCACTTGCTGTAGGGAGGTAGTGGTGTATCATCATTATCACAGTATCATAGTCTCATGCGGGTTGGAAGGGACCTTAGAGATCATCGAGTCCAGCCCCCGGGATTCGAGCCTCTGTGTAGCAGAGCGGCACTTCTACCACTTGCGCCACAGGGGGGATTCGAACTCTGGGCCCCAGTGTTGCAAGGCGGCGTCCTTAACCACTGCGCCACTGGGGCACACGTGTACTTTTCCCCATCGGAGGTTCTATTCCTTTTGAGCGTGTTAAGAACCTCAGTCATTACCGTGATCCCGGTGACATTGGTTAGTGGCCAATGGAGGGTTCAACTCCTCTGAAGCTCCTCCTTTTCCTCATCCTCATCATCTGCCAGTATTCGAAACACCCCTGGAATGTTGCACGACATGGCCTCTGAGGAGGTGCAAATGAGGGCTCGCGCTCACGATGTGTCATGGCATGTCAGGTAGTCGGTTGTGTTTACCAACGCACTGAAGGTCATAACTGAGGTATTAAGTCTTGCACTGTAGTTCCCTGGCTTCAAGAAATACCCAGGGAGGGGAACCCCAAATGAGCTGAGCGAGAAAGTGTCTCCTACAGATGATAAGGCCAGGCATATCATGCCATTCTCCTGGTGGGAAGTCAGAGTGGCCAACTCTTTCCAGAAATTAGATGCCACATGGTAGAGCAGAAGTGAAAGAAGAAAGGATGGGCACTGTAGAGGTCTTACCCTAGAGTTCCTGGAAGAGCGTATTTCAGGATTTAACAAATCTAGTCTTGAACTGAAACATCTTTGTCTGGAGTATAGGACTCCCTGGCTGTCCAATCTGGTCTGATTCTGCAAACACAATGACAATGCAAAGTGCCAGGGAGTCACTGCTATCCACAAGGGATTTAGGATACATTAAGGCTGAGGTTACAGCAACCACCATGGCTCTTCTTGAATTGTTCTCGCCCGACTTCTTTGACTTCTCCCACCCCTGTTGATGGTTCCTGATCTAAAGTCTCTTCGGCATCAGTATTTGGTATTTCACCAGCCGCAGGCTCCATCTGATTCCCCTTGTCTAGTGCCGCGTCTGAGGGGTTGGCAAGGTTGTCAGACTTGGACTCAGGACAAACCTTATTAGACAAGCAGTAATGCGCTGCTTGCCATATCTGTTGTGATTCCTTCGTCCAGGAAAAAAGACGTAATGACCCAAAGGCTGGAAGCAGATTTGCTGCTTCCTTACTACCAGCGCAAGAATAATTCTGGAATAGTTATCCTCCCACCTTCTCTAAATTACTTTTACTAATGCATTCCCCAGGGGTTGAGCCAAACCCCTTCTTCATCATCCAATGTATTAGCGGCTTCAATTCCTTTTCATGGACTGGATCTTTCACATTCTGCCCTGTCCCTTTTAGCATACTCACTACTCACTTCAATGAAGCCATAATGAGCAGCCTTCTCTCACCATGAGAGTGCACCCACTTGAATCACGTAAGGGTCACCAAATGTTGCCATGATGCTAAGGACCTACGTTGATTGAATGGCAAACCAGCTAGGCTATCCCCCTACGTTTTGGACATCCACAGCCCAGGGCACACAGAACAGACACATGCACCGAGTACACTTGACCCATATGTCCTGCACATGTGTCCGCCCCCTGGTACAAGCAGGCAAAATGTAAATGAGTTTCAGGAAAATAATGAATATGAAGATGAGTTCCAGGAAAATTGTTGGATATGAATAAGCTTGGCTTTCAAATATGTAATAATTCTGCTTGCAGGTATGCAAGATAGGAGTGATCCCCTTACACCAGGTGCCTAATAAATGTATTCCTACTATATATCCTTACTCGGGGTTATCGAGTTTGATTCCACAACTCAAAGCCATGCTTCTGGAATCAGTCTTTCCACTGGTGAATAACTGATCTGACATCCAAGTGCATTTAGCAGAGATGAGCCTGCTGTCTATCATCAGCTTTCAGCCCTGGAGCCCCAGGGAAATCTCCCGGGGAAGCAGTGAGGTAGAGAAACTCAAATCCTTGGGTGTGCCAAGCTGGGCCGGGCTCCTGGGACACAGGGAGCTCATACAAGTGGACAGCGCTGCAGAGAGACAGCTGTGCCCAGGAGCAGCTCTTGTGCACAGCACAGCCTGCAGCTGACAGAAAGAGAGGAGAGAAAGGGGAGAGAGTTTCCAGGATGTGTACGGTGTGATCAGGCTGTGAGCACACAGCAGGAGCATTACTCACAGAACATGGCAAGGTAAGTTTCACTGCAGACCATGCAGATGCTTTTCAAAGAGGGTTGTACAAAATGAGGTACATCATTTCAAAGAGGTACAAAATGCGGGACATCCCGTAGCAGAATTGATTGCAGGTACTCCACATACATTTACTGTGTTAAAAGCCTTCTGCTCCAGCTGAGGGCTTCTGTGCTGCAACTCAGCCCTGAGGGCTGCGTGTCCCAGCACGGCTGCAGGCTGTGCAGCCGGGGCTGCAGGCAGGTGCCCAGGGCTGTCCTGCAGAGCAGGGTCCCTGCTGTGCCCCAGGGGCTGTGTGCCGGGTATGGGACTCTGCCGCCTGCCAGGCTCAGCACTCAGCCTGCCCAGGGAGCTGCCCAGGGCACTGCGGGGAGACGTGTGGGGGGAAGGAGCCCCCCGGCAGGGCTTGTGCTGCCACAGCTGCTGCCTGGGGCAGGGGATCACAGCTCCACTGCAAAACTGAATGTTTCTGATGGTTCTTTTTAAAAAGGAGAGCCAAGGCAGGGAATTTATATTTCTTGTTTGGAAGGAAGGGGAAAGAATTGGAAGCAGAAATCTAAAAGGGTCTGTCTCCTCCTAAGAGGAGGCTCAGGGGAGACCTTATAGCTCTCTATAACTTCCTGAAGGGGGGTTGTAGTGAGCTGGGGGTTGGCCTCATCTCTTGTGTAATCAGTGATAGAACTAGAGGGAATGGTTTTAAGCTGCGTCAGGGGAGATTCAGGCTGGACATTAAGAAGTATTACTTTTCGGAAAGAGTAGTCAGGCATTGGAATGCACTGCCCAGGGAAGTGGTGGAGCCACCGACCATGGGAGTGTTCAAGAAACGCTTGGATGTGGCACTGAGGAATATGATTTAGCCTGGAAGTATTGGTAATGGTTGGACTAGATGATCTTCTAGGTCTTTTCCAACCTTGATAATTCTGTGATTCTGTTATTCTGTGATTCTGTCAAATATAAACACAGCTCTAAGACTCCCAATTCTTCTTCAGTCAATTGTTAGTTTTGTTAACTGTCATATGTGAAGTGTTTTCAGCCTCTCCTTTCATGGAAAGGAGCCATTCCATGGATGGAACTAGTTGAAATTATCAATTTTTGTTGACAAGAATAAGGAAGTAATACTGCAGATACGAATTGTTGCAGAACGGTGGGAGAAAAGCAGACGACCACACCTGTCATTGACATATGATCAGCTATTCTCCTTTATTCCTTGGCTGCGTGTACCTTTATAATACGGATAATTAGCTCATACATATTGCAAAAGTAGAGCTCATCATTGGTTCCCAATTACATACCATCCCCGAGTATCTTAACAGCTTGTTGTTATCAACTGAAAGCTACTCCCTTGCTGAGTTCCCAAAACCATGGCTAGTTTCTCACCATCCCAGGGCATCCTGTTGTTCTTGCTGTCCTTACAGGTGTTATGGCTGCTTGCTTAGATGCACCGTGTTTACGACCCTTCTCAGCTAACTAGCTGTAAAAAACACTCTCTACATTTCCCCCGTTTTCTTTTAGGATGAAAAAGGGTTTGATTTAACGACCGATTAATCATATTTAACAAGCAGTTCAGTTCATTTGTTCAATCAGTTCTCATGTAGTTTTATACTGCTTCGTAGCTGCTGTTCTGTGAACTTCTCATCTGGATCCATGACTGACGCTCCGTAGAATCCTTCTTACAATACTGCCTATAGAATAGCAACACTACAATTAATAACATAACTATTATAACTCAATCAAGGCCTCGATTGACAATTCTCTAAAAGTGAAAAAAGAGACAAGTCAAATACAACTTAACAACATTACTGTTAAACCTACTAAAAAGAACAAACATGTTTGTACTGCAACCTAAGTTTCTGCAACCTAAAAATAAATCCGTGAGGGTCCCATTGTGTTAATCTGTAACTGATCAGGAAAAGTCTTCAATTTTCATATACTCTAATATATTGATTTTAATGACCACTAAAATTTGTGCAATAAATGATTTTAGGATGCTCATAACCATGCTCTACCAACTGAGTTATCCGGGCTAATAATTGATTAATGATCGCACAATTTAATGGAATAGCATGTCAAATAGAACCAATTTTAGAGGACAAATGTACTAAAGTATCGCTAGGGGCATTATTACTTATTGACCCTTGAGAAACAGCAAGCCATGTTGGTGGTGGATGCAACAGGTAGTGCCAGCAGGGCGTCCCCTGCTTCAAGAAAATTCAAGGTGCACATTTCCTCTCTCACCCATCACAGATTCTCTCCTGCATTCAGGGTCTGAAGGATTTCTTCCAGTTGTACACCATATCTGCATGGTCAGTGCATGATATAGAGCCCAAGTGGAACACCTGCTTGGAAAACAGAATAAACTATCAAATTTAGTTCTATTAGCATGCACTTTTGTCTAAAATGATGCATGGTTTTATTTTCAGATCCCAATTAATTGGATGTAAAAGAGGTATCCGTTCTATGATACAGGGTCATCTCTTTGCCTGGGATTCCTTTCCAGGTTTTGTCTTTGCAAATTAAGAAAAGCTAATTAATAGGCTAATAACATCATAACGAAACAGTACTAAAACATTAAAAGAGCTATTCCTGTAGATTCTAGCATTGATTAGATTAAATCCTGTTTAATACACATCTGATCTATTACTAAAATAGAAGAAGCACACAACATCCTAGCTAATGCTTTAAACTCTAAATCTTGAGACTGCACTGGTAAAACACAAAATCACAGAATCACAGAATTATCAAGGTTGGAAAAGACCTAGAAGATCATCTAGTCCAACCATTACCAATACTTCCTGGCTAAATCATATTCCTCAGTGCCACATCCAAGCGTTTCTTGAACACTCCCATGGTCGGTGACTCCACTACCTCCCTGGGCAGTGCATTCCAATGCCTGACTACTCTTTCCGAAAAAGTAATACTTCCTAATGTCCAGCCTGAATCTCCCCTGATGCAGCTTAAAACCATTCCCTCTAGTTCTATCACTATCACACACTATGTCAAACTATTACTAATATTATCTGTAACACAGCAAGTTACAAAGCAATACCACTAAGTAAGAAACACACAATTACAATTACTATAAAGGCTGGATGCTATTTTCTGCCTTCAGATGAGACCGAACATATCATGCTGGAACCCACATAGGGCCAGTCCCTGTGGAAATACGAGCATATTCATGACCCCAAGTTGTCAGTGGTAGGGAACAGTCCCAAAGTCCTGTGGCCATATTCCAAACATTAACCATAGGCTGTTCCTTTAGCATTGGGGAAGCCTCAAAATGACGATCCACATAAGCTGCATCTGTATGAACACGATTCAAAAACTTCAGCACAAGCAAAACAAGCAAAACCTTACATAATATTTTCAAAAAATTCAGCACAAGCAAAACAAGCAAAAACTTGCATAATATTTCTTGTAGTGTGTCTCCCATATTCCCCCTTTTTTGTTTAATAATAAGAATGGATTTCAGTGTTTGATAAATGTGATCAGTGATAGCTTGTTCAGTGGGAGAATGAGCAATGGCTGTAGTATGTTTAACACACCCTTCTTGGAGGAAAGTTTGAGTGGCCTTAGAGGTATATGCAGGCCCATTATCTGTTTTTGTAGTATGTGGGATTCCCATAGCAGCATAAGCAGATAACCAGTGTTTACGGGTGTCATGACTGTGTTCACCTGTATGTGCTGTGGCAAAAACATAAGAAGAATGAGTATCTATCGTTATATGTGCATATTTTAGACAGCCAAATTCAGGAACGTGAGTGACATTTGTCTGACACAGTTGAAGAGGTGCTGTGCCACATGGATTTGTCCCAGTTTGAGGCAAAGAGGTATCAGTCAAATTATGTAGCTGGTATTCAGTCACAAACACGGTGTATTGCGTAGGAGAGAGGATCATTCTTAACACAGTTTTCCAATCGTGAGGGGTCATAGAGTAACTGTCACTGTTTGCAACCAAAAGATTGTATGTAAAGGCTGACTGAACTCCGAATGTTCTCACTGACTCCCTTAGCTCCTTCACTGCCTCACAAGGCAGGGATTCCAAATGGGGGACCTGATTAGGAAAGGTTTGCAACGTGTCAGCATCACCCCTTAATATTGTTTCTTTTCTGCATTGCTCTAAGACATCACAGTACGCTGTAGGGAAATTTGTCATTCCTGCTCCAAACAAAGTATCATCAGGAGGAAATGCATCCGATTCGCTTTCTGGATCTACAGGACCGGGGTCACAACGATCCTCTGGTTTCGGTCCATCCGCATCTTTAACCACGTTATACACGGGCTGCACAGACGCAGCCGCGCACGACAAGGGGGGGGCGGCATGGCGAGGCGCAGAGAATGACGTGGGCGAAGCAGAGGGCGGAGGCGCCGTAGAGGCCGACAACGCGGCGAGGGACGTGTGCGGGTGGGCAGGCGGCCGCTGGCTGGGAACGGTAGCTTGTATCGGAGCGCGGCCGCTGTTCTTTCTTGCGCTCGGCTGGAGGTTTCTTGACCGGCGACGGCAGGTGACGGTGTTGTGGTTGTCCGAGCGGCAGATCTGGCACCACACACCGACAGCTTGGCAATTCCGTCGCAAATGTCCCTTAACATTTAAAAGAGGTGCTTGGGCCTGCACTGGTTACTGCAGACGCTTGTAAGGGTGCAAGAGCTGCTAACACTTGATTCTGGGAAGCCTCAGCCTGTGCCTTTAATCCTGCCCCTAGCTCTTTAATAGCCTCAACTATGAAAGCCTGAGCCCCCGTGGGCACACTCGATAATCTGCCTAACGCCTCCTCTATTGTCCAGTTACTCCTCAAAGTACTTAGAATGTCACGAGCTGTAGCATTACAATTCTGAAGTGCACAATGTTTTAGCATTATTTCCCTCATGTACTCTGGTACTCCAGCCTTCTCTATGGCTCTGGCTACCTTATCTAGAAACGATCCAAAATCCTCATTTCTTCCCTGCTGGATTCCCATATAAGACGGCAGCCCACCTGGTGCCTTGATCTTATCCATAGCCTGCCTGGCCAGATACATTGACTCCCTACATTTAGCTGGTCCTAATAAAGCCTGGGCCTCCGTCCAGATGAAAGGACCCACCCCTAAAAGTTCTTCAACGGTTACATTATACAAGGGATCTCCGGGCTGCCTAACTATCGCAACTCTCTGTTGGCACATCTCTTCCCAATAAGCATTAAATAGCAATTGTTCGTGCTGCGAAAAAATCAACCTAGCTATAGCCCGACAATCAGATGGCAACAAAACCTGAGTATTCCAGATATAATCCAGTATCTGTCTCGCTGGCTCACTTTTTACTCCAAACTGACTGACCGTAGACCGCAATAGTGACAACAACTTCCAATCTAAAGCACTGATAGCAGCCTGTGTCCCGCCTGCAGCATTAGGCGAATACCCCCCCCGGCAGCACCATCTGTTGCACCGCTTCCAATGCCTCACCGTCTCCTGCCTCTAAACAAGCCCGCGCCAGCGCAGCCCAAGCCCCCCCCCGCTCCCGCGTGACGGCCTCCGCCAGGTCACTCTGTGCCCCAGGGAGTGGCTCATTGCAAAGGGGGGTCGAGGGGGCTGGCTGCAGCGCCATGGTCGATGCAGGCGGCTTGTCTGATACAGACGTGCCGGGAGACGGAGACAGGGCACTCGGCTCCGGAGCCACCGGCAATGCAGGCTCGGAGGCTGGCGGCAACTTTACGGTGGACAAAGCAGGGGGCACCGGGCAATCTGACCATTCATTATAATTCTTATTCCTCCCCTGCACAGCACTAGCTTGTTCTGCCGCTTCCTTTTCTGCCTGATGTAGCAACAAATCATTATAAACCACACGCCACCACTTCCCGCATTTTTTAGCTGTTTTATCCCCATCTAATATTCCCTGAAAAATTGCATCTCCAAATTTACGCCACTCAGCAAGATCGTACACTAAATGCGGATTCTGAAATAACCCTTTAGCATACCCATAAGCTAATAACTCGGGGAGTTCCTTTTGCAAGTCTGTCCCCTTAACCTGACTCTTTTTTTTCAAAAAGCAAGAAAATACCTGACACTTTTTTTTAAAAAAGAAAGAAAATAATTCATAAACCGCTTGCCTTCCCATACCTATTTGTCAGCGCGCTGTTGCAGCCTTAAAGGATGTCGGCGGCCCGTATCGGCTAGGCCCTTCTATAATGTCACGTAGAGCACCTGCACCTTCTTTTCCTGGCGCATGCTATCCCTGCTGCTTAAGGATCCGAACACCTTCGCCGCTTCGATCCTTCCTGGTAGGCCATGTCGGGGTCACCAATTGTTGCAGAACGGCGGGAGAAAAGCAGACGACCACACCTGTCATTGACATATGATCAGCTATTCTCCTTTATTCCTTGGCTGCGTGTACCTTTATAATACAGATAATTAGCTCATACATATTGCAAAAGTAGAGCTCATCATTGGTTCCCAATTACATACCATCCCCGAGTATCTTAACAGCTTGTTGTTATCAACTGAAAGCTACTCCCTTGCTGAGTTCCCAGAACCATGGCTAGTTTCTCACCATCCCAGGGTATTCTGTTGTTCTTGCTGTCCTTGCAGGTGTTATGGCTGCTTGCTTAGCTGCACCGTGTTTACGACCCTTCTCAGCTAACTAGCTGTAAAAAACACTCTTTACAACGAATGATTCTTGAACAGAAATTGAAGGGCACAAAGGTTGGGACTGAGGGCGTTAAGAGCAGTGAGGGTAAAGTTATGAGACACAAAACAGATGAAATCACAGAATCACAGAATCACAGAATTGTAGGGGTTGGAAGGGACCTCTAGAGAACATCGAGTCCAACCCCCCTGCCAAAGCAGGCTCCCTACACCATGTGTAAAATCCAGGAAGATGGGATAAGATAAGAAGATGAAAGGAAGGTTAAAGCTCCATATGCTTATTCTGCTTATAGAATGCTGAACTTCATGAAATGAAATTCTATTTGTGGTGCTAAATGAACATTGTCATAGGAGAATGAAAACACTGTAGAAAGAGTGTCTCTGAGAATTGTCTGGACTTGTCATTATTTTTTGCACTCTGAACAGGACTCCAAGCCCAGGAACAGCAGATGCCCAACAGCAGCTCCATCAGCGAGTTCCTCCTGCTACCGTAGTAAGAGAGGCAGTGAGAACGTACTGGCAGTGTGCAGCAGGGAATTGAGAACCCCAGTGCCCCAGGCAGCTGCTGCCATGGTGCCACAAGCTCTGCTGTCCATCAAGGTCCCGTAGTGCAGGGGCTTGCAGATGGCAATGTAGCGGTCATAGGACATGATGGTGAGAAGAGAATACTCCGCTGATGCAAAGAAGAGAAAGAAAAAGAGCTATGGAGCACATCCTGTGTAAGAGATGGCCCTGTTGTCCCAGAGGGTGTTGGCCATGGCTTTGGGAAGAGTGGTGGAGATGCAGCCCAGGTCGAGGAGGGCCAGGTTGAGGGGGTGTGCAGGCGGCGGTCGCAGGCTACGGCTGAGCTGATGAGGCCGTTGCTCAGGAGGGCAGCCAGGTAGATGCCCAGGAAGAGCCAGAAGTGCAGGAGCTGCAGCTGCCGCGTGTCTGCCAACGGCAGCAGGAGGAACTCGCTGATGGAGCTGCTGTTGGGCATCTGCTGTTGTTGGGCTTGGAGTCCTGTTCAGAGTGCAGAAGATAATGACAGGTCAAGACCATTCTCAGAGACTCTCCTCCTTGTATACTATAATTTTTTCCTTTCTCATGGGAAAATAATCATTTCACTCCAGAACTTGAACTGACTTTCATGAGCTGCACCATCCCTTAATGAGTAGAAGATTAGGGAGCTCTTACTTTCTTCTCATTTCCTAATCATATCCCAGCCTCCTGGATATTATCCTCCCTACTCCAACTGGTCTTTGAGCCCCCAGCCCCAGCCTCTGTACACTTCACTTTGTGTTCGAGAAATCAGCTTGTCTGCAGGATTAGTGAACTCATAATTTCTGCAGAAAACCAATAGAATTGAAACTGATTTTATCCTTTTAGGAAGGAGAGGATGAAACTACATTCTATGTGACTGATCAGAAAGCAACTGAAGGACTCAAGAAATATTTGGGAGTCTCAGAGCTGTTTTCAAATTTGACAAGTCCTTTTAGATTTCTTCCTCCAGTCCTCTTTCCTTCCCTCAGAACAGGAAATGGAAAATCCCTGCTTGGCTCTCATCTCGCAAAGGGCCCTCAGAAACATTCAGTTGTGCAGTGGAGCTGTGATCCCCTGCCCCAAGCAGCAGCTGTGGCAGCACAAGCCCTGCCGGGGGGCTGCTTCCCCCCACACCACACGTCTCCCCGCAGCGCCCTGGGCAGCTCCCCGGGCAGGCTGAATACTGAGCCTGGCAGGCGGCAGAGTCCCATACCCGGCACACAGCCCCTGGGGCACAGCAGGGACCCTGCTCTGCAGGACAGCCCTGGGCACCCACCTGCAGCCCCAGCAGCACAGCCTGCAGCTGTGCTGGGACATGCAGCCCTCAGGGCTGTGCTCTGACGCTGCAGCACAGAAGCCCTCAGCTGGAGCAGAAGGCTTTTAACACAGTAAAAGTATATGCAGTGCCTGCAGCCAGATCTGCTACGAGATGTCCCAGATTAAGTTAACCCTCTATGAAAAGCAGCTGCATGGCCTGAAGTAAGACTTACTGTGTCATGGTCTGTGAGCAATGCTCCTGCAGTGAACTAACAGCCTGATCACACTGTACACATCCTGGAAACTCTCTCCCCTTTTTCTTCTCTCCTTCTCTCAGCTGCAGTCTGTTCTGTGCACAATACCTTCTCCTGGGCACAGCTGTCTCTCTGCAGCGCTGTCCACTTGTATGAGCTCCCTGTGTCCCAGGAGCCTGACCCAGTTCAGCACACCCGAGAATTTGAGGTTATCTTCCTCACTGCTTCCTCTGGAGATTTCACTGGGGATCCAGAGCTGAAAGCTCCAGACAGACAGCAGGGTCATCTCTGAAAAAGGCACTTGAGATCATATGAATTTTTCAACAGTGGACATACTGATTCCAGATTCTTTTGAGTTGCAGAATTACTCTATAACCCGGAGTTAGGTTATAAAGCAGGAATGAATGTATTTGGCACTGGGTGCACAACGGGTCACTCCTATCTTGCGCACCAGCAAGCAGAAGTGTTATATATTTAAAAGCCAAGCCCATACATATTCAACAAATTTCCTGGAACTCATCTACATATTCATTATTTTCTAGGAACTCATTTACATTCTGCCCCTCTGTTGCAGAATGGCTGCACGAAAATGGTAGCCACAAAGATGTGTATGAACATAGCCGGTATCGCAATACAGACTGCGTACCCATGGAAAAGTACTAGGCAGTAAGCAATGGACACAATGCCCTTGAAGCAAGCTATAAACAACTAAAAATGGAATTTGTGTCCACTAATCTAAAGAAGCTGTCAAGTGTCCTAACTGCAGTAGCCCACACATGGGTCTTGCTTGATAACTGCTTCATACGGCTTTTTCGTCTAGCTTCTTATGGCTATTCTGTCTGGCAACTATAAGCTACTCACCAGTGAACAAATGACACATGTATTAGGAGCACTATATAAGCTGTGTAAGAGTCACAATAAAGTTGAAGCTTGATCACTCATATTGAGTTCGTATTGCTTCCCCATTCGATGACAATCACACAGTGAACCCTATCAGCAGCACCCTTCCCTCTGGCACATGTGCTGTTTGTAACTGGGTTCTTCCTGCAGTGGTTGTGGGGATGAAATCAGACATCTTCCTTGCAAAGGCTAAAAGTCTTCTTCACTCCATCCTTTTTATTCTGTAATGTTTGATGGAAGTAGTCTGGTTCTGGCCGGCTTCTTCCATTTAGTGTGCAGGATGCTCTTCCCTTATCGTAATCGCACATCCTACTTGGTTATGGGCTCACATTCATAACTTCTAACTTTGAGATGAACTCTTTTACTATATCAAGTTGTCCTAACAGACTGTGTTTGCCTAGCAGACATGTGAATGCCTCATCTGGAAAGATCACTGTGTGGAACGCTGCGGGGCACCGGGATGCAGCGCAGGTCCAGTCCCAGTGGGTTGCAGCGTTGCGGACGGTGCCTGCATGCAACAGCGAGTGGACACAGGTGGGATGTAGTGGTGGTCGGTGCCTGCATGCAGTAGTGGGCGGACACATGTGCGGGACATATGGGTCATGAGTACTTGGTGCGTGTGTCTGTTCTGTGTGCCCTGGGCTGTGGATGTCCAGAACATAGGAGGTTTGCCTAGCTGGTTTGCCTTTTAATCAATGCAGGTCCTTAGCGTCACGGCAACATTTGGTGACACCAATGTGATATAAGTAGGTGCACACTTGTGGTGTATGAAGGCTGCTTGTTATGGCTTCATTGAAGTGAGTGGTGAGTATGATAAAAGGGACAGGGCAGAATGTGAAAGATTTTTGATCGCCCTTTTGATCGCCGAAGTCGCCTGACTCGGAGCCATCCCAGACCGATCAGCAGCAACTGACCGCATGGTTCAAGGGGGATCTTGGGCGGTTCCTTCAAGCAGGGAACCCCTGGCCAGAGGAGAAGCCCGGCAGCTCTCACGGGAGCAGCTGACGCAGCCACTGACGCAGAGTGTGGACGTCCCCGGCTACGGAGGGAGATTTAAACGGGCACAAGGAGACGGACAGGAGGAGGCAAAGCTCATGCACCTCGTGACTTCCTGTTTCAGTTCTGGTAAGTATTCCGATCGACATGGTTGCTCCCCGGCGAAAGGCTGCTGCCAGAAATACTGAGGAGGCCAAGACAAGGGTCCCGATCTCTCAGAAACGGGAGGCAGCAACCAAGAAGACTGCAGAGACCCAGACTGAGGTCCTGCACATGCCTTATAGGAAGGCTGCTGCCAAAATGTCTGAGGAGACTCAGACTGAGCCCCCAACCCATGATGCTGGTGTGCAGGTCTCTGGCTGCACTGAGTGCCAGAGCCTGGCCCTTGCAGTGCTGGGTGAAGGAGGCAGTGATTGTGTTCGCTGCAACCAGGTTAACTACTTGCTCAGCCTCGTAGTTGACCTGAAAAAGGAAGTGGAGAGGCTGAGGACTATAAAAGAGTGTGAGAGGGAGATTGACTGGTGGTGTCAGTCCCTCTCAGCCTCAAGTTCTCAGCATACAGCCGAGGCTCCTAATGGAGCATGTCAGCACCTGCCATCTCAAAACAGGAGGTAAAGGGGAACCAGCCAAATGACATCACTGCAGCGAGCCCCCTGTTCTCTCTTCCCCCCAGCAGCAATTTGAGAAGGGAGGAGGAGTGGAAATGGGTGCCTGCTCGGCAGAAGGGGCATCCCCCATCCCGACCATCCCCGGCTCCCCAGATGCCTCTGTGAAACAGGTTTGAGGCCCTGGAACTTGAGGGGGGGACTAGTGAGAGGGTGGAGACAGGTTCACCCTTGAGGTTGCCTCAGGTGAAGCGGTCGCCCCCAAGCCTCAAGACTGCTTCTACCCGTAAGGACAGAAGGGTGATTGTCATAGGTGACTCCCTTCTGCAAGGAACAGAAGGCCCTAAATGCCGGCCCGACCCTACCTGCAGAGAAGTGTGCTGCCTTCCTGGGGCACGGGTCAGGGACATTTCAAAGATAATTCCTAGGTTGATTCAGCCTTCAGATTACTATCCACTTTTAATAATTCAGCCTGGCGGTGAGGAAGTTGGCAAGGAAAGCCTGAGGTCTATCAAGAAAGACTTCAGGGGAATGGGGCGAATACTTGAAGGAGCCGGGGTGCAGGTGATCTTTTCTTCTACGCCCGTGGTGTCAGGAAAACGTACAGGGAGGATCCAAAAAACCCAACTCTTAAATAGTTGGCTTAAGAGCTGGTGCAGACAAAAGAATTTTGGCTTTTTTGACCATGGGGCGATGTACACTGCACCTGGCATGATGGCTGCTGATGAAAGCAGCCTGTGCCTGAGGGGTAAGAGGGTATTATCTGAAGAATTAGCGGGACTCATTGACAGGTCTTTAAACTAGGAACGAAAGGGGAAAGGGGTAAAATAAGGGCTACTGGGGTTGAACGCGTCATTCGAGGGATTGTACCAAACTCCGTGGGCAATGATGGCAGAGTGCAAAGGGAGGGAGTAGGGCAGGGGGATGCTGGGGATGCTGCTGTTCTTCTGGATCCTGGATCCCTTATGAAGGTGGTGAAACGGACAGCCCGGCTGAGGTGCCTTTATACTAATGCACAGAGCCTGAGTAGGAACTGGAAACTGTGATGCACTCGGAAAGTTATGACCTTGTTGCTATCACAGAAACATGGTGGGATGACTCCCACAATTGGGATACTGCCATCGACGGCTATAGACTATTTAGGAGAGACAGGCAAGGTAGGAAGGGTGGGGGAGTCGCTCTCTATGTCAGAGACTGGATAAACTGTGAGGAGCTCCGTATGAGAAACTGTCAGGAACAGGTTGAGAGCCTGTGGGTTAGGATTAGAGATGGGACTAATAAAGGTCAGCTGGTATTTGGGGTATACTACAGGCCACCTGATCAAGGGGAGGCTTCTGACGCTTTCTTGCTTCAGATGCGTGAGGTGTCTGGCTCACGGGCTCTTGTCCTGGTGGGGGACTTTAACCATCCGGACATTTGTTGGAAAAACCACAAGGCGAGCTGCAAGAGCTCCAGAAGTCTCTTGGAATCCATTTATGATAGCTTTCTGGTTCAGGTATTGGACAAACTGACCAGAGGTCAAGCGTTGCTGGACCTGCTGCTCACCAACGCTGAGGAGATCATCAAAGGCATCAAGGTTGGAGGTTGCCTGGGCTCCAGCAACCATGCCCTGGTTGAGTTTGTGATCTCAAGCGATGTGGGCCTGGCAAAGAGCAGGACCAGGACGCTGAACTTTAGAAGAGCAGACTTCAAGCTACTCAATGGAATGCTGGCCAAGATCCCCTGGCGTACTGCCCTCAAAGACAAGGACGTTGAGGAGAGCTGGCTGCTCTTCAAGGATGCCCTACTGGCATCTCTTTATTTATGGCCAACAAACAGAAGGAAAGGTGGTGCAATTGAATGAACAGTAAAACACAGTGATCAATTGCATACCACGTCCAAGCTGCATTTATTGAGGTTTATCTTTCATAGGGAATATTTGCACAAGAAATGAGTTAGACACAGATAGGATGGGATAGATAGAATCACGGTGAAGGATTTGACAACAGATTTTTGAGGAATGGAGCAAATTCCAGTAATCTCCCTGGGATAGATCAGCCAGGGAGTTGGGAGGAATCAATTTAACACTGAACAGGACTCGTTAGTATTTCACACATTGAGACTGGTTAACACATTCTCATTGATTTCTATCTTTGTCTTCAACTCTTTTTTTCACTTTTACTGACATTAATGAACATCTTTCAGAATTCATGCTTTTTAAGGCATGAAAAATTAAAAAGAGAGAAAGAGAAAGAGAAAGAGAAAGAGAAAGAGAAAGAGAAAGAGAAAGAGAAAGAGAAAGAGAAAGAGAAAGAGAAAGAGAAAGAGAAAGAAAAAGAGGAAAAAAAGGAAGATAAAGAGAAAAAGGAAAAGGAAAATGAAAAGGAAAAGAAGAAGAAAACGGCATAGCAAAAGAAAAAGAAAGAGAAAATGAAAAGATAGGAAGGGATAGAATCACGGTGAAGGAGTTGACAACACAGTCCATCAGACTTTGGCGAGATGGAGCAAATTTGAGTCATCCCCCTAAAAGTCAGAAATCAGTCTGGAGAGTGTTGTGCTCGGTACGGAGAGCATTGTGCTCGGTCCGGAGAGCATTGTGCTCAGTCTGCAGATTGTTGTGCTTGGTCCGGAGGGCATTGTGCTCAGTCTGGAGAGCGTTGTGCTCGGTCCGGAGGGCATTGTCCTCAGTCTGGAGAGTGTTATCATCAGACCGGAGGGCGTTATACTCGGACTGAAGAGTACTGTGCTCGGGCTGGAGGGTGCCGCGCTCAGACTGGAGGGTGTCATACTTGGACTGGAGAGTGTTGTACTCGGACTGGAGAGTGTTGTGCTCGGACCGGAGGGTGTTGTGCTCGAACCGGAGGGCGTTATGCTCAAACTGAGGAGTATTGTGCTCGGGCTGGAGGGTGCCGCGCTCAGACTGGAGGGTGTCATACTTGGACTGGAGAGTGTTGTACCCGGACCGGAGGGCGTTGTGCTCTGACCGGAGGATGTTACACTCAGACCGAAGGGCACTGTGCTCTGACCGAAGGGCGTTGTGCTCGGACTGGAGAGCGTTGTACCCAGACTGGAGGGCGTTATGCTCGGACAGGAGGGTGTCGAGTTTGGATTGCATACTCTCATTCTCGGCCCTGAGACTCTCTCTCTCAACCTCAAAATCTTCCCTCTCGGGAATGGTATTGAATAAGGCCCGATAAGCATTAGCTAGGCCCCAAGTCATTTGTGCCTCCTTAGATCTGCCTGAGCCACAACATTCCTGTCTCAAATATGCGGTCAAACACTCAGGATTCTTTAAGTGTTCAGGAGTAAAGCTCCATGACACTAGAGATGTCTGCCCTCTAAAAGTCTCTCCAAAGTCTCTCCACACTCCCTGCCACTCAGTATTCTCTGATTCTAGGGAAGACTTCCTCCTAATGTTATAAATCCAGATACTGAGTGAGATCACTACAATAACCAACAGTAAATTCAGGGAGATTAATACGATTGGCAGTGTGGTCCACTGGGACAACTGGTCATTCAAAGACTGCTTAAAGGATGCAAAAAAAAAGGAAGAGCACGCTCAAAACCCACCATTTCCGTACTATTGGTTGCATTAGTTGCATTAGTTGCTCCCTCTGGAGCTGCATGCAAATACCAAGTAAGCGTTGCTAACCATGCTTTCAATCTAATATACATTCCTATAACTTCATAGGAAAAAAAGGCTAGCTTAAACATGGTCCAATATTTTTGGAGCATTATAAAAAAGGAACTAATGAAATGCAGTACCTTATAAAGCAAACTTAGTAGAGGGAGCATTTTTTTTAATTTTTTTTTTTATTTTTTTTCAATAGAGAGGGAAAAAAAGTAAAAAAGCAAAGCTCAGCAGTGTTTATAAAATATACCGGAGTATTGGCATTCCGCCTGGACTTTCAAGGTCAAGCTCGCAGGTGCAGAATCGCAAACCTAAGATAGCTCCTTAACAGGGAAAAAACTTGTAGCTCTGTTAAAAACTAAAAGAGCAACAGAAGAAAACACAAAAAAACAGCAACTCAATTTGCCCGCATTCTCCACCAAAATCCGTCACGGTTTAACAAAAAATCCACTTGTGTCCATGACAGGGGCCTTGGGCCCCGGAGGGGCCCTAGGCTGAAAGGAAAAAGTTAATTAGGAAAAGAAAACAGCAGCAACGATCTAAGGAGGCACACTTATTTACTAAATACTATATCGAAATACAGGATAACACAATATAATACAATATAATTGAAAATTGAGCTAACGAATCAAGCAAAATAGGAGAGAGAATGAGTCCCATAACCGAGAGGCCTACTGTAAAATCTAGGCGAGACGGCTGAAGGCTCCCACACACTCCCCTGAACTCCAGAACTCGAAAGACGTCAGTCTGTTCTGCGACCGAGTTAATATAGAGTCCAGGTCCCGTGACTTATCGTGTTGTTCTCTGGGAGATGTAGTCTTCTTCTATAAGTTGCAGATTCAGTAAAATTATTCATGCTTTATATGATGTTATGATGTGGAATACTGATAGCAAAATTACAAAATTATTGAACCATGACACCCTGGGATGCACGCCATCTGGCCCCATAGACTTATACTCATTCAGTCTAAGGAGGCACTCTCGGACTTGCTCTAACCTTACAGTGGGGAGGGATTTACCTCCTTGGTCCCCACACAGAGGTATGGGGGTGCAAGACTTAGGGACATGAAAAAGACTAGAATCCTGGCCACCAGTGAAGACCGAGGTGAAGAACTCATTCAGCACCTCAGCTTTCTCTTCATCTGTTGAAGCCATTTCTCCTTTTAAATTTACCAAAGTAGGTACGCCCGTTTTGGCCTGTCTCTTCTGGCCAATGTACCTGTAGAAGGTTTTCTTATTGTTTTTCACGTCCCTTGCCAAGTTCAGTTCTGCCTGCGCCTTGGCTTTCCTGATCCCACGTCTGCAATTCTTCCAATTATCTGCTCTAAATAGTGCCTTGGGAAGCTTGCTTGCTAATGGCCCTCAGTGGGCCCATTAATACTCCAAGAATCTTCACTGTTACTTCTGCCTTTATCTTGCTGAGTTCTTTGTGCAAACTTCTCTCTGCACTGGAGGTTGATGGACTCAGCACCAAATGTGCCCTGGGGCCCATTATAAACTAAAGAGCCTCTTGTGGCTTGTGCCTTCCTGTTCTCTTCTTCAGGTTTTCAGAACGTGTTCAGCAAAATGGAGAGAGCTTAAAGAGCAAGAATCCAAAATGCATTTATTGTCTATTTATTTATAGTTTGTTTTATACAAAAAGTTAAAGAAGCACTTTGCAACTGATGTCAATCCAGGATGTCCCCTATGAGTTCTATTCTGTTTCTGCGTGGACAAAGTTCCTCCTCAACCTCCCCACCCCTCTTCTACTCTCAATGGCCCCATGGGACTTGCACCACTTTTCCTCACATCACTCTTCTCTGTTCTCACCCGCTCAGTGTTAAACTTCCTTTGTACCAACTCCCACTGGCTTTCCACAGAGAACCAGCTGCACACAGAAAAAGAAAGAATTCCCTTTATTTATGGCCAACAAACAGTAGGAAAGGTGATGCAATTGAATGAACAGAAAAACACAGTGATCAATTGCATACCACGTCCAAGCTGCATTTATTGAGGTTTATCTTTCATAGGGAATATTTGCACAAGAAATGAGTTAGACACAGATAGGATGGGATAGATAGAATCACGGTGAAGGATTTGACAACAGATTTTTGAGGAATGGAGCAAATTCTAGTAATCTCCCTGGGATAGATAAGCCAGGGAGTTGGGAGGTATCAAAGTAAAATTGAACAGGACTCGTGATTATTTCACACACTGAGCATGAAAAATTAAAAAGAGAGAAAGAGAAAAAGAAAAAAAAAAAGAAAGATAAAGAGAAAAAGGAAAAGGAAAATGAAAAGGAAAAGAAGAAGAAAACGGCATAGCAAAAGAAAAAGAAAGAGAAAATGAAAAGATAGGAAGGGATAGAATCACGGTGAAGGAGTTGACAACACAGTCCATCAGACTTTGGCAAGATGGAGCAAATTTGAGTCATCCCCCTAAAAGTCAGAAATCAGACAGATAATTGGGAGGTATCTGACTGAACAAAGAGCAAGGGATGGGGAAATCTGGAAGGCTGTGGCAGGAGCGTGTGTCTAAACGGCCTGCTGAAAACATGCCCTTAACCACGGCCATTTATTTAGGAGAGCTGGAGACACCTGGAGGATGAGGGACATCAAATAGGCAGCAGGGAAGAGCAGCGGTGGGCGCCAAGATTTAGTCACAGGGCATTGGCACTGGCACCGCTGTCTGTGTCCCTGAACCTGAAGGCATTTGTGTCCAACAAACACAGTTCTGGAAAACATCATAGTTTCAGAAAAAGAAAAAGAAAAAAAAAAGAAGAAAAAGGCATCAAATCACCTCAAAGATTCATATTTACAACTTAAAATGGAACAAGACTCATGAGAATTTCTCATGTTGAGAAGGGTTAACACGTTCTCATTGATTTCGATTTTTGTCTTCAATCCTTTGTCTCAATTTTATTGACATTTATGAACATCTTCTAAGCTTACGGCCTCAAAATAAATAAATAGATAAATAAATAAATAAATAAATAAATAAATAAATAAATAAGAAGAGATCCATTTGCGTCTTGTACTTGGCCTGATGCCTCTTTGACTTTCACAATTCCCACCAGACCTTCATTGCCAGAGAGTATGAGATCCAGCAGAGAACCTCTCCTCTTTGGTTCCTCCATGGCTTGGTCAAGAATCTCCCATCTGTGCTCTCCACGGATCTGCTGGATGGCACATGCCATGCTGTGCTGTCCCTGCAGCAGATACTGGAGTGAAAAAGGCTCCCAAAGGGGACAATGCCCTGACAACATCAGGCTCTAATGTGTCTGCAGAGGGCACCTTCCAATTGCTCTCCCTGATCAGGAAGCCAGGAACAGACACTGATGGTCTCCTCTGTTGGCCATTTCCATTAGCCGTGACCTGGCTACTCTGCAGTCCCCAGGCACAGCTCAGTGCACTCTCACAGAGGACAGTTGCCCTTCCTTGTCTCCTCGCCAATCTGTCATAAAGAATCTGTATACTCCTTGTGCTACAGTGCAGTTGTAGAAGCCATTCAACTGTGCCACTGTGGTCCAAACAGGAGCTCAGGCATGTAACTCTACAAAGATTTCTAGCTCTTCCAGTTTTATTTTTCTCATTAGTGCAAAAATACAGAAGCAAACATCCTCATTGGAAAGCATCACTGGACAGAGTCTGACTGGAGAGCTCATCTATGGCATTACTGTGCAGAAGGTGGCACACAGGCATTAGATCCATTGTGGGTCTTGGAGTTGACATAGCAGCACAGACACACCTCAAGCATGGCTTCCCTGAAGGCCCTGTGCTGCATTTACAGTTGCATGTGAGTGTGTGGGAGAGCCCAGAGACACTAGGCTGCTTCTGAAGCCATTCACTTGAGAGCCCACCGAAAACTGAGGTTATGTCTGTTGAAGAATAAAGACATATGTTATCTTTGTATTGCCTTGAGCTCCAGAATATGCCTCGGATGGAGAACAGAGAAAGATCTGGCTCTTCTTTTGTGAGCTCATTTATTTAGTCAGCTGTGTAACTCTGCATTCTCAGTGGAGTTGGAGACAAAGGCACCATAAAGTGCCCAAAGCGCTGGGGTCTGTTGTCATTTAGGATGGTCAAGAATACATCTGTTCCTTCTCTGCCCCGCAGCTGATGTTCAGGAAAGAGGTGTCTGTCCCAGGGATTTCCCACACAGTTTATAAGCACTGGCACACATCGGGAGCAGCCCAGGCACCTTGGGCATCACCCAGTGTCTATGTGCGAGCAACTGCCTCCTCGCTGAAGGACTGAGGACTCAGAGCAGGAGCTCACATGCAGGCAACTCCTTGTGCACTTCTGAGCTGAACCAGAGGAATCCCAATGATACTGTGTGTCCATGGGGAGCTGAATCCCATTTCAGCCCCAGGATTTCCCATTAGGGATGAGACACCTGCACTGCCTCAACTAAATCACTGCCCCGCACAGGGGAAGTCCACCTCTCTCTGTCCTTGCCTGTTTGCCCATTTTGTTTCATCACAGGATCTCAGGTATCAGGTCTGGAATCAGTCACTGATCACCCTACATTTGGTGTTTAATTCATCAGATTTCAAAGTGCAATCATGATGCTGTTGTTTTTCAATATCTGTTGGCCAAGAGGACGCAGGGACATGTCAGGGGAGACGAGTGGGAAGGATAAAACATGACATCCTCTGCTGCTGAGCTGGGCCGAGCTCCTGGGACACAGGGAGCTCATACAAGTGGGCAGTGCTACAGAGAGACAGCTGTGCCCAGGAGCAGCTCTTGTGCACAGCACAGCCTGCAAGTGACAGAAGGAGAGGAGAGAAACTGGAGAGAGATTACAGGATGTGTACGGTATGAAAAGGCTGTGAGCTCACTGCAGGCGCATTGCTCACAGACCATGAAAAGGTAAGTCTCACTGCTGACCATGCAGCTGCTTTTCATAGAGGGTTAACTGAATCTGGGACATCCCGTAGCAGATCTGGCTGCAGGCAGAAAAAGCCGTCTGCTCCAGCTGTGTCAGAGCACAGCCCTGAGGGCCGCGTGTCCCAGCACGGCTGCAGGATGTGCAGCGGGGGCTGCAGGCAGGTGCCCAGGGCTGTCCTGCAGAGCAGGGTCCGTGCTGTGCCCCAGGGGCTCTGTGCCGGGTATGGGACACTGCTGCCTGCCAGGCTCAGCATTCAGCCTGCCCGGGGAGCTGCCCAGGGCGCTGCGGGGAGACGTGAGCAGGGAAGGAGCCCCCCAACAGGTCTTGTGCTGCCACAGCTGCTGCCTGGGGCAGGGGGATCACAGATCCATTGCACAACTCTGTTTTCTAGGGCCCTTGGAAGAGGAGATCCAAGGCAGGGGATTCCCATTTCCTGTTCTGAGGCAAAACGAATTGGAGGCAGAAAGTGGCAGTCACATTTCTGAGAATTTTTCATCAGTCAGTTGCTTGTTTTGTGAGCAGTCACACGTGATGTGCTTCCAGTCTCCTCTTTTTTGAAGAATGGAATCAATTTTAATTATCATCATTTTCTGTAGGCATGAATAATTCACTTTAGCTGTGAACAGGAAGCTTTTTCTAACTGAAATTGAATGTCACAGAGGCTGCTTTTGGGGTGCTAAGAGCAGTTGGGGTAAAGATATGAGACAGGAAACAGATGAAAATATCCAGGGAGACGGGATAAGGTAAGAAAGTAAGAGGAATGGTTAGACCTCCAAATGCTGCTTCTGGAATTTTGGAAGGAATGCTGAACGAAATGAAATTAAATGCAAGTAATGGTGCTAAATGTACACTGTTGTAGAAGAATGAAAACATTTCACATTATAGCAGGAGGAGTGTCTCTGAGAAAGGTCTGGACTTGTCATTATCTTCTGCACTCTGAGCAGGACTCCAAGCCCAACAACAGCAGATGCCCAACAGCAGCTCCATCAGCGAGTTCCTCCTGCTGCCGTTGGCAGACACGCGGCAGCTGCAGCTCCTGCACTTCTGGCTCTTCCTGGGCATCTACCTGGCTGCCCTCCTGGGCAACGGCCTCATCAGCACAGCCGTAGTATGCGACCGCCGCGTGCACACCCCCATGTACTTCTTCCTCCTCAACCTGGCCCTCCTCAACCTGGACTGCATCTCCACCACTCTTCCCAAAGCCTTGGCCAACGCCCTCTGGGACACCAGGGCCATCTTCTATGCAGGATGTGCTGCACAGCTCTTTTTCTTTCTCTTCTTCCTCTCAGCAGAGTGTTTCCTTCTCACCATCATGTCCTATGACCGCTACGTTGCCATGCAGACTTTTCCTTATCTCTTCTCTCTTCCTACTTTGTATGGGTCTGGGGCAGGTACAGCCACAGACAGCAGCTCAACGTGCTCTTTTCATTCCTGCTCGCTTTATATTGCCACAGTGCTCTCAAGTCCTCTCATTTGTGCTGGACTGAAGGTCTTGTGTGCCTCGCAAAAGTCCTGTTGTCTCTACAACAGCACTCCAGGGCTGCAGTCAGTAGCCGACAATGCGAACGGCTGTGTCAGAGCTGGTCTCCTTGCTGGCACTGCCATAATAAGAGGGCCCCTTCAGAGCAGGACCAGAGAACTGGAGGCCTGTTACAAAGCAGGTGTAAGGAATATACCTCAGGAGCTGCTCCTTGAGAATGCTTCGAGATGTTTTGTTGCTTTTTACTGCATGACTGGATCACATTGAAAATTCCGAAGGAGATCTGTAAGGAACTCAGGGCAGTGCTGTCGTTTAAAGTTTATGGGTTGAGATAAAGAGAAAAATAAAATGATAATAATTATGACAAATGTATTTATACATAATGTATTTAGAATATTTTCACATATATGAAACATATGAATTAGCAAACATATGTGAATAGATAATAATACGTATGTATAACTGTTTGCAAGTCCAGGACCTGTTGCAGGGGTTTTAACAGCCACAGGGTTCACTGTAGGAGCTGAAGCGGCTGTCGGGATGCTGCAGGAACTGGAACAAGTGCAGAGCTCATTGCCAGGGCTGCAGTCACCACAGGACCTGTGACTGAAGTTGGAGCAGCCACTGGGCTCATTGGTAGGGTTGGAGTGACCACAGGGCTGTACCTTTTGGCACAGTGCAGCTCCCTTGGGAGGAATTTGTTTCATTTCCTTATCACAATACTTGGAACAGCTACAGTACCTGTAGCAGGAGTGACTGCAGAGCTCATTATGAGGGGTGGAGTGACAGCGGGATCTGTCCAGAGCATGGAGCAACTGCAGGACACGTAGCAAAAACATGCATCTACTGCCTATGATTATGTAGATGAGTTCCAGTAAATTTGTTGAATATATATGAGCTTTGCTTTGAAATACGTAACAATTCTGCATGCTAGTGTGCAAGACAGGAGGAGTGATTCCCCTTTGCACCCTGCTCTGAATAAACACATCCCTGCTTTATAACCTAACCCTGGGTTATAGCGTTTGATTCCACAAGTCAGTTTGGTGACCCAGATGGGACCAGCTCTGTTCGGTTGCAGGACCAGCTGAGAGGGGGAACACTTTTGTCTCACCCCAAGATTTCTCTGCCCTACTGGAATGAAAGGAGTGTGCACACTGCAGTGGGACACTGGTGTAGAAATCCTACCAAGATGGGTGAGAGGGAACCTTCTCTGATTGCCAAGTTTAGCCTATCAGATCCACTGGTGAAATTGTATCTAGGAGAGCAGGATAGAGAGGTTTATTTTCTGGTGTAGATGGGTGCTTCTTACTACGCACCTATGACTTTGTAACAGCAGTAGAAACTATTGCCCCAAAGTGAAAAGTCTTGCTTTCTTAAGACTTTACAATTTATTCTAGGTAAACAGGTAGGAATACATACTTTTCTACATGCTACATTCACCAAAGCCTTTGCTAGGGCAAGATTTACTAGAAAAAATGGAAGTTGAAATAAGGTCTAAAGGAAAACTGGAGTCTGAGGTAAACACAGAACAGTTAAAAGAGTTGCTTAGTTTAGTACTGATCACTACCCCTGCAGGGACTGGGATTTCAGACAAAGTGAGTAAGTGCACCCTGGGGTGTGTGTTGTGCAAAACCAAGGAAGGGCTAAGAATGCAGCACCAATGGCACTGAGAATAAAGCAGGGAGCTCAGCCAGTTTGGATTACACAGTACTCCTTCATATTCAAAAACAGGAAAGCAATCCAGCCAATAATTGATCATATTCAGAAACTCAGGTTGTTGATGGAGTGTGAGTCAAAAATACAATGCACCCATCCTCCTGATTAGAAAAATGTACAGGAACTACCGGATGCTACAAGATTCAAGGGCTATCAACAGAACAGTGGAGGACTGATATCCATTGGTAGCATATCCCTATACACTGTTTAAAAAATAATCAGGGGAACTGGCGTGGTCCCTCTTGCGCCATCCCTTGGCACCCAGTCCGTGTTGCTGCAAGGGTTGGACTGAGGCACCAGCTCTGTCAGCCTCATCTCAATTTTGTTGTACCACAGCGGCATCTCCCAGTGGTGGGTGATGAGGTCGTAGAGGCTGTAAAATGCTCGGCTGTCAGTCAGAAAGAACCTGTGGATGCTGGCGTCCTGCTGCCGGTGGATGTGACAATGCTGCACCTTCCTATTACACCAGATGGACAGAATGCAGTCTCCAACCAAAATTTCACTCTCCCTGACAAGAAAGGAGCCATCAGGGGCCTCCATCTCAGTGCAGTACTCTGTCAGCAGCCACTCAGCAATGTGCCGCCCACCGTGCGGCTCATCTTCCACCATTTGGCACTCTGCTGTCTGCTCCTCAGGATTTGCCATCTGCTCCTTTGTCAGACATGAACCCATGGCTCCTTACCGCTCACTTCAAGCCACCTCAGCTTTGGTGGGGCTTGCCAATGGTCTTTACAGCATCTGCTAACACCCACACTAGGTGTCTGGTGATTATGTTGAGAGGGTCTGTCTGGCATGGATAGTTACAGTCTTTCAGTTTTCTCCCTCCATGTCTGCTGAAATTAATGGCAGGGGGAAGAGCAGGAGGGTTTGGAGAGTATACAAAAACAGAGGACATGGAGATGCAGGCTTTCTTTCCAGACAGTAAATATTTAAAATGAGATTAAAAAACAAGATACCAAAAATTGATAGAGGTCTTAGGAGGGCAGGTGGGAGAAGGAGGGTGGGTAAGGGTTCAAAACAAAATAATAGTCCCTATTATGAGCCATAATTATGGCTGAGCACAGGAAAACTTACAAGGGAACAGAGGCTCTTTATAAATAGCTGAGCCATCAGATTATGGCTCAGAAGTTATACACCACCACTGAATAAATAGCACAGTAATGTGAGGTTTGTTTGCAGAATAATCCAAGAACAAGCCCCAAGGTTTCTGTGGAACAAATAGGGAAGGGAATTCACCCTGTGCAACAGAGGCAAATGGATTTCTCTGAACACCCAGAAAAAGGATGCTTTCGTTATATGATAGTTCTGACCAATACATTTCAGGATAGCCGTATGGGATTCATTCCCTGACCATACTCAGAATGTCCAGCATAGGGAAAAGAGAGTGGATAAACCCTGCAGTTGTAATAGTTGCAGAAATAAAGGATCTCAGACAAATGTTTGAAGCTGAGACAGGGCACAGGAATGCTTTAGTAGAACTGATTAAATATACCATCCAGAATAACAACCATAGCGATTGCTATGCTTGTGCATAAGGATGACCTGTAGCTCAGGTAGTACCCCTTCCACTGCGGTGGACCCGGGATCCCCAAGGGATGTGGTGCATGATTGCCCTGTATCAGGAGAAAGCCACCTGAGGAAACAGAGCCTGTAAATTGCTATCTTTACTGCTCTCTCCAATGCCTGATATGGATGCCAAAAGCCCTCCTGCATTCCCCATGGCCACAGGTAAACACACAGCTTGCATCTCAAGGCAGGGTGTAAGAGTTACCGGGCATAATGGGAATTTCTATGGAGTGAGACCTTGAATGTTATGGAAGATTCAGCAGGAAACTATTTGGGATTGGGAATCTGTAGAGTGGATCTCTGGTGGTGTTGCGGCGGGTGGGAAGATCTTACGGTCCACTTAATTTAACTTAATTTGAGGGTTAACTTAATTTGTGATATCCCATATCAGATATGCATGCAGGCACTGCATGTTTCTTTACTGTGTTAAAAGACTTCTGCTCCAACTGAGGGCTTCTGTGCTGCAGCGCCAGAGCACAGCCCTGAGGGCTGCGTGTCCCAGCACAGCTGCAGGCTGTGCAGCCGGGGCTGCAGGCAGGTGCCCAGCGCTGTCCTGCAGAGCAGGGTCCGTGCTGTGCCCCAGGGAATGGGACTCTGCCGCCTGCCAGGCTCAGCACTCAGCCTGCCCGGGAAGCTGCCCAGGGCGCTGTGGTGACACGTATGCTGTGGGGGGAAGGAGCCCCCCGGCAGGGCTTGTGCTGCCACAGCTGCTGCCTGGGGCAGGGGATCACAGCTCCACTGCACAACTGAATGTTTCTGAGGGTTCTTTTTTAAAAGGAGAGCCAAGGCAGGGATTTTATATTTCTTGTTTGGAAGGAAGGGGAAAGAATTGGAAGCAGAAATCTAAGAGTTTGACAAATTCAAACACAGCTCTGAGACTCCCAATTCTTTTTCAGTCAATTGCTTGTTATGTGAACTGTCACACGTGAAGTGTTTTCAGCCTCTCCTTTCACGAAAAGGAACTTTTCCAAGGGTGGAACTAGTTGAAATTATATATTTTGTTGGCAAGAATAATGCACTTATATGGCAAATAGGCAAGTTTCCTGAACAGAAAGAGAAGGGCACAAAGGCTGGGACTGAGGATTTTAACAGCAGTGAGGGTAAAGATATGAGACACGAAACAGACAAAGAAGTCCAGGGAAACTGGATAAGATTAGAAGACGAAAGGAAGGTTAAAGCTCCATATGCTTCTTCTGCTTATAGAATGGTGAACTTAATTAAGTTAAATTCAATTAGTGTTGCTAAATGAATATTGTCATAGGAGAATGAAAACATTTCATAGTATAGCAGGAGGAGTGTCTATGAGAATCATCTAGACTTGTCATTATCTTCTGCACTCTGAACAGGATTCCAAGTCCAATAACAGATGCCCAACAGCAGCTCCATCAGCGAGTTCCTCCTGCTGCCGTTGGCAGACACACGGCAGCCAAGGCAGTGTTGTCAACCAGTTTTTCTGTGAAATCCCCCAGATCCTCAAGCTCACCTGCTCAGAATCAAATCTCAGGGAAGTTGTGTTTCTCATTTTAAGTATAAGTTAAGTCTTTGAATGCTTTGTTTTCATAGTGGTGTCCTATGTGCAGATATTTAAGGCCGTTCTGAAGATGCCCTCTGAGCAGGGACGGCACAAAGCCTTCTCCACGTGTCTCCCTCACCTGGCTGTGGTCTCCCTGTTTCTCAGTACTGCCTTTTTTGCCGACCTGAAGCCCCCCTCCGTCTCCTCGCCCTCCATGGACCTGATGGTGGCAGTTCTGTACTCCGTGGTACCTCCAGCAGTGAACCCCCTCATCTACAGTATGAGGAACCACTTGGTCAAGGGCGCAGTGAGGAAAGTGTTGACCAGATGTGTTTCACAAACATTGAACTGCCCATCCTTTTGAATTCATGTCATGTAATGCAGAATTTTACTGATGCTAACTCTTTGTTTTCTTTTGTTCTGTTCTGATCAATTTTTATAACTATAATTGTTATTATTATTATTTTAATACTGTAATGTTTTTCATTGAAACATCATTACACAAATCTATTCCTCTTCAGCTTGTAACTTTTTAGTGTAGCCCAGACACACTGTACATAATGTACCAGGCTCTGTGTGAACCTTTACAGAATAAAGGATGTGCAGTGACTCTGTCTGTCCTCCTTCTTGTGAGACATTTCTGGAGCTGTTGGGGTTCGATGTTCTCAGAAACCCACAATCCAGCCGGAAGCACACGGCTGTTCATCAAACTGTGTGGGTACTTCAGCCTGCAACCGTTTCCAGCTGGTCCCTTGCCCGGTATTCCCCATAACGCCGACAATGGAGTTTCAAAATATTCTTTTCTTATCTGACCTGACATCTTGCTTACCCAAGCCCCTCTGCAATAGTTAAATCTTAGATTGTCCCCTTGTTTGAACTCAATCCCCCCTTTTCTTGGACCTAGCAAATACTTTTGCTAGATTACTACATTCTGGGAAAGGGAAGATTTCAAATAACTTCTGCTCTCCAGTTTCTGTCTTAGCTTGCTCTTTTTCTATTTTTAATAGCTATTCCCACAGGTTTTACACTGCCATAATACACACCTCATTTGAACATACATTAAAATAAGCAAGATGATTACAATAGTACAAAGTAATAAAGAGTTGCTTTAGCCATGCAAAATGTGGTAGCCAACCAGTAAGTTTTTCCCACAGTTCGATGAATCCAAATATCTATCGATACTTGATGAAGTAGTTTAGTATGTTCCCATATAGACTGTAGTTCGGATTCTCTCTTTTGTTGTTTGTAAGAGATGTAGTTAATCCAATCGACATTTTTGTTAATTGTCACCCACCAGAACAGTGATTCAAACCCTGCAGCAATTGGATTTTTCGCCTTAAATTTATCGAAGATACATCTGGGCACTCCAACTGAATCTATATCTATATACAGCATCATCAAATGAGAACCCTAAGCTGCTTTTGTTCCTTCTGTGTGTGTGTGACATCCTCTTCGTGAGTGCCAGGGTGAATGGTAGAACTCATTGAGCAAGTGCACAGGTACCTCCCCAGTGAGATGGGAGAGTGGACCGTAAGATCTTCCCACCCGCCGCAAAACCACCAGAGATCCACTCTACAGATTCCCAATCTCAAATAGTTTCAACACGGGGATTTCACAGAAAAACTGGTTCACAGCATTGCCTTAGCAGAGAGGCAGTGAAAACGTACTGGCAGTGTGCAGCAGCGAATAGAGAGCCCCAGTGCCCCAGGCAGCTGCTGCCATGGTGGCACAAGCTCTGCTGTCCATCAAGGTCCCGTAGTGCAGGGGCTTGCAGATGGCAACGTAGCGGTCATAGGACATGATGGTGAGAAGGAAACACTCTGCTGAGAGGAAGAAGAGAAAGAAAAAGAGCTGTGCAGCACATCCTGCATAGAAGATGGCCCTGGTGTCCCAGAGGGCGTTGGCCAAGGCTTTGGGAAGAGTGGTGGAGATGCAGTCCAGGTTGAGGAGGGCCAGGTTGAGGAGGAAGAAGTACATGGGGGTGTGCACGCGGCGGTCGCATACTACGGCTGTGCTGATGAGGCCGTGGCCCAGGAGGGCAGCCAGGTAGATGCCCAGGAAGAGCCAGAAGTGCAGGAGCTGCAGCTGCCGCGTGTCTGCCAACGGCAGCAGGAGGAACTCGCTGATGGAGCTGCTGTTGGGCATCTGCTGTTGTTGGGCTTGGAGTCCTGCTCAGAGTGCAGAAGATAATGACAAGTCCAGACCTTTCTCAGAGACACTCCTCCTGCTATAATGTGAAATGTTTTCATTCTTCTACAACAGTGTACATTTAGCACCATTACTTGCATTTAATTTCATTTCGTTCAGCATTCCTTCCAAAATTCCAGAAGCAGCATTTGGAGGTCTAACCATTCCTCTTACTTTCTTACCTTATCCCGTCTCCCTGGATATTTTCATCTGTTTCCTGTCTCATATCTTTACCCCAACTGCTCTTAGCACCCCAAAAGCAGCCTCTGTGACATTCAATTTCAGTTAGAAAAAGCTTCCTGTTCACAGCTAAAGTGAATTATTCATGCCTACAGAAAATGATGATAATTAAAATTGATTCCATTCTTCAAAAAAGAGGAGACTGGAAGCACATCACGTGTGACTGCTCACAAAACAAGCAACTGACTGATGAAAAATTCTCAGAAATGTGACTGCCACTTTCTGCCTCCAATTCGTTTTGCCTCAGAACAGGAAATGGGAATCCCCTGCCTTGGATCTCCTCTTCCAAGGGCCCTAGAAAACAGAGTTGTGCAATGGATCTGTGATCCCCCTGCCCCAGGCAGCAGCTGTGGCAGCACAAGACCTGTTGGGGGGCTCCTTCCCTGCTCACGTCTCCCCGCAGCGCCCTGGGCAGCTCCCCGGGCAGGCTGAATGCTGAGCCTGGCAGGCAGCAGTGTCCCATACCCGGCACAGAGCCCCTGGGGCACAGCACGGACCCTGCTCTGCAGGACAGCCCTGGGCACCTGCCTGCAGCCCCCGCTGCACATCCTGCAGCCGTGCTGGGACACGCGGCCCTCAGGGCTGTGCTCTGACACAGCTGGAGCAGACGGCTTTTTCTGCCTGCAGCCAGATCTGCTACGGGATGTCCCAGATTCAGTTAACCCTCTATGAAAAGCAGCTGCATGGTCAGCAGTGAGACTTACCTTTTCATGGTCTGTGAGCAATGCGCCTGCAGTGAGCTCACAGCCTTTTCATACCGTACACATCCTGTAATCTCTCTCCAGTTTCTCTCCTCTCCTTCTGTCACTTGCAGGCTGTGCTGTGCACAAGAGCTGCTCCTGGGCACAGCTGTCTCTCTGTAGCACTGCCCACTTGTATGAGCTCCCTGTGTCCCAGGAGCTCGGCCCAGCTCAGCAGCAGAGGATGTCATGTTTTATCCTTCCCACTCGTCTCCCCTGACATGTCCCTGCGTCCTCTTGGCCAACAGATATTGAAAAACAACAGCATCATGATTGCACTTTGAAATCTGATGAATTAAACACCAAATGTAGGGTGATCAGTGACTGATTCCAGACCTGATACCTGAGATCCTGTGATGAAACAAAATGGGCAAACAGGCAAGGACAGAGAGAGGTGGACTTCCCCTGTGCGGGGCAGTGATTTAGTTGAGGCAGTGCAGGTGTCTCATCCCTAATGGGAAATCCTGGGGCTGAAATGGGATTCAGCTCCCCATGGACACACAGTATCATTGGGATTCCTCTGGTTCAGCTCAGAAGTGCACAAGGAGTTGCCTGCATGTGAGCTCCTGCTCTGAGTCCTCAGTCCTTCAGCGAGGAGGCAGTTGCTCGCACATAGACACTGGGTGATGCCCAAGGTGCCTGGGCTGCTCCCGATGTGTGCCAGTGCTTATAAACTGTGTGGGAAATCCCTGGGACAGACACCTCTTTCCTGAACATCAGCTGCGGGGCAGAGAAGGAACAGATGTATTCTTGACCATCCTAAATGACAACAGACCCCAGCGCTTTGGGCACTTTATGGTGCCTTTGTCTCCAACTCCACTGAGAATGCAGAGTTACACAGCTGACTAAATAAATGAGCTCACAAAAGAAGAGCCAGATCTTTCTCTGTTCTCCATCCGAGGCATATTCTGGAGCTCAAGGCAATACAAAGATAACATATGTCTTTATTCTTCAACAGACATAACCTCAGTTTTTGGTGGGCTCTCAAGTGAATGGCTTCAGAAGCAGCCTAGTGTCTCTGGGCTCTCCCACACACTCACATGCAACTGTAAATGCAGCACAGGGCCTTCAGGGAAGCCATGCTTGAGGTGTGTCTGTGCTGCTATGTCAACTCCAAGACCCACAATGGATCTAATGCCTGTGTGCCACCTTCTGCACAGTAATGCCATAGATGAGCTCTCCAGTCAGACTCTGTCCAGTGATGCTTTCCAATGAGGATGTTTGCTTCTGTATTTTTGCACTAATGAGAAAAATAAAACTGGAAGAGCTAGAAATCTTTGTAGAGTTACATGCCTGAGCTCCTGTTTGGACCACAGTGGCACAGTTGAATGGCTTCTACAACTGCACTGTAGCACAAGGAGTATACAGATTCTTTATGACGGATTGGCGAGGAGACAAGGAAGGGCAACTGTCCTCTGTGAGAGTGCACTGAGCTGTGCCTGGGGACTGCAGAGTAGCCAGGTCACGGCTAATGGAAATGGCCAACAGAGGAGACCATCAGTGTCTGTTCCTGGCTTCCTGATCAGGGAGAGCAATTGGAAGGTGCCCTCTGCAGACACATTAGAGCCTGATGTTGTCAGGGCATTGTCCCCTTTGGGAGCCTTTTTCACTCCAGTATCTGCTGCAGGGACAGCACAGCATGGCATGTGCCATCCAGCAGATCCGTGGAGAGCACAGATGGGAGATTCTTGACCAAGCCATGGAGGAACCAAAGAGGAGAGGTTCTCTGCTGGATCTCATACTCTCTGGCAATGAAGGTCTGGTGGGAATTGTGAAAGTCAAAGAGGCATCAGGCCAAGTACAAGACGCAAATGGATCTCTTCTTATTTATTTATTTATTTATTTATTTATTTATTTATCTATTTATTTATTTTGAGGCCGTAAGCTTAGAAGATGTTCATAAATGTCAATAAAATTGAGACAAAGGATTGAAGACAAAAATCGAAATCAATGAGAACGTGTTAACCCTTCTCAACATGAGAAATTCTCATGAGTCTTGTTCCATTTTAAGTTGTAAATATGAATCTTTGAGGTGATTTGATGCCTTTTTTTTCTTTTTTTTTTCTTTTTCTTTTTCTGAAACTATGATGTTTTCCAGAACTGTGTTTGTTGGACACAAATGCCTTCAGGTTCAGGGACACAGACAGAGGTGCCAGTGCCAATGCCCTGTGACTAAATCTTGGCGCCCACCGCTGCTCTTCCCTGCTGCCTATTTGATGTCCCTCATCCTCCAGGTGTCTCCAGCTCTCCTAAATAAATGGCCGTGGTTAAGGGCATGTTTTCAGCAGGCCGTTTAGACACACGCTCCTGCCACAGCCTTCCAGATTTCCCCATCCCTTGCTCTTTGTTCAGTCAGATACCTCCCAATTATCTGTCTGATTTCTGACTTTTAGGGGGATGACTCAAATTTGCTCCATCTCGCCAAAGTCTGATGGACTGTGTTGTCAACTCCTTCACCGTGATTCTATCCCTTCCTATCTTTTCATTTTCTCTTTCTTTTTCTTTTGCTATGCCGTTTTCTTCTTCTTTTCCTTTTCATTTTCCTTTTCCTTTTTCTCTTTATCTTTCTTTTTTTTTTTCTTTTTCTCTTTCTCTCTTTTTAATTTTTCATGCTCAGTGTGTGAAATAATCACGAGTCCTGTTCAATTTTACTTTGATACCTCCCAACTCCCTGGCTTATCTATCCCAGGGAGATTACTAGAATTTGCTCCATTCCTCAAAAATCTGTTGTCAAATCCTTCACCGTGATTCTATCTATCCCATCCTATCTGTGTCTAACTCATTTCTTGTGCAAATATTCCCTATGAAAGATAAACCTCAATAAATGCAGCTTGGACGTGGTATGCAATTGATCACTGTGTTTTTCTGTTCATTCAATTGCATCACCTTTCCTACTGTTTGTTGGCCATAAATAAAGGGAATTCTTTCTTTTTCTGTGTGCAGCTGGTTCTCTGTGGAAAGCCAGTGGGAGTTGGTACAAAGGAAGTTTAACACTGAGCGGGTGAGAACAGAGAAGAGTGATGTGAGGAAAAGTGGTGCAAGTCCCATGGGGCCATTGAGAGTAGAAGAGGGGTGGGGAGGTTGAGGAGGAACTTTGTCCACGCAGAAACAGAATAGAACTCATAGGGGACATCCTGGATTGACATCAGTTGCAAAGTGCTTCTTTAACTTTTTGTATAAAACAAACTATAAATAAATAGACAATAAATGCATTTTGGATTCTTGCTCTTTAAGCTCTCTCCATTTTGCTGAACACGTTCTGAAAACCTGAAGAAGAGAACAGGAAGGCACAAGCCACAAGAGGCTCTTTAGTTTATAATGGGCCCCAGGGCACATTTGGTGCTGAGTCCATCAACCTCCAGTGCAGAGAGAAGTTTGCACAAAGAACTCAGCAAGATAAAGGCAGAAGTAACAGTGAAGATTCTTGGAGTATTAATGGGCCCACTGAGGGCCATTAGCAAGCAAGCTTCCCAAGGCACTATTTAGAGCAGATAATTGGAAGAATTGCAGACGTGGGATCAGGAAAGCCAAGGCGCAGGCAGAACTGAACTTGGCAAGGGACGTGAAAAACAATAAGAAAACCTTCTACAGGTACATTGGCCAGAAGAGACAGGCCAAAACGGGCGTACCTACTTTGGTAAATTTAAAAGGAGAAATGGCTTCAACAGATGAAGAGAAAGCTGAGGTGCTGAATGAGTTCTTCACCTCGGTCTTCACTGGTGGCCAGGATTCTAGTCTTTTTCATGTCCCTAAGTCTTGCACCCCCATACCTCTGTGTGGGGACCAAGGAGGTAAATCCCTCCCCACTGTAAGGTTAGAGCAAGTCCGAGAGTGCCTCCTTAGACTGAATGAGTATAAGTCTATGGGGCCAGATGGCGTGCATCCCAGGGTGTCATGGTTCAATAATTTTGTAATTTTGCTATCAGTATTCCACATCATAACATCATATAAAGCATGAATAATTTTACTGAATCTGCAACTTATAGAAGAAGACTACATCTCCCAGAGAACAACACGATAAGTCACGGGACCTGGACTCTATATTAACTCGGTCGCAGAACAGACTGACGTCTTTCGAGTTCTGGAGTTCAGGGGAGTGTGTGGGAGCCTTCAGCCGTCTCGCCTAGATTTTACAGTAGGCCTCTCGGTTACGGGACTCATTCTCTCTCCTATTTTGCTTGATTCGTTAGCTCAATTTTCAATTATATTGTATTATATTGTGTTATCCTGTATTTCGATATAGTATTTAGTAAATAAGTGTGCCTCCTTAGATCGTTGCTGCTGTTTTCTTTTCCTAATTAACTTTTTCCTTTCAGCCTAGGGCCCCTCCGGGGCCCAAGGCCCCTGTCATGGACGCAAGTGGATTTTTTGTTAAACCGTGACGGATTTTGGTGGAGAATGCGGGCAAATTGAGTTGCTGTTTTTTTGTGTTTTCTTCTGTTGCTCTTTTAGTTTTTAACAGAGCTACAAGTTTTTTCCCTGTTAAGGAGCTATCTTAGGTTTGCGATTCTGCACCTGCGAGCTTGACCTTGAAAGTCCAGGCGGACTGCCAATACTCCGGTATATTTTATAAACACTGCTGAGCTTTGCTTTTTTACTTTTTTTCCCTCTCTATTGAAAAAAAATAAAAAAAAAAATTAAAAAAAATGCTCCCTCTACTAAGTTTGCTTTATAAGGTACTGCATTTCATTAGTTCCTTTTTTATAATGCTCCAAAAATATTGGACCATGTTTAAGCTAGCCTTTTTTTCCTATGAAGTTATAGGAATGTATATTAGATTGAAAGCATGGTTAGCAACGCTTACTTGGTATTTGCATGCAGCTCCAGAGGGAGCAACTAATGCAACTAATGCAACCAATAGTACGGAAATGGTGGGTTTTGAGCGTGCTCTTCCTTTTTTCTTTGCATCCTTTAAGCAGTCTTTGAATGACCAGTTGTCCCAGTGGACCACACTGTCAATCGTATTAATCTCCCTGAATTTACTGTTGGTTATTGTAGTGATCTCACTCAGTATCTGGATTTATAACATTAGGAGGAAGTCTTCCCTAGAATCAGAGAATACTGAGTGGCAGGGAGTGTGGAGAGACTTTGGAGAGACTTTTAGAGGGCAGACATCTCTAGTGTCATGGAGCTTTACTCCTGAACACTTAAAGAATCCTGAGTGTTTGACCGCATATTTGAGACAGGAATGTTGTGGCTCAGGCAGATCTAAGGAGGCACAAATGACTTGGGGCCTAGCTAATGCTTATCGGGCCTTATTCAATACCATTCCCGAGAGGGAAGATTTTGAGGTTGAGAGAGAGAGTCTCAGGGCCGAGAATGAGAGTATGCAATCCAAACTCGACACCCTCCGGTCCGAGCATAACGCCCTCCAGTCTGGGTACAACGCTCTCCAGTCCGAGCACAATGCCCTTCGGTCAGAGCACAGTGCCCTTCGGTCTGAGTGTAACATCCTCCGGTCAGAGCACAACGCCCTCCGGTCCGGGTACAACACTCTCCAGTCCAAGTATGACACCCTCCAGTCTGAGCGCGGCACCCTCCAGCCCGAGCACAATACTCCTCAGTTTGAGCATAACGCCCTCCGGTTCGAGCACAACACCCTCCGGTCCGAGCACAACACTCTCCAGTCCGAGTACAACACTCTCCAGTCCAAGTATGACACCCTCCAGTCTGAGCGCGGCACCCTCCAGCCCGAGCACAGTACTCTTCAGTCCGAGCATAACGCCCTCCGGTCTGATGATAACACTCTCCAGACTGAGGACAATGCCCTCCGGACCGAGCACAACGCTCTCCAGACTGAGCACAATGCCCTCCGGACCAAGCACAACAATCTGCAGACTGAGCACAATGCTCTCCGGACTGAGCACAACACTCTCCAGACTGATTTCTGACTTTTAGGGGGATGACTCAAATTTGCTCCATCTCGCCAAAGTCTGATGGACTGTGTTGTCAACTCCTTCACCGTGATTCTATCCCTTCCTATCTTTTCATTTTCTCTTTCTTTTTCTTTTGCTATGCCGTTTTCTTCTTCTTTTCCTTTTCATTTTCCTTTTCCTTTTTCTCTTTATCTTCCTTTTTTTCCTCTTTTTCTTTCTCTTTCTCTTTCTCTTTCTCTTTCTCTTTCTCTTTCTCTTTCTCTTTCTCTTTCTCTTTCTCTTTCTCTTTCTCTTTCTCTTTCTCTTTCTCTTTCTCTTTCTCTCTTTTTAATTTTTCATGCCTTAAAAAGCATGAATTCTGAAAGATGTTCATTAATGTCAGTAAAAGTGAAAAAAAGAGTTGAAGACAAAGATAGAAATCAATGAGAATGTGTTAACCAGTCTCAATGTGTGAAATACTAACGAGTCCTGTTCAGTGTTAAATTGATTCCTCCCAACTCCCTGGCTGATCTATCCCAGGGAGATTACTGGAATTTGCTCCATTCCTCAAAAATCTGTTGTCAAATCCTTCACCGTGATTCTATCTATCCCATCCTATCTGTGTCTAACTCATTTCTTGTGCAAATATTCCCTATGAAAGATAAACCTCAATAAATGCAGCTTGGACGTGGTATGCAATTGATCACTGTGTTTTACTGTTCATTCAATTGCACCACCTTTCCTTCTGTTTGTTGGCCATAAATAAAGAGATGCCAGTAGGGCATCCTTGAAGAGCAGCCAGCTCTCCTCAACGTCCTTGTCTTTGAGGGCAGTACGCCAGGGGATCTTGGCCAGCATTCCATTGAGTAGCTTGAAGTCTGCTCTTCTAAAGTTCAGCGTCCTGGTCCTGCTCTTTGCCAGGCCCACATCGCTTGAGATCACAAACTCAACCAGGGCATGGTTGCTGGAGCCCAGGCAACCTCCAACCTTGATGCCTTTGATGATCTCCTCAGCGTTGGTGAGCAGCAGGTCCAGCAACGCTTGACCTCTGGTCAGTTTGTCCAATACCTGAACCAGAAAGCTATCATAAATGGATTCCAAGAGACTTCTGGAGCTCTTGCAGCTCGCCTTGTGGTTTTTCCAACAAATGTCCGGATGGTTAAAGTCCCCCACCAGGACAAGAGCCCGTGAGCCAGACACCTCACGCATCTGAAGCAAGAAAGCGTCAGAAGCCTCCCCTTGATCAGGTGGCCTGTAGTATACCCCAAATACCAGCTGACCTTTATTAGTCCCATCTCTAATCCTAACCCACAGGCTCTCAACCTGTTCCTGACAGTTTCTCATACGGAGCTCCTCACAGTTTATCCAGTCTCTGACATAGAGAGCGACTCCCCCACCCTTCCTACCTTGCCTGTCTCTCCTAAATAGTCTATAGCCGTCGATGGCAGTATCCCAATTGTGGGAGTCATCCCACCATGTTTCTGTGATAGCAACAAGGTCATAACTTTCCGAGTGCATCACAGTTTCCAGTTCCTACTCAGGCTCTGTGCATTAGTATAAAGGCACTTCAGCCGGGCTGTCCGTTTCACCACCTTCATAAGGGATCCAGGATCCAGAAGAACAGCAGCATCCCCAGCATCCCCCTGCCCTACTCCCTCCCTTTGCACTCTGCCATCATTACCCACGGAGTTTGGTACAATCCCTCGAATGACGCGTTCAACCCCAGTAGCCCTTATTTTACCCCTTTCCCCTTTCGTTCCTAGTTTCGGTCCGAGCACAACACTCTCCAGTCCGAGTACAACACTCTCCAGTCCAAGTATGACACCCTCCAGTCTGAGCGCGGCACCCTCCAGCCCGAGCACAGTACTCTTCAGTCCGAGCATAACGCCCTCTGGTCTGATGATAACACTCTCCAGACTGAGCACAATGCCCTCCGGACCGAGCACAACGCTCTCCAGACTGAGCACAATGCCCTCCGGACCAAGCACAAGAATCTGCAGACTGAGCACAGTGCTCTCCGTACCGAGCACAACACTCTCCAGACTGAGCACAATGCCCTCCGGTCTGGGTACAACACTCTCCAGACTGAGCACAATGCCCTCTGGTCCGGGTACAACACTCTCCAGTCCAAGTATGATGCCATCCAGTCTGAGCGCAGCACCCTCCAGCCCAAGCACGATGCCTCCCCACCCAATTGCGACACCCTCCAGTCCGAGCACAACACTCTCCAGACTGAGCACAATGCCCTCCGGGCCGAGCACAACACTCTCCAGACTGAGCACAATGCCCTCCAGACCAAGCACAACACTCTCCAGACTGAGCACAATGCCCTCCGGGCCGAGCACAACACTCCCCAGACTGAGCACAATGCCCTCCGGTCTGGGTACAACGCTCTCCAGACTGAGCACAATGCCCTCCGGACCAAGCACAACAATCTGCAGACTGAGCACAGTGCTCTCCGTACCGAGCACAACACTCTCCAGACTGAGCACAATGCCCTCCGGTCTGGGTACAACACTCTCCAGACTGAGCACAATGCCCTCTGGTCCGGGTGCAACACTCTCCAGTCCAAGTATGATGCCCTCCAGTCTGAGCGCAGCACCCTCCAGCCCAAGCACGATGCCTCCCAACCCAATTGCGACACCCTCCAGTCCGAGCACAACACTCTCCAGACTGAGCACAATGCCCTCCGGGCCGAGCACAACACTCTCCAGACTGAGCACAATGCCCTCCAGACCAAGCACAACACTCTCCAGACTGAGCACAATGCCCTCCGGGCCGAGCACAACACTCTCCAGACTGAGCACAATGCCCTCCGGTCTGGGTACAACACTCTCCAGACTGAGCACAATGCCCACCGGTCCGGGTACAACACTCTCCAGTCCACGTATGACGCCCTCCAGTCTGAGCGCGGCACCCTCCAGCCCAAGCACGATGCCTCCCAACCCAATTGCGACACCCTCCAGTCCGAGCATAACACTCTCCAGACTGAGCATAATGCCCTCCGGACCGAGCATAACACTCTCTAGACTGAGCACAATGCCCTCCGGTCTGGGTACAACACTCTCCAGACTGAGCACAATGCCCTCTGGTCCGGGTACAACACTCTCCAGTCCAAGTATGATGCCCTCCAGTCTGAGCGCAGCACCCTCCAGCCCAAGCACGATGCCTCCCAACCCAATTGCGACACCCTCCAGTCCGAGCACAACACTCTCCAGACTGAGCACAATGCCCTCCGGGCCGAGCACAACACTCTCCAGACTGAGCACAATGCCCTCCAGACCAAGCACAACACTCTCCAGACTGAGCACAATGCCCTCCGGGCCGAGCACAACACTCTTCAGACTGAGCACAATGCCCTCCGGTCTGGGTACAACACTCTCCAGACTGAGCACAATGCCCACCGGTCCGGGTACAACACTCTCCAGTCCACGTATGACGCCCTCCAGTCTGAGCGCGGCACCCTCCAGCCCAAGCACGATGCCTCCCAACCCAATTGCGACACCCTCCAGTCCGAGCATAACACTCTCCAGACTGAGCACAATGCCCTCCGGACCGAGCATAACACTCTCTAGACTGAGCACAATGCCCTCCGGGCCGAGCATAACGTCCTCCGGTTTGGGTACAACACTCTCCAGTCCAACTACGACAGCCTCCAGACTGAGCTCGGTGCCGTCCAGTTTGAGCGGATTGCTCTCCGAGACCAGCTATGTGCCCTCCGGGGTGAGCTGAATGTATTTAACCAACTACCAGGGACACATGTAGACCAATTTGACCAGCCACTGGGGGCGCATGTAGTCCAATTTGACCAGCCACCGGGGGCACATGTAGTCCAATCTGACCAGCCACCGGGGGCACATGTAGTCCAATTGGACCAACCATCGGGGACACCAGATACAATGTTGGTTGCCCCTGTAAGAGGGCGAAAGTCAAAACGAGTTTCCACTCAGTTAGAGAAACTGCAGAAGGAGCTGGAAGAGCGGAGGGAGATAGGAGAGCAGGACTCAGGAGAGCAGGGGGACTTGGGAGAGCAGGGGGACTCAGGAGAGCAGGGGGAGTCAGAAGACCAGAGGAGGTTGGAGGAGCAGAGGATGTTAGAGGGGTATAAGAAGATGTTAGAGGAGCAGAAGTTAGAGGAGCAGAGAAAGTTAGGAGAGAGGAAAAAGAAGGAGGGTTACCTGGAGGAAATAACACAAACATCAGGGTCAGAGTCAGAAGAGGAGCCAAAAGCTAGATTTTCTTTACGAGAATTTCTCGAGTCCAAACTTAGAGATGGGGCAGCCTCATCGACACAGCTGCCACCATCAACACCCAGGACTCTTGATAGAGCAAAAGATGAGCAAAGTATTACTACCATTATTGACCGATCTTTTAAAATGAGTGAAATTCGAGACCTAAGACAGGATTTCACACGTCATCCAAAAGAACATATGGTCACTTGGTTACTTCGCTGCTGGGATAATGGTGCCAACAGTGTGTGGCTTGATGGCAGTGAAGCTCGCCAACTGGGTAGCATTTCCAAGGACTCACGTGTGGACAGAGGAATTGGTACATGCCAAAATCAGTCCTACACCCTCTGGAAGCGGATGTTGATAGCAGTAAAAGATAGATTCCGCATTAAACAGGACTTGGAGCCTGAGAAAAAGAAATGGACTGATATAGAGAAAGGTATCCAATTTCTGAGGGAAAGTGCTCTGGTGGAAATGCTATACAGCCCCCAGTTCAATCGTAACAATCCAAACCAATTACATGATCGTGAAGCAGTCCGCGTTCCACGACAAATGTGGCGTGACTTTACAAAGGCAGCACCAGAAAAGCATGCCAGTGCACTTGCATTATTATATGGCAAAGGGGAAAGGAATCCCCTTGTGAATGAACTAATTAGCAGGCTTCAGGAACTTGAATTATTTATAAGCGCTACAGATGTTAATCTGAACACTTCAGCCATTGTCAAAATAGTGGAAAGGTTAAACAAAATGGAGGGAACACAAAGTGACATTATTGACAAATTGGCTAATGTGCCTGATGTAGATGAATCCACGGTGGTACAAGATGATGGAGACCAGGATTTCCACGATCGCCTATTGAGAAAGCTAAACAACATGAGTTCCTCTCGACCTGTATCATCGAAAATCTCAACCATAAAAAAGAGACGTCCTCGTATTCAAGCAAATGACAACGATAAGACTACACGTCTTGCCTTGTTGTTTTTCCTGTGTAGTCATGGGGAGGACATGAAGAAGTGGGGTAATTCATCCACTTCTGCACTTCAGGCACGAGTGAAAGAATTACAAGGTGAAACAACCACCAAGGTGAACTCTTCCAAGAAGGGGAGAGTTCCAGTTGCTGCAAGCCACCGAGGTAAACAATAGAGGGGCCCTGCCCCCAGCCGGGGGGGGGGAAAGGGACAATAGTATATTGGACTGTGTGGATTAAGTGGCCTGGCACATCTCGACCACAGAAATATAAAGCCTTGGTGGACACTGGTGCACAATGCACCCTAATGCCCTCAAGTCACCAAGGGACACAACCAATATATATCCATGGAGTGACTGGGGGTTCCCAAGAATTGACTATGTTGGAGGCCGAAATAAGCCTCACTGGTAAAAACTGGCAGAGACACCCTATTGTGACTGGTCCAGAGGCTCCAAGTATTCTGGGTATCGATTACCTTAGGATGGGATATTTTAAGGATCCCAAGGGGTATCGATGGGCCTTTGGGATAGCTGCTGTTAACACAAACGGTGTTAAGCAGCTGTCAACTTTACCTGGTCTGTCAGACGATCCTTCTGCTATGGGGTTGCTCCAGGTAAAAGACCAAGAGGTACCAATTGCCACCAAAGTGGTTCACAGAAGGCAGTACCGCACCAATAGGGACTCACTGCTCCCCATTCACAAGCTAATTTGCCAATTAGAGAATCAGGGAGTGATCAGCAAAACTCACTCGCCTTTTAACAGCCCCATATGGCCAGTGCGTAAAAGCAGTGGGGAATGGAGGCTGACGGTAGATTACAGTGGCCTGAATGAAGTCACACCTCCATTAAGTGCTGCTGTGCCAGACATGCTAGAACTCCAGTATGAATTGGAGTCAAAAGAAGCTAGGTGGTATGCCACCAATGACATTGCTAATGCCTTCTTTTCCGTCCCATTGGCTGCAAAATGTAGGCCACAGTTTGCTTTTACCTGGAGAGGTATTCAGTACACCTGGAACCGTTTACCTCAGGGGTGGAAGCACAGCCCAACAATTTGCCATGGATTGATCCAAGCTGTCTTGGAACAGGGAAATGCTCCTGAGCACTTGTAGTATATTGATGATATTGTAGTGTGGGTCCATACAGCATCAGAAGTTTTCAAGAAAGAGAAACAGATAATCCAAATTCTTTTGCAAGCTGGTTTTGCCATTAAGCGCAGCAAGGTGAAGGGGCCTGCCCAGGAAATCCAGTTCTTAGGTATAAAATGGCAAGATGGACGTCGTCACATCCCAGCAGATGTGATTGACAAAATCACTGCTATGTCTCCGTCCACCGACAAGACAGAGACCTAATCTTTTCTGGGAGTAGTGGGATTTTGGAGAATGCATGTCCCAAACTACAGCCACATAGTGATCCCCCTCTATCAGGTAACACGGAAGAAGAATAATTTCTCATGGGTTCCTGAGCAGCAGCATGTTTTTGAGTAGATAAAACAAGAAATAGCCCGTGCCGTGGCCTTGGGGCCAGTACGGACGGGACAGGATGTGAAGAACATCCTCTACACTGCTGCTGGAGAGAAAGGTCCCACCTGGAGTTTGTGGCAAAGAGCCTCAGGAGAGACCCGAGGCCGACCCCTAGGATTCTGGAGTCGAGCATATAAAGGGTCTGAGGAGCGCTACACTCCGACTGAGAAGGAGATCTTAGCCGTGTATGAGGGGGTTCGGGCTGCTTCTGAAGTTGTTGGGACAGAGGTTCAGCTTCTTCTAGCACCTCGCTTGCCAGTAATAAACTGGATGTTTAAAGGACAGGTTCCCTCCACCCATCATGCTACTGATGCCACTTGGAGTAAGTGGATTTCATTAATTACTCAACGAGCTCGAATGGGAAAACTCAGCCGTCCTGGAATTCTAGAAGTGATCATGGACTGGCCTGAGAGTAAAAAAATTGAAACGCCACCTACAGAAGAGATATCACATGCTAAAGAGGCACCACCATACAATGAGCTACCAGAAAACGAAAAGAAATTTGCCCTATTCATAGACGGATCATGTCGTATTGTAGGGAAGCATTGCAGATGGAAAGCTGCTGTATGGAGCCCCACACAACAAGTTGCAGAGGCCACTGAAGGTAAAGGAGAATCAAGTCAATTTGCAGAGGTAAAGGCTGTTCAGCTAGCTTTAGATGTGGCTGAACGGGAGAGGTGGCCAATGCTTCATCTTTATACTGATTCATGGATTGTGGCAAATGTCTTATGGGGGTGGTTGCAACAGTGGGAAAATGATAATTGGCAACAAAAGGGTAAACCTGTTTGGGCTGCTGAACTGTGGAAAGACATTGCTGCCCGAATAAGGAACATTGTTGTAAAGGTGCGCCATGTAGATGCTCATGTGCCTAAAAGTAAGGCTACTGAAGAACATAAAAATAACCATCAGGTTGATCGAGCTGCCAAAATTGAGTTGGCTCAAATAGACTTGGACTGGCAGAACAAGGGTGAATTATTCCTAGCTCGGTGGGCCCACGAGACTTCAGGTCATCAAGGAAGGGATGCAACATATAAGTGGGCCAGAGACCGAGGGGTGGACTTAACTATGGACGCTATTGCTCAGGTTATTCATGACTGTGAAACATGCGCCATAATTAAACAAGCCAAGAGGATGAAACCTTTTTGGGGGGAAGGGCGATGGCAAAAGTATAAATATGGAGAGGCATGGCTGGTTGATTATATCACCTTGCCACGATCTCGCAATGGTAAGTGTTATGTACTCACCATGGTGGAGGCAACCACTGGGTGGCTCGAAACATACGCAGTACCCCATACTACCGCCCGAAACACCATATTAGGGTTGGAAAAGCAAATCCTGTGGCGGCATGACACTCCGGAAAGAATTGAATCAGATAATGGGACCCATTTTAAAAATTCTCTTGTAACCACTTGGGCCAAAAATCATGGCATTGAGTGGATTTACCATATTCCCTATCATGCACCAGCTTCTGGTAAGATTGAACGATTCAATGGGTTGTTGAAAACTATGTTGAAAGCAATGGGTGGCGGAACATATAAAAATTGGGAGAACCATTTAGCAGAAGCCACCTGGTTAGTCAACACTTGAGGATCTAGTAATCGTAATGGTCCTAATCAATCCAACTCCCTACGTACCGTGGAGGGTGATAAGGTTCCTGTAGTACACATAAAGAGTGTATTGGGAAAAACAGTTTAGGTCCTTCCAGCGTCTGGAAAGGGCAAACCTCTCTGGGGTACTGTCTTTGCCCAGGGACCTGGGTGCACGTGGTGGTTGATGGACAAAAATGGGGATGTCCAATGTGTACCACAAGGGAATTTGATGTTGGGGGAGTGCAGCCAATGATTTCTTGTAGATATATAGGTAGAGTCTCAGAAGATAGTTCAATTAGGTACAGGACTTAAGACAGAGTGGATTAATGTTAAGGAAACACTTTTTTTTTCCTATATACCTTAATTAGGCATTCTGTAAGCAAGCTTTCCATCTGGACTCTATATCATGCACTGGCAATGCATGTGTAGAGCACACGTGGAAAGAAGTATAAGTCAAAAGGAAATCTGCTGTGGTGGCTGAGAGAGGATGAGTGCACCTTGATGTGGGGGACGCCCTACTAGCACTGCCTTTCTCTTCCACCGCTGACATGTTTTCCTTTTTCTGGCAGTTTTGCCATTTTCTCAAAATTAATAAATAGTAGGTTAAGTTATAGAGTTTTGTTCTCAGCTTAGGGATTTGTATGGAATAAATATAAATTGTTGAGAAAAAAAGTTTTCTGATTGTTCACAACTATACGTATGAGTGTGCATGTATGTATAAACATAATATAATGATGTACAATAAGGGGTGGAATGTCATGGTTTAATAATTTTGTAATTTTGCTATCAGTATTCCACATCATAACATCATATAAAGCATGAATAATTTTACTGAATCTGCAACTTATAGAAGAAGACTACATCTCCCAGAGAACAAGACGATAGGTCACGGGACCTGGACTCTATATTAACTCGGTCGCAGAACAGACTGACGTCTTTCGAGTTCTGGCGTTCAGCGGAGTGTGTGGGAGCCTTCACCGTCTCGCCTCGATTTCACAGTAGGCCTCTCGGTTACGGGACTCATTCTCTCTCCTATTTTGCTTGATTCGTTAGCTCAATTTTCAATTGTATTGTATTATATTGTGTTATCCTGTATTTTGATATAGTATTTAGTAAATAAGTGTGCCTCCTTAGATCGTTGCCGCTGTTTTCTTTTCCTAATTAACTTTTTCCTTTCAGCCTAGGACCCCTTTGTCACGGACGCAGGTGGATTTTTCGTTCAAACCGTGACACTGGGTCCTGAAGGAGCTGGCTGAGGTGGTTGCTGAGCCGCTCTCCATCATATTTGAGAAGTCATGGCTGTCAGGTGAGGTCCCGGATGATTGGAGGAAGGGTCACGTCACTCCTATTTACAAGAAGGGGAGCAGGGAGGACCCGGGGAACTACAGGCCGGTGAGTCTCCTCCGTGCCTGGGAAGATTATGGAACAGATCCTTCTGGACAACATGCTTGATCACATAAAGAACGAGCACGTGATCCTAGACAGCCAGCATGGCTTCACCAGGGGATGGTCATGCTTAACTAATCTTGTGGCCTTCTATGATGGAGTGACTGCGTTGGTGGACGAAGGGAAGGCGACCGATGTCATTTACCTGGACCTGAGCAAGGCCTTTGACATGGTCCCCCACCACATCCTCATCTCCAAATTGGAGGGAAGTGGATTTGATGGGTGGACAACTCGATGGATAAGCAATTGGTTGAAAGACCGCAGACAGAGGGTGGTGGTCAATGGCTCTATGTCCAGGTGGAGGCCGGTAACGAGCGGTGTCCCTCAAGGGTCTGTCTTGGGATTAGTGCTCTTTAACATCTTTATTAATGACATCGATGAGGGAATGAAGTGCACCCTCAGCAAGTTTGCTGACGACACCAAGCTGAGTGGTGCAGTCGATACAGTGGAGGGAACGGATGCCATTCAGAGGGACCTCGACAGGCTGGAAAGCTGGGCTCGGGTGAACCTAATGAGGTTCAACACGGCAAAGTGCAAGGTTTTGCACTTGGGCCGGAAGAACCCCAGGGACCTGTACAGGCTGGGAGGAGTGGTCCTTGAGAGCAGCTCGGCAGAGAAAGACCTAGGGGTCGTGATAGATGAGAAACTTAACATGAGCCAGCAGTGAGCTCTGGCAGCCCGGAAAGCAAATGGGATCCTGGGCTCCCTCAGGAGAGGGGTGGTCAGCAGGGATAGGGAGGTGATTGTCCCTCTCTACTCTGCCCTTGTGTGTACTGTGTCCAGGTGTGGAGCCCTCAGTACAAAAAAGACATGGAGATTTTGGAAAGGGTCCAGAGGAGGGCCACAAAGATGATCAGGGGGCTGGAGCACCTCCCCTATGAGGACAGGCTGAGGGAGCTCTGCTTGTTCAACCTGGAGAAGAGAAGGTTGCGGGGTGACCTCATTGCAGCCTTTCAATACCTGAAGGGAACTTACTCCCAGGAGGGGAGTAAACTCTTCGAAAGGGCTGACAATAGCAGGACACAGGTGAAAGGTTTTAAGTTAAAAGAAGGAAGATTTAGGTTGGATGTTAGGGGGAAGTTCTTTACTAGGAGAGTGGTAAGGTCCTGGAACAGGCTGCCCAGGGAGGTTGTGGATTCCCCGTCCTTGGAGGTGTTCAAGGCCAGGTTGGACGGGGCCATGGGCAACCTGATCTAGTAAATGTGTATGTTTGGTGGCCCTTCTAGGCAGGGGGGTTGGAACTACATGATCCTTGAGGTCCCTTCCAACCCGGGTCATTCTGTGATTCTGTGATTCTGTGATTCTGTGATTCTGTGATTCTGTGATTGGAAGCCATGACTCCAGTCAGGCAAAGGCACTGGCATGGTGGCTCTGATGCTAAGAAAATCCTCCTTTGTCTTAAAAAGCATTCAGGACAAGACCTGATTCCCAGACCCTTGGCATGGAGATCCTGTCTCTCATGTTGGCTCAGGGCCCTTCCTGGGGCAGTGGAATGGAGGTCTGTATGATGTTAAATGAAAGACATGGGGACAGAGATCTCAGGCTTTGCATGTGGTGCAAAAATGCTGTCAAGTTCATATCCCACTTGTGCCCTGTGTCTCATCACATGATGTGGGATGTGAGAAGGGCCCCGTCAGAACAAGTAGTCAATCATAATGTAACTCTGAACTTCAGATCTCTCAGTTCCAGTGCCCTGCTGTGCACACTCTCCTATAGTTTGATGCATTTTATCTTCTGCGGTTCCCAGAAGTGCACCCAGTGCTCCAGGTGAGGCTGTAGCAATGCAGAGCAGACAGGGACGACCCTTTCCCTCACCCAGATGGCAATAACTTGCTTGATGCACTCCAGGGGACTGATGGCCTTCCTGTCAACTGTTATGACCCTTGACTTTCTTAGATGTAATTGAAATGAGAGCCCAGAGCATACTAAGATGTCATCATTGAAAGTACGTAGATGTGCCATAGCTTTGAAATGCCTTGAACTTCATAGTATGCCAGAGATGGAGCAGAGCAGAAGATTTGCCTCTTCTGTAGTGAGCTAATCCATTTGGTAAGCAGAATAACACTACATGCTACATGGGGACAGTGTCTCTGCACTGCTCTGCTCACCGAGGAGTGGTGCGGGGGCTTACTCACGTCTGTGCAGATAAACTCACTTTCTCTTTAACCCTTTTTCCTCTGTAAACTATTCCATTATTTGTACCCTCAGATACCCTTCCACATACCCTCAAGTACACTTCCATATGCCATCTACTATTACACTTTCTTATACCATCAAAACAGTTTGTGAAACAATACTGTTTTTTAGTTTCCATATACACCCTTAATGCCTTCTGTAAAACATTGTGTATTGTTCACTTATAAACACCTCGCCACAGAACCAGCACTGATTGGCCTACCTCCTTCACATGCTTGCTCACAAGCAGAACATAGTATTACATAAATGGGTTGACACTCATTGAAGAGGATAATAAAATTTTTTTTTAAAGTATGTTAAGAGTAAAAGGTAGACTAGGGAGACTGTGGGTCCCCCACTAAGTGAGGGGTGTGTTCTGATAATGAGGGATGATGAGAAGGTGGAGATACTGAAGGCCTTCTTGGCTTCTGTCTTCAGCGAAAAAGCTTTCCCTCAGGAATCCCAGACCCTGGAGCTTAGTGTGAGGGTCTGGGGAATGGAAGAATTCTTTTTAGTCAGTGAAGAGCTGGTCCATGAGCGCCTAGGCCACACCGATGTTCATAAATACATAGGACCGAATGGCGTGCATCCATGAGTGCTGAGGGAGCTGGCAGAGTTGATTGCTGCACCTCTCTCTACCATCTTTGAGAGGTCTTGGAGAATGGGGGAGGTGCCTGAGGACTGGAGGATAGTCAGTGTCACTCATTTATTCAAAAAAAGAATGAAGGAAGATCCAGGAAATTACAGGCCAGGCAACCTCACCTCTGTCCCTGGAAAGGTGATAAAACAGCTAGTCCTGGATGCCGTCTGCAGACAATTGGAAGAAAGGGAGGTTATCACAAATAGTCAGCATGGATCCACCAAGGGGAAGTCATGCTCGAACAAACTGGTAGCCTTCTACAAGATCTTCTACAAGATCTGGATGATCTTGTAGGTCCTTTCCAACCTTGTGATTCTATGATTCTATGGAAGTATCCTCCCTTATATCCTCCATAGCCAGGCTCCCTGAGGAGACAAAGTAAAGGTGTTATTACTAATAATATCTGCAAGCATAGAATCATAGAATCATACAATCATAGAATCATAGAATTAATTACCCAGGTTGGAAAAGACCTCGAAGATCATCAAGTCCAACCACAACCTAACCATAGTACCCCAACTCTAACAACCCTCTGCTAAATCATATCTCTCAGCACCACATCCAAAAGGCTCTTAAACACATCCAGAGACAGTGAGTCAACCACCCCAGGGAGCCTATTCCTGTGTTTAACTACCATTTCTGTAAAGAAGTGTTTCCTAACATCCAAACTAATCTTACCTTGGTGCAACCTGAGGCCTTTTCCCCTCGTCCTGTCACTTGTCACCAGTGAGAAGAGACTTGCCCCACTCTCACTGTAAGCATCCTTCAGATACTGGAAGAGAGCTTTAAGGTTTCCCCTCAGCCTCCTTTTCCCCAGACTAAACAGCCCCAGCTCCCTCAGCCTCTCCTCATAGGGCTGATTTTCCAAGACCCTCACAAGCCTCGTTGCCCTTCTCTGGACCTGCTCCAGTACCTCCATGTCTTATTTGTACTGAAGTGCCCAAAACTGAACACAGTACTCGAGGTGTGGCCTCATCAATGCTGAGTACATTGTCAGGATGACTTCCCTGGTCCTGCTCACCGCACCATTTCTGACTGAAGCCAGGATGCCATTGGCCTTCTTGTCCAACTGGGAACACTGCTGGCTCATATTCAGCCAACTGTCCATCAGCACACCAAGGTCCTTTTCCATCAGGCAGCATTCCAGCCACAGCTCCCCAAGGCATTAGGGTTGCCTGGGGTTGTTGTGACCAAAATGCAGGACCCAACACCTGGTGCTACTGAAACTCATGCCCTTAACCTTGGCCCATCGATCCAGTCTATCCAGGTCCCTCTGTAGTGCCCTTTGTCCCCTCAGGCAGATAAACACTCCCTCCCAACTTGTTGTCGTCTGCAAACTTATGGAGGGTGCACTCAATCCCCTCATCAAGATCATCAATGAAGAAATATAGAAGCTATACCATATGGCTTCCAAAACCCAAAGATCACATAGTCACAGAATTATCAAGGTTGGAAAAGTCCTAGATCATCCAGTCCATCCATCACCAATACTTCCCAGCTAAATCATACCCTTCAACACAACATCAGCTTGAAACCATTGCCTCTAGTTCTATCACTATCCACACGAGAGAAAAGGCTGACCCCCAGCTCACTACAACCTCCCTTCAGGAAGTTATAGAGAGCAATAAGGTCTCCCCTGAACCTCCTCTTCTCCAGGCTGAACAATCCCAGCTCACTCAGCCGCTCCTCATAAGGCCTGTGCTCCAGACCCCTCACCAGCTTCGTAGCCTTCCTCTGATTGCGTTCCAGGGCCTCAATGTCTTTCTTGCAGTGAGGGGCCAAAAATGAACACAGTACTCGAGGTGCGGCCTCACCAGTGCCGAGTACAGGGGTACAATTACCTCCCTGTTCCTGCTAGTAACACTGTGTCATGGTTTAATAATTTTGTAATTTTGCTATCAGTATTCCACATCATAACATCATATAAAGCATGAATAATTTTACTGAATCTGCAACTTATAGAAGAAGACTACATCTCCCAGAGAACAACACGATAGGTCACGGGACCTGGACTGTATATTAACTTGGTCGCAGAACAGACTGATGTCTTTCGAGTTCTGGCGTTCAGGGGAGTGTGTGGGAGCCTTTGCCATTCGCCTAGATTTCACAGTAGGCCTCTCGGTTACGGGACTCATTCTCTCTCCTATTTTGCTTGATTCGTTAGCTCAATTTTCAATTATATTGTATTATATTGTATTATCCTGTATTTCGATATAGTATTTAGTAAATAAGTGTGCCTCCTTAGATCGTTGCCGCTGTTTTCTTTTCCTAATTAACTTTTTCCTTTCAGCCTAGGACCCCTCCAGGGCCCACGGCCCCTGTCACGGACGCAGGTGGATTTTTTCGTTCAAACCGTGACACACTGTTTTTCATGCAAGCCAGGATGCCGTTGGCCTTCTTGGCCACCTGGGCACACTGTCTGCTCAAGATACTGAAGAGGACAGGCCCCAGCACTGACCCCTGGGAAACACCACTCATGACTGGTCGCCAGCTGGATTGAGCTCCATTCACCACCACTCTCTGAGCCCGGTCCTCCAGCCAGCTCCTTACCCAGCCAAGAGTGTACCCATCCAAGCCACGAACTGCCAGCTTCTGTAGGAGAATAATGTGGGCGACAGTGACAAAGGCTTTGCTGAAGTCTGGGTAGACCACATCAACAGCCTTTTCCTCATCCAGCAGATGGGTCACTAGATCATAAAAGGAGATCAGATTGGTCAAACAGGACCTGCTCTTCATGAACCCATGCAGGCTAGGCCTGATCCCATGGCCATCCTGCACAGGCAGCATGATCTCCCTCGAGAAAATCCGTTCCATAACCATCCCTAGAAACGAGGTCAGGCTAACAGGCCTGTAGTTCCCTGGATCCTCCTTACAACCTTTCTTGTAAATGGGAGTCACATTGGCAAGCCTCCAGTCTTCTGGGAACTCACCAGTCAACAAGGAGTGCTGATAGATGATGGAAAGCAGCTCGGCTATCACCTCTGCCAGTTCCCTCAGCACTCTCGGGTGGATTTCATCCAGCCCCATGGACTTGTGGCAGTCCAGCAGAAGTAGTAAGTCTCTGACTGTTTCTTCCAGAATCACAAGGGAGTCAGCATGCTCCCCAGCCGAGACTACCAGGTCAGAGAGAGGAGTACCCTGAGGATAAGTGGTCTGACTTTTAAAGACAGACGTAAAGAAGGCATTCAGAACCTCCGCCTTTTCCTTTACAAACTCCACGATGTTCAATCCATTTTCCAGGCTGTCTTCCCAGATTGCCACACGTTTTTGGAAAGCCGAGTTAGTGTTCATACTCTTATTCATACTCACATTCATGTTATCAATATCAATGAATGTACTCCTCTCCATTTGTTCTATGCAGAAGTCTCCTTCAAAACCAGAGAGTGCTGAATGGCAGGGTATATAGAAAAGTTTAGGAAAAATCTTAGAAGCGTGGGGACCCTCAGTGCTGTGGCATTTCACTCCTGAACACCTGAGGGATACTGAGAAATTAAGAGAGTATTTGAGTCAGAGATGGTGCTGCTTACAGAGATCTAAGGAGGTAAACCTTACTTGTGGTTTGGCTTATGCTTACCGTGTACTGTATAATACTATTCTGAAGAGAGAGAGTTTCCAAGCTGAGGTTGAAGCCAAAAAAGAAAATCCCCAAGTTAACTCTGATCAGTCACAGGAGGCACCAGTAACAATATCAGTTGCCCCTGTGGAAGGCAAGAAATGGAAACGGGTGTACATTCAACGGGTGAGGTTTAACAAAAGCAAGTGTAGAGTCTTGCACCTAGGAAGAAATAATTGCATGCACCAGTACAGACTGGGGGATGAGCTGCTGGAGAGGAGCTCTGCTGAGAGGGACCTGGGCGTCCTGGTAGATGACAGGTTGGCCCTGAGCCAGCAGTGACCCACTGCAACCTGTCATGTGGGGCTCCACACAGCTGCCTTCCATTTGCGATGCTTCCCTATAATACGACATGATCCATCAGTGAACAGGGCATATTTCTTTTCATTTTCTGGTAATTTGTTGTATGATGGGGCCTCTTTAGCATGTGACACCTCCTGTGTTGGTGATGTTCCAAACCTTTACATTCAGGCCAGTCCATGATCACCTCTAAAATTCCTGGACAACTGAGGTTTCCCATTCGCGCTCGCTGTGTAATCAGCGTAATCCACTTGCTCCAGGTGACATCGGTAGCATGATGGGTGGAGGGAACCTGTCCTTTGAACATCCAGTTCAGCACTGGCAGTCGAGGTGCCAAAAGGAGCTGCGTTTCAGTCCCAACTACTTCGGAAGCAGCCCAAACCCCCTCATACGCGGCTAAGATCTCCTTTTCAGTTGGAGTGTAGCGCTCCTATCACCCTTTATATGCTTGAATCCAAAATCGCAGGGGTCGGCCTCAGGTCTCTCCTGAGGCTCTTTGCCACAAACTCCAAGTGGGACCTTTCTCTCCAGCAGCAGTATAGAGGATGTTCTTTACATCCTGTCCAGTCCGTACTGGCCCCAGGGCTACAGCACAGGCAATCTCTTGTTTAAACTGTTCAAAAGCCTGCTGCTGCTCAGGGCCCCATGCAAAATCATTCTTCCTCCGTGTGACCTGATAAAGGGGGCTTACAATGAGGCTGTAGTTTGGAATGTGCATCCTCCAAAAGCCCACTGCACCCAGGAAAGATTGTGTCTCTTTCTTGCTAGTTGGTGGAGACATTGCAGTGATTTTGTCAATCACATCTGTTGGGCATGTGACGACATCCATTCTGCCACTTTATAAATAAGAACTGAATTTCCTGGGCAGGCCCTTTTACTTTGCTTCGCTTAATAGCAAAGTAGAAGAATTTGGATTATCTGCTCTCCTTTTGTGAAAACTTCCTCTGCTGTATCACCCCACACAACAATGTCATCAATGTACTGCAGGTGTTCAGGAGCACCACCCTGTTCCAGTACAGTTTGGACCAACACATGGCAAATGGTTGGGCTGTGTTTCCACCCCTGGGGCAAACGGTTCCAAGTATACTGAATGCCCCTCCAGGTGAAGGCAAACTGTGGCTTACATTCTGCAGCCAAAGGAATAGAGAAGAAGGCATTGGCAATGTCAATGGTGGCATACCATTTGGCTGCTTTTGACTCCAGCTCCTACTGGAGTTCCAACTAGTCAGGCACAGCAGCGCTCAATGGGGGTATGACCTCATTCAGGCCACGGTAGTCTACTATCAGCCTCCATTCTCCACTGGCTTTAAGCACTGGCCCTATGGGACTGTTAAGAGGTGAGTGAGTTTTAGTGACCACTCCCTGATTCTCCAACTGGTGAATCAAATCACTAATGGGGAGCAAGGAATCCCTGTCGGTGCGATACTGCTGTCTGTGCACTGTCTTTGTAGTAACTGGTACCTGCTGCTCTTTTACTCGAAGCAGCCCCACAACAGACGGGTCCTCTGACAGGCCAGGCAAAACAGACAGCTGCTTAATGTTGTCCATATCTACCGCAGCTATCCCAAAGGCCCATCGATACCCCTTAGAATCCTTGAAATGCCCCCTTCTGAGGTAATCAATACCCAGTATACATGGAGCCCCTGGGCCAGTCACAATAGGATGTTTTTGCCAGTCTTTGCCAGTGAGGCTTATTTCAGCCTCCAGCACAGTCAATTCTTGAGAGCCCCCAGTCACTCCAGAAATATGGATTGATTCTGTCCCTTCATGACTGGAGGGCATTAGGGTGCACTGTGCACCGGTATCCACCAGCGCCTTATATTCCTGTGGTTCTGATGTGCCAGGCCATCAAATCCACACAGTCCAATAAACTCTATTATCCCTTTCCCTCCCCTGACTGAGGGCAGGGCCCCTCTATTGGTTACCTGTGATGACTGGAGCAACTCCACTGGTGGTTGGTTTGTCTAGTCGTTCTTTCACCCGTGCTCATAGTACAGAAGTAGGCTGGTCATGCCACTTCCTCATGTCTTCTCCACGGTCACGTAGGTAGCGCCACATGGAAACACATGTTGCAATCGTACTGTTGTTACTTGCTCGAGGTGGGAAGCGTGTGCGTTCAATAGCTGAGACTTTTGATGATACAGGTGAAGAGTAGGTCGGGAATAATTTGATCAGATCTTTCAATAGACCTGGTGGCCCGTACGGGGATTGACCTTCATCAGTTGTTTCTGATACTATTACGGGATCATTACGATTAGTTGATGGAAACAATTTCTTGCACATTTCATCTAGTCGGTCTTCTAGCCGTGAGATGGCAGAAACTGCGGCATGCAGTTGGGGGAGCTGCTGATCGATGGTTTGAAGCATTATAATCAGCTCAACAACTCGGGGCCATCTGTCCTTGAATCCTCTTGATGCTTTACCAATGACTGTGCAATTCTCTCTGGTGCTGTACTTGTGATTTTCTGCCACATGTCAGGATCGGCCCTCACTCTCTCAGGTTCATGTTCGCTTGGATCAGGGTTGTACAACATTTCCATCATGGCCAATTCCCTCAGGGACTGGTTACCTTTTTGGACGGTATTCCAACTAGTAATTTTAGGCTTCAAAGCATCCTTATAGGGGTACCTTTCTCTCACAGCTTCTTACAGCTGCATCCAGAGAGTGGCAGCTCCATCTGTACATCTGTTAATACCTCTGTCGATACCTGCATCTTGGGCAATGCTTCCTACTTGACGAGCTTCATTACCATCTAGAGACAAGCTGTTGATCCCGTTGTCCCAGCAGCGAAGCAACCAAGCAAGGATACCTTCATCTTGGCGCCGTGTAAACTCCTTTCTTGAGCCTTGGATTTCAGTCAGCTTCAGAGGTTGACGATAGGTGATTTCCTCCTCCTCATCAGTCTATTCTTCATGCCTCTTGGTTTTTCCCTTTGCTTTTTTCGGTACTGCTCCCTGCCCGGCACTTGGGTCTTCTGCTGCCCCCTCCCTCTTCTTCTCCTTTTCGTTCTAGACACATGGACACCCATTTCCACTTCTTGCCTTCCTCAGGGGTGACTGATATTGCTACTGATGCCTCCTGTGACTGATCAGAGTTAACTTGGGCTTGAATCTCAGATTGGAAACTCTCTCTCTCCAGAATAGTATGATACAAAGCACGGTATGCATAAGCCAAACCCCACATAAGGTTTACCTCCTTAGATCTCTGACCCAAATACTCACTTAATTTCTCAGGGTCCCTTAGGTGTTCAAGAGTGAAATCCCACGGTACTGCGGGTCCCCATGCCTCTAAGACTTTTCGTAAACCTTTCCATATTCCATGCCAGTCATCATTCTCTGGTTCTGGAGGAGACTTCTGCATAGAACGAATGTATAGGATTACATATACATTCATTAATATTGATAACATGGATACAAGTACGAACCCTATATCAGTTATTGAAAGGCGTGTGGAAATCTGAGAGTACAGCCTAAAAAAAGCAGGTTTTTTTAGCCTGTACAATGGATTAAACATGGTGGTGTTTGTAAAATTGGCTATACCATCTGAGATGCAATTGTTTATAAGATTAGAAATTCCATCTGAGATGTAATTGTTTGTAAGATTCGCAATTCCATCTGGGGTGTAGATGCCAAAATTCGGACCATACTACATCTCATATAAGTACCAGGCAGGTGTCTCCATCAGTATGCACCTTATTAGGCCATATACCTGCACAATTCCACAACACCAAATTATGGTGTTAATAGTTGACCAACACTTTGAAAAGATCATAATTGCTTTCAATCCCTTAAACAGAGCAACTGGGATGGAGAGTGGATTCATAGCTGGTAGGTTCTGTAAAAGTCAGAGCTAGCTAGCTTTGCTCTAAGGGAGAAAGAAATCCCTTTGTTTTCTTTACAAATTTAGGTAGCAATGCTGAGAATGTGCAGCTGCCCTTAATGTTGACAATTTGTCTGGTATTTCAAGGTCACGTTCTCAGTGCGCAGCTACAAAAAGATAACACTCCCGTAACATAGCTAACGAAGCTCTTTGAGAGCTAAGAGAGAGTCGTTCTAAAAGCTGAAAAGCTCAGTGCCCGCATTCTCCACCAAAAAATCTGTCACGGGTTACTTAGATTTACCTATGCCCGTGACAGGGGAAGCCACCCCGTAGGGCCCCCCGGGGCCTGGAAAGGAGGGGGAAAAGGGGAATGGGATAAAAACAGCGGCAATCTAAGGAGGAAAAACTTATTTTACTAAATATAATATCGAAATACAAGATAACACAATATAATATAATTGAGGCTAACAAATCGAAAGAAACAGAGAAAGAGAGTCCCCGAAAACCAAGAGGCCTACTGTGAACTCTAGGCGACACGGCTGGAACGCTTCCCACTCTCCGAGAAGTTCTTCACTCTCCGAGAGAAGAAGAACACTCCAGCCTGGGAACAAGATTATATAGCGTCCTGGTCCCATGACTTATCACTAACCGTGTTGTTCTCTGGGATATGTAGTCTTCTTCTGTGGACTGCACATTCAATAGAAGTATCCATACTTTACATGATGTTATGATGTGGAATACTGATAGCAAAATTACAAAATTACAAAACCATGACACCATGGTTTTGGGAACTCAGCAAAGGAGTAGCTATCAGGTCGATAACTGCAAGTTACAAAGATAGTTGGGGTGACATGGAATTGGGAACCAATGATGATCTCTGCTTTTGCACTGTGTATGAGCTAATGATCTGCACTAGAAATGTACACGTAGCCAAAGCAACAAAGTAGATGAACTGATCATATGTCAAAGACAGTTCTGGTACTTTGCTCTTCTCCCGCCGTCTCCGACACTTGTGCACCAGGAGCTGCTCTCGTACGATGGCGGCCACCACATCCCAGACGGCAACTCGCTCTGGAGATGAAAGGAAATCAGGTCACACTCTGCATCTGCCGCTTCCCGGCACCCCTCCCACTGCTGGGCAGGATGGAGGTGGCAGATGGAAAGTGCCATCTCCATCCCAAGACTGGCTGCAGCACCACTCCTGTAGTGGCTGTGGACACGTGTACATTCAGTGTCACTGAATATTTGTCCAGAGGTATGGCCCACCATGGGGCTGTTCTCGCTCATCCCAGGTTGCTCCTTGTTGGCGCCGGCCATGCTGGAGCTCATCCTTCAGATGCGTCTGCTCTGAGCAACGTGGTGACATCATGGCCAGCTGCCCATGATGATGCTGGCACTGCTGCCTGCCCCGCCTGGCAGTGCTGACCCATCTCTGCTTTCTCCCTCTCCTGGAGCTGTGAGTTGAGGGGTGACCCTGGGGCAAGGATGGGGCTGGGATGTGTTGCTGTTCTCTCAGTTCCCCTGGGCCTTGGGGACACCCCTGGGGCCCCAAAGCCTCTGTTGGGCTCCCTCTTGCTATGGGTGGGCAATGGGCAGGGGAAGGATGCAGTGGGGGGCAGTTGGGGCTCAGCAGACTACAGGACCATGACATGGCCACGTTGTTCTAGTGCTCACAATGGGCCCCTGCACCACAGGGCACTTGTGGGACCCTGGGTGTCTCCACAGCCCTGAGGATCGGGCATCAGGGGCTGGGAATTAATTGATGGCATGGAGGGGACTGTCTATGGCCTGTTCCAGCAGGACCTGGGCACTGTCACCTCCAGCCCTTCCCTTGCGCTCTATGGGGCTGTGCAGAGGAACGGATCTGGAGGGGGCAGGCTCAGGGTGCCCTATGGATGGGCCAGAGTCACCATGCAGGTGGGATAGGGGCTGTGGCTTCTGTCCCCAGGGGACTCAACGTCCTGCCCTGGGTCTCTTGGCTGCTGCCAGTCCTTCTCCTGCCCTGAGTCCTTGGGGACGAACCCTGCAGGGACAAGGCTCCTCCTTGCCAGTGCTGCCCTCTGGTGCCCAGTGAAGACCCTGATGACCAGTGACGTCCTGTTATGATCAAGAAATCCCTCAGCAAAGCTACACACTGTGTGAAAATATGGGCCAGTGATTTCTTCCACCAGTAAATCTGAGCCAAGGGGAGTGAGGCTTGCAGCAGTCAGCCTTGCCCCTGGGCCACCCAGCCCAAAGCTCAGTGGGGCTGGAGGGGTCTCATTGGCAGTAAGAACAGGTAGGTGAACTAGAAACATAATTGTTTCTGGACACTGGGCTGTCAAGAGGGCGTTCCACGAGATTGCACGGGTGGATTACCCACGGTCAGGTTAGAGAAATCAGTTAACTGGTGGCCAGAAGAAAAGCTCAAAAAGCTCAAGGAAAGCTGCTGCCTTCGTCCCCCTCCAGCCCAAGGTGGGCAGGAGGCGGGGGAGGGCAGTGAAGGGTGGATGTATCAGAAAGCTTACAACAAAAGGAGAGGATCCTCGATTTAACACCTTCTGTCCCACCCTTGCCATTTGCCCCTGTGAGTCACCATCCAGTTGCTGAGAAGCCAGGGAAACACTTCTCTCCCTGGCCAGCCTGTGTGGCTTGATCCAGCCAACCTGAGGCCACCTTCCCTAACCTTAATGAAATCCCCCAAAAAGGAATCTAAAATTAACACTTGCTGGGTTATTCCCTCATTTTAAACATATGAACAAAGCCCCCAAAGGGCGAGTTGGGGTCTTGTTCTATTTCAGAGAAGATCCCCGTGGGATCTTGACTGAACACAGAATGGCTGAGAGCTGCCTTTACTCATTTGTGTTTTGTGACAGAAAAACATGACAGTACCTTGTGGTACACATTGAACATCCCCATCTTTCTGCATCACCCACCAAGTGCACCCTGGGTAAAAATGGTTCCAAGGAGAGGTTTGCTCTTTCCAGAGGCTGGAAGGACCAAAACAGCTTTTCCCAACATGTTCTTTACATGCACTGCAGGGACCTTATCTCCCTCAACAGTATGTAGGGAGCTGGATGTGTAGCACCATCTCTACTGACAGATCCACTTGTGTTAACTAGCCACATTCTTAATTCTTAAATGTTCAGCCTCCCATTGCTTTCAACATGGTTTTTAACAACCCGTTGTAGCATTCAATCTTACCAGAGGCTGGTTTATGATAGGGTATATGATAAATCCACTCAATGCCACTCTGGCCAAGGTATCCAGAAGTGAATTTTTGAAATGAGTCCCGTTAGCAAACTGAATTCTTTCTGGGGTGCCATGTCACCACAGGATTTGCCTCTCCAGACCCAGGATGGTGTTTTGGGTGGTAGCATGGGGTACTGCGTATGTTTTGAGCCACCCAGTTGTTGCCTCCACTGTGGTAAGCACATAACACTTAGCATTGCGAGATCGTGGCAAGGTGATATCACATCAACCTGCCGTACCTCCCCATATCTATACTTCTGCCATCTCCCTTCCCCCTCTAGGTTTCATCCTCTTGGCTTGTTTAATTATGGTACATGTTTCGCAGTCATGAATAATCTGCACAATAGCATCCATAGTTAAGTCCACCCCTTGCACTGTGGCCCACTTATATGTCGTGTCTCTTCCTTGATGGCCCGAGGTCTCATGAGCCTCATCGGGCTAGAAACAGCTCTCCCTTGTTCTGCCAGTCCAAGTCGATTTGAGCCACCTCAATTCTGGCACCTTTATCTACCTGATGGTTGTTTTGTTGTTCTTCAGTAGCCCGACACTTGGGTGCATGGACATCTACACGATGCACATTTATAATCATATTCTTTGTTTGGGCAACAATATCCTTCCAAAGTTCAGCAGCCCAAATCTGTTTACCCCTCCGCTGCCAGTTATTCTGTTCCCACTGCTGTAACCACCCCCATAACACATTCTCAAACATCCATGAATTAGTATAAATATAAAGCATTGGCCACCTCTCCTATACAGCAACATCTAAGGCCAGCTGGACAGCCTTTACCTCTGCAAACTGACTTGATTCTCCTTTACCTTCAGTGGCTTCTGCAACCTGTTGTGTGGGGCTCCACACAGCAGCTTTCTATTTGCAAAACTTCCCTACAATACGACATGATCCATCAGTGAACAGGGCATTTTTCTTTTCATTTTCTGGTAGTTCGTTGTATGGTGGGACCTCCTTAGTACGTGACACCTCTTCTGCTGGTGATGTGCTTAATTTTTTACCTTCAGGTCACTCCATGATCATCTCTAAGATTCCTGGATGACTGAGGTTCTCCATCCCACTCATTGTGTAATCAGAACAATCCACTTGTTCCGAGTGGCATCAGTAGCATGATGGGTGAAGGGAACCTGTCCTTTGAACATCCAGTTCAGCACCGGCAGTCGAGGTGCCAGAAGGAGCTGCGTCTCAGTACTGACTACTTCAAAAGCAGCCCAAACACCCTCATAGGCAGCTAAGATCTCCTTCTCAGTTGGAGTGTAGCACTCTTCAGACCCCCTATATGCTTGACTCCAAAATCCCAGGGGTCGGCCTTGGGTCTCTCCTGAGGCTCTTTCCCACAAACTCCAGGTGGGACCTTTCTCTCCAGCAGCAGTGTAGAGGATGTTCTTTACATCCCATCCTATCCGTGCCCCAGGGCACAGCACAGACTATCTCCTGTTTAATCTGTTCAAAACCTTGCTGCTGCTCAGGGCCCCATGTAAAATCATTCTTCTTCCTCGTCACCTGATACTGAAGGCTTACAATGAGGCTGTAGTTTGGAATGTGCAGTAGTAGTTCTCACACCCGTGCTTGTAGTACAGGAGTAGGCTGGATCCTTGAAATGCCCCCTCCTGAGGTAATCAATACCCAGTATACACGGAGCCCCTGGGCCAGTCACAATAGGATGTTTTTGCCAGTCTTTACCAGTGAGAGTTATTTCAGCCTCCAGCACAGTCAATTCTTGAGAGCCCCCAGTCACTCCAGAAATATGGATTGATTCTGTCCCTTCATGACTGGAGGGCATTAGGGTGCACTGTGCACCGGTATCCACCAGCGCCTTATATTCCTGTGGTTCTGATATGCCAGGCCATCGAATCCACACAGTCCAATAAACTCTATTATCTCTTTCCCTCCCCTGACTGAGGGCAGGGACCCCCTATTGGTTACCTGTGATAACTGGAGCAGCTGTACTGGTGGTTGGTCTGCTTTGTAGTTCCCTCACCCATACTCGTAATACAGGAGTAGTCTGGTCATGCCACTTCCTCATGTCTTCTCCGCAGTCACGTAGGGAGTGCCACATGGAAACACGCGGTGTAATCATATTGTCATTCCTTGCTCGAGCTGGGAAGCATGTGTGTCTAATAGCCGAGTTTTTAATGATAAAGGTGAGGAGTAGGACAGGAATATTTTGATCAGTTCCTTCATTAGACTTGGTGGCCCATTCGGGGATTGACCTTCATCAGTTGCTTCTGATACTATAGGGGATTGACTTGCGGAAACAAACTCTATAATCCAGAGATGGGTTATAAAGCAGGTATGTTTATTCCAGCGTTGCGCAGCTCCGGGTGCAAGCGTGATAGCTCCTCAAAACTTGCACACCGTAAGGAGAAAAGTGTGTAACAGATTGTCACGGTTTGAACGAAAAATCCACCTACGTCCGTGACAGGGGGCCGTGGGCCCCGGAGGGGCCCTAGGCCGAAAGGAAAAAAAGTTAATTAGGAAAAGAAAACAACGGCAACGATCTAAGGAGGCACACTTATTTACTAAATACTATATCGAAATACAGGATAACACAATATAATACAATATAATTGAAAATTGAGCTAACGAATCAAGCAAAATAGGAGAGAGAATGAGTCCCGTAACCGAGAGGCCTACTGTGAAATCGAGGCGAATGCCTGAAGGCACCCACACACTCCCCTGAACGCCAGAACTCGAAAGACGTCAGTCTGTTCTGCGACCGAGTTAATATAGAGTCCAGGTCCCGTGACCTATCGTGTTGTTCTCTGGGAGATGTAGTCTTCTTCTATAAGTTGCAGATTCAGTAAAATTATTCATGCTTTATATGATGTTATGATGTGGAATACTGATAGAAAAATTACAAAATTATTAAACCATGACATTCCACCTCTTATTCTACATCATTACATTATGTTTATACATACATACACACTCATACGTATAGTTGTGAACAATCAGAACCTTATTTTCTCAACAATTTATATTTATTCCATACAAATCCCTAAGTTGAGAACAAAACTCTATAACTTAACCTACTATTTATTAATTTTGAGAAAATGGCAAAACTGCCAGAAAAAGGAAAACATGTCAGTGGTGGTAGAGAAAGGCAGCGCTAGTAGGGCGTCCCCTACATCAAGGTGCACTCATCCTTTCCCAGCCACCACAGCAGATTTCCTTTTGACTTATACTTCTTTCCATGTGTGCTCTACACATGCATGGCCAGTGCATGATATAGAGTCCAGATGGAAAGCTTTCTTACAGAATGCCTAATTAAGGTATATAGGAAAAAGTGTTTCCTTAACATTAATCCACTCTGTCTTAAGTCCTGTTCCTAATTGAACTATCTTCTGAGACTCTACCTATATATCTACAAGAAATCATTGGCTTCACTCCCCCAACATCAAATTCCCTTGTGGTACACAATGGACATCCCCATTTTTGTCCATCACCCACCACGTGCACCCAGGTCCCTGGGCAAAGACAGTACCCTGGAGAGGTTTGCCCTTCCCAGACGCTGGAAGGACCCAAACCGTCTTTCCCAACACGCTCTTTATGTGTAGTACAGGAACCTAATCTCCCTCCACGGTACGTAGGGAGCTGGATTGGTTAGGACCATTACGATTACTAGATCCTCGAGTGTTGACTAACCAGGTGGCTTCTGCCAAATGGTTCTCCCAATTTTTATATGTTCCGCCACCCATTGCTTTCAACATAGTTTTCAACAACCCATTGAATCGTTCAATCTTACCAGAAGCTGGTGCATGATAGGGAATATGGTAAATCCACTCAATGCCATGATTTTTGGCCCAAGTGGTTACAAGAGAATTTTTAAAATGGGTCCCATTATCTGATTCAATTCTTTCTGGAGTGCCATGCCGCCACAGGATTTGCTTTTCCAACCCTAATATGGTGTTTCGGGCGGTAGCATGGGGTACTGCATATGTTTCGAGCCACCCAGTGGTTGCCTCCACCATGGTGAGTACATAACGCTTACCATTGCGAGATCGCGGCAAGGTGATATAATCAACCTGCCATGCCTCACCATATTTATACTTTTGCAACCGCCCTTCCTCCCAGAGAGGTTTCATCCTCTTGGCTTGTTTAATTATGGCGCATGTTTCACAATCATGAATAACCTGAGCATTAGCGTCCATAGTTAAGTCCACCCCTCGGTCTCTGGCCCACTTATATGTCGCATCCCTTCCTTGATGACCTGAAGTCTCATGGGCCCACCGAGATAGGAATAATTCACAGTTGTTCTGCCAGTCCAAGTCTATTTGAGCCACCTCAATTTTGGCAGCTCGATCAACCTGATGGTTATTTTTATGTTCTTCAGTAGCCTTACTTTTAGGCACATGAGCATCTACATGGCGCACCTTTACAACAATGTTCCTTATTCGAGCAGCAATGTCTTTCCATAGTTCAGCAGCCCAAACAGGTTTACCCTTTTGTTGCCAATTATCATTTTCCCACTGTTGCAACAACCCCCATAAGGCATTTGCCACCATCCATGAATCAGTATAAAGATGAAGCATTGGCCACCTCTCCCGTTCAGCCACATCTAAAGCTAGCTGAACAGCCTTTACCTCTGCAAATTGACTTGATTCTCCTTTACCCTCAGTGGCCTCTGCAACTTGTCGTGTGGGGCTCCATACAGCAGCTTTCCATCTGCGATGCTTCCCTACAATACGACATGATCCGTCTGTTGAATAGGGCAAATTTCTTTTCGTTTTCTGGTAGCTCATTGTATGGTGGTGCCTCTTTAGCATGAGATATCTCTTCTGTAGGTGGTGTTTCAATTTTTTTACTCTCAGGCCAGTCCATGATCACTTCTAGAATTCCAGGACGGCTGAGTTTTCCCATTCGAGCTCGTTGAGTAATTAATGAAATCCACTTACTCCAAGTGGCATCAGTAGCATGATGGGTGGAGGAAACCTGTCCTTTAAACATCCAGTTTATTACTGGCAAGCGAGGTGCTAGAAGAAGCTGAACCTCTGTCCCAACAACTTCAGAAGCAGCCCGAACCCCCTCATACACGGCTAAGATCTCCTTCTCAGTCGGAGTGTAGCGCTCCTCAGACCCTTTATATGCTCGACTCCAGAATCCTAGGGGTCGGCCTCGGGTCTCTCCTGAGGCTCTTTGCCACAAACTCCAGGTGGGACCTTTCTCTCCAGCAGCAGTGTAGAGGATGTTCTTCACATCCTGTCCCGTCCGTACTGGCCCCAAGGCCACGGCACGGGCTATTTCTTGTTTTATCTACTCAAAAACATGCTGCTGCTCAGGAACCCATGAGAAATTATTCTTCTTCCGTGTTACCTGATAGAGGGGGATCACTATGTGGCTGTAGTTTGGGACATGCATTCTCCAAAATCCCACTACTCCCAGAAAAGATTAGGTCTCTGTCTTGTCAGTGGACGGAGACATAGCAGTGGTTTTGTCAATCACATCTGCTGGGATGTGACGACGTCCATCTTGCCATTTTATACCTAAGAACTGGATTTCCTGGGCAGGCCCCTTCACCTTGCCGCGCTTAATGGCAAAACCAGCTTGCAAAAGAATTTGGATTATCTGTTTCCCTTTCTTGAAAACCTCTGCTGCTGTATGGCCCCACACTACAGTATCATCAATATACTGCAAGTGCTCAGGAGCATTTCCCTGTTCCAAGACAGCTTGGATCAATCCATGGCAAATTGTTGGGCTGTGCTTCCACCCCTGAGGTAAACGATTCCAGGTGTACTGAATACCTCTCCAGGTAAAAGCAAACTGTGGCCTACATTTTGCAGCCAATGGGAATGGAAAAGAAGGCATTAGCAATGTCAATGGTGGCATACCACCTAGCTTCTTTTGACTCCAATTCATACTGGAGTTCTAGCATGTCTGGCACAGCAGCACTTAATGGAGGTGTGACTTCATTCAGGCCACTGTAATCTACCGTCAGCCTCCATTCCCCACTGGTTTTACGCACTGGCCATATGGGGCTGTTAAAAGGTGAGTGAGTTTTGCTAATAACTCCCTGATTCTCTAATTGGCAAATTAGCTTGTGAATGGGGAGCAATGAGTCCCTATTGGTGCTGTACTGCCGTCTGTGAACCACTTTGGTGGCAATTGGTACCTCTTGGTCTTTTACCTGGAGCAATCCCACAGCAGAAGGATCATCTGACTGACCAGGTAAAGTTGACAGCTGCTTAACACCGTTTGTGTTAACAGCAGCTATCCCAAAGGCCCATCGATACCCCTTGGGATCCTGAAAATATCCCATCCTAAGGTAATCGATTCCCAGTATACATGGAGCCTCTGGACCAGTCACAATAGGGTGTCTCTGCCAGTTTTTACCAGTGAGGCTTATTTCGGCCTCCAACATAGTCAATTCTTGGGAACCCCCAGTCACTCCATGGATATATATTGGTTGTGTCCCTTGGTGACTTGAGGGCATTAGGGTGCATTGTGCACCAGTGTCCACCAAGGCTTTATATTTCTGTGGTCGAGATGTGCCAGGCCACTTAATCCACACAGTCCAATATACTATTGTCCCTTTCCCCCCCCCCGGCTGGGGGCAGGGCCCCTCTATTGTTTACCTCGGTGGCTTGCAGCAACTGGAACTCTCCCCTTCTTGGAAGAGTTCACCTTGGTGGTTGTTTCACCTTGTAATTCTTTCACTCGTGCCTGAAGTGCAGAAGTGGATGAATTACCCCACTTCTTCATGTCCTCCCCATGACTACAGAGGAAAAACAACAAGGCAAGACGTGTAGTCTTATCGTTATCATTTGGTTGAATTCAAGGTGTCTTATCGTCGTCATTTGCTTGAATACGAGGACGTCTCATTTTAATGGTTGAGATTTTCGATGATACAGGTCTAGAGGAACTCATGTTGTTTAGCTTTCTCAATAGGCGATCGTGGAAATCCTGGTCTCCATCATCTTGTACCACCGTGGATTCATCTACATCAGGCACATTAGCCAATTTGTCAATAATGTCACTTTGTGTTCCCTCCATTTTGTTTAACCTTTCCACTATTTTGACAATGGCTGAAGTGTTCAGATTAACATCTGTAGCGCTTATAAATAATTCAAGTTCCTGAAGCCTGCTAATTAGTTCATTCACAAGGGGTTTCCTTTCCCCTTTGCCATATAACAATGCAAGTGCACTGGCATGCTTTTCTGGAGCTGCCTTTGTAAAGTCACGCCACATTTGTCGTGGAACACAGACTGCTTCAGGATCATGCAATTGGTTTGGATCATTACGATTGAATTGGGGGCTGTATAGCATTTCCACCAGAGCACTTTCCCTCAGAAATTGGATACCTTTCTCTATATCAGTCCATTTCTTTTTCTCAGGCTCCAAGTCCCGTTTAATGCGGAATCTATCTCTTACTGCTATCAACATCCGCTTCCAGAGGGTGTAGGACCGATTTTGGCATGTGCCAATACCTCTGTCCACACGTGAGTCCTTGGAAATGCTACCCAGTTGGTGAGCTTCACTGCCATCGAGCCACGCACTGTTGGCACCATTATCCCAGCAGCGAAGTAACCAAGTGACCATATGTTCTTTTGGATGACGTGTGAAATCCTTTCTTAGATCTCGAATTTCACTCATTTTAAAAGATCGGTCAATAATGGTCGTAATACTTTGCTCATCTTTTGCTCTGTCAAGATTCCCGGGTGTTGATGGTGGCAGCTGTGTCGGTGAGGCTGCCCCATCTCTAAGTTTGGACTCGAGAAATTCTCGTAAAGAAAATCTAGCTTTTGGCTCCTCTTCTGACTCTGACCCTGATGTGTGTGTTATTTCCTCCAGGTAACCCTCCTTCTTTTTCCTCTCTCCTAACTTCCTCTGCTCCTCTAACTTCTGCTCCTCTAACATCTTCTTATACCCCTCTAACATCCTCTGCTCCTCCAACTTCCTCTGGTCTTCTGACTCCCCCTGCTCTCCTGAGTCCCCCTGCTCTCCTGAGTCCTGCTCTACTAACTCCCTCCGTTCTTCCAACTCCTGCATTTTCTCTAACTGAGTTGAAACTCGTTTTGTCTTTCGCCCTCTTACAGGGGCAACCAACATTGTATCTGGTGTCCCCGATGGTTGGTCCAATTGGACTACATGTGCCCCCGGTGGCTGGTCAGATTGGACTACATGTGCCCCCGGTGGCTGGTCAAATTGGACTACATGCGCCCCCAGTGGCTGGCCAAATTGGACTACACGTGTCCCTGGTAGTTGGTTAAAAACATTCTGCTCACCCTGGAGGGCACATAGCTGGTCTCCGAGAGCGTTCCGCTCGAAATGGACGGCACCGAGCTCAGTCTGGAGGCTGTCGTAGTTGGACTGGTGAGTGTTGTACCCGAACCGGAGGACGTTATGCTCGGCCCGGAGGGCATTGTGCTCAGTCTAGAGAGTGTTATGCTCGGTCCGGAGGGCATTGTGCTCAGTCTGGAGAGTGTTGTGCTCGGACCGGAGGGCATTGTGCTCAGTCTGAAGAGTGTTATGCTCGGACTGGAGGGTGTCGCAATTGGGTTGGGAGGCATCATGCTTGGGCTGGAGGTCACTTATGGGGCGCAGTGCTCCCCCCTACTCACTTATGGGGCAATTTGGGACCCACTTATGAAGCTGGAGTTCGCTTAAGGGGCGATTTGGGACCCCCAACTCACTTATGGTGCAATTTGGGACCCCAACCCATAAGAAATAGGGTCTATGGGGGAATTTGGGACCCCCAAACCCACTTAAGGGCCAATTTGGTACCCCAAAGACCCCAACCCAAAAGAAATGGGGTCTATGGGGGGTTTTGGGATCCACTTATGGGGCTGGAGGTCACTAATGGGGCGATTTGGGACCCACTTATGGGGCTGGAAATGACTTATGGGGCGCTGTGTGCCCCCCAAACTCATTTATGGGGCGATTTGGAACCTCAAAGACCCCAAACGTTAAGAAATGGGGTTTATGGGGGGATTTGGGACCCACTTATGTGGTGATTTTGACCCAATTATGGGGCTGGAGGTCACTTATGGGGCGATTTGGGATCCATTAGGACCCCCAGAACTCACTTATGGGGCAATCTGTGCCCCCCCCAACTCACTTATGGGGCCATTTGGGACCCACTTATGAGGCTGGAGGTCACTTCTGGGGCACTGTGTGCCCCCCAACTCACTTATGGGGCCATTTAGGACCCACTTATGGGGTTGGAGGTTACTTATGGGGCGCTGTGTGCCCCCCAACTCACTTATGGAGTAATTTGGGACCCCCAGACCCACTTACGGTACTCAGTAGAAGCCCTTTTGATCGCCAAAGTCGCCTGACTCGGAGCCATCCCGGACAGATCAGCAGCAACTGACCGCGTGGTTCAAGGGGGATCTCGAGCGGTTCCTTCAAGCAGCGGCGTTCCCTGGCTACGGAGGGAGATTTAAACGGGCACAAAGAGGTTAGCGACTAGACGGACAGCAGGAGGCGGGCAGGGATCGTGCACCTCGTGACATCCTGTTTCTGTTCTGTTAAGTATTCTGCTTGACATGGTTGCTCCCTGGCGGAAGGCTGCTACCGGAAATACTGAGGAGGCCCAGACAAGGGTCCCAAGCTCTCAGAAACGGGAGGCAGCAACCAAGGAGACTGCAGAGACCCAGACTGAGGTCCTGTACATACCTTGTAGGAAGGCTGCTGCCAAAAAGTCTGAGGAGACTCAGACTGAGCCCCCAACCCGAGATGCTTGTGTGCAGATCTCTGACTGTACTGAGTGCCTGAGCCTGGCCCTTGCAGTGCTGGGTGAAGGAGGCAGTGATTGTGTTCGCTGCGACCAGGTTAACTACTTGCTCAGCCTCGTAGTTGACCTGAAGGAGGAGGTGGAGAAGCTGAGGACTATAAAAGAGGGAGATTGACTGGTGGTGTCAGTCCCTCTCAGCCTCAGGTTCTCAGCACACAGCTGAGGCTCCTATTGGAGCACGTCAGCTCCTGCCACCTCAAAACAGGTGGTAAAGGGGAACCAGCCAGCTGACAGCGCTGCAGCAAGCCCCCTGTCCTTTCTTCCCCCCAGCAGCAATTTGAGAAGGGAGGAGGAGTGGAAACAGGAACCTGCTCGGCGGAGGGGTCATCCCCCATCCCGACCATCCCCGGCTCCCAAGGTGCCTCTGCATAACAGGTTTGAGGCCCTGGAACTTGAAGGGGGGACTAGTGAGAGGGTGGAGACAGGTGCACCCATGAGGTTGCCTCAGGCGAAGCGGTCACCCCCAAGCCTCAAGACTGCTTCTACCCATAAGGACAGAAGGGTGATTGTCGTAGGTGACTCCCTTCTGCAAGGAACAGAAGGCCCTATATGCTGGCCTGACCCTACCCGCAGAGAGGTGTGCTGCCTTCCTGGGGCACGGGTCAGGGACATTTTAAAGATAATTCCTGGGTTGATACGGCCTTCAGATTAATACCCACTTTTAATAATTCAGGCTGGCGGCGAGGAAGTTGACAAGGAAAGCCTGAGGTCTATCAAGAAAGACTTCAGGGGAATGGAGCGAATACTTGAAGGAGCCGGGGTGCAGGTGGTCTTTTCTTCTATGCCTGTGGTGTCAGGGAAAGGTACAGGGAGGATCTGAAAAACCCAACACTTAAATAGATGGCTTAAGAGCTGGTGCCGACACAAGAATTTTGGCTTTTTTGACCATGGGGCAATGTACAATGCACCTGGCATGATGGCTGCTGATGCAAGCAGCCTGTCCCTGAGGGGTAAGAGGGTATTATCTGAAGAATTAGCGGGACTCATTGACAGGTCTTTAAACTAGGAACGAAGGGGGAAGGGGTAAAATAAGGGCTAGTGGGGTTGAACGGGTCATTCGAGGGATTGTACCAAACTCCGTGGGCAATGACGGCAGAATGCAAAGGGAGGGAGTAGGGCAGGGGGACAAGGACATTGAGGAGAGCTGGCTGCTCTTCAAGGATGCCCTCCTGGAAGCACAAGAGGTCTCCATTCCTCTGAATAAGAAAGTGGGCAGGCGAGGTAGGAAACAGGCATGGCTCAGCAAGGACCTGCTGAGAGAACTGAGGGCGAAGAAAGGGGTGTACAAGCTCTGGAAACAAGGCTGTGTCACCTGGGAAGAATACAGGGATGCCGCCCGGACATGCAGACGTGGGATCAGGGAAGCCAAGGCGCAGGCAGAACTGAACTTGGCGAGGGACGTGAAAAACAATAAGAAAACCTTCTACAGGTACATTGGCCAGAAGAGACAGGCCAAAACGGGCGTACCTACTTTGGTAAGTTTAAAAGGAGAACTGGCTTCAACAGGTGAAGAGAAAGCTGAGGTGCTGAATGAGTTCTTCACCTCAATCTTCACTAGTGGCCAGGATTCTAGTCTTTTTCACGTCCCTAAGCCCTGCACCCCCATACCTCTATGTGGGGACCAAGGAGGTAAATCCCTCCCCACTGTAAGGGTAGAGCAAGTCCGAGAGTGCCTCCTTAGACTGAATGAGTACAACTCTATGGGGCCAGATGGTGTGCATCCCAGGGTCCTGAAGGAGCTGGCTGAGGTGGTTGCCGAGCCGCTCTCCATCGTATTTGAGAAGTCGTGGCTGTCAGGCGAGGTCCCGGATGATTGGAGGAAGGGTCACGTCACTCCCATTTACAAGAAGGGGAGCAGGGAGGACCTGGGGAACTACAGGCCGGTGAGTCTCACCTCTGTGCCTGGGAAGATGATGGAACAGATCCTCCTGAACAACATGCTCGATCACATAAGGAATGAGCATGTGATCCGAGACAACCAGCACGGCTTCACCAGGGGAAGGTCATGCTTAACTAATCTTGTGGCCTTCTATGATGGAGTGACAGTGTTGGTGGACGAAGGGAAGGTGACCGATGTCATTTACCTGGACCTGAGCAAGGCCTTTGACATGGTCCCCCACCACATCCTCATCTCCAAATTGGAGGGAAGTGGATTTGATGGATGGATAACTCGATGGATAAGCAATTGGTTGAAAGGCCGCAGACAGAGGGTGGTGGTCAATGGCTCTATATCCAGGTGGAGGCCGGTAACGAGCGGTGTCCCTCAAGGGTCTGTCTTGGGACCGGTGCTCTTTAACATCTTTATTAATGACATCGATGAGGGAATTGAGTACACCCTCAGCAAGTTTGCTGACGACACCAAGCTGAGTGGTGCAGTCGATACGGTGGAAGGAACAGATGCCATTCAGAGGGACCTCGACAGGCTGGAAAGCTGGGCTCGGGTGAACCTAATGAGGTTCAACACGGCAAAGTGCAAGGTTTTGCACTTGGGCCGGAAGAACCCCAGGGACCTGTACAGGCTGGGAGGAGTGGTCCTTGAGAGCAGCTCGGCAGAGAAGGACCTGGGGGTCCTGATGGACGAGAGACTCAACATGAGCCAGCAGTGTGCTATGGCAGCCCGGAAAGCAAATGGGATCCTGGGCTCCCTCAGGAGAGGGGTGGTCAGCAGGGATAGGGAGGTGATTGTCCCTCTCTACTCGGCTCTTGTGAGGCCCCATCTGTTGTACTGTGTCCAGGTGTGGAGCCCTCAGTACAAAAAAGACATGGAGATTTTGGAAAGGGTCCAGAGGAGGGCCACAAAGATGATCAGGGGGCTGGAGCACCTCCCCTATGAGGACAGGCTGAGGGAGTTGGGTTTGTTCAGCCTGGAGAAGAGAAGGTTGCGGGGTGACCTCATTGCAGCCTTTCAATACCTGAAGGGAACTTACTCCCAGGAGGGGAGTAAACTCTTCGAAAGGGCTGACAATAGCAGGACACAGGGAAATGGTTTTAAGTTAAAAGAGGGAAGATTTAGGTTGGATGTTACAGGGATGTTCTTCACTAGGAGAGTGGTTAGGCCCTGGAACAGGCTGCCCAGGGAGGTTGTGGATGCCCCATCCTTGGAGGTGTTCAAGGCCAGGTTGGACAGGGCCATGGGCAACCTGATCTATGAGGTCTCTATGGAGATCTGTGGGGTCTCTATGGGGATCTATGAGGTCTCCTGGGAAACCTGATCTAGTAAATGTGTATGTTTGGACGCCCTGCTAGGCAGGAGGGTTGGAACTACATGATCCTTCAGGTCCCTTCCAACCTGGGTCATTCTGTGATTCTGTGTGAAGCCTGTATGGGGTTGTGGGGCCTGTATGGGGTCTATGGGGCATTTATGGGGTTGTGGAACCTGTATGGGCTCTATGGGGCCTTTATGGGGTTGTGGAACCTGTATGGGCTCTATGGGGCCTTTATGGGGTTGTGGAACCTGTATGGGGTCTATGGGGCCTTTATGGGGTTTTGGAGCCTGTATGGGGTCTATGGGGCCTTTATGGGGTTGTGGAACCTGTATGGGGTCTATGGGACCTTTATGGGGTTGTGGAACCTGTATGGGGTAGTGTGACCTGTATGGTGTCTATGGGGCCTATATGGGGTTGTAGGCCCTGTATGGGGTTTATGGGGCCCATATGGGGTTGTGGGGCCTGTATGGGATTGTAGGGCCTATATGGGGTTGTGGGGCCTGTATCGTGTCTGTGGGGCCCATATGGCTTTGTGGGGTCCATATGGATTTGTGGGGCCTTTATGGAGTCTATGGGGCCCATATAGGTTTGTGATGCCTGTATGGGCTTTATGGGGCCCATATTGGGTTGTGAGACCTGTATGGGGTCTATGGGTCTTATATGCTTTTGTGGGGCCTGTTTGGGGTTTTATGGCCTGTATGGGGTCTATGGGGCCCATATGGGGTTGTAGCGCCGTTATTGGGTCTATGGGGCCCATATGGATTTTTGGAGCCTGTATGGGGTCCATGGGGCCCATATAGTGTTGTGGGGCCTGTATGGAATCTATGGGGCCCATATGAGGTCTATAGGGCCCATATGAGGTCTATAGGGCCCATATAGGTTTGTGGGGCCTGTATGGGGTTGTATGGCCTTTATGAGGTCTATGGGTCCCATATGGGGTCTGAGGGGCCCATATAGAATTGTGGGACCTGTATGGGGCCTATGGGGCCTGTATGGGGTCTATGGGGCCAGTATGGGGTTGTGGGGCCTATGTGGGGTCTATGGGTCGCATATGGGGTAGTGGAGACTCTATGGGGTCTATGGGGCCCATATGGGGTTGTGGGGCATGTATGGGGTTGTGGGGCCTGTATGGGGTCTATGGGGTCTTTATGGGGTTGTGGAACCTGTATGGGGTCTATGGGGCCCATATGGGGTTGTGGAGCATGTATGGGGTTGTGGGGCTGTCATGGTTTTGTAATTTTGTAATTTTGCTATCAGTATTCCACATCATAACATCATGTAAAGTATGGATACTTCTATTGAATGTGCAGTCCACAGAAGAAGACTACATATCCCAGAGAACAACAGGGTAATAATAAGTCACGGCACCAGGACGCTATATAATCTCGTTCCCAGGCTGGAGTGCCCTCCTTCTTCTCTCGAACTTCTCGGAGAGTGGGAAGCGTTCCAGCCGTGTCGCCTAGACTTCACAGTAGGTCTCTCGGTTTTCGGTGACTCTCTCTCTCTCTCTTTTTGTTCGATTTGTTAGCCTCAATTATATTATATTGTGTTATCTTGTATTTCGATATCATATTTAGTAAAATAAGTTTTTCCTCCTTAGATTGCCGCTGTTTTTATCCCATTCCCCTTTTCCCCCTCCTTTCCGGGCCCAGGGGGGTCCTACGGGGTGGCTTCCCCTGTCACAGGCATAGGTAAATCTAAGTAACCCATGACAGATTTTTTGGTGGAGAATGAGGGCATTGAGCTTTTTAGCTTTTAGAACGACTCTCTCTTAGCTCTCAAAGAGCTTAGTTAGCTATGTTACGGGAGTGTTATCTTTTTGTAGCTGCTCACTGAGAACGTGACCTTGAAATACCAGACAAATTGTCAACATTAAGGGCAGCTGCACATTCTCAGCATTGCTATCTAACTTTTGTATAGAAAACAAAGGGATTTCTTTCTCCCTTAGAGCAAAGCTAGCTAGCTCTGACTTTTACAGAGCCTGCCAGCTATAAATCCACTCTTCATCCCAGTTGCTCTGTTTAAGGGATTGAAAGCAATTATGATCTTCTCAAAGTATTGGTTAACTATTAACACCATAATTTGTTGTTGTGGAATTGTGCAGGTATATGGCCTAATAAGGTGCATACTGATGGAGACACCTGCCTGGTACTGTTATGAGATGTGGTATCGCCCTAATTTTGGCATCTACACACCAGATGGAATTGTGAATCTTACAAATACTTGCATCCCAGATGGAATGGGCAATTTTACAAACACCACCATGTTTAATCCATTGTACAGGCTAAAAAAACCTGCTTTTTTTAGGTTGTACTCTCAGATTTCCACACGCCTTTCAATAACTGATATAGGGTTCGTACTTGTATCCATGTTATCACTATTAATGAATGCATATGTATTCCTATGCATTCGTTCTATGCGGAAGTCTCCTCCAGAACCAGAGAAACCAGAGAATGATGACTGGCAGGGAATATGGAAAGGTTTAGGAAAAGTCTTAGAAGCATGGGGACCAGCAGTGTCTTGGGATTTCACTCTTGAACACCTAAGGGACACTGAGAAATTAAGTGAGTATTTGGGTCAGAGATCTAAGGAGGTAAACCTTATGTGGGGTTTGGCTTATGCATACCGTGCTTTGTATCATACTATTCTGGAGAGAGAGAGTTTCCGATCTGAGATTCAAGCCCAAGTTAACTCTGATCAGTCACAGGAGGCATCAGTAGCAATATCAGTTGCCCCTGTGGAAGGCAAGAAATGGAAACGGGTGTCCATGTGTCTAGAACGAAAAGAAGGAGAAGCAGAGGGGGGGGCAGCAGAAGACCCAGGTGCCGGGCAGGGAGCAGTACCGAAAAAAAGCAAAGGGAAAAACCAAGAGGCATGAAGAAGAGACTGATGATGAGGAAGAAATCACCTATCGTCGACCTCTGAAGCTGACTGAAATCCAAGGCTCAAGAAAGGAGTTTACACGGCGTCAAGATGAAGGTATCCTTGCTTGGTTGCTTCGCTGCTGGGACAACGGGATCAACAGCTTGTCTCTAGATGGTAATGAAGCTCGCCAACTAGGAAGCATTGCCCAAGATGCAGGTATCGACAGAGGGATTAGCAGATGTTCGGATGGAGCTGCCACTCTCTGGTTGCGGCTGTTAGAAGCTGTGAGAGAAAGGTACCCCTATAAGGATGCTTTGAAGCCTAAATTTAATAGTTGGAATACCGTCCAAAAAGGTATTCAGTATCTGAGGGAATCGGCCATGGCGAAAATGTTGTACAACCCTGATCCAAGCGAACATGAACCTGAGAGAGTGAGGGCCGATCCTGACATGTGGCAGAAAATCACAAGTACAGCACCAGAGAGAAATGCACAGTCATTGGTAACAGCATCTAGAGGATTCGAGGACAGATGGCCCCGAGTTGTTGAGCTGATTATAATGCTTCAAACCATCGATCAGCAGCTCCCCCAACTGCATGCCGCAGTTTCTGCCATCTCACGGCTAGAAGACCGACGAGATGAAATGTGCAAGAAATTGTTTCCATCAACTAATCGTAATGAATCCATAATAGTATCAGAAACAACTGATGAAGGTCAATCCTAGTACGGGCAACCAGGTCTAATGAAAAATCTGATCAAAGTATTCCAGTCCTACTCCTCACCTGCATCATCAAAAGTCTCAGCTGTTAAACGCACACGCTTCCCAGCTCGAGCAAAGAACAACAGTACGATTGCAACATGTGTTTCCATGTGGCGCTACCTACGTGACCGTGGAGAAGACATGAGGAAGTGGCATGATCAGCCTACTTCTGCACAACGAGCACGGGTGAAAGAACTACTAGACATACCAACCACCAGTGGAGTTGCTCCAGTCATCACAGGTAACCAATAGAGGGGCCCTGTCCTCAGTCAGGGGAGGGAAAGGGATAATAGAGTTTATTGGACTGTGTGGATTCGATGGCCTGGCACATCAGAACCACAGGAACATAAGGCGCTGGTGGATACCGGTGCACAGTGCACCCTAATGCCCTCCAGTCATGAAGGGACAGAATCAATCCATATATCTGGGGTGAATGGGGCCTCTCAAGAATTGACTGTGCTGGAGGCTGAAATAAGCCTCACTGGCAAAGATTGGCAAAAACATCCTATTGTGACTGGCCCAGGGGCTCCATGTATACTGGGTATTGATTACCTCAGAAGGGGGCATTTCAAGGATCCTAAGGGGTATCGATGGGCCTTTGGGATAGCTGCTGTAGATATGGACAACATTAAGCAGCTGTCTGTTTTGCCTGGCCTGTCAGAGGACCCGTCTGTTGTGGGGCTGCTACGAGTAAAAGAGCAGCAGGTACCGATTGCGAAAAAGACAGTGCACAGACGGCAGTATCGCACCAACAGGGATTCCTTGCTCCCCATTCATGATTTGATTCGCCAGCTGGAGAATCAGGGAGTGATCACTAAAACTCACTCACCTTTTAACAGTCCCATATGGCCAGTGCGTAAAGCCAGTGGAGAATGGAGGCAGACAGTAGACTACCGTGGCCTGAATGAGGCCACACCCCCATTGAGCGCTGCTGTGCCAGACATGTTGGAACTCCAGTACGAGCTGGAGTCAAAAGCAGCCAAATGGTATGCCACCATTGACATTGCCAATGCCTTCTTCTCTATTCCTTTGGCTGCAGAATGTAAGCCACAGTTTGCCTTCACCTGGAGGGGCATTCAGTATACATGGAACTGTTTGCCCCAGGTGTGGAAACACAGCCCAACCATTTGCCATGGGTTGGTCCAAACTGTACTGGAACAGGGTGGTGCTCCTGAACACCTGCAGTACGTTGATGACATTGTTTTGTGGGGCGATACAGCAGAAGAGGTTTTCACAAATGGTGAGCAGATAATCCAAATTCTTCTACAAGCCGGCTTTGCTATTAAGCGAAGCAAAGTAAAAGGACCTGCCCAGGAAATTCAGTTCTTAGGTATAAAGTGGCAGGATGGACGTCGTCACATCCCAACAGATGTGATCGACAAAATCACTGCCATGTCTCCACCAAATAGCAAGAAAGAGACACAATCTTTTCTGGGTGCAGTGGGCTTTTGGAGGATGCACATTCCAAACTACAGCCTCATTGTTAGCCCCTTTTATCAGGTGACACGGAAGAAGAACGATTTTGCATGGGGCCCTGAGCAGCAGCAGGCTTTTGAACAGATTAAACAAGAGATAGCCCGTGCTGTAGCCCTGGGGCCAGTATGGACTGGACAGGATGTAAAGAACATCCTCTATACTGCTGCTGGAGAGAAAGGCCCCACTTGGAGTTTGTGGCAAAGAGCCTCAGGAGAGACCCGAGGCCGACCCCTGGGATTCTGGAGTCGATCATATAAGGGGTCTGAAGAGTGCTACACTCCAACTGAGAAGGAGATCTTAGCCGCGTATGAGGGGGTTCGGGCTGCTTCTGAAGTAGTTGGGACTGAAACACAGCTCCTTTTGGCACCTCGACTGCCAGTGCTGAACTGGATGTTCAAAGGACGGGTTCCCTCCACCCATCATGCTACCGATGTCACCTGGAGCAAGTGGATTGCGCTGATTACACAGCGAGCGCGAATGGCAAACCTCAATCATCCAGGAATCCTAGAGGTAATCATGGACTGGCCTGAAGATAAAAGGTTTGGAACATCACCAGCAGAAGAGGTATCACGTGCTAAATAGGCACCACCATACAATGAATTACCAGAAAATGAAAAGAAATATGCCCTATTCACAGACGGATCATGTCGCATTGTAGGGAAGCATTGCAAATGGAAAGCCGCTGTGTGGAGCCCCACACGACAGGTTGCAGAGGCCACTGAAGGTAAGGGAGAATCAAGTCAGTTTGCAGAGGTAAATGCTGTCCAGCTGGCCTTAGATGTTGCTGAACGGGAGAGGTGGCCAATGCTGTATCTTTATACTGACTCATGGATGGTGGCAAATGCCTTATGGGGGTGGTTACAGCGGTGGGAACAGAATAACTGGCAACGGAGGGGTAAATCTGTTTGGGTAGCTGAATTATGGAAGGACATTGCTTCCCGAACAAAGAATATGGTTGTAAAGGTGCGTCATGTGGATGCACATGTGCCCAAAAGTCGGGCTACTGAAGAACAACAAAACAACCATCAGGTAGATAAAGCTGCCAGAATTGAGGTGGCTCAAATCGACTTGGACTGGCAGAATAAGGGCGAATTATTTCTAGCTTGATGGGCTCATGAGACCTCAGGTCATCAAGGAAGAGATGCGACATATAAGTGGGCCAGAGACCGAGGGGTGGACTTAACCATGGACGCTATTGCGCAGATTATTCATGATTGTGAAACATGTGCCATAATTAAACAAGCCAAAAGTATGAAACCTCTCTGGGAGGAAGGGCGGTGGCAAAAGTATAAATATGGGGAGGCGTGGCAGGTTGATTATATCACCTTGCCACGATCTCGCAATGGTAAGTGTTATGTACTCACCATGGTAGAGGCAACCACTGGGTGGCTTGAAACATATGCAGTACCCCATGCTACTGCCAGAAACACCATATTAGGTCTTGAGAAACAAGTCCTATGGCGACATGGCACCCCAGAAAGAATTGAATCTGATAATGGGACACATTTCAAAAATTGTCTTATAAATACTTGGGCCAAATTTCATGGCATTGAGTGGATTTATCATATTCCCTACCATGCACCAGCTTCTGGTAAAATTGAACGATATAATGGGTTGTTAAAAACTATATTGAAAGCAATGGGTGGTGGAACATTTAAGCACTGGGAGAAGAATCTGGCAGAAGCCACTTGGTTGGTGAATACTAGAGGATCTGTCAATCGTGATGGTCCTAGTCAATCTAGCCCCCTACACACTATAGAAGGAGATAAGGTCCCTGTTGTACATGTAAAGAACATGTTGGGAAAAGCTGTTTGGGTCCTTCCAGCTTCTGGAAAGGGCAAACCTATCCGTGGAACTGTCTTTGCCCAGGGACCTGGGTGCACTTGGTGGGTAATGCAGAAGGATGGGGATGTTCAGTGTGTACCACAAGGGAATTTGATGCTGGGGGAGTGCAGTCAATAATTTTATGTATCTATATATATATGTTTGCATGTGTAGTGTACTTAATTATTATAGTTGTACATTTAGTTATGTTACATGCAATTCTACTATTTAGCTATCATAGTTTTACATACGTGTATATATATATATGTATATATATTAACCATGATGTAATAATGTAGAATAAGGGATGGAATGTCATGGTTTTGTAATTTTGTAATTTTGCTATCAGTATTCCACATCATAACATCATGTAAAGTATGGATACTTCTATTGAATGTGCAGTCCACAGAAGAAGACTACATATCCCAGAGAACAACAGGGTTAATGATAAGTCACGGGACCAGGACGCTATATAATCTCGTTCCCAGGCTGGAGTGCCCTCCTTCTTCTCTCGAACTTCTCTGAGAGTGGGAAGCGTTCCAGCCGTGTCGCCTAGAGTTCACAGTAGGCCTCTCAGTTTTCGGGGACTCTCTCTCTCTCTGTTTGTTCGATTTGTTAGCCTCAATTATATTATATTGTGTTATCTTGTATTTCGATATCATATTTAGTAAAATAAGTTTTTCCTCCTTAGATTGCCGCTGTTTTTATCCCATTCCCCTTTTCCCCCTCCTTTCCGGGCCCCGGGGAGGGGGCACGGGGTGGCTTCCCCTGTCACGGGCATAGGTAAATCTAAGTAACCCGTGACAGAGGCCTGTATGGGGTGTAGGGGCCCATACGGGGTTGTGAAGCATGTATGGGGTTGTGGGGCCTGTATGGGGTCTATGGGGACCATATTGGGTTGTGGGGCTTGTATTGGGTTGTGGGGCCCATATGGGGTCTATGGGGCCTATATGGGGTTGTGGGGCTATACGGCGTTATCGGGCCTGTATGGGGTCTATGGTCCCGTATGAGGTCTATGGGGCCTGTATGGTTTTGTGGGGCCCATTTGTGGTTTTGGGGACTGTATGGGGTCCATGGGGCCCATATGGGGTAGTGGGGCCTGTATGGGTTCTATGGGGCCCATATGGGGTTGTGGGGCCTGTATGGGGTCTATGGGTCCCATATGGGTTCTATTGGTCCCATATGGGGTTATGGGACCTTTATGGGGTCTATGGGGCCCATATGGGGTTGTGGGGCATGTATGAGGTTGTGGGGCCTGTATGGGGTTTATGGGTCTCATATGGGGCAGTGAGACCTGTATGGGGTCTATGGGTCCCATATGAGGTCTATGGGGCCTATATGGTTTTGTGGGACCCATATGGGTTTGTGGGGCCTATATGGGGTTTATGGGCCTCATATGGGGTAGTGAGACCTGTATGGGGTCAATGGGGACCATATTGGTTTGTGGGGCCTGTATGGGGTTGTGTGGCCTTTATGGGGTCTATGGGGACCATATGGGGTCTTTGGGTCCCATATGGGGTCTATATGGGCTTTTGGGGCCCATATGGGGTTGTTCAACCTTTGTGGGGACTATGGGGCCCATCTTGGGTTGGGGGGCCTGTATTGATTTGTGGGGCCTCTATGGGGTCTATAGGGCCCATATGGGGTTGTGGGGTCTGTATGGGGTCTATTGGGCTCATATGGGGTTTTGGGGCTATATGGGGTCTATGGGGCCCATATGGGGTTGCGGAGCCTGTATGGGGTCTATGGGGCCCATATGGTGTTGTGGGGCTATATGGGGTCTATGGGGCCCATATGGGGTTGCGGAGCCTGTATGGGGTCTATGGGGCCCATATGGGGTTGCGGAGCCTGTATGGGGTCTATGGGTCCCATATGGTGTTGTGGGGTCTGTATGAGGTCTATGGGGCCCATATGGGGTTATTGGGCCTGTATGGGGTCTATGGGCTACATATGGGGTTTGTGGGGCCTGTATGGGTTCTATGCGGCCCATATGCTGTCTATAGGGCCCATATAGGTTTGTGGGGCCTGTATGGGGTGTATGCGGCCTATATGGGGTTGTGGGGCCTGTATGGGATTGTATGGCCTTTATGGGCTCTATGGGTCGCATGTGTGATTTGTGGGCCTTGTATGGGGTCTATGGGGCCAGTATGGGGTTGTGGGGCCTGTGTGGGGTCTATGGGTCGCATATGGGGTAGTGGGACCTGTATGGGGTCTATGGGGCCCATATGGGGTTGTGGGGCATGTATGGGGTCTATGGGGCCAGTATGGGGTTGTGTGGCTATATGGGGTCTATGGGGCCCATATGGGGTTGCAGAGCCTGTATGGGGTCTATGGGGCCCATATGGGGTTGTGGGGCCTGTTTGGGGTCTATGGGGACCATATTGGTTTGTGGGGCTTGTATTGGGTTTTGGGGCCCATATGGGGTCTTTAGGTCCCATATGGGGTCTTTAGGTCCCATATGGGGACTAACGGGTCTATATGGTCTTTTGGGGCCCATATGGGATTGTTCGCCCTTTTTGCGGTCTATGGGGGCCATCTTGGGTTGTGGGGCCTGTATTGCGTTGTGCAGACTGCATGGGGTCTGTGGGACCTGTATGAGGTTGTGGGACCTGTATGAGGTTGTGGGACCTGTATGGGGCCTATGGGGCTTATATGGGGCCTTGGGGACTGTATGGGGTCTATGGAGCCCATATGGTGTTGTGGGGCCTGTCTGGGGTCTGTTGGGCCCATATGGGGTTGTGGGACGTGTATGGGGTCTATGAGGCCCATATGGGTTTGTGGGGCCTGTATGGTGTTGTGGGTCCTGTATGGGGTGGTGGGGCCAATATGGAGTCTTTAGGGCCCATATGGGATTTTGGGGCCTGTATGGGGTCTATGCTGCCCATATGGGGTTGTGGGGACTACATGGCGTCTATGGTGCCCATATGGGGTTTTTGCACCTTTATGGGGTCTATGGGGACCATATGGGGTTGTGGGGCCGTTATAGGGTATATAGTGCCCATATGGGGTTGTGGGGCCAGTATAGGGTCTATGGGGCCTTTATAAGGTTGTGGGGCTTGTATGGGGTCCATAAGGGGTTGTGGGGCCCATATGTGGATTTGGGGACTATATGGGGTTGTAGGGCCTGTATGGGTCTATGGTGCCCATATGGGGTTTTGGAGCCTGTATGGGGTCTGTGGGGCCCATATGGGGTAGTGGGGCCTGTATGGGTTCTATGGGGCCAGTATGTGGTTGTGGGGCTTGTGTGGGGTCTATGGGTCCCATATGGGGTTATGGGACTTTTATGGGGTCTATGGGGCCCATATGGGGTTGTGGGGCCTGTATGGGGTTGTGGGGCCTGTTTGGGGTCTTTGGGGACCATATTGGTTTGTGGGGCTTGTATGGGGTTGTGGGTCCCATATGGGGTTATGGGACCTTCATGGGGTCTATGGTGCCCATATGGGGTTGTGGGGCCTGTATGGGGTTGTGGGGCCTGTATGGGGCTTATGGGTCTCATATGGGGTAGTGGGACCTGTATGGGGCCTATGGTCCCGTATGAGGTCTATGGGGCCTATATGGTTTTGTGGGACCCATATGGGTTTGTGGGGCCTTTATGGGGTCTATGGGGCCCATATGGGGTTGTGGGGCCTGTATTGGGTTTATGGGTCTCATATGGGGTAGTGGGACTTGTATGGGGTCTATGGAGACCATATTGGTTTGTGGGGCCTGTATGGGGTTGTGTGGCCTGTATGGGGTCTATGGGGCCCATATGGGGTAGTGGGACCTGTATGGGTTTGTGGGGCCTGTATGGGGTCTATGGAGACCATATTGGTTTGTGGGGCCTGTATGGGGTTGTGGGGCGTGTATGGGGTCTATGGGGCCCATATGGGGTAGTGGGACCTGTATGGGTTTGTGGGGCCTGTATGGGGTCTATGGAGACCATATTGGTTTGTGGGGCCTGTATGGGGTTGTGGGGCGTGTATGGGGTCTATGGGGCCCATATGGGGTCTTTGGGTCCCATATCGGGTCTATATGGGCTTATGGGTCTCATATGGGGTAGTGGGACCTCTATGGGGTCTATGGTCCCGTATGAGGTCTATGGGACCTATATGGTTTTGTGGGACCCATATGGGTTTGTGGGGCCTTTATGGGGACTATAGGGCCCATATGGGGTTGTGGGACCTGTATGGCATCCATGGGGCTTGTATGGGGTTATGGGACCTGTATGGGGCCTATGGGGCCTGTATCGGGTCTATAGGGACCTTATGGGGTTGTGGGGTCTGTATGGGGTCTATGGGGACCATATTGGTTTGTGGGGCCTGTATTGCGTTGTGGCGCCTGTATGGGGTCTATGGGGCCCATATGGGGTTGTGAGGCCTGAATGGGGTCTCTGGGTCCCGTATGAGGTCTATGGGGCCTATATGGTTTTGTGGGACCCATATGGGCTTTTGGGGCCTGTATGGGGTTTTTCGGCCTTTTTGGGGTCTATGGGGCCCATCTTGGGTTGTGGGGCCTGTATGGTGTCTATGGGGCCTATATGGGCTTGTATGTCCTGTATGGGGTGTATGTGGCCCATATGGGGTTGTGGGGCATTTATGGGGTTGTTAGGCCTTTTTGGGGTCTATGGGGCCCATCTTGGGTTGTGGGGCCTGTATGGTGTCTATGGGGCCTTTATGGGGTTGTAGGTCCTGTATGGGGTGTATGTGGCCCATATGGGGTTGTGGGGCATTTATGGGGTTGTTAGGCCTTTTTGGGGTCTATGGGGCCCATCTTGGGTTGTGGGGCCTGTATGGTGTCTATGGGGCCTTTATGGGGTTGTAGGTCCTGTATGGGGTGTATGTGGCCCATATGGGGTAGTGGGACCTTTTTGGGGTCTATCGTGCCCATATGGGGTTGTGGGCCCTGTATGGGGTCTATGGGGCCCATACGGGTTCTATGGGTCCCATATGGTGTTGTGGGGGCTGTATGGGGTCCATGGGGCCCATATGGGGTTGTTGGGCCTGTATGGGGTCTATGGGCTACATATGTACGGGCTGGGGGAAGACCTGCTGGAGAGGAGCTCTGCTGAGAGGGACCTGGGCGTCCTGGTGGACAACAGATTAACCATGAGCCAGCAGTGTGCCTTTGTAGCCAAAAAAGCCAATGGCATACTGGGGTGTATTAAAAAGAGCGTGTCCAGCAGGTCGAAGGAGGTGATCCTCCCCCTCTACTCTGCCCTGGTGAGGCCTCATCTGGAATACTGTGTCCAGTTCTGGGCTCCCTAGTACAAAAAAGACAGGGATCTCTTGGAAACAGTCCAGCGGAGGGCCACTAAGATGGTGAAGGGCCTGGAGCATCTCCCCTATGAGGAGAGACTTAGGGTACTGGGTCTGTTTAGCCTTAAAAAAGAAGGCTGAGAGGGGACTTGATCCAGGTTTATAAATACCTGAGGTGTGGGAGCCATAGTGGTGAGTCTGGTCTCTTTTCAGTAGTGCGTGGGGATAGGACTAGGGGTAATGGGATGAAAGTACAGCATAGGAAGTTCCGCACAAATGTGCGGAAGAACTTCTTTACAGTGAGGGTGACGGAGCACTGGAACAGGCTGCCCAGGGAGGTGGTGGAGTCTCCTTCGCTGGAGATATTTAAGACCCGCCTGGATGCCTTCCTGTGTGACATGGTGTAGGGAGCCTGCTTTGGCAGGGGGGTTGGACTCGATGATCTCTAGAGGTCCCTTCCAACCCCTACAATTCTGTGATTCTGTGATTCTGTGATATGGGTTTGTGGGGCCTGTATGGGTTATATGGGGCCCATATGAGGTCTATAGGGCCCATTTGGTTTGTGGGGCCCGTATGGGGTGTATGTGGCCTATATGGGGTTGTGGGGCCTGTATGGGGTTGTATGGCCTTTATGGGGTCTATGGGTCACATATGTGATTTGTGGGCCCTGTATGGGGTCTATGGGGCCCATATGGTGTCTATGGGGTCAATATGGGGTTTTGGGGTCCATATGGTGTTGTGGGGCCTTTATGAGGTCTATAGGTCCCATATGGGGTCTGTGGGGCCCATATAGGATTGTGAGACCTGTATGGGGCCTATGGGGCCTGTATGGGGTCTATGGGGCCCATATGGTGTTGTGGGTCCTGTATGGGGTGGTGGGGCCTCTATGGAGTCTTTAGGGCCCATATGGGGGTCTATGGTGCCCATATGGGGTTGTGGGGACTACATGGGGTCTATGGGGCCTATATGGGGTAGTAGCACCTTTATGGGGGCTATGGTGCCCATATGGGGTTTTGGAGCCTGGATGGGGTCCATGGGGCCCTTATGGGGTAGTGGAGCCTGTATGGGTTCTATGAGGCCCATATGGGGTTGTGGGGCCTGTGTGGGGTTTTTGGGTCCCATATGGGGTTGTGGGGCCTGTATAGGGTATATAGTGCCCATATGGGGTCTTGGAGCCTGTATGGGGTCCATGGGGTCCATATGGGGTAGTGGGGCCTGTATGGGTTCTATGGGGCCCATATGGGGTTGTGGGGCCTGTGTGGGGTTATTGGGTCCCATATGGGGTTGTGGGGCCTGTATAGGGTATATAGTGCCCATATGGGGTCTATTGAGCCTGTATTGGGTCCATGGGGTCCATAAGGGGTAGTGGGGCCTGTATGGGTTCTATGGGGCCAGTATTGGGTTGTGGGGCCCGTGTGGGGTCTATGGGTCCCATATGGATTCTATGGGTTCCATATGGGGTTTTGGGACTTCTATGGGGTCTATTGGGCCTATATGGGGTTGTGGGGCCTATATGGGGTTGTGGGGCCTATATGGGGTTTATGGGTCTCTTATGGGGTAGTGGTACCTGAATGGGGTCTATGGGTCTTGTATGAGGTCTATAGGGCCTATATGGTTTTGTGGGACCCATATGGGTTTGTGTGCCTGTATGGGGTCTATAGGGAACTTATGGGGTAGTGGGGTCTGTATGGGGTTTATAGGGCCCATATGGTGTTGTCGGGCTGTCATGGTTTAATAATTTTGTAATTTTGCTATCAGTATTCCACATCATAACATCATATAAAGCATGAATAATTTTACTGAATCTGCAACTTACAGAAGAAGACTACATCTCCCAGAGAACAACACGATAGGTCACGGGACCTGGACACTATATTATCTCTGTCGCAGGCTAGACTGACGTCTTTCGAGTTCTGGCGTTCAGGGGAGTGTGTGGGAGCCTTCACCGTTTCGCCTAGATTCAAAGTAGGCCTCTCGGTTTCGGGACTCATTCTCTCTCCTATTTTGCTTGATTCGTTAGCTTAATTTTCAATTATATTGTATTGTATTGTGTTATCCTGTATTTCGATATAGTATTTTTAGTAAATAAGTGTGCCTCCTTAGATCGTTGCCGCTGTTTTCTTTTCCTAATTAACATTTTTTTTTTCATTCGGCCTAGGGCCCCTGTGGGGCCCACGGCCCCTGTCACGGACGCAGGTGGATTTTTAGTTTGAACCCTGACAGGGGCCTATATCGGTTCTATGGGGTCCATTGCGAATCTTACAAGTATTGCATCCCAGATGGAATGGGCAATTTTACAAACACCACCATGTTTAATCCATTGTACAGGCTAAAAAAACCTGCTTTTTTTAGTTTGTACTCTCAGATTTCCACACGCCTTTCAATAACTGAGATAGGGTTCGTACTTGTATCCATGTTATCACTATCAATGAATGCATATGTATTCCTATGCATTCGTTCTATGCGGAAGTCTCCTCCAGAACCAGAGAAACCAGAGAATGATGACTGGCAGGGAATATGGAAAGGTTTAGGAAAAGTCTTAGAAGCATGGGGACCCGCAGTGTCATGGGATTTCACTCTTGAACACCTAAGGGACCCTGAGAAATTAAGTGAGTATTTGGGTCAGAGATCTAAGGAGGTAAACCTTATGTGGGGTTTGGCTTATGCATACCGTGCTTTGTATCATACTATTCTGGAGAGAGAGAGTTTCCGATCTGAGATTCAAGCCCAAGTTAACTCTGATCAGTCACAGGAGGCATCAGTAGCAATATCAGTTGCCCCTGTGGAAGGCAAGAAATGGAAACGGGTGTCCATGCGTCTAGAACGAAAAGAAGGAGAAGCAGAGGGGGGGGCAGCAGAAGACCCAGGTGCCGGGCAGGGAGCAGTACCGAAAAAAGCAAAGGGAAAAACCAAGAGGCTTGAAGAAGAGACTGATGATGAGGAAGAAATCACCTATCGTCGACCTCTGAATCTGACTGAAATCCAAGGCTCAAGAAAGGAGTTTACACGGCGTCAAGATGAAGGTATCCTTGCTTGGTTGCTTCGCTGCTGGGACAACGGGATCAACAGCTTGTCTCTAGATGGTAATGAAGCTCGCCAACTAGGAAGCATTGCCCAAGATGCAGGTATCGACAGGGGGATTAGCAGATGTTCGGATGGAGCTGCCACTCTCTGGTTGCGGCTGTTAGAAGCTGTGAGAGAAAGGTACCCCTATAAGGATGCTTTGAAGCCTAAATTTAATAGTTGGAATACCGTCCAAAAAGGTATCCAGTACCCGAGGGAATTGGCCATGGCGAAAATGTTGTACAACCCTGATCCAAGCGAACATGAACCTGAGAGAGTGAGGGCCGATCCTGACATGTGGCAGAAAATCACAAGTACAGCACCAGAGAGAACTGCACAGTCATTGGTAACAGCATCTAGAGGATTCGAGGACAGATGGCCCCGAGTTGTTGAGCTGATTATAATGCTTCAAACTGTCGATCAGCAGCTCCCCCAACTGCATGCCGCAGTTTCTGCCATCTCACGGCTAGAAGACCGACTAGATGAAATGTGCAAGAAATTGTTTCCATCAACTAATCGTAATGATCCCGTAATAGTATCAGAAACAACTGATGAAGGTCAATCCTCGTACGGGCCACCAGGTCTAATGAAGGATCTGATCAAAGTATTCCAGTCCTACTCCTCACCTGCATCATCAGAAGTCTCAGCTGTTAAACGCACACGCTTCCTAGCTCGAGCAAAGAACAACAGTACGATTGCACCGCGTGTTTCCATGTGGCGCTACCTACGTGACCGTGGAGAAGACATGAGGAAGTGGCATGATCAGCCTACTTCTGCACAACGAGCACGGGTGAAAGAACTACTAGACATACCAACCACCAGTGGAGTTGCTCCAGTCATCACAGGTAACCAATAGAGGGGCCCTGTCCTCAGTCAGGGGAGGGAAAGGGATAATAGAGTTTATAATAGAGTGAGCACATCAGAACCACAGGAATATAAGGCACTGGTGGATACCGGTGCACAGTGCACCCTAATGCCCTCCAGTCATGAAGGGACAGAATCAATCCATATTTCTGGGGTGAATGGGGCCTCTCAAGAATTGACTGTGCTGGAGGCTGAAATAAGCCTCACTGGCAAAGACTGGCAAAAACATCCTATTGTGACTGGCCCAGGGGCTCCATGTATACTGGGTATTGATTACCTCATAAGGGGGCATTTCAAGGATCCTAAGGGGTATTGATGGGCCTTTGGGATAGCTGCTGTAGATATGGACAACTTTAAGCAGCTGTCTGTTTTGCCTGGCCTGTCAGAGGACCCGTCTGTTGTGGGGCTGCTACAAGTAAAAGAGCAGCAGGTACCGATTGCTAAAAAGACAGTGCACAGACGGCAGTATCGCACCAACAGGGATTCCTTGCTCCCCATTCATGATTTGATTCGCCAGCTGGAGAATCAGGGAGTGATCACTAAAACTCACTCACCTTTTAACAGTCCCATATGGCCAGAGCGTAAAGCCAGTGGAGAATGGAGGCTGACAGTAGACTACCGTGGCCTGAATGAGGTCACACCCCCATTGAGCGCTGCTGTGCCGGACATGTTGGAACTCCAGTACGAGCTGGAGTCAAAAGCAGCCAAACGGTATGCCACCATTGACATTGCCAATGCCTTCTTCTCTATTCCTTTGGCTGCAGAATGTAAGCCACAGTTTGCCTTCACCTGGAGGGGCATTCAGTATACATGGAACTGTTTGCCCCAGGTGTGGAAACACAGCCCAACCATTTGCCATGGGTTGGTCCAAACTGTACTGGAACAGGGTGGTGCTCCTGAACACCTGCAGTACGTTGATGACATTGTTGTGTGGGGCGATACAGCAGAAGTGGTTTTCACAAAAGGAGAGCAGATAATCCATATTCTTCTACAAGCCAGCTTTGCTATTAAGCGAAGCAAAGTATAAGGACCTGCCCAGGAAATTCAGTTCTTAGGTATAAAGTGGCAGGATGGACGTCGTCACATCCCAACAGATGTGATCGACAAAATCACTGCCATGTCTCCACCAAATAGCAAGAAAGAGACACAATCTTTCCTGGGTGCAGTGGGCTATTGGAGGATGCACATTCCAAACTACAGCCTCATTGTAAGCCCCCTTTATCAGGTGACGCGGAAGAAGAATGATTTTGCATGGGGCCCTGAGCAGCAGCAGGCTTTTGAACAGATTAAACAAGAGATAGCCCGTGCTGTAGCCCTGGGGCCAGTACGGACTGGACAGGATGTAAAGAACATCCTCTATACTGCTGCTGGAGAGAAAGGCCCCACTTGGAGTTTGTGGCAAAGAGCCTCAGGAGAGACCCGAGGCCGACCCCTGGGATTCTGGAGTTGATCATATAAGGGGTCTGAAGAGTGCTACACTCCAACTGAGAAGGAGATCTTAGCCACGTATGAGGGGGTTCGGGCTGCTTCCGAAGTAGTTGGGACTGAAACACAGCTCCTTTTGGCACCTCGACTGCCAGTGCTGAACTGGATGTTCAAAGGACAGGTTCCGTCCACCCATCATGCTACCAATGTCACCTGGAGCAAGTGGATTGCGCTGATTACACAGCGAGCGCGAATGGCAAACCTCAATCGTCCAGGAATCCTAGAGGTAATCATGGACTGGCCTGAAGATAAAAGGTTTGGAACATCACCAGCAGAAGAGGTATCACGTGCTAAATAGGCCCCACCATACAACGAATTACCAGAAAATGAAAAGAAATATGCCCTATTCACTGACGGATCATGTCGCATTGTAGGGAAGCATCGCAAATGGAAAGCCGCTGTGTGGAGCCCCACACGACAGGTTGCAGAGGCCACTGAAGGTAAGGGAGAATCAAGTCACTTTGCAGAGGTAAAAGCTGTCCAGCTGGCCTTAGATGTTGCTGAACGGGAGAGGTGGCCAATGCTGTATCTTTATACTGACTCATGGATGGTGGCAAATGCCTTATGGGGGTGGTTACAGCGGTGGGAACAGAATAACTGGCAACGGAGGGGTAAATCTGTTTGGGTAGCTGAATTATGGAAGGACATTGCTGCCCGAACAAAGAATATGGTTGTAAAGGTGCGTCATGTGGATGCACATGTGCCCAAAAGTCGGGCTACTGAAGAACAACAAAACAACCATCAGGTAGATAAAGCTGCCAGAATTGAGGTGGCTCAAATCGACTTGGACTGGCAGAATAAGGGCGAATTATTTCTAGCTCGATGGGCTCATGAGACCTCAGGTCATCAAGGAAGAAATGCGACATATAAGTGGGCCAGAGACCGAGGGGTGGACTTAACCTTGAACGCTATTGCGCAGATTATTCATGATTGTGAAACATGTGCCATAATTAAACAAGCCAAAAGTATGAAACCTCTCTGGGAGGAAGGGCGGTGGCAAAAGTATAAATATGGGGAGGCGTGGCAGGTTGATTATATCACTTTGCCACGATCTCGCAGTGGTAAGTGTTATGTACTCACCATGGTAGAGGCAACCACTGGGTGGCTTGAAACATACGCAGTACCCCATGCTACTGCCTGTATGAGGTCTATGGGGCTTATATGGTTTTGAAGGACCCATATGGGTTTGTTGGGCCTGTATGGCGTTTATGGGTCGCATATGGGGTAGTGGGACCTGTATGGGGTCTATGGGGCCTATATGTGTTTGTGGGACCCGTATGGGTTTGTGGGGCATGTATGGTGTCTATTGGGACCTTATGGGGTTGTGGGGTCTGTATGGGGTCTATGGGGCCCATATGGGGTTGTGGGGCCTGTATGGGGTCCATGGGGCCCATATGGGGTAGTGGGACCTTTATGGGGTCTATGGGGCCTATATGGGGTTTTGTGGCATGTATGGGGTCTAAGGGGACTGTATGGGGTCTTTGGGTTCCATATGGTGTTTATGGGGTCTGTATGGGTTTTTGAGGCTTATATGGGGTTGTTCGGCCTTTTTAGTTTCTGTGGGGCCCATCGTGGGTTGTGGGGCCTGTATTGCATTCTGGGGCCTGTATGGGGTCTATGGGGCCCATATGGGGTTTTGAGGCCTGTATGGGGTCTGTTGTATTAGGCGGCTCGAACTCTTGGGTTGTTACGCGGTAGGCCTTTCCCTGCTCGGTAATGTATATGTATGAGACTGAAATACGAGCCCTATATAAGGGGCTCACGCGGTTGAATGAACGCCATTTTACAGCTCACCATATTGGTGTAATCATCGTGTAACTTGGTCATGGGGTCGTCTGACGCACGTTCTCAATGATGGACGTAGTTCTTTAGGTTACCTCGCACAAGGCAACAATTGGTGCCCCGTGTGAGGACGTCCTGAGATTGAGTGTGCGACGGCTAACTGCGCGACGGACACTGTCATGGTTTTGTAATTTTGTAATTTTGCTATCAGTATTCCACATCATAACATCATGTCAAGTATGGATACTTCTGTTGAATGTGCAGTCCACAGAAGAAGACTACATATCCCAGAGAACAACAGGAGTAACAATAAGTCACGGGACCAGGACTCTATATAATCTCGTTCCCAGGCTGGAGTGCCCTCCTTCTTCTCTCGAACTTCTCGGAGAGTGGGAAGCGTTCCAGCCGTGTCGCCTAGAGTTCACAGTAGGCCTCTCGGTTTTCGGAGACTCTCTCTCTCTGTTTCGTTCGATTTTGTTAGCCTTAATTATATTATATTGTGTTATCTTGTATTTCGATATCATATTTAGTAAAATAAGTTTTTCCTCCTTAGATTGTCGCTGTTTTATCCCACTCCCCTTTTCCCCCTCCTTTCCGGGCCCCGGGGGGGGGGCGTGGGGTGGCTTCCCCTGTCCCGGGCATAGGTAAATCTAAGTAACCCGTGACAGATTTTTTGGTGGAGAATGCGGGCATAGAGCTTTTTAGCTTTTAGAACAATTCTCTCTTTGCTCTTAAAGAGCTTCGTTACGGGAGTGTTCGGAGTGTTATCTTTCCGTAGCTGCTCACGGAGAACGTGACCTTGAAATACCAGACAAATTGTCAACATTAAGGGCTGCTGCACATTCTCAGCGTTGCTATCTAACTTTTGTGTAGAAAACAAAGGGATTTCTTTCTCCCTTAGAGCAAAGCTAGCTAGCTCTGACTTTTACAGAGCCTGCCAGCTATGAATCCACTCTTCATCCCAGTTGCTCTGTTTAAGGGATTGAAAGCAATTATGATCTTCTTAAAGTATTGGTCAACTATTAACACCATAATTTGGTGTTGTGGAATTGTGCAGATATATAGCCTAATAAGGTGGATACTGATGGAGACACCTGCCTGGTACTTTTACGAGATGTGGTATGGTCAGAATTTTGGCATCTACACCTCAGATGCAATTGTGAATCTTACTAACACTTGCATCCCAGATGGAACAGGCAATTTTACAAATACTTGCATCCCAGATGGAACAGGCAATTTTACAAACACCACCATGTTTAATTCATTGTACAGGCTAAAAAAACCCTTTTTATTTAGGTTGTACTCTCAGATTTCCACACGCTTTTCAATAACTGAGATAGGGTTCATACTTGCATTCATGTTATCACTATCAATGCATGCATATATGTTCCTATGCATTCGTTCTATGCGGAAGTCTCCTCCAGAACCAGAGAATGATGACTGGCAGGGAATATGGAAAGGTTTAGGAAAAGTCTTAGAAGCATGGGGACCCGCAGTGTCATGGGATTTCACTCTTGAACACCTAAGGGACCCTAAGAAATTAAGTGAGTATTTGGGTCAGAGATCTAAGGAGGTAAACCTTATGTGGGGTTTGGCTTATGCATACCGTGCTTTGTATCATACTATTCTGGAGAGAGAGAGTTTCCGATCTGAGATTCAAGCCCAAGTTAATTCTGATCAGTCACAGGAGGCATCAGTAGCAATATCAGTTGCCCCTGTGGAAGGCAAGAAATGGAAACGGGTGTCCACGCGTCTAGAACGAAAAGAAGGAGAAGCACAGGGGGGGGCAGCAGAAGACCCAGGTGCCGGGCATGGAGCAGTACCGAAAAAAGCAAAGGCAAAAACCAAGAGGCATGAAGAAGAGACTGATGATGAGGAGGAAATCACCTATTGTCGACCTCTGAAGCTGACTGAAATCCAAGGCTCAAGAAAGGAGTTTACACGGCGTCAAGATGAAGGTATCCTTGCTTGGTTGCTTCGCTGCTGGGACAACGGGGCCAACAGCTTGTCTCTAGATGGTAATGAAGCTCGCCAACTAGGAAGCATTGCCCAAGATGCAGGTATCGACAGAGGGATTAGCAGATGTTCGGATGGAGCTGCTACTCTCTGGTTGCGGCTGTTAGAAGCCGTGAGAGAAAGGTACCCCTATAAGGATGCTTTGAAGCCTAAATTTGATAGTTGGAATACCGTCCAAAAAGGTATTCAGCGCCTGAGGGAATTGGCCATGGCGAAAATGTTGTACAGCCCTGATCCAAGCGAACTTGACCCTGAGAGAGTGAGGGCCGATCCTGACATGTGGCAGAAAATCACAAGTACAGCACCAGAGAGAATTGCACAGTCATTGGTATCAGGATCTAAAGGATTCGTGGACAGATGGCCCCGAGTTGTTGAGCTGATTATAATGCTTCAAACCATCGATCAGCAGCTCCCCCAACTGCATGCCGCAGTTTCTGCCATCTCACGGCTAGAAAACCGAGTAGATGAAATGTGCAAGAAATTGTTTCCATCAACTAATTGTAATGATCCCGTAATAGTATCAGAAACAACTGATGAAGGTCAATCCTCGTACGGGCCACCAGGTCTAATGAAGGATCTGATCAAACTAGTCCAGTCCTACTCCCCACCTGCATCATCAAAAGTCTCAGCTGTTAAACGCACACGCTTCCCAGCTCGAGCAAAGAACAACAGTACGATTGCACCGCGTGTTTCCATGTGGCGCTACCTACGTGACCGTGGAGAAGACATGAGGAAGTGGCATGATCAGCCCACGTCTGCACTACGAGCACGGGTGAAAGAACTACTAGACATACCAACCACCAGTGGAGTTGCTCCAGTCATCACAGGTAACCAATAGAGGGGCCCTGCCCTCAGTCAGGGGAGGGAAAGGGATAATAGAGTTTATTGGACTGTGTGGATTCGATGGCCTGGCACATCAGAACCACAGGAATATAAGGCGCTGGTGGATACCGGTGCACAGTGCACCCTAATGCCCTCCAGTCATGAAGGGACAGAATCAATCCATATTTCTGGAGTGACTGGGGGCTCTCAAGAATTGACTGTGCTGGAGGCTGAAATAAGCCTCACTGGCAAAGACTGGCAAAAACATCCTATTGTGACTGGCCCAGGGGCTCCATGTATACTGGGTATTGATTACCTCAGAAGGGGGCATTTCAAGGATCCTAAGGGGTATCGATGGGCCTTTGGGATAGCTGCTGTAGACATGGACAACGTTAAGCAGCTGTCTGTTTTGCCTGGCCTGTCAGAGGACCCGTCTGTTGTGGGGCTGCTACGAGTAAAAGAGCAGCAGGTACCGATTGCTACAAAGACAGTGCACAGACGGCAGTATCGCACCAACAGGGATTCCTTGCTCCCCATTCATGATTTGATTCGCCAGTTGGAGAATCAGGGAGTGATCAGTAAAACTCACTCACCTTTTAACAGCCCCATATGGCCAGTGCGTAAAGCCAGTGGAGAATGGAGGCTGACAGTAGACTACCGTGGCCTGAATGAGGTCACACCCCCATTGAGCGCTGCTGTGCCGGACATGTTGGAACTCCAGTACGAGCTGGAGTCAAAAGCAGCCAAATGGTATGCCACCATTGACATTGCCAATGCCTTCTTTTCTATTCCTTTGGCCGCAGAATGCAAGCCACAGTTTGCCTTCACCTGGAGGGGCATTCAGTATACTTGGAACCGTTTGCCCCAGGGGTGGAAACACAGCCCAACCATTTGCCATGGGTTGGTCCAAACTGTACTGGAACAGGGTGGTGCTCCTGAACACCTGCAGTACATTGATGACATTGTTGTGTGGGGTGATACAGCAGAAGAAGTTTTCACAAAAGGAGAGCAGATAATCCGGATTCTTCTACAAACTGGCTTTGCTATTAAGCGAAGCAAAGTAAAAGGACCTGCCCAGGAAATTCAGTTCTTAGGTATAAAGTGGCAGGATGGACGTCGTCACATCCCAGCAGATGTGATCGACAAAATCACTGCCATGTCTCCACCAACTAGCAAGAAAGAGACACAATCTTTCCTGGGTGCAGTGGGTTTTTGGAGGATGCACATTCCAAACTACAGCCTCATTGTAAGCCCCCTTTATCAGGTAACGCGGAAGAAGAATGATTTTGCATGGGGCCCTGAGCAGCAGCAGGCTTTTGAACAGATTAAACAAGAGATAGCCCGTGCTGTAGCCCTGGGGCCAGTACGGACTGGACAGGATGTAAAGAACATCCTCTATACTGCTGCTGGAGAGAAAGGCCCCACTTGGAGTTTGTGGCAAAGAGCCTCAGGAGAGACCCGAGGCCGACCCCTGGGATTCTGGAGTCGATCATATAAGGGGTCTGAAGAGTGCTACACTCCAACTGAGAAGGAGATCTTAGCCGCGTATGAGGGGGTTCGGGCTGCTTCCGAAGTAGTCGGGACTGAAACACAGCTCCTTTTGGCACCTCGACTGCCAGTGCTGAACTGGATGTTCAAAGGACAGGTTCCCTCCACCCATCATGCTACCGATGTCACCTGGAGCAAGTGGATTACGCTGATTACACAGCGAGCGCGAATGGGAAACCTCAATCGTCCAGGAATCCTAGAGGTAATCATGGACTGGCTTGAAGATAAAAAGTTTGGAACATCACCAGCAGAAGAGGTATCACGTGCTAAAGAGGCCCCACCATACAACGAATTACCAGAAAATGAAAAGAAATATGCCCTATTCACTGACGGATCATGTCGCATTGTAGGGAAGCATCGCAAATGGAAAGCTGCTGTGTGGAGCCCCACACGACAGGTTGCAGAGGCCACTGAAGGTAAGGGAGAATCAAGTCACTTTGCAGAGGTAAAAGCTGTCCAGCTGGCCTTAGATGTTGCTGAACGGGAGAGGTGGCCAATGCTGTATCTTTATACTGACTCATGGATGGTGGCAAATGCCTTATGGGGGTGGTTACAGCGGTGGGAACAGAATAACTGGCAACGGAGGGGAAAATCTGTTTGGGCCGCTGAACTATGGAAGGACATTGCTTCCCGAACAAAGAATATGGTTGTAAAGGTGCGTCATGTGGATGCACATGTGCCCAAAAGTCGGGCTACTGAAGAACAACAAAACAACCATCAGGTAGATAAAGCTGCCAAAATTGAGGTGGCTCAAATTGACTTGGACTGGCAGAATAAGGGTGAATTATTTCTAGCTCGATGGGCTCATGAGACCTCAGGCCATCAAGGAAGAGACGCAACATATAAGTGGGCCAGAGACCGAGGGGTGGACTTAACCATGGACGCTATTGCGCAGATTATTCATGATTGTGAAACATGTGCCATAATTAAACAAGCCAGAAGGATGAAACCTCTCTGGGAGGAAGGGCGATGGCAAAAGTATAAATATGGGGAGGCGTGGCAGGTTGATTATATCACCTTGCCACGATCTCGCAGTGGTAAGTGTTATGTACTCACTATGGTAGAGGCAACCACTGGGTGGCTTGAAACATACGCAGTACCCCATGCAACTGCTCGAAACACCATATTAGGTCTTGAGAAACAAGTCTTGTGGCGACATGGCACCCCAGAAAGAATTGAATCTGATAATGGGACACATTTCAAAAATTCTCTTATAAATACTTGGGCCAAAGATCATGGCATTGAGTGGATTTATCATATTCCCTACCATGCACCAGCTTCTGGTAAAATTGAACGATATAATGGGTTGTTGAAAACTATGTTGAAAGCAATGGGTGGTGGAACATTTAAGCACTGGGAGAAGAATCTGGCAGAAGCCACTTGGTTGGTCAATACTAGAGGATCTGTCAATCGTGATGGTCCTAGTCAATCTAGCCCCCTACACACTGTAGAAGGAGATAAGGTCCCTGTTATACATGTAAAGAACATGTTGGGAAAAGCTGTTTGGGTCCTTCCAGCTTCTGGAAAGGGCAAACCTATCCGTGGAACTGTCTTTGCCCAGGGACCTGGGTGCACTTGGTGGGTAATGCAGAAGGATGGGGATGTTCAATGTGTGCCACAAGGGAATTTGATGCTGGGGGAGTGCAGTCAATAATTTTATGTATCTATATATATATATATATATGTTTGCATGTGTAGTGTATTTTAGTTATTATAGTTGTACATTTAGTTATGTTACATGCAATTCTACTATTTAGCTATCACAATTTTACATACGTGTATATATATGTATATATATGTATATATATTAACCATGATGTAATAATGTAGAATAAGGGGTGGAATGTCATGGTTTTGTAATTTTGTAATTTTGCTATCAGTATTCCACATCATAACATCATGTCAAGTATGGATACTTCTGTTGAATGTGCAGTCCACAGAAGAAGACTACATATCCCAGAGAACAACAGGAGTAACAATAAGTCACGGGACCAGGACTCTATATAATCTCGTTCCCAGGCTGGAGTGCCCTCCTTCTTCTCTCGAACTTCTCGGAGAGTGGGAAGCGTTCCAGCCGTGTCGCCTAGAGTTCACAGTAGGCCTCTCGGTTTTCGGAGACTCTCTCTCTCTGTTTCGTTCGATTTTGTTAGCCTTAATTATATTATATTGTGTTATCTTGTATTTCGATATCATATTTAGTAAAATAAGTTTTTCCTCCTTAGATTGTCGCTGTTTTATCCCACTCCCCTTTTCCCCCTCCTTTCCGGGCCCCGGGGGGGGGGCGTGGGGTGGCTTCCCCTGTCCCGGGCATAGGTAAATCTAAGTAACCCGTGACAGACACGAATCCTATGGTTAGATCCCGTGGAAGCGCCTGGGGGGCGATGTTGAATGCAGCTGCTGTTTATCCTGCGGTGAGACCGTGGAAGACCGTGGGACTTTGGGCCTGGCTATATACAAAGGGTGCGAGGACGTACCAGAAAAAACATGGAATCCATCATTAAGGTAGTATTACGAGTTTGTAAAACTCATTGCGGTAGGAATGCTCCTTCTAAGAAGGAGATTGCTGCAGTTATTTCTTGTTTGCAGAAAGCTCAGCTTTCACCCTCCCCTAGTAATCTACTTGATTCGGAGCAGTGGGAATCTTTCACCGCTGCCCTGCTCCAAAGAGCAATGCACGAGTATAAAGCGGAGGAATTAAAAACCTGGGGTTTGGTCCTGGGTGTGCTCAAAGTGGCTAAGGAGGAGAGTAAATCGTTTGCTCCAGGTAATGCTTTGCTGGGGCCGGGGAACCGAGGGTTGGAGTCGGGGAGCGCACTTCTTTGCAGACCCCCGGAGGGAGAACAATGGCTTAAGATGGCGACGACCACCCTGACTGCCCCCCCAACTCCACATGTGCAGCAGTTAAGAGATAAGCGGCAGGACAGCGAACAACAATCTACAACAACAATCTACGGTACCCTTATCAGAACGTAACCTCGCAACAAAGTATCCTGCATTCCTTCGCCCATCCTTGGGGGTGGGGAGGGGGTGTGAACAGTGGTGAGAAAGAAGCCAATCCACATCAGCGGGGGCGGAGGCGGAGGCGGCCCCGGTCATCACAACCCTTCCCCAGAGGGGGTGGGTTGCACGTTCGGCTCTACCCTGGGGGGAGGGGAGGATTATAGTAACAGAGTCACGGATTGATCAGAGATAAGGGAGGCATTCCCTGTTATCGTTATGACCCGGGCTCCAGTGGAATCTCCGAAGCTGAAACAAGACCAGCTGACGAGCGAGCCACAGCAGCCCGAGACGGCGTCAGAAAAACAGCCGCTTACAACTTTGAGAAGTCTTGTTTTATCTATGTTTTTGTTTGTTGTGGTTGTGGGTTGTGATTGATATATCTGTTAAAACTGCACAATCTGGTTCAGAGTTTTTTCAGGTCATCTTGGACTAATGGTACTCCCTTCACAGTGAAAACCATTCCTTCTGATCTTTTCTTTCCAAACTGATTATGATTTGCATGTAATTCCTCCACAGTGATTCCAAATTCCTAACAAATTGGGAAATGAGCCAAGGGATCCATCTAATATCTGTTAGTTGTGGTCACAAAAGAAATCTATCATAAAGACCTTTGCACTGATGTTTTTCAGTGTTAGCACCAGCCCAGTGTTATCGATGAAAACTATATTAATTAAGAAAAAAAAAAAAAAAAAAGAAAGAAAGAAAGAGGGAATGGAGATGGCACTTCCAGCAGGAAGGTTTGCTAAAATGACATATGTATTGAACCTTTTAAATCAAGGATGTGATGATGGGCAACAACCAGTAGCCCTCACTTCATTTCAGTTAACGAGGAAAGAGTGAAAATTCATGGAAAAAAATATGATAATATTAAAGAATTTGGAATCAGGTCAATGGGAAGGCCCATTCCTGATGACAACTTGGAGGAGAGGAAGAATGCTTAGGATAAACTGTATTGGTTATTGTCACTGTCTTTGTGATTGTTAAATGTTTATGGTATATGAAAGTATAAATGCAAATGGTATATGGAACTGTTAATGTTATAGGGATGTGTAAACATGAATGCGATATGGAAGTGGAATTATTAATGTTACATGGAAGTGTAATTGAGGGTACGAGTAGTGGAATTGTGAAAAACAAAAAACAGGAAAAAGGTTACAGAAGAACAGTGAGTTAAAATATTGAATGTGATCTGCTCTAGCCAGAGAAGTGCCAGCAAGAGAACGCAAACCCCCGTGCTGCCCCCCTCACTGCCTACCCCCCCCCCATCCTCCACAGCTTGTGAAAGTAAACAAATCGTTACTTCCAAATGGGGACAAAAGCAAAACATTCTGAGTGCTCCTGTCCCTAGTTTAGTGTTAACCACTGCCCCTTCTGGGAACCGTATTACAGAAAAAGTAAGAGTTTCTCCCTCTTTGTCTGCAGAGCTGTTTGCACCTCTGAAGGTCTCTTGCTAGTCCGAGCAAGAATGTCTTCATTTTCTCCCAATAATATACACATTTAGGGAACTAGGGTAGGGTACTTGGACAAATTTGTTGATGGAGCTTGGAAATTGTATGGAGGGGGAGTTGTGGTGGTGGAGTTGGGAGGAACGTTGGCAGCTGTACTGGAGCGGAATCTGAAGACCCCAGGATGAGTTTTGCCCCCAGCGGGCTGAATGCAACGTGCACACATTGGAGCAAAGACCTTTGTTTTCTGATAGGTAGGGGTGCATCTCACTTTGGATTGCATCAAGAATTACTACCAATTGATGATTTTTGTAACAATAGTAGGTCAACAAGAAAAAGCTTACCAATTAAAATAAAATAAAATAAAATAAAATAAAATAAAATAAAATAAAATAAAATAAAATAAAATAAAATAAAATAAAATAAAATAAAGGGTGGGGGGGTGGGGGGGGGGGGGAGCTAAGGGTAAAGCAAGTAACAATAGGAATAAGTAACTATAGCTGTAAATAACTTTCTGTGAGTAGTTTGTATTGTAGAGAAATCTAATATAGTGGTTTGTTCTGCTTTATGAGCAGGTGTTTCACCTGGGCTCTGTATCATGCTCTGGCCACGCAGATATGGAGTACATGTGAAAAAACCCTGCACAGGAGAGAGTCTGTGATGGGTGAGAAAGGCAAAGTGCATTTTTAAGCAGGGGACGCCCTGCAGGCACTGCCTATCACATCCACCGCTATTGTGTTTTTTCTCTCTCCTTTTGGTGGTTTGACACCTCATAGTTGTCGATAAGTAATAATACATTAGCTTAGAAATTTCCATTTATAGAATTGTCTAAAATGAATGCTAGAATGAGTGTGTATATGTCTGCTCAAAAAATTATGACCTTACATGTAACCTTATGTTTAGTGCATTATCAGTCAAGGTTTTGATTGAGTGATGATGATTATGTTAACATTTAAGTCCCCTGCAGCTCAGCGACACTGGGCCACTGCCATCGCGGTCCTTGGTGTGCCGCAACACATCAAGACAGACAATGGCTCGTGCCACATCTCGCGATCTACTCAAGAATGGCTCGAGCGTTGGGGAATATCTCACTCGACAGGCATCCCTGGGAATTCCCAGGAACAAGCAATTTTGGAGAGGGCCAACCATCTCCTGAAGGACAAGATATGTGTCCTTGGGGAGGGGGAAGGTTACAGAGGTAGGATTCCGGTAGCCCAGCAGGCAGAAGTATTGGCATAGCACATTATGCAATCAATCATTTTGAATGAAGAGGTTATGCCACAGTAAAGGATAGAGAATCGGGAAAAATTTTATGGGTCCTGTCAAGAAAAATAAAACCTGATACAGTGATCACCCAAAAGGGCTGTCTGGGAGAAACGGAAAACTAATTGAAAGCTGAGTACTTTTCTTTCAGGCATGCTGTTTTACAGAATAGGGCTGCAATAGATTTCCTGCTGCTGACTCAAGGGCACAGGTGCAAGGAATTTGAAGGGTTGCTTACAACATATGATGGAAAGAGTGTTTAATGAGAAAATGGAGTTCCAGCGGATATACAAGAAGCTTTGAGCAGAAGGATGAACTGAATAATATAATCAAAGATGCCTTGGACATACTGATTAGAACACCACTAACATTGTTAGACATTGCACCACTTATCTCTGCATGCTTTGCAACCTGTATTCCTCACTTTATAGATAATCTGTGACAAAGTTTAAATTATATAAGGACTAACACTTTTATATATTAGGATTAGGATCGGCGCTTGCGTTGTAACGGGTCATGGTTTTGTTAAGCATGGGGAGGGGGAGATGTTGTATTAGGTGTGCAGGAACACCCGGGATGTAATGCGATAGGCCCTCCCCTGCTCGGTTATGCATATGTAGAAGGGGTGTATACGAAGTAGACAGTGGCTTATTTAAACCGTTAACACGCATAATAAAATGCCATTTAGCTATTCACCATGTTGGTGTGAACGTGTAGTTAAATGGTCCCCGGCTGGACCAGGTCGGATTCGTGAAGGCTTAACGCTAGAATCCTGACGTGAAATGAACCACAAGTAACACGTGGGGGCCCGCAATGTCATGGGATTTCACTCTTGAACACCTGTGGGACCCCGAGAAACTAAGCCAGTATTTGAGTCAGGGATGGTGCAGCCTAGATAGGTCTAAGGGGGTACTACTTATTTGGGGCTTGGCTTGTGCTTACCATGCTCTATATAACACTATTCTGGAAAAAGAGAGTTTCCAAGCTGAGGTTCAAGCCAAAAAGGGAAATCCCCATGTCAATTCTGATCAGTCACAGGAGGCACCAGTAACAATATCAGTTGCCCCTATGGAAGGCAAGAAATGGAAATGGGTGTCCTCACGTCTAGAACGGAAAAAAGAAGCAGAGGAGGAGGCAGCAGAAGATCCAGGTGACGGGTCTGGATCAGCACCGAGAAAGGCAAAAGGAAAAGTTAAGAGGCACGAAGAAGAGAATGATGAGGTGAAATCTCTATTACTGTTTGTTGACCCCTGAAGATGACTGAAATCCAAGGCACAAGAAAGACTTTACACGGCGCCAGAAGGAATCTCTTGTTACCTGGTTGCTTCACTATTGGGACAGCTGGGCTGGTAGCTTGTTTCTAGATGGTAACAAAGCTTGTCAATTAGGAGGCATTTCCAGAGACCAACTATTGACAGAGGGATGAACAGATGTATGAATGGTGCTGCCACCATCTGGGAGCAAATGTTAGTGGCTGTGTGGGCAAAGCTTCCCTTCAAAGTCATTCTGAAGCCTCTGATGAAAAAGTGGGATACAATTGAAAAAGGCATTCGGTACTTGAGGGAAATAGCTGTGGTGGAAATGTTGTATAACCCTAATTTTGATCCTAGCTACCTCTGCCAAGAACATGACCCTGAGAGAGTGAGGACGACATATGGCAGAAACTCACCAAAACAGCACCAGAAAGGTATGCCATTACTTTAGCAGCAATGTTTCAAAGGTACAAGGAACAAGATAGACCCCCAGTTTTCTAATTGGTTCTTACACTGCAAAACATTGAACAGCAATTACCTCCAACCCACGTCTCCATTTCAGCCATCTCAGAAGTAACAAACAGACTGTATGAAGTGGAAGAGCTAGTGTCTCAGTTCATTAATCGTGATGATCCCGTAATAGTATCAGAAGCAACTAATGAAGGTCAATCCCCGTACGGGCCACCATGTCTAATGAAGGAACTGATCAAAATATTCCAGTCCTACTCCTCCCCTTTATCATTAAAAACTCGGCTATTAGACACACATGCTTTCCAGCTCGAGCAAGGAACAACAGTATGATTACACCGTGTGTTTCCATGTGGCGCTACCTACGTGATCACAGAGAAGACATGAGGAAGTGGCATGACCAGCCTACTCCTGTACTACGAGCACGGGTGAGGGAACTACAAAACAGACCAACCACCAGTACAGCTGCTCCAGTTATCACAGGTAACCAATAGAGGGGCCCTGCCCTCAATCATGGGGGGAGAGGGATAATATTATTGGACTGTGTGGATTCGATGGCCTGGCACATCAGAACCACAGGAATAAAAGGCGCTGGTGGATACCGATGCACAGTGCACCCTTAATGCCCTCCAGTCATGAAGGGACAGAATCAATCCATATTTCTGGAGTGAATGGGGGCTCTCAAGAATTGACTGTGCTGGAGGCTGAAATAAGCCTCACTGGCAAAGACTGGCAAAAGCATCCTATTGTGACTGGCCTAGGGGCCAGATTACCTCAGAAGGGGGCATTTCAAGGATCCTAAAGGATATCGATGGGCCTTTGGGATAGCTGCTGTAGATACGGACAACATTACGCAGCTGTCTGTTTTGCCTGGCCTGTCAGAGGACCCGTCTGTTGTGGGGCTGCTACGAGTAAAAGAGCAGCAGGTACCGATTGCTACAAAGACAGTGCACAGACGGCAGTATCGCACCAACAGGGATTCCTTGCTCCCCATTCATGATTTGATTCTCCAGTTGGCCTTTTTGTTAGGAAAGATCTATTAGCTGTGTATTTCTACATAGTTCAGCATTTTTATTTTTTTTCGGACTGAAAGTTGTAGATTAATAGTCAAGTACGTCACTCTTTCAGCCAAGAGTTGGGACATAGAATCCTATTGCCCTCATGTAATCACTACGCAAACAGGAAACAGTGAGATTCATTGAGATATTTAGTCTGAACTCTTCCAGTGGGGTCATGACTGAATGAGTTCCAAACTTGTGCTGAATGTCATTGCTGAATTCCTTTCCTTCCCATTCAGTACTGTAGCCAACTAGAATAAAAAACAGCAAAGTTCAGATGGGGATAATCCAGGGTGGAAACCAGGACAAAGTGGAGGCAACAAATGGTATATTGTTCATATCAAATCTATGCAGTTCTTAGAGCATCAGCAGTAAGAAATTTGGATGAGATTAAATTTCTGTAGCTGTAGTAACCGTTTTGAAAATGGTCCTCAGAGATCCCTAGCTGGAAAGCACTGGGCCTATTCATCCTATTTTAAATCTATGGGAAGAAATTATTCTGAGTGTTGAAAGAGTGTAAAAATAAAATATTTATAGTTTATTCACCTCCTTTTAAAGTACTTTCAGATGTGGTCTGTGATACTACCTTAGATTTCTTTGTATATTTAAATAAGGGTGGTTTGATGCTGGCACAATCACCTTAAAAGACTCTTCAAGATAATTTGCCTCTGCCTTAGAAATCTATCAAAAATGCCAAGAATTAAACTGTAGGATTAGGAAGCCTGCCATTTCTAAGATTTGTGGTACTAGCAATTGACTTACATTTTGCCTTGGTGGAGAACAGGCTGTGCATGGATACACACATGATTTCTCTAATTGTTTGTTAAGGAAAGAATTTCCTCAGCCTTTGCGAAAGCCAGCCTAAGTATCAAAATGGACCTCAGGAGCAGCAGTTACTGGTTACTGAATGCCTTTAATGCTTGTGGTGCTTTACAAAGTTCAACTTGCTGAGTATCATACTGCTTTCACATTATATTTAATGCAAATTTTGGGAACCCATTGCTGGTGGCAATGGAACAGAAAGGTATGGGGTAAGGGCACAGTAGGTTTTGTATTCAGACACCTGTGATGCAATCCACAGACATATAGTAGGTATTGAACTGTCTTGCTAACACAGTATTCCTTGGCAATATGATTGATGGTTGGACTTGATCTTTTGAGGTCTTTTCCAACCTTAATGATTCTTTAATTCTGTGAATACTGAAGACTTCTTTTCAGTATGGCTAGGAAAACACTGGCTAAGTTGTTTGGTTTGCATATATGAAGTTGGGACTGCCAATGGCACAGCTGTGTCATTAGAAAGGGTGGCAGGAATACCCTGAACACGTCTACTCCCTTTCTGTCTTCTTCATCTCAACTCATGCTCCCTATGACACTAACAGACAAGACTTAGCAGGCTGATGGCTGGATGGTTGGATTAGATGATCTTAGTGCTCTTTTCCAACCTTAACGCTTCTGTGATTCTGTAGATATGCCATACAAGTCTTACCATTATATTAAATTTAGCTAGAGATTGTTGGGAATTAACATTTTTGCCTGAAATTTCTCAGAGAATCCCTTGTGCAGGGCCAACGAAAGACAATGTGCTCAATGGGATTTCAGCAATCTAATGAAAGAATGGGAGGTAGTTGTTTGAAGAGTTACTTTGCTCTGTCAAAAAGCTGTACTAAGACTATATCTAAAACTATGGGATGCACATAAGAATGTACCCTACCTCTCTGCCTAGGACTGGTCTACATAGGGAGTCAGAAAAAGATGAGCAGGAAGACAATACCGTGAGTATTGATTTGCCTGCTTAAATTGGCAGGCATTTCAAGTGTAGACATCAACCCATCTCTCATAACAAGGATGGCAAGCTTCTCTCTACGAGACTACCTTACAGGGACATGTCTTTGACTGGGCTGATTTTGCCTTCTGAATTTTACTCCACAAAAGAATTTCAACGGGTAAAAGTTGAAATGACTGCAATGCTCGTTTATACAGTGGTGTATCCATACACCCATGTTGACATTTCTGTCTTCAAGGTTATTGTGAGATGGGAATCACCAATTATATAATTATTTGAAAGAACGAGGTGGAATGGACAGTGCCTGATAATATATTATTTATTATACCTTATATTTATTCTGCCTTGACTTCATACTTTGTGCTTTTTCCAGTGAAAGGAAAAGCTGAAGAATCAGTTGAAGAGTGAGCCTGGGGAAGGTGGGGTGAAAAAAGCAGATCACACTGAAGCAAAAGTGAACTTTAATAAATGATTTCAGTAAAAAACACGCTAGGAAGGTTTGTTCTGTGATATATGTGTCCACAGCAGTCAGATCTCCCTGTACATAACTTTAGATATACCAATCAATTGCCATTCATTTAATCTCTTTCTAGCAGAAAACTGAACAACAGTAACAACAACAAAAAGAACCTAAGCGAAACAAACTACAAAGGAGGCCAGAATGAATGCCTTCTAAACTGAGTATCACTGAAAGTTTTTCTTTCTTGGCTACAATGTGATATTTTTCTCCACGTTTTCTGCTCCGATTAAAAACACTTTCATCTTCTGTGATGTTAGCAGTGCGTGGGCCTGTAGAAAAGCATGCACACAAATGAAGACTAAAGCTGCATCTCTGCTCAGCAGTGCTGGCAGTTTACCATCAGTCTTGTCTCTGTGTAACACAGAGAGAGAAACAAGAAATGATGCATTGTCTCGGCTGTTCAAGGCATATCATAGAATCATAGAATTGCCTGGGTTGAAAAGGACCATAATGATTATCAATTTTCAACTCTGTGCATGGTCGCCAGCCACAAGAGCAGGCTGGCCAGAGCTACATCCAGCCTGGCCTTGGCCAAAATATGGGCAATTAATATTCTCACTAAGCTGCAGCTTCACTGCTGAGTTTCCTGATGTCATGTGAAAGTGTCTAAATTATACCCTATGGAGTGCACTGGAACGCTGCAGTATTGCCTGTAGTTTGCCTTATCTGTCAGTTCATACATGAGGCAAGTGGGATTTGAAGAACAAAACTTTTGTTCTTTTATGTTGTGGGACACCCACCCCATCCCTGGTAATCAGTGAATAAACTACAAAAAGGATCAGGCTTGTCTAGAAGGCACTCCTATATATCTGCTGTTAGAGAGCTCAGCCATAAAGCAGAAAAGCAGCTTCTAACATCTCTCCAGCCTCCCAAGAGAGCACTTGCTCAAAGTTGTAATTTAATTGTTTTCCTCTTAGACAAAGCTGATTTAAGAAAAGAATAGATTGGCTGGACTAAAATTTTCGAGTTGCCTAGAGCTTCTTTAATATATTTCTGTCTGCAGACTAACATTTATGATTGCTAAAGGCACAGCTAAACATTTAGGAATGGGGAGCACAACCTGACAGGAAAAGGCACAAGAAAGCACCTACATGGCACGGTGGATGAGCTGTTCATTCACTGTTTTCAGGGCTACTGAGCTAACAGGAAAAGAGTGCTAATGACTGCACATACATGGTGCTTATGACTAGCAGCTGATAATATTTGCCAACCCAAAGCTGTACCAATGAAGACACATCTCCGGAAGTGATTCACAGATGTAATTTGCAGTGATTTAAAGACTTAACTTAAAGAACTTAATGCTTTGTTGCTGTTGTTGTTGTTGTTTATTTGTTTATTTGTTTATTTTATAAAAGAAAAAATAGAAATATTTTAAGTATATGAAATATTTTAGCAAAGAGAAAGTACTGGGTACTAAAGGACGCTTTAGCCTAGCAGAGAAACACATTGCAAGAAGGAGCAGAATGCAGTGACAGCCAGGCTAGCACTGATAGCCAACATGTTTTTAACAGTAGGGGCTATTAGTCACTGCAATAAACAAGCAAGGGAAGCTGCATGTTCCCTATTTCTCAGTAATGTCAAATCGCCTGAACATTTTGCTGGAAAACATGCATTTGTCACGCAGAAGTGTGAACCAGTTAGAGTGAGAGAAAAGAACTCAGAGCTAAAAAAGATTAAGAGAAGAACAATTTGTACTTCCAGTGGAAAGAAGAAGCTGTTCTGTGAAGAAAGACAATAAAGTTGCAGAGTTCAATGATATTAAAGGTCTCTTCCAAAGTAAGATTAAAGGTCTCTTCCAATCAATCCTATTCTACTATAATATTATTATATTTAAATAGTCTGTCAATGAACTTCTGGAGTTTTGCTACCAGAGGGAGCTGTGAAGACTCAAAATACCAAAACAGCATGGCCAAAATCATGTATGGGGTTATCTGGGAAAACAGTGTGGAAGCAATAGTGAACTTTGACTTTGGGCTAAGACAAATAGTGTCATCAGTACGGAAGACCCTGACCATTCAAACGGAAAGTGTCTTATTTGACAGACTAGGTGACCTCTAAGGGTCCCTTTCAACTCAAATGATTCTAAGGTTCTACAATTCTATGATGGTGAATTCAGAAAGCTAGTAAAAGTCAGAAGTGGGGAGAGAGAGACCAGAGGTGTGCAAGGGATGATCCTTTTGCTTCAGATGCCACAACACCTTGCTAACATCACATGCTGAGAAGTCTTTTGCCCTCATTCCAATCAGGGCAGCCTCCTGACTGCTTGCACTGATAGCTCATAAAAGCTATATCCACTTGTGAGAGTTTAAGGATTCCTTCTGATTTGAGTCTGAACAGAACTGAGGAATCGACAGCTTTGCAGTGTGTTTGTGTCAGACATGGTGGGGAAGAGTTAAGGCATTCAAACGTTTGTGTTTTTTATAACTTTTAAAGAAAAAAATCAAAATACTACTAGAAAAAAACATAATAGAAACTAAGGAAGACTTAGCTATACATTCAACATATCATCTCATACATACAAACATACTCATATCTTCAACATAGCACAATTATTCCTAAAGGTCTTTTCCTCTGTATTTCCTGTGGAATTCTAAGCACAGTTTTCTATCAGATTTCTCATAAGCAACCAAAACCATTTCCAGTTAGCCTCAAAGTCCATCAGTTCTAATGCTCATGAGTGTTATACCAGCACACTGTTTGTTTTCTTCTTCCACAGAGCCATCATGTCACATTTTACTTCACATTAAATCATGGAGATGAAAAATGAGTGTTCTTGTGGATTAACACAGGACTTAGCCCCAGGAAATGTTGGTTCTTTTCTCATCGTGGTCACATATGCAGCAAACACATCATAAGCCTCTTGATCTATCTGGAATCAGATTTGCTGGCAAAATGGCAAAAAAACCTTCAGGTCTCATTTCTCTATTTGTATCACAAAGCAATCATGGTATTCTAATCCCTTGGGGAATCTGAGGGTAGCCATTCACCCCAATACCCAGATTATGCTTATACTTAGTGAGTGTTATATAAGAATCAGGAGAGAAACACTAATCATACATGAGATAAACAAGTAGCAAATGGATTATAAGAGAGTAATTCCATGTACAGCATAGTCTAATAAAATTAACATTTGAGTGGTTGGAGATAGAGAGCCTTTGGGGATGAGAGCATTGGAAACAACGAAATATTGTAGAGATTCCTTGGAGTTGAGAAATAAAACAAAACAAACTCAGTTTGAATTATAAATGATAGAAGCAGAAAGAAAATTGGTCTGCCTCTGTGCCAGACTTCATTAAATATTGGCCATAGCAGTATATAAAGCCACAGAAAGGTAAAGTAAATGCAAAGTACTGAATGAGAGAAATGACGTTTTACCATATGCACCATCACAAGAAGTAATTTCCTGCCTTCAGGGGTAATGAGAGAAATGACATCTTGACTTCAGATGTTTCTGTCTAGACAAGAAAAGTAGACCTGTGGAAGGAGGGAGAGATTTCCTGAAGTTGAGGATCAACCACTGTGAGACTGAGGGTGACTCTGTAGTGAAGGGATGTGGATAAGATCTGTGGATGTCAGAAGCTCTCACAAGCTTGTCCAGTCAGCAGTGTGGTTCTTACTCTTTTTATTTTTATTTCCAGTACAATCCACTTGGAGAAGAGCAGGATTCACAGAGTTATCAAAGTTGGCCATTAGATTGATTGTGCAAGGACATTTCATGAAGGCTACACGGAACTTGTCTCCTGCATTCTCTACAAGCCAAGGTGCTGTCTTGAAATGCAGAAATCCCTTCTATCAAAAGTGGAAGACATCAAATATTGATTCTTTTCCATATTAAAAGTAAAACACCATTTGATATCCTGGAGGAAAAGGAGAGTTGATAAGAAAATGCAAGTTCCTGCCTCCTGTTAAGATTTAAAGATAGGGAAGGACAGGTTCTCATTTCAGCCAGTGCCCATACCATTAAACCAATGATCAATCTGTGTGTCTCCCTAGGCTTCCTTTCCAGAAGACAAATCTATGAAACAAAGAAACTTTCCTATTACCATATTTCATTAAAATATAACTGTCTGGAAGAAAAAAATCAAGAAATCACGTTTATCCATCAGAGCAGAACTGACTAATCGTGGAGGTGGAACCTAGAGCAGAAAAAGAATGTGTGGCCCTGTGCAAAACTGCTACATCCTGCTCTGCTTTTGTGTGGTTCATATTGGTTGAATACTTTTCATCTTGCAGTAGGTATGACTTTAATTTTATGGAAGACCTTATGAGAACTGGACTGGCTTCGGGGCTCATGGCATTTTCCCCAGCTAAAAGTAAATGTTTTCTGGGTTGTTTACTAATGCACTTGACTTGCTCTTATTGAGTAAAGGTGGGATCCCAGGATGCCCTGTTCATACAATGACTCCTTTGCTGAAGGCATTCTTGGCTAGTTAGAAGAATAAGCTCACTGAGGGATGGGCAACTGCAAATCATCTGTGCCTTTAAGAAGTTTCCTTACTGACTGTGTTGCTAAATATCCTAATGGAAATCTGTAAGTTCATGCTCCCTACTGAGACATCTCTGCTTCTGCACAGAAGGAAAAAAATGCATGAGTTGATGAAAATATATTAATCTCTTAATAATGCAGAGAGAGGTAAAACTATTCCTGATCTACCATAACATACCCCAGGAGTCTGGAATATTAGAATCTGATTTTGTGTATATACCCAGTGATGCATTTATTTTGATCAAGACATTATTGTGACAATGCCCCTTGATAACGTGTTCTCCTGTTGGCCATGCTTCTTTTGATGCAGCCCAGGATATGGTTAACTTTCTGTGCTGTGAGAGCACACTGCTGGCTCATGTTCAGCTTCCCACCAACAGTAACCCCAGGTATTTTTTGTCAGGACTTTGCTCAATCCTTTCCTCCACCAGTTTGTACTGGTAATGGGGGTTGCCTTGATCCAGGTGCAAGATGTTACATTTGGATTTGTTGACCCTCATGAGGTTCACCTGGGCCCACTGCTCAGAACTGTCATGGTCCCTCTAGATGGCATCCAGTCTGAGGTATCTTTGCTTACAGTCAAACATGTTAGCAACCTTGACCTTCAACTTGGAGCAATCAAACACTGTAACTACTTCTGAAAGTACATGTGAAGTGTTGCCTTCAAACCCATCACTGAGCCTTTGTCCATTCTGTTATTGCTCTAAGATATTTTCAATAAGAATGCCTCTGCAGAAGAGGAAGAAATATTTCAACCTCTTCCTCTGCATTCTGAATTTGGTCTTTTCCTTCCTTAGACTGCTTGATAAGACAGAAAATCTCTAAGCTGGATTACTTTGAGTTGTGAGTCAGCCCACAACATAAATACAGCTGGAGAGTATACAGATGACTCTGCTCATTGCAGTGGTGCAATTTCCCATTACTTCTAATTAAAGCTTCCTCTTAAGAAATCCTACTATCTGAAGAGCTACAAGCTCGTGTTCTTATTACTACAAAAGGACAGTAGTGTGGGTGAGGGCTGCCCCATTCCTACTGAATACATTCAATCAGGCATTTCCCTTCCACTGAAAGCTTGATCCAGGATCTTGCCTTGTTCATGTGCACGGTGCTTTCTCACTTCATTGTGTACATAGTGCTTTCTCACTTCATTGTGTGCACGGTGATTTCTCAAATAAGACATGATTTGCAGCATTTCCTTTCCAAAAAGAATTGAAGGGGGGGAATAAAGTGGGGAGGAGAGAGATAGATTACAGCTGTATCTGCTGATACATCTTTGCCTCATAGCAGGAAATAATCAAACACTTGTCTTAGTTCCTGGTGTTGTGCAAAGAGGAGCTCCTCATGAAAGATGAATTTCTTCCTCAAGTTCTATTGATCACAATACCGGTCTGTTTATCAGTTTTCTGTTTTGGACCCCTCACTGTAAGAAAGATATTGAGGCCCTAAATCTTGTCCAGTGAAAGGCAACAAAGCAGTGAAGGATCTGGAGCATGTCTTATGAGGAGTGGCTGAGGGAACTATGAATGTTTAGTCTGAGGAAGAAGAGCCACATAGGAGATCTAATTGCTCCCTACAACTTCCTGAAAAGAGGTTGTAGCAAGATGGGGATCTACCTCTTCTCCCAGGTAACAGTGATAGGATGAGAAGTCATGGCCTCAAACTCTGTCAGTGATGATCAGGTTGGACATCAGGAAAAAATTATTCTCAGAAAGAGTGTTGAGGTATTGGAATAAGCTGCCCATGGAGACACCATATCTGGAGGTGTTCAGAAACACGCAGATGAGGCGCAGGCAGGCATGGTTTTGTGGGAATGGTGGTGATGGGCTGATGGTTGGACTAGATGATCTTAGTGGTCTTTCCAACCTTAATGATTCCATGATCCAGTGATTCTGTGATACATGTGTTATAAAGCCAAACATTCTTATTCTCTCTCCCTTTGACACAGAGATATCAGACCCATACATGTCATACACTCTACACAATTGCCCCTTTTCCAGTCTACTGGTACCTGGGGAAAAAATCCCCACCATCTCTGACCGCATCAGACACGATTCTGAGACTCCTGAAAGCAACTACAAATCTTGATGTCTTCTTTGTGATGTATTTCTTAGGCCTGGGATTGCAGATGGTCACTTCCGCCAAACTGCACCAGCTGTACCTTCCTCTCTCTATTAGGGTTAAGGTGGGCAAAATTAATCTGGGCAGTTCTTTTTTTTTTTTTTGAGAACCAAAGCAATAATATTTTTGTTTATTTATTTATTGCTTACATTCCACTGAATGCAGCAAGAATATTCAGAAATATAAGTGTGAGGTGCCACTTCTCTCTTGCTAGTGTAAAAGCAGATCAAACCTCTGCAAATCAGGAACAAAAAGAGACAGATTTTGCAGAGCACTCCATAGCTGGGACTGCAGGAGGGCTTAGCCTGCTGTGCATATCAAAGTTTCTCTTGTATGCCTGGTCTCACTGCAGCTTTAAGAAATTCCCGAGGAGGGGAGCTGCCTTAATAGCAAGTTGTACCACTTTTAAAGCTGCGTTTGTATCGCTCACACAGCAAGAGCTCTTGTCACATGGAAGCCATCGAATGAAAACACTGACATGGCAAGAGAATAAGGTGAGATAATGAAATGAGAAATTAAGAGCATGAAAAATAAATGCTCTAGAAAAGCTGACACTTCATAACACTTCAAGTGAACACTTATCTGTATTTCAAAGTCGACTGATAAGAAATTATTTGCTTTTCTTATGTAACAGAAATAGATAAAGAATTCTGTTTGGACAGGAAAAGATTCCACTAGGCTGCAATTTACGTATGAATGCTCAATATTTAAGGAAATTGCTTCTGTTACTTTGTCTTCTGGCATAAATTTATGTTAAAGAGGGATTCATTAGAAAAAAACCATGCAGCACATGAGCTCATCTCAAATCATCCTGATCTCTCCAGGCAGGTGTTTTGCATCCTATTAGGAGATGGCACATTGAACTGCAGGAAGCTTACCACATGGATTGTGTTGTACTCCCCTAAAAACACAGCACAAAGATCTCACCCCTCCCCCTCGAAACAAGTTTCCATTTGCTGTACATGCACTCACTGTGTAGATAGTCATTCGAGCTACCAGGCATGTAGTTGTCCAGAGATTAATGACTTGAACAAGGCTTGTGAAGGGCTTGGAGAATATGCCCCACAAGGAGCAACTGAAGGAACTAGGGCTGTTTATTCTGGGGAAAAGGAGTCTGACGGGAGACCTTATTGCTCTCTGCCAATATCTGAAAGGTGCTTCCAGCGAGAGCAGGGTTGATCTCTTCTCACTGGTGGGTGACAGGACGAGAGAAAATGGCCTCAAGGAGCACCAGGGTAAGTTTAGGTTGGATATCAGGAAAAGCTTCTTTACAGAAAGGGTTATTAAGCACTGGAATAGGCTCCCCAGGGAGGTGGTTGAGTCCCCATCTGTCACGGTTTTAACGAGAAATCCACCTGCATCCGTGACAGGGGCCGTGGGCCCCGCAGGGGCCCTATGCCGAAAAGAAAGAAAAAAAAAAATTAATTAGGAAAAGAAAACAGTGGCAACGATCTAAGGAGGCACACTTATTTACTAAATACTATATCGAAATACAGGATAACACAATATAATACAATATAATTGAAAATTGAGCTAACGAATCAAGCAAAATAGGAGAGAGGATGAGTCCCGTAACCGAGAGGCCTACTGTGAAATCTAGGCGAGACGGCTGAAGGCTCCCACATACTCCCCTGAACGCCAGAACTCGAAAGACGTCAGTCTATTCTGCGACCGAGTTAATATAGAGTCCAGGTCCCGTGACTTATCGTGTTGTTCTCTGGGAGATGTAGTCTTCTTCTGTAAGTTGCAGATTCAGTAAAATTATTCATGCTTTATATGATGTTATGATGTGGAATACTGATAGCAAAATTACAAAATTATTAAACCATGACAGTCTGTCTGGCAGGAATAGTTATAATCTTTCGTTTTTCTCCCTCCTTGTCTGCTGAACTGTTTGTACCTTTGAAGGTCTTTTGCTAGTCCGAGCAAGAATGTCTTTATTTTCTGCCATTGGTTCCTGCTGTGTGTTCTCTATTAATGTCATACGTTTTTACCCTGTTATTTAGGGAAATTAACAGTGCTTGCTTTAAATCACACCTCTTGGATGCAGTTAACACAAAACCGTACTGTAGCTCATAGAACACGACGTATAAAGGATAGAGTATAAAGGATTTACAAAGGGCTGTGATGACGAAGTCCAGTTATGGAGTGTTTCCACATGCATTTTCACTTGAGCTGCTTGTCTTTGTATGCTTCTCAATCTGTGCACCTTGCTTCTTAGGCTGTCTACAGCAAAGCTTAAATCAAATGATGACTAACACTTTTGATATAAGATAGTAGGGTTAGAATTTGAGTTTGTTGTAGTAGGCATGAATGAACACTCGGGCTGTGACGTGACAGGACCTCCCCTGCTCTGTGATGGGCTATTATTATGCATAGCTTAAGGGGGTGTAGACGAAGTAGAGCCTGTATATAAACAAACACCACAAAAGCAATAAAAGAAGCCATTTTTCACTGTTCATGAAATTAGTGTCTGTGTGTAGTTATTAGTCTTGACCTGATAATTGGTCACTTACGCAAAGCAGAGCATGAAGAACATGTAGTCTTAGATTCTACAATAGCTGCGTGCTTCTTCGGGAGGCAAGATCGTAAAGTCATTAACGATCGTAAAGCCTTCACCCCTCACTGCAAGAAAGGCATTGAGGCTCTGGAACGTGTTCAGAAGAAGGCTACGAAGCTGGTGAGGGGTCTGGAACACAGGCCTTATGAGGTGAGGCTGAGGGAGCTGGGATTGTTCAGCCTGGAGAAGAGGAGGCTCTGGGGAGACCTTCTAGCTCTATATAACTTCCTGAAGGGAGGTTGTAGTGAGCTGGGGGTTGGCCTCTTCTCTCGTGTAATTGGTGATAGAACTAGAGGGAATGGTTTTAATCTGCGCCAGGGGAGATTCAGGATGAACATTAGGAAGTATTACTTCTCGGAAAGGGTAGTCAGGCATTGGAATGCACTGCCCAGGGAGGTGGTGGAGTCACCGACCATGGGGGTGTTCAAGAAACGTCTGGATGTTGTGTTGATGAATATGATTTAGCCGGGAAGTATTGGTAATGGTTGGACTAGATGATCTTCTAGGTCTTTTCCAACCTTGATAATTCTGTGATTCTGTGAAGAGAGCTGGTTGCTCTAAAAGAATGAAGTCTTGAGGGCACAGGAGCAGGCTGTCCCCTGAGCCGCAAAATGAGTTGGCGGGGAAGAAGACTGGCATGAATGAACAGGGAGCTATTCTTGAGGCTCCAGGAGGAAAAGAGAATCTACAGCCTGTGGAAGGAGGGATGGGCAACTGAGAATGAATACAAGGAAGTTGTTAGGATGTGTAGAGTTGAAATCAGAAAGGCAAAAGCCCTGCTAGAATTTAACCTGGCCGCTGGGGTGAAAAGGAATAAGCAAATATTTTATAAATACATTAACAGTAAGAGGAGGACAAAGGAGAATATCCACTTTTTGCTGGATGAGGCTGGGAATGTGACCACTGAGGATAAGGAAAAGGCGGAGGTTCTGAATGCCTTCTTTATGTCTGTCTTTAAAAATCAGACCAGTTATCCTCAGGGTACTCCTCTCTCTGACCTGGTAGCCTCGGCTGGGGAGCAAACTAACCTCCCTGTGATTCTGGAAGAAACAGTCAGAGACCTACTGCTCCAACTGGACTGCCACAATTCCATTAGGCCGGATGAGATCCACCCGAGAATGCTGAGGGAACTGGCGGAGGTGACAGCCGAGCTGCTTTCTATCATCTATCAGCGCTCTTTGTTGACTGGTGAGTTCCCAGAAGACTGGAGGCTCACCAACGTGACTCCCATTTACAAAGAAGGTTGTAAGGAGGATCTGGGGAACTACAGGCCTGTTAGCCTGTCCTCGGTTCCAGGGAAGGTTATGGAGCAGATTGTCTTGAGGGAGATCATGTGGCATGTGCAGGATGGCTGGGGTATCAGGCCTAGCCAGCATGGGTTCGTGAAGGGCAGGTCCTGTTTGACCAATCTGATTTCCTTCTATGATCTAGTGACCCATCTGGTGGATGAGGGAATGGCTGTTGATGTGGTTTACCTAAACTTCAGCAAAGCCTTTGACACTGTCTCCCACAGTATTCTCCTGCAGAAGCTGGCAGCTCATAGCTTGGATAGGTACACTCTTGGCTGGGTAAGGAGCTGGCTGGAGGGCCAGGCTCAGAAAGTTGTGGTGAATGGAGTTCAATTCAGCTGGCGAACGGTCACGAGTGGTGTTCCCCAGGGGTCAATGCTGGGGCCTGTCCTCTTCAACATCTTTACTGATGACCTGGATGAGGGCATTGAATGCACCCTCAGTAAGTTCGCGGATGACACCAAATTGGCTGGGAGTGTGGATCTGCCTGGGGGTAGCGAGGCCCTGCAGAGGGATCTGGACAGGCTGGAGAGCTGGGCCGAAGCCAATGGGATGAGGTTCTGAACAGTGAAGCAGAAAACAGATGCTCTGCTGGAATTCAGAATAAAGGGGGGCTACAAGGGGGATAGTTAAAGGTAGTTTACAGAAAATGATTTAGTTAGTTAGAATAACAAGGAATGGAGACAATGGGTCTGGGAGAGCAGGAAGGATGCAGATAAGGAGTGAGAACTCCCTGAGACACCTGGCAAGGAGGGGATTAGGTGTTGTAAATATCAAAAGAGGAGTTGCATCTCCCTGACAAGATGGGCGATAACAAGAGGGGGTCTGCATGATAAAGAATATGTATCAGAATTACGGGAAATCAATGACTATGCATGAGGTGTACCTATATCTGTATCACGGTTTTACAAGTCGGTGTGCAAGTTTGGAGGAGCTATCCCCCTTGCACCCAGCGCTGTGCAACGCTGGAATAAACATACCTGCTTTATAACCCATCTCTGGATTATAGAGTTTGATTCCGCAAGTCATTTTGGCGACCACGAAGGGACCCTCTCTGTTTGGCTGCAGGACCGGCTGAGAGGGGGGACACCTTTGGCGCGCCCCGAAATTTCTCGGAAGGACTCCCTTCCCTCATCCGATCACTGCGGGAGCAGACAAGGACCCTCTATCGGCGGATAAGGTATGTTTAATGGGTAAAGGGGAATCCGTAAGTCGTGAGGAGACGTCCTACGCGGGAGGTGTGAGCTGTCAAGCTCTTCCCTTTGGTAAAGGGCCCGGGTGGTTGGTTGTGTAATCACGATCAGAGGCCGTGTACATCGTGGGTTCGAGTCCCACTGAAGCGGTCTCTGAGCCGTTTCAATTGTGGGTTTAAGTCCCACTGAAGCGGTCTGAGCTGTTCTAATTCTGGGTTTGGGTCCCACTAAGGCAGTTTCAGCTGTGGGTTCGAGTCCCACCGGGATTACCATGCGTGAACGAGGAGAGCTATTTTTGCTCCCCCTTAAGGGGTTGGTTGGTGACGAAGTAACCTGGGTTTTCCTAGCTGTATTAGCAGGAATTGTTGTATTTGGCCATTATTGACATCTCTTATTAGCATTTGTTACTGTAAGTGTTGAACCAACAACTTTGATATTTTCTGAGAAATGTTGTACCTTGAACTGTGTAAAGACCGGTCTTGTGTGAGTGTGGTTGTGAGTGAGACGCAGCACAGCTGCGGGGCGAGTTAGGAGTCCTGACCCGCGGTTCCATCCTCCCGCGAGGGAAACAGCCGGGGACGGACGAAGCGAAAGGCCTCTGTGTTCTATATGTTGCGATGTTTTTGTATTTGTTACGATGTTTTTGTCTTATTAATTGTTGTTAGTATTGTGGCAATTGTAACGCACATAATAGTGAAGTGCATATGGAGTCGGGTGGGGGAAAAAGCCCACAGAAGGCAAACCACAATTAGTATCGAGACCCTGTTGCTTTTGTTGTAGAAAATAATGCGGTTTAAATGTGACAATGATCCAGATTAGAGAAACAATAGGGTTGTGTTACCTCCGCTTTAACATGTTAACTTTACGAAATTTGTTTTTGAACCATTGTTCCCCCCCCCTCCTTGTGTGTGTACGAACACAAGGGAAAGAGATACCTAAGAAAATCTCTTAGGATGTATATTGGCATATTGGAGGGATATTGCTGGGGAACCGGGAGGGACTCTTAAGCAAGAACACCCTCATCAAATAATGTAATCATTGGTGGTTAGTGTATAAGTTGGAGGACGGGTTAAAATGATCCCAAAACCAGGAAAAGAATAGGGAAGAGATGTTTAAATATTGTGTTAGATATGGCCTAGAGAGCCACTACAGGAAAAATCAATATTTGGCCAAAATATGGATCTGATGAAGGTTGGGTTTGTCAGATCTCGAATTTATATGTAAAGAACAAAACCCTTTTCAAAGGAGGAATCAGAATATGCTGCTTGTTGGATACAAGAAATCAGCCTGTTATTAGTAAAAAGAAAAGGCCTGGACCAGGAAGGAGAGGAATTAGAAAAAGGAACTAATCAATGGGACCCTCCTGAGAATCTCCCCCCCCCACCCATATAACCCCAGTGTAGCACAAAGGGAGACAGGCACTGCCCCAGTAAGAGGAAATGGTAAAGCACACAGGGACATTTCACAGAAAAGGGGGGCATGCTGGGCTCGGGAGAGAATTAAAACAATGTGAAAGGGATATCAAAAGAACTTTTCCCAAACACCAGTTGTACCGGCACCTCAGTGCACCCTTTATGGGAGGCTCCACTGGGACAAGGACAAATACGCTATGTAAACTCCCCACTCACTAGTGGAGAAATTAGAAATTTTAAGAATAAATTCTTTAATTGAGGATTAATTAAATAAGAGTGGCTTTCAAAATTTTGGACCCACCAGGAGTCCCTGGTAAATATAACAGTGGGACCTGAGGGGGAATAAGTTGTGGTATAGTTGACATGGGGGAAGCTTATTCATTGCTGGCCCATAAGGTGTCAAGACTCAAATTAAGAAATGAGGCCTTAAAGATAATAAGAACCTGGATGACAGTACCACTTTTTGAGAATACTGAATTAAAACTAGGAGATAAAGATGAAATTGGGAATCAGGAAAAATGTGAAATAAGGTCATAAAATTAAGGGTGGAACAGCCCAAGGAACTGAATGCTATGGATTACTAAGGGAAAGTTATATGGTACTAAAGGTGTTTTTGGAAACTGAAGAACTGTACTGTTTGATCTGTGGGTCCTGAAGGGAATGGGACAAGCTGCTTTGATGGTATAAGAAAGTGCAATTGTTAATGATATAATTGAGGGTATGTCGAAGTGTAATGGAGGGTACAAATAGTTTACAAAGGAAAAAGGGTTAAAGAGAAAGTGAGTTTCTGCGCTGGTATGAGAGCAAACCCCCTGCACTATTCCCCCCCCCACAAGAGACAGCCAGAGACTGCTGCTGTAAACCACAGAGGGGGAGGTGGAAAGGGAAGGTGTAGAGGACAGGGCACTGGAAGTGAGAATAGCCTTCATGTGCAGAGGTCTGGGAAACCTGAAATTCCAGTGTTAGCACTGGACACCTCTGGAGAGAAGGAGATGAAACTGAAATAGGATGTTAGTAGTTAATGTAATGATGAGAGTTTGGAAAGTGAGAAAGTTTGGAACAGACACAGGCTGAAGAAGGCAAAGATGTAACAGGGATATCAGGACTGAAAAGAGGTGAACGATATGAAAACAAAACAAAACTAATTGACACACAGATAGTAAGGGAATTGGTGATAATAACAACTGTTACTGTTGTGGTACCAGAATAGGGCCGTAGGACCCAGAGATCCCCTCAGGAAGAGGTGGGGGGAGTGGGGGCTTGAATAACCGAGGGAGGGCTTTGCCCCACTGGAAGGAAAGCAGTGTGCAAACTACAATGGGAAACTGCATCTAGGGAAGCAAGATAAAGAGGTTTATTTTCTGGTGGATATGGGTGCTTCTTACTACTCATACATGGTTTTGTAACAGTAATAGAAGCTACTGCCCAACAAGAAAAGGTTTACGTTTTTTGGATTAATTAAATATAAGCTAAGTAGGAATGCAGAAATTCTTGTACCTGCCAGGTTACTCTGGCAAGAAATTTAGTAAAACTGGAGCTAAGGGTTCAACAATATTGACTGATTAAAAACTGTAAGTCTGACTTTAACACAAACAAGGAAAAACAATGTCATACCCCAGGAGTCACAGCAATATCAAACATGATGCACTTAGGGGTGTGGGCATCAGGGCCACACGTGAAGCCCTGAATAGAAGTTAAAGCAAGAGATTGCCCAGTCAGGATAAAGTGGTACCCTATAAGGATATGTAACTGTAGAAGGATAGAAGACTTTCTGGAGTTTGGACTCCAATTTTGCAAAAATTTTGATAGCAAGTGCTGTAGTTTGGTACAACGCTTGAAGGCAAGTAATAGAATTGTTGAATGCATACACTCAGTGGTGGCAAATCCATGCACTTTATTAACCCAATTAAGGAATGAATAGGTGGAGTAGTTTACCTTCTGGATTTGAAGGATGTTTCTTCTGCCTGCTTTGGCCAATATGGGGAGAAGAGACACTCAGTTAACCAGGACAGCGTTACCCGGGGTTCTGAGAACAGATTAATGATTTTTGAGAACTGGTCAGCTCTGAGCCTGAGACCTGGGATCCTCCATCCCAAGGTGGAACTTTACTGCAGCACGTCAGTGCCACAGCGACAAAAGAGAACTGTGCAATGGTCTGTGAGTTTGCTGAATTTCTTGGTTTACAGAAAGCACATATAACTCAACAGCAAGTGAACCTTAAGGACTGCCAGGGGGGAAGCCATCTGCCAAACCCATGAGCCGCAAATTGCCAAGGAGGAGAGTAAGGGATGGCCAGGGTGCCTGAGGGTGGTGACTGCACTAGTGCTCAATATTCAAGAAGCCTGTAAATCTACACTGGGCCAAAGGATACCAGTTTTAATATCTCATACAGTGTTTACTGTATTGGAGGCACAAGGGGGACATGTCAGTCAGACCTGAAGGACAAACCCTTAGAAGATGCAGAACACAAACATCATCTTTGAAACTTCCAGTTCACCCATTTCAAGCCAGGGACTGGATCCTGATACAGACTGGGAAGGAGACAAAGCTGCAACCTGACTGGGAAGGACCATTCCAAGTACTCCTAACAACTGAAACAGCTGTGAGGACAGCCGAGAAAGGATGGACTTATGACACACTGGTAAAGGCATCCACTAGCCCTGAGGTGTGGAAACTGTTGAGACAGAAAAACCTTTAAAAGATAAGAATTAGAAGGAAATAATGAAAAGCTTTTATATGCATATTTTTATTATTATTATTTTAAATAACCTTTAACTTTTCCTCGAATAGGTAAATAAATTGTGTATTTAAGTATTTAAGTAGGAGAGTATTATAACCTATATAGAACTAATGCTCACAAAAGTTTTCCTTGTTGTAACAAAAAGTTTTTACTGCTGTACCCATTTGTTATCCTGATGATTATCTAGAAAAGGTGAAATTTGACAATAATGCGGGGGAGGGACCAACTGATGGAATGATGTATGGTGGACAACTGCCAATTGAGACTGGACAGGTACACTCCTTGAAAATACCCAGAATGTCCAGGATAGGGAAGAGCTTAAAAAGGGGTTAGAAAATCATCTTGAAAACCCTGCAATTGTGACAGCTGAGGAGATAAAAGATCTTAGATAAACATTTGAAATCAAAACAGGATATGGGGACAGTAATGCCTGGGTAGAATGGATTAAGTATATTGTCCAGAGTCTCAACCATAGCAATTGCTGTGCTTGTGCATCCGGATGGCCCATAGCTCAGGTGGTACCCATTCTGCTGGGATCACCAAGGACCCAAAGGGAATACGATGCATGATTGCCCTGTACCAAGAGAAAACTGCCTGGGGAAATAGAGACTGCAGATCTCTCTCCCTCTTGTCTCCTCCAATGCCTGATACAGATGTCAAGATCCCTCCTGCGATCTCTACAGCGGTAGGTAACCATACAGCTTGCCTCTCATGGTAGGGTGTGAAGGCTACCAGGCCTATGGGAAACCTTTCCTTGTGCAGTGAGGTCTTGAATGTTATGGAGGATTCAGTAGGAAATTATTCAAGACTGGGAATCTCCAGGGAAGATCTCTGGTGGTACTGTGGGGGAAAGGTTTTATGGTCCACCCTACCATCTAACTGGGGAGGCACCTGTGCACTTGTTCAATTAGTTATACCATTCACCCTGGCATTTGAAAAAGGCATATCCAAAAATTCTGGAAGAACCAAAAGGGGTTTAGGGATATCATTTGATGATGCAATATATATAGATTCAATCAAGGTACCTAGAGGAGTCCCTGATAAATTTAAGGCAAGAAATCAAAATCCTGCAAAATTTGAGTCACTGTTTTGGTGGGTGACAATCAACAAGAACGTAGATTGGGTTAACTACATATGCAATATACAAAAGTGCAATTAAGAGAATAGCAGAACAGCTAGCCACACACCAGAAAAAGAATGATCTAGCAGGAGAGAAATCCTGCTAGATTAAAGAAAAGGGGGGAATGAACAGTGAAGCAGAAAACAGATGCTCTGCTGGAATTCAGAATAAAGGGGGGGCTACAAGGGGGATAGTTAAAGGTAGTTTACAGAAAATGATTTAGTTAGTTAGAATAACAAGGAATGGAGACAATGGGTCTGGGAGAGCAGGAAGGATGCAGATAAGGAGTGAGAACTCCCTGAGACACCTGGCAAGGAGGGGATTAGGTGTTGTAAATATCAAAAGAGGAGTTGCATCTCCCTGACAAGATGGGCGATAACAAGAGGGGGTCTGCATGATAAAGAATATGTATCAGAATTACGGGAAATCAATGACTATGCATGAGGTGTACCTATATCTGTATCACGGTTTTACAAGTCGGTGTGCAAGTTTGGAGGAGCTATCCCCCTTGCACCCAGTGCTGTGCAACTCTGGAATAAACATACCTGCTTTATAACCCATTTCTGGATTATAGAGTTTGATTCCGCAAGTCAGTTCAACAAGACCAAATGCCGGGTCCTACACTTTGGCCACAACAACCCCAGGCGGTGCTATAGGCTTGGGGCGGAGTGGCTGGAAGACTGCGTAGAGGTAATGGACCTGGGGGTACTGATTGATGCTCGGCTGAACACGAGCCGACAGTGTGCCCAGGTGGCCAAGAAGGCCAACAGCATCCTGGCTTGCATCAGGAACGGTGTTGCCAGGAGGAACAGAGAGGTGATTGTCCCCCTGTACTCAGCTCTGGTGAGGCAGCACCTCGAGCGCTGTGTCCAGTTTTGGGCCCCTCACTGCCCCTCCCCAACAGGCCCCAGCCTGGTCTGAGCCATGTGACAGGAAGTGCTTCCTGCAGGCGGCGGAGAGCACTTCCGGGCCATGGCGGGCATGGAGGGGCTGTCAGGGGAGGAGCTCACAGCGCTGCGGGCACCCAGAGGCAGCTCCCGGGCAGCTCCACGGTCTCGCTGTGCTGCGGAGTCACCCGGCCGGCCCCAAAAGCCTGGAGGCAGAGCCTGAGCCGGCCCCAGCCCGGATCGTGTGGTGCGGCTCCGACCATGCTGGGCTGTGCGGCAGGAAGAGGAAGACGGCCGTTTGTTTGCCAGCCGCTCGCTGGCTGTAAGATCCGGGTGGCGCCGAGGCCCGGTTAAGAAACGGCATGGATGAAGGTTTGTACGGATGGAGTGGGTCTGGATTGCAGTGAGCGGGACGAGTCCGGGCTGCGGTTTGGCGTGGTTTTGTTGGTTGCTTTGAAGGGCTGCCGTCATAGGGCGGAGGGAGGGAGAGGGAGCTTTTTAACAGTGCGGGCAGTCAGGAGCATGTTGCGTTTCTGCCTGCTGTGTTGGCGCTGCCGTAAGTCTTTGGGTCCCCAGGGAGGCTCTGCGGTGTCCCGATTCGAAGGCAGGATTCAATTCCTCCGCAGCCCGTCCATCGCAGGCAGATGCTTCTCTCATCTGCTCTTCGGACTCAGCAGTGCCAGGGGTTTCACAGCGCGTGTTGCAGTGGCTGGCAGCCTCCGTGTGTTTTTCTATTGCAAACAGGGTCCCATCATGGAGCCGCATTAGAAGCAGACGTTGGTGTCTTGTGGCAGGAGCAAGGGCAGTGGAAGCACTGCCCAGGGCGGTGATGCCAGCAGCGAGCTGCCAGAGCTGCAGGAGCATTTGAACAATGCTCTGGGAGCTGGGGTTTGCATTTGGGTGTTCCTGTGCGGGGCCAGCAGTTGGACTGGGTGGCCTTGGTGGGCAGTCTGCGTCCCGCACCAGGTCTCTGCCTGTTGGCCTGGTTTTCCCTGGCACGAGAAAGTGCAAAGGGGAGAAGCTGTGTGGGAGCTGGCAGAAGCTGCCCGGGCTGATGTAGGCTGGCCCTGCGGCAGCTGCGCCCCTGGGCACGGAGCCACAGCACCAGCGTGTGCCTGTCCCCTCGGTGCAGCTGAAGTGTTGCTGGGCTCGGTGTGAGCCTCCCACAGCTGTTCTGCTGATAGCTCTGTGTCCCAGATGCTGCCTCCCTGCTCCCGGCTGCCGGCTGCCTGCTTCGTGGCAGGAGGAGATGGAAGTTGAGTCCTGCAATACTTCCCTAGCCCGTCTTTGCCAGCAAGGCTGCCTGAGATGCTCTGGCGAGCAGTGGGGGTGTGATTTTGGGGTTGTTGAATGCAAGGGCTTTCTAAGCCAGGCGAGTAACAAGCAGCCTTGTGGAGGAAGCTCATAGGGAATGAGGTCTTCCCTCAGAGACTCTGAAGCTTTTGTTCAGAACTCAGTTGGTCGTATTTATTGTAGGTGATGTTTGAATGCCCAGAAGTGACCTGCAGGAAGAGGCGCTGGGTGCTGAAATGGAAGCCAGGATTCTGTGTAGCAGCAGGCAGGCGTAGTTAGGTCCCCTTTGGAGCCTGCTGTTGTTGGTACTGACTTCAGGAGATCCCTGAGTGTGCTGCTGTGTGCTGCGTGCCCCAGCCCCAAGGGGGGATTCCCTTGTGGAAGGAGGGGGAGGGTGAAGGAGGCCGACGGCCCTTTTCTCAGGGCCGGCTCTTCTGTGCCCTTTTGCTGGCTGGAGAGAAGGGCTGCCTGCTGGGCACAGGGAGCGCCTTTTAGCTCCCGTGCCGTGCCCTGCCCTCTAGCCCCCTCCTCATCCTATGTGGAACGCCAGTGCCAGCAGTTCAGCCGCCATTTTAGAACCCTCTCCACGTCACCTTGGTCACCGCTGCCGCGCGCAGTGCACTCACATCTGACAGCTGTGACATGTAACAGCCATGTCAGCAGCGAAGAGGGCGAGGGTGGAAGTTTTCCCTGTTTCAGGCGGGAGGATGGAGCTGGAGGCCCCAGAACCGAAGAGGAGGAGGGGGCCCGCCTTGACCATCAGGCAGAGGAGGGGTAAGAGAGCCATTTTTCATCATGCCTGCACCAGCCTGGTGACCACCACCCATGTGGAGCCAATGGAGGTGGATCCGCCTCTGGATGAGCCAATGGAGGTGGATCCACCTGCAGAGGAGCCCATGGAGGTGGATCCACCCGCAGCATAGCTGGCCTGGCACCACACCACCGTGCCAGGCCCTGCGTTGGCACCATTGCAGCTCCACCGTGGCTGGTCCAGGCGCTGAGCTCCTTACCCACTGTGCGGCCCCCGCCCCCGGCATTAGCTGGGTGGCATTTTTGTAACATCTGCTCCTCCTTTGGGCCTCTTCTGCAGCCACGTTCTGTGGGCACCCAGTCCCATCTTTACTCTCTTTGTCCCCGTTCCAGTTATTCTTGTTGGTTTTAGTGTTTAGTTTAGTTTTAGTTAGGTGTAGGTAAGTTGTTCATGTTCTTGAGTTAGGCGTAGGTTATTGTTCATGTTTTAGTGTTAGGAGTAGGTATTGTTGGTGTTTTCCTGTTAGGAGTAGGTTCCTGTTCGTGCTGTAGTGTTAGGAGTAGTTGATTGTTCCCATAGTAGAGTTAGGCATAGGTTACTGTTGGTACTGTAGGGTTAGGCGTGGGTTCCTACCAGCAGCTGGCAGCAAACAGCGCTCGCTCGGTAAGCACACGTCTGCTTTCTCCCCCGGAGCCGTGAGTGCGACTGCCATGAGAGCGGAGGTCTGATGCCATCTGCAAGGGATGGGATTTGCATCTGGTGGCTTTTCCGTTGCAGAATGTCCAGCAGCAGAGAGTGAGTGGCCGTGAAATGAAGCTGGGCCTCAGGAAAGCAGTCTGGAGCTGCGTCACGTGCTTCCTGCGTGGCCAGCACAAGGTAGGTGTGCTTTACTGTAAGTGTGCGCTGAAGCAGTTGCTTTTGTCACGAGTCATCTGGAAAGATTTCCATAGTTGAGTGGTTGGAAACATAGCGTTTTAACTTAAAATTGTTTGCACAGATTGAAGGTTGTAAATAAAATTAGAGTACAGTTATACAGTGCTCTATCCCCAGAACTTTCCAGCATTTTTCTTAACACAGCTTACGCTTCGTTTCAAAACAAACTAACAAAGATGAACTTGGGTTAGCGTAGCCCATTTTAAATGATCCTTCTGTATCTTTTCCAGGCTGGTAGCAGAATGGAGACTTTCCTGAGGCGTAGAGGAACAGACACAAGCTTTTTTTGAAGGCTTCAGTGAAATTCTGCCACAGCGGTCCTTTGATGCTAAGGAGCTGGAGGTAGAGGATTCTTTGACTATTGCCAGATTCAGGCGGCTACATGTAATACTTGAATTTCAGTCAGTGTCTGAAGAGCAGAGTTCATTGAGGCTGGTGGTTTTGTTTTCAGGATGTGTGAGAGAAGCCTTATGTATCAGTTAGTATTTGGTTACTGTGTTCACCTTCACTTTCTTCTTTGCAACCAAATTACACGTTTCTAAGGTTAAGATTCTGCCAGCATAATTTTTTTTGGCTAACAGTGTTTTTGTAATCCTTGACCATGTGATTTGCGTGTGTCTAAAGAGTGAGCAATTGGAAAGCAAGGGAGATAAGAACCAAATATCAGCAGATGGTCAAATTACAGAGTGGAGCAGGTTTTAGCTGCTTTTGGTCTCTGCAAATTATACTCTGCAGCAGAACATCGTATTTCTAGCACAGAATGGTACAGTTAGGCAATGAGAAAGTATGGTTTATATGTCTAAATACATTCATTTTCACGACTGGGGTATCTCCTTTGTTGCCACTCTACATTTTCTTTGTGAACGGATGTTATTTGCTGTGGAAGTTTAAGAGTTTAATATTAAAACCAAGCGTACTGTGATTGCGGGTCTTTGAAGTACAGTAGTATTTAAGTACAATAGTCTTGCTGTAGAAGCAAAGTAGTAGCTTGTAGTTTCCATGTTCATGATCCTTTTTCTTCCCTAAAGGTGCTCCCATGCGGAATGCAAGAAATTGATCTGAATGACTGGCAGAGGCAATACCATCTACCAGCATGATACCAGAACCAGCAGAAAGATACTGTGGATCTGGCAGGTTTGTAGACTTCTTTTTTCCTCACAAGAACACAGCTACAGCTTAGTGAGCAACAGTCAGAATTACTCAACAGATAAGTAGCATGTAAATGTAAATGATAACTGCTAATCCAGCTGTCCTAGGGGTGATGGGGAAGTGATCACATAAATATTAAACTTTACATCAGTGTTAATTATTATCTTTCAGTTTGTGAAAGAAATAGATAACGAGAAGAGAATGAGACTTCTACAGTTCGTTACTGGAATGTGCAGATTACCAGTGGGAGGATTTGCTGACCTCACGGGTAATGAGCCCTCTTTAATGCATTTTATGCTCATGTTATTTCCTTTTTTCTTAATAAGGACCAAACTGTGTTTTTAAGTGTATTTTTAATGAATCTATGTGGAATCTTTTCTGAGTCTTGCATATTGGTAGAGCTGTGACAGAAAAATGAATGGAGGGAATGTGAACACGCCTTGCATCAGTGACTTGATCCATGGTTTGGACGTGGTCCTGGCAGGGCAGCCTGCTCTGGGTATCCCTGCTTGCTCAGAGTGGAAGGACTAGGTAAACTCCAGAGATTCTTTTCAGTACCAAACCAACGATGTGATTCAGTGGTTGAGTTTCTTTGAAAACCGCTTCATATTTATGCATTTCACTACGTGGATTTCTTCAGAGGGATGTAGTGAGAGACAAATGTCTTTGTGCTCTGCAAGTAGTTATAGTCTTGTTTTCACGCGCTGTTGTCATGTATTACCTACTGGTATACACGGGCAGTTCGACCTAAGAATTCATTGTTTGATTTTTGTACAGGGAGCAACAGACCCCAAAAATTTTGCATTGAGAAAGTTGGAAAGGAAAACTGGTTACCTGGAATTCACACCTGGTAAGTACGAAGGATCAAACTCTGCTGTGGTTCTGTTCTTATGGATGGAAATCTACTTTGAGATTTTAGGAAGTGGGTGTGTTATGGAAGTGTCTGAGACTGTGTGAAAGCAAAACACTGGGTTATGGCAGTAAGCTCTGCTGACTAATAGTTGAACTTCTGAAAAGCAGTTTTGTTGTGGAGCTGATTCCATTGTAAACGCCATGGATTTGCACACCACTAAAAACGTAAAGCTACTTTTAGTACTTAAGGTTGTCCTTTTTTTAAAGAGTTTGGGATTGATCTTTCATTATCACCACGCTCGATCTTGGCAATGAAAATAAATAGCCACGCTCATGCTTCCTCTTGACTGGAGAAAATGTAGCTTCTGCTCAGTTTCTCAGTTATGCTGGTGCTTTGTGAAGATGCTCAGATTTTAAGTTTCAGATACAGAAGAGAGATTAGCTGAGACTTGTTACTAAATACATTGCCAGTTCTGGAAAGTTATCGCTGCTCAGGTGCTTGTTGTGCTTTAACTCTCACTTTCATAGACAAATGCATGTCAAGATACAGGTGTTTTAGAGGGTACAAATGCAGTCTTCCTTCTGAACAGGACAGTTCATATGCCTGTGTTCCTAATGGATTTTTTGGTGGTTTAAACTGTTGTTCAATACTTAAGGTTTCTCTTTGTTTTCAGTTTCAATCGCTTGGACCTTCCAGCCTATAAGAATTATGAGCAGCTGAAGGAAAAGCTGTTATTTGCAACTGAAGAAACAAGGTTTTGGGCAGGAATAGCTGCGATTTGCACCTTGAAGAATGTGAACTCAGTGTGATGTTCTTCGCTTCTTCTGCTTGTTGCGCACTTCATAGTAAAGTAGACTTGACTTGGATTATTTAACAATAGTAGCGTGTAAGTAAATGGATGTTATCCTGAGGTTTTATCCACGTAAACTCTGGATTTCTACCGAGCACTTTCATAAACCTTCTCACTGGCGGTGAAAGCTATCCTTGCTTCACAGTTTTACTAGGAAGAAGATCTGCCTATTCCAAAACACTGGATGGGTATTTTACCGTATACAGCTCAGAAGGAGAAGAAAAAAGCCTTATGAATATTCTGTTTATGTTAATTCTGACAGTGAAACCTAGTTATCTAACATATTTACAGGAGAGATGAAATTAAACAGGATAATGCAAAATTAAGCTAAGACAACTAGTTTATGTTCTGCATAATGATTTCTGATTCACATAAGGAACCTAGACATGCCGTGGATGTATAAATATCACCCAAAAGGCTTTCAGCCCTATATTTTTAAAACACAAAGTAGTTCTAATTGAAATAGCCTTAGCCCTAGTTCTATAGGGTACGGCTGTTGAATATTGTTATGGTTGAAATGTTTAGTTCAGGAAAAAGACAAATGCTTGTATATATTTTTGCAGTCTCGGATTCCATTTCCTCCATGTTTTCTTTCTTTAATTTAAGTGGCGTGTTTGTGTCTTTCCTGCTGTATTGGATGGGGAAAGGGGGCTGGATATCCCAAGCACCAGAACTTACTTTAATGTACTGCAAACTAAGAGTCAGATGGGAAAAGCAGTCTGTGAAACGCTGCATTTGTCCAAGCAGGAAAGTAAACCTGCCAGTGTGTTCAATTGGCAACGTTCTTGAAGTCTGAAATAATGTTTACTTACACATTTTGCTTTGTAAGCCAACAAGTCTTTTGTTTTTTCTATAGCATGTTCTGTAGAAATAAAACGTTGTTCCTATGAACCATTGGTGCACTTTGCTGTTCTTTATGTTTTGGAAACATCCTGTGGATGCTGTGGATAACCCCACAGCATCTGCTACCCCAGGTAATACTGGACTTCCAGCTGAGATGAATGACTTTACTGCTCCCAGCACTGCTTGAGCAACCTGGTCTGTGTGAATTCATACTGCATAACAAATACATACTTGTATGTAGCTGCCAATTAATCCCAATTCTCAAGCATGAAAATAACTTCTGTTTCGATTTTTGCCTTATGAAAATGACATGAAAAACTGAATGAGATGCTGAGCTGCTGATGGACTAATTAACAAAGCCTTATTACTCCAGGTAGCTCAGGTGTTCCTATATGAAGCTGCACAGTAAATGTGCCATGTCTTCATCTGATTAAGCAGTGGGAGCTGATATTTTAATGTGTTTCTATTCCAGAAAAAGAAAAAAAAAAAAAAACTGAAAAAGAAAAGCCTTTTAAAATTGTCTTGTTTGCATCATTCTGACATGCTGCACTCTGTCTGTGAATTCAGCTCTCGGTTCTGTTGGTATCTGCAGCCCCTGATTCTTGTGGTGTCTTCATTTTCTTCCAGCATCACTGTTTGTGTATATATGCTCTATTGAACAAGGACATGAACATCCAGTAGCACTGGATGGTAAAATACTGTATGAAATTCATTGTGGAAATTTCCTTGTATTGTAATTTCCAATACTCAGGTAACTGTAACAATATCTCTGTAAGTCAAATACTTTTATAAAATGACTCAAATAGATGCTCGTCCTGTTGTTATTGGTTTGGTGTTACGAAGCACAAGTGTAGAAATGAAGGATTGAACTGCTGCTGGGGGTTGCAAGTAGGCTGGGATTCTGTCGGGTGATATTTCTGCCTGCTGGGGATGTGAGCAGGCGTTGGGCCCGAGCCCCACTTGTGTTGGTCACAGCACAGGGGCTGCGGGAAACACTGGGAGAGCAGAGTGGGGAGAGCCGGGCTGTGTGCAGGCCAGGGCATGACATGGAACCTCGGCAGCTGCGCAGCTGCTGAGCTTTTCCCCCAAGTCTTCAGACTCTCGGGTGATAACAATGTGCAGCAAAGCCAGCTGGGCACTGCTGATATATCACTGCAGGGTTAGGGGATGAAGCCCTGCAGCACCCGCATGGCACTCCCTGTAATCTGCCATCCTTATGTGCACAGCTGCTGTCGGTGTTGTTGGAGCAGCGGAGTGGCAGTGCTGTGCTGCAGGGCAGCTACACACCCAAAGGGTCTCCATAGGCTGCAGTGATGTGACCCAAGTCCCACACTCACTTTCTTTCCCATTCCCAAGAATGACATACCAGTAGCAAAATATGTTTTCCCCTTTTCCCAGTGTCCAAAGACAAAGATGAGGTGTCTTAGCAAGTGCACCAGCAATGTGTGGAGCAGAACCGCCTTGGGAGCCACTGTCACACCTGAGTCAATCTGTTCTAGGCTTCCCATGGAAATGTAGCATTTTGACTCTTTGTTAGTAAATCTTTGAGGTTGCATTTGACTTGCTGTTGCAATGTCTGCTGCTTGCTCTTCATGCAGCTAGTCCATGTATTTGTTTATGTAGTCAGTGCTAGGTTTTGATTTAGACAGCTCCGTCATCTTTTCAAGAGCTGCTCCATGGCCGGCTGTGGAGAGAGGGTGAGTGGGAGAGGACACCTGTGTCCCACAGTGGCTCCTCCAGTCAGTAAAGGTCCTGAAATTGGTCTCTTCAGCTAATAGGGAGCTTTCCTCAGCTACCATGTGTTTGGAAAGAGGAAGAGCAGTCCCAGGGCCTTCAGCTGTGAGACTCTTCACACAGACCTTGTGGAGATATCTGCAGGTGTAGTCTGGGATGGAATGGCTCCTGTTTGGCTCTTGTTACCCACGTGCGGCATGTGGTTATTGATCTTTGAAGGGAGCAACATAGGAAAGAATCCTGTTCTCATCTACTACCTAATGCTAAGTCATTCCTCCTCACGGGGAAGTGACTAAGCATTGGTCCTGGGTGCTAGGAGAGGAATGTCAGATCTGAAATCAGTGTGAATGATGGACATCCTTGTTTAACACAGGGCCGCTCTGTAGTGCAGAGGTGCTTGTGAGTTCAGAAGATACCTGCTGAAGGAGAACTGCCTTGCTGTTGGACGTCATCAAGCTGCAATCTTCCCAGGCAACAGCAAAACAGGCAGAGGTGTGTGCTCCAGACTGTGCCAGCCTTTGATTCTGTTCCTGAGGTGAGCTGCACTTTGCTCGCTGCAAATTCCAACTATATTTGTAGGAATTATTACTATGAATAACACAATGGTGGTGTTTGAGTCGCAGACAGACGCAGCAGAGCCCTTTGCTCTGATCTTTTCACTCAAGCAGCTTTTTGCCATCCCCACCTGGAGCCACTGAAGCGTGCAGCCAGGAGCTGGACTCAGTGGTCCTCGCAGGGACCATCCAGCTCAGGAATTCTATCATTTTACAATCACTGAGCTTGGCAGACTTGCAAAGAGTGTGGGTGTGACAGCAAGCAATTATCATGGCCAGCATCAGGAACTCATGGTTATGAGCTTAGGGCTGGTTTAGGTTTGCCAAGCAGGGGGACTAATGCTGGGATCCTTCTCTCCGGCCTGGAGGCTCTCACACAGCAGCATGGTTCTGTGTTTGGCAGGTGGGTTGGACCCAGGCCGTGCAGGAATCAACTGGGCTCTGCTTCAGCTGCAGTCTGAGGGCCTTTGGCTGCAGCCAGCTGCTGTTCACACAGGGTGCAGAAAGCTCCAGAGTCACACAAGGGCCTTCAGGCTCCGTGTGAAACCCCACAAGCTGAGGGGAAGGAAGTGAACATCACCAGAGGTGGGGACTGCACAGCACTGATGTGTGGTGACAGATCGGGGTGGGCGGTGAAGTTGGGAAGACCAAGAATGAAAGATGGGAAAAGCAGTTGAATTTAAAGGAAGAGATGCGAAACCAACAGGATAATCACCTTGTAATTGCCAGCCCAAACAAGGGACGTTTTGACCAGCGACTGCTCTGATCCACTTAACAAAAGCCAGAAAACCACTCCATAAACTTAGAAGAACTGCTCAAAGCCACAAGCTACAGGTACTGGAGAAGAGCAGGACCTTTGCCCTGCAGTCCCCGGCAGTTTCAAAAACACCAAAGCCGACACTGGTTTGCTACCGTATCTCTTATGGGACGGCCCCAGACAAATCATCCCTTCTGGTCTGAGGATGAGGAGGGTCAGATCCTTTCAGAGCACCAAACCTGGCAGCCAACCTCATCACCAAACAAGCAGCCGGGATCCAAACGCCAGCACTCTCCATTCATCATCCCACTTCCTCGCTGCAGTCAGTCCGATGCTTCATGAGATTCAGAAGCAAACAAAATCAATACAGTCATCTTGATCCCTGCAGGAACACACTGTGAGCAACAGAACACCTTCCTGGAAGAACTACCTCCATGAACAGAGGCAGCGACCACCTCCTCCCCTCCTACAGCCTCATTGCTTTCTCCTTAAGTATCACCACATGGAGCCTTGACCTTCCCTGGCACCCAGGCACCAAAGGGCTCTTTTCATGTTCTTTACAGCAGGCTGGGAAAGAATCTTGGCTTCAAAACTTTCAGAGCAGCAAGAAGGAAGTATTGGTTCTCTTCACAGACAGCCTTGGCTCTTCTGCTGCTGCCAGTGGGGAACATCAGCAGAGAGCATCTCTAAAGCAGAGAAGCACATGTATGAGAATGAAAGTCAATTAGGTCTGAGCAGGATTAACAGGGTTTTAATTGAACTATGTGAACTGGAACTTGGGTCACAAGCTGCTTTTGAGCCTGCCTCAAGGGATCTTGCAGCTTGCACTGGAGGAGCACAAGGATGCACTGTGAGCGGGACGGTGAGTGGTCAGAGAGGGAGACCTGCTTGAACAGTCAAAAATGGAACAGAAAAACTGCTTGAGATAGATGCCTGGGAATTTGAGGACTTACCGCAGTCTTTCTTTCCTTTCCTCTTCTGGGGAGGGAACCAAGTAACACCAGCCAGAGCTCACCCAGCTCACCGCTCCTCCTGCAGCCCAAGTGACTGCCAGGCAGCTCCCTGCTACAGCTACACTTGCCAGGGAGCCTACAGAAATCCCCATTATCAATTGACTGAATCCCCATCTAATCCCCCGCTCCTATTAACAAACACTGCCTTTATTTTGCTACCTCCACGGGGGCTCTTGGAGCCAACATCCCTCATGAGAGGCAAATTAATTAAGACATTGCACCATTTCCTCTTTCCAGGAAGGTGGAGGTGTTCTGGCAGACATTTTGCTGCTTCCAAGTCAAGCACGGACACACGCATGCCTGAAAGTATGAGCTAACCACCTTCACACAGATCGAAGGAGCTGAAAGGCCTCCCCTAAACGGGTCACTCTCGTGAACAGGCCAGGGATGTCCCTGTGTTTCTACAGAGCTCCAGCAGCTTTCATAGTAAACACACAGAAAGAGGCAGCATGACTTTTAAAAAGTTACTTTTGTTTTAATTTGAAACAAAGATTATATGTACACAGAACATAAAATATGTAAGATACTAGTAATTACTCAAGGCATGCTATAAGTTCAGCTAATAATCAAGGTTTTAAAACAGGTATTGAGCTGTTAGGAACCAACAGCAAACATAGCACAATCCCACCTCCCCCACACAAGATGAAACCCCAGGAATATCCAGGAATTCCACTTAACAAGAAGTCATTCAGCCTCAGCTCAGACAGGAGGAGAAGCTGCTCTGAGTTAACAACCACACAGGGCTCATTGCTGACTGGCTCTTGGCAGTGGAAGCACTCCTGTACTTTGGGTAACGTACACATTACTCTTTCAGTATTTGTACGTCTCTCAGAAGAAAGCAACAGAACCAATGTTAGTGAACCTGCAGGAGGACAGGATTAAATAAAACAACTACCATCCCCATTTGTGGAAACTCATAGCTCAATATTAGTCTTTATTCTTGGTGTGAGATATTTTTGTCATGTTTCTTTGTCCTGAGATCTCCAAGCAACTTCGGAATGCTTTTGTCTCGCATGCTTTGTTCTGTTCTCCTCATGCTGCCCACCTGACTCATCCACCAACAGCAAGGGAGAGAAGCAAACGCGGTCCTTCTCACACTGATGGTTCCAGCAAATGTGCTGTTAGGCTTCTGGTAGAGAACAGACACAGCACAGTACTGCTGCCGGACCTGGGCACACAACGCATTTGTCAATTGAGGATGGTAGTCTGTGTATGCAAAAGGATGGCAGACCTGCAGCCCCACCACAGAACCCTTTTCTTCAAAGCCACTGTAAGCCCTGGGGCACCTAACACAGCAGGTTCTCCTCCCATTGACTCATTTGTGATCAAACAAACCAAGCAGTGAGCTGGCATCAGGAAGCTCCAGATGCCTTACAGAGACTCTAGCTATGACACCACCTCACTCTCCAGTCCCGTCTAGCCATATTTCAGGTTAACACTAGACCGCCCCTGGCCCTGAAGAGACAGACCCTGAAGGAATGCAGTGTCTCCAGCTCTTGCCATATATCAAGTCCCAAATAGGTGAAGACCTCTTTGCTGCTAATGCACTGGAAGCCCTTCCCTTCCAACTTCCTTAGTTCCAATCCACAGTCCATGAAAGGGAAAGCACGGCCATGCCTGAAAAACAGGCCACGCAGTCCGTTGCCTTTGGTGCACCTCTGAGGAAGCATTCCAGGCGATTCTGCTGTCCTTTGTGCCTTCCTGCTCAAGCCCTTATCATTTCTTTTTGCTTTCCATCTTGGCTTTCTTGCTCAGCTGAGCAGCACTTGCCTTGGGTTTCTTCACCGTCTCCCAAGTCTTAGACTCAGAACCCTCCGAGTCCTGCAAGAAGCAATTTGGAAACAGTCAGGGAGCTTTCTAACAACGGGCTGATGCCCAGTTCATTTCGGGCATTTATGTGAAAGCAAAAATAGGTAAGTGCTGGGTATCTCCGCTGGAATGCATTTATATCAGGCTGAGCCTACATTTAGTAAGACTTGAGCAGCACCATCCCTGCTTCCTCTGCATGTATTTCTGGATGAGTGTGAATTCACACACAGCCTGTTACCACAGAGGTCGTTATAAGCTTAAGTGCCTAAATCAGGCTTTGTAGAAAAAAAACGCCCCCCTTCTAACAGCAGGACAAAAACCAACACTAAACAACAATTATTCACACCAGAAAAAGGAGAAGATATCACAGAATCACCAGCATGTATTGAACCACTGAAAAGGTATTTCTGCCAAATTTTCATCCTTATCACGTGCGAGACAAAAGGTAAGCCACAAAACAGCAGTCAGAATGTCATGTTCAGAGCCTTTACACCAAGACCAAAATCCAGGCAGGGCACCGAAGGCAAAGCTCTCTTCACCTGGACTAACAAGGAATCCTAAGGTATAAAGCTTGTTTCCTTCAGGGGAGATGACAGGTAGTATTTCAGCCATGGGAAATAAAGTCTAGTTATCTGGTAAAGACACAAGGGAACAGCACCAGTCTCATTGGAGAAAGCGCACACACACAGATTGCCCCCTTCCATTAAATGCATTTGAGTCTAAATATTGCTTTAGAATCTTGGGTTCTAGCAGTCAGAGCTTGCCAACTGGAAAAGGACACACAGAAAATGCCAGAGCAAGATCTGCTAGCTTCAAGCTCCCAACACAGAGCACCAGATAATAGAGGGGCAGACATGCATCTGACAGTATCCTTTAATCAAAGAGTCCTGTTCAATCATCTCTAAAGTCACTGGGCTATTACAGTTCACATCTGTGTGGCTTCCCAAGGAAAGTGAGTTGGCTGCCTTTCCAAAGGCTGTAATCAGTGCACGGGGAGCTGTAAGGCTCTGCAGAAACAGAGCAACAAGCAGCTATTACTCAGGTTTGTAGATTGGTGCTGCTGAGAAGTGAACACTGATGCCTTCTGCTGTTCGAACCAAGGTAGTCTCCAAAGCCTGAAGCCTCTAAAACAAAGAAGCTCATCTGTACCTGAACCTAAGCATCATTCCTAAGAAATGGAGAGTGTCTCTTTTGTTTATTGTCATGTGAATTAATCACATGCACAGGAAATCATGGGGACAGTGCATATACGGAGAAAATAAGAAACAGAGCATACAAACAACCTGAACACAAACAAGCTTGTCAGTTCTATCGCATTAATTGGAGGAATGAGGGCCAGAAACCCCACATCAAACAAAGCGGTCATCATTCTCAAAGAACAAGCACTAGATATACAGTATCTCAACTAAATTCATTGAGGGAAATGATGGGTAGTGATGGCTGCAAAGGAACAGAGGAGTAAAAGAGAATCAGCACCGGCAATTGCAGGCTCTGCCTCACTGTAGACCACACCACTGAGGTCCAATTTTAACTAAAGGGAAGGTGGCATCATAGTCTCCTGTCTCACATGAAAACTTCACCTAAAGCTTCAGCTGTACAACCTCAAAGAGCAAGTCTGGAAGCCAGTACTGGAAACAGCCAGTAAACACAAAAACCTCCGAGTCCTACTTGCAGCTGGGCATCCAGTGCAAACAGCAACAGACAGTGCATCAGAAGCCGGAAAAGCCAACAGGGAAGAGAGACAAGCTCAAGGCGCAGGGACACCTTTCTTCCTCCCACGCTGCTTTCGTTTCTCTCAGCCCTCACAGAGCAGGGGATGCTCACAGTCCGTCGCCAGCAGTTCCAGTTGGGCTGAAAGGCCACCAGTTGGGAACACCAACACGGAAACGTGGGACAAGCAGCTCCATTTCCAGGAAGGACGTGAAGCTGACCACTTCATGGCCCTGCAATTACCAGCCCGAGCCAGGCATGTTTTGAGTAGCTATTGAAAGAGGCAGCACCACTATTCAAATGTATGTTTCGCTTTTATTTGCAATAGAGAGATGCTAAATGCATCCAAAATACATTTCAATATGAAATCAAATAGGAGGGATACTGGTAATGACTAAAACTTCCTTAGTTCCTCTCCGCAGTCCACGAAAGGGAAAGCACGGCCATGTCTGAAAAACAGGCCACGCAGTCCGTTGCCTTTGGTGCACCTCTGAGGAAGCATTCCAGGCGATTCTGCTGTCCTTTGTGCCTTCCTGCTCAAGCCCTTATAGTTTCTTTTTGCTTTTCATCTTGGCTTTCTTGCTCAGCTGAGCAGCACTTGCCTTGGGTTTCTTCACTGTCTCCCAAGTCTGAGACTCAAAACCCTCCGAGTCCTGCAAGAAGCAATTGGGAAACAGTCAGGGAGCTTTCTAAACACTGGCTGACAGCTGCTTTGGGAGCAAAAGTCACCTGACAGAGCAGCTTTGGGGGCCAGCACTGGAAATTGCCTTCCTGACCTCAGGGCACATTAGAAACTCCACCTCTGTCTAGTTCCCAAAAATCCCATGCAAACCAGAGCCTAAAGTCCTCTCTTGCAAGGCGGTCCGTGCTGGGAGGGTGGACCCTCTGCCTGGCAGCTCACAGGGCGCAGCAGCAGCTGCAGGATAGGATGAGCTGGCACCTCAAGGCTGCTGGCGTGCGGAAGGAAGGACAGAACCAAGTGCGGCACTCTCAGCAGTGCCGGGGCACACTGCCATAGGCAACAGCTACAGACGGTTCCCTCCCAGCTGACTGCCTGAGCATTCCTATTAATCTCACACAGCGCTACTTACTGCCTTTGGGGACTTGGAAACTGGCAGGATGATGGCCAGCACACACAGGAGCTGGAAAAGGGCTCCAAACAAGAGTCTGTAGCACAGCACGTTCTCCAATAGTGTGGGCTCAGGGATCTCAGGTGGTGAGAAATGCAGTTCAGCAGCCATAGCGCAGACAGCTGCTGCTCCACTGCTCTCACAGAGGCTGCCTGATGTGAGGGGGGAAAAAGGCATCGTTAGTCTCAGGTTCTGTGATGGGGTTACTTCCTGCTAGCAAACATTTCCAGGCTGACTTAGAGAGGTGCTGGGAAGATATCCAGGGCCTACTGACCCGAGAACAAAGAGGGATATCAAACTTGCAGTTCAGTTGCCTTTGCCCGCCTGCCAAGGAAAAGAGCCCTCAGCCTTCAGTACTGCTGCACTTGCAGGTGGGGGGAAGAGAAGCAAGAGAGAACAGGTGGACGTCAAATAAGGGAAGAGCTTAACAGACAAGAATAAACCTATCCCTGAGCTCCATCACACGAGTGACCACTGCCATATTAATATTAATACCAGTATTATTCACAGAATTAAAGTTTCCCATGTTCACGTACCTGGTTGTGGACGTGTTTGCTGTCTTGCTGCTGCTGTGCTCTACAACGCCAGCCACAGAAATAAAGTGTGCAGAAAGCTGATCTGTTGAAGACAGAGGAGTGAGCTGTGCTTAACCAACACTGCTTCAGAGCACGCTTACAGTAAGGCACACCTACCTTACAATGGCCACGCAGGAAGCTCCAGACACAGCTGTTTCCATGAAGCCCAATTGCATTTCACAGCCACTCACGCTCTGCTCCTCGACAATCTGCAACAGAAAAGTCACAAGATGCAAATCCCATCCCTCGGAGATGTCACAGACCTCCGCACTCATGGAGCAGCACTCATGTCATTGGGTGAGAAAGCAGACATGTGCTTACCGAGTGAGTGCTGTTTGCTGCCAGTTGCTGGTAGGACCCCACCTAACTCTAAGTACGAACAGTAACCTATGCCTAACTCTAAAACAGGAACAGAAACCTAGACCTAACACTAAAACATGAACAATAACCTACTCCTAATTAAAAAACACTAACAATAATCTACTACTAACAGTGCAACTAAACACTGAAATCCACAATAGAAATAGGGTTAAGATGGATCCGGGGGCCCGCAGAGGTCTCAAAGGAGAAGATGATGTTAAACGAAGCCACCCAGCTAATGCCAGGGGCGGGATGGTAAGGAGCCCAGCGCCTAGACCAGCGATGGCGGAGCTGAGATGGTAAGGATGTGGGGCCTGGCATGGTGGTATGGTGCCAGGACAGCTGTGCCGCGGGTGGATCCACCTCCATGGGCTCATCTGGAGGTAGATCCACCTCCATGGGCTCATCAGGAGGTGGATCCACCTCCATGGGCTCCACGGAGGTGGTCACGCGGCTGGTCCAGGCGCAATGGGAATGGGCTCGCTTGCCTGTCTGCCGCCTGATGGTCCTGGCGGGCCCCCTCCTCCTTCTCTTCGACCATGCTGTCCCCGACTCCATCTTCCCACCTAAATCCTGGGAATCCTCCAGCCTTGCTCTCTTAGCTCCCCACATTGCTGTCAATGGCCGGAGCTCTCAGAGGCGAGTGCGTTGCGTGGGGCAGCGGTGACCAAGGTGATCAAGGTGACATGGCCAGGGTTCTAACATGGCGGCCGCACTGCTGGCACTGCTGGCACTGGCGTTCCACATGGCATGAAGAGGGGGCTGGAGGACAGGGCATGGCATGGGAGCCAGAAGGCACTGCCTGTGCCCAGCGGGCAGCCCTTTTCTCCGGCCGGCAAGAGGGCACAGAGGAGCCGGCCCTGAGCAAAGGGTCCTCGGCCCCCTTCATCCTCCCCCTTCTCCCACAAGGGAATCTCTTGGCGCTGCCATACGCAGCACGCAGCACCACGCTGATTGGGCTCCTGAGCTCAGCGCCAACAACAGCAGGCTCCAAAGGGCACCTGACTACTCCTGCCTGCTCGGACACACCATCTCTGCTCTCTGTGTTCAAATCCAGAGCCTCTCCTTGTAATACCTCCAACTCCATTTGCATCCAATCACTCTGATTACGTTCCACATCCGCACACCATGCTGGAACACACACGGGGCCACTCTGCCTAACCGACCCTCAGTGGGGACCCACAGACGTGCAGCACCATCAGCAGAGCAGAACTGGGCCGTGCTCCTGATGCTGCCACTTGTCCAGCCTCCCTCTCGCCGCCCCCATTCTGCTCAGGCAGCCAGTCCCAGCAACAAACACCCGCACAGAACTGCAGCCCCGACTCGTCCCGCTCACTGAAAGCCAGAGCAAGGACATGTTACACACCTTCGTTCAGCTCCACGCACTCGCTGGCACCACACGCATCGCCTCTGCGTGCCGCAGCACCGCCAGCTCCTCCCCCGACATCACTCCATGCCCCACACCACGGCCTGACCCCGTTGGCAGCGCACAGCCCGCTCCTCCCGGCCCCGATCACCTTCCCGGCGCCGCCATGCCACCATGGCCCGGAACTGCTCCCGCCAGCACGAAGCGCTTCCTGCCCCTCCATCCCCCACTTCTCCTTTCCCTTCACTTTCCATCCACACTCAGGACACAGATATCAATGGAGGTGGCTGCAGAAGATCATCTGTGCAGGCAATCAATGGTTCGTGCTGCGCTTCACTGACTTGTGCTCTTCACTGACTGCTCTGTTGTGCCCTTTCCTAACCCCGCAGGACCATTTGCTTCTGTCTTTAGTGAAAGGGCTCTCCCTCAGGAATCCCGGACCCTGGAGGTCTGGGGAATGGGAGATTTCCCTTTAGTCGGGGAGGAGATGGTCCGTGAGTGCCTAGGAAACATTAAGGTCCATCAATCCATGGGACCTGATGGGGTGCATCCGCAGGTGCTGAGGGAGCTGGCGGAGGTCGTTGCTGAGCCGCTCTCTGTAATCTATCAGAGGTCTTGGAGAACTGGGGAGGTGCCTGAAGACTGGAGGACGGCCAATGTCACTCCAGTCTTCAAAAAGGGCCAGAAGGAAGACCCGGGTAATTATAGGCCAGTCAGCCTCACCTCTGTCCCAGGGAAGGTGATGGAACAGCTTGTGCTGGATGCCATCTCCAGACAACTGGGAGATAAGGAGGTTATCAGGAGTACCCAGCATGGGTTCACCAAGGGGAGGTCGTGCTTGACCAACCCGGTGGCCTTTTATGAAAATGTCACTAGCTGGGTGGACAGGGGGAGGGCGGTAGATGTAGTCTACCTTGATTTCAGTAATGCTTTTGATACTGTCCCCCATGACATCCTTATAACAAAGCTGAGGAAGTATGGGATAGATGACTGGGGGGTGAAGTGGGTCGAGAATTGGCTGATTGGCAAAGTGCTGAGGGTTGTCGTTTGCAGTGCGGAACCTGGCTGGAGGCCTGTAACTAGCGACGTCCCCCAGGGGTCTGTACTGGGTCCGGTCTTGCTCAACATCTTCATCAACGACCTTGATGAGGGGATAGTGACCACCCTCAGCAAGTTTGCTGATGACACAAAGTTGGGAGGATTGGCTGACACGCCTGAAGGCTGTGCTGCCATTCAGCGAGACCTGGACAGGCTGGAGAGCTGGGCAGTAAGAAACTGGATGAGGTTTAACAAAAGCAAGTGTAGAGTCTTGCACCTGGGTAGAAATAATTGCATTCACCAGTACAGTCTGGGGGAAGAGTTGCTGGAGAGGAGCTCTGCTGAGAGGGACCTGGGAGTCCTGGTGGACGACAGATTGACCATGAGCCAGCAGTGTGCCCTTGTAGCCAAAAAAGCCAATGACATACTGGGGTGCATTAAAAAGAGCGTGTCCAGCAGGTCAAAGGAGGTGATCCTCCCCCCTCTACTCTGCCCTGGTGAGGCCTCATCTGGAATACTGTGTCCAGTTCTGGGCTCCCCAGTACAAAAAAGACAGGGATCTCTTGGAAAGAGTCCAGTGGAGGGCCACTAAGATGGTGAAGGGCCTGGAGCATCTCCCCTATGAGGAGAGACTTAGGGAACTGGGTCTGTTTAGCCTTGAAAAAAGAAGGCTGAGATGGGACTTGATCCAGGTTTATAAATACCTGTGGTGTGGGGGCCATAGTGGCGAGGCTGGTTTCTTTTCAGTAGTGCGTGGGGACAGGACTAGGGGTAATGGGATGAAACTTCAGCATAGGAAGTTCCGCACGAATGTGTGCAAGAACTTCTTTACAGTGAAGGTGATGGAGCACTGGAACCGGCTGCCCAGGGGGGTGGTGGAGTCTCCTTCTCTGGAGATATTTAAGACCTGCCTGGACGCCTACCTGTGTGACATGGTGTAGGGAGCCTGCTTTGGCAGGGGGGTTGGACTCGATGATCTCTAGAGGTCCCTTCCAACCCCTACGATTCTGTGAGTCTGTGATTCTGTGAGTAATGGCCACCTGAGAGTGCAGCGTTATTCAGCTGACCAAATGGATGAGTACACCAAAAGAAGAGACAGATATTTCTCTATACGTCTAGTGAAAATTCCAGAGCTTAAGGCATTCCAAAGCTGTGACAAACCCACATTCTGCCACTGATGGCACCTTTGTTTGTTTTGGGCTCTCATTTAAATGGCATTTCTGTGGGGTCTCCAGCACACCTTAAGGCATCTGGTAAATGCAGCTGAGGACCTTCAGGAAAGCCATGTCCTGGTAGTGTCAGTGCTTGCTGGACAACTGTGAGCCCCACAATGGGTCTCGTTCCTGTGTGCCACCTTCTGAACACCAGTACCATGTTGTAGATGAGAGGCCAAGCCAAGCTAAATCTAATCATGCTTCTTGAAAGGGATGCTTTCTGAAGAGTCTTTACACTAATGAGAAGACCACAAACATTAACTCAGTGAGCTCGAAATCACTGTGCATTTACATGCCTATGGTCTTGTTTGTCTCACAGAGACATGGTGGGATGGTTCCTGCCTCTGGACTGTAGCAAATGGGATAGAGACTCTTTATGACAAATGGACAAGGAAGATGAGGAAAAGCTGCTGCCGTCCATGAGAGTGCACTGAGCTCTGCCTGGGGATGGCAGAGGAGCCAGCTGAGAACTGATGGAAAGGGCTCAAAGAGGAGAGTGGCATATTCTGTTCCTTGCTTCCTGATCCAGAAGAACAAGAGGAGGGGGACAGGCAGGAATCTGAGTTACAGCTCAGATGGAATTGTTTTCTTCAGACTGCCTGCTATGGTGCAGTGTTTTGGTTCTAGGAGTAAATCACTGATAGCACTCTGGTGTTTACAGCTGCTGCTAAGCAGTGTTGTACGGAGCCAAGGCCATGCATGGTCAGTGGAGGGCACATGGAGTTGGGAGGGAACAGAGTGAGGACAGCTGACTGAAAGTGGCCAAAGGGGCGTTCTCTATCAGCTGACAGCAAGCAGAAATTGTATTGAAACAGGTGGGAGTTCACCTCAGTCTCTTCACTTCCCAGGGTCCAGCTGGGCATCAGTCTGGTGGTGCTGAGCAAGTGCTTGCGCATCAGTTGTTACATAAATTCCATATCAACGGATATATAGTGATAACTATTACTCCTCTCCTTTTATCTCTCTTAGTAAATTGCTTTGTTACAACCCCAAGCTGTACTTTTTTTTGCCAATTCTCTTCCCCATCCCACAGGGAATGGGGCAGTGCACCAAGCACTGTGTGCTGCTGAGCCACATGTTGGGTTCAACAACCACTGTCATTTCGGTGCCTGATGTGAGACTCCAAGGGTTGAGATAACAGCACAACTGTCCAGAGCGAGATAACTCAGGGCTTTGTGGGAGTTGGAAAAGTGCAGGCCATGATGCTAATTGTTTCCCTATTTGTGGAGCTTGTTGAGTCTTCTCATGAAGCTTCACTGCACAGCTCCTTACTTGGTGCTTGGATGCTGGAATAGGGTATTTAATTTGCTATGCTGTTTGACCTCAGTTTGTACCACGATAAAATTGGCAGCTGACAAAGTGAAGTTTTGTGCACATTCAGCTCTGTGGTCATCTTTGGGTTTTGGAAGTAATATTGTCGATATGATTAGGAATTACACAATTTACATTGTCGCATCTGTGAGCCCGGGGGTGTACTGGATATTGTGTTGAGGGACAAGGTTTAGTGGGAGCTATAGGTAATAGGTGAACGGTTGGACTGGATGATCTTTTAGGCCTTTTCCAACATTGGTGATTCTATGAATCTATGATTGAGGTTAAACAATTATTCAGGAATATCACTGAGAGATCTGCCCCATGATGAGAAGGCTCTGCATGGCAGGGGGTGTGGGATGGTCTGGGCAGCTGCCTGGAGCGGTGGGCACCCCCAGGGCTTTGGAACTTCATCTCTGAGCAACTGCAGGATCCTGAGAAACTGGTAGAATATTGGGGGCAGGTCTGCTGTGGCACTGGTAACCCCCAAGAGGCATACATGACTGCAGTGTGCCCGATCCACAGAGCTGGACATGCTGACAGTGCTGCAGCCTCTGCAACTCCTGGCACAGACCTTGCAGCAGCTCCAAGGTTTTGCTACACGTCCTGCAGTTGCTCCAAGCTCTGGGAAAGATCCCGCTGTCACTCCACCCTCATAATGAGCTCTGCAGTCACTCCTGCTACGGGTCCTGTAGCTGTTCCAAGTATGGTAATAAGAAAATGGTACAAATTCCTCCCAAGGGAGGAAGTACAGTCCTGCGGTGGCTCCAACCCCTCCAATGAGCCCAGTGGCTGCTCCAACTTAGTCACAGGTCCTGTGGTGATTCCAGCTCTGGCAATGAACTCTGAGGTCACTTCAACTCCTGCAACAGCCCGACAGCCACTTCAGCTCCTACAGTGAACCCTATGGCTGTTAAAACCCCTGCAACTAGTCCTGGACTTGCAAACAGATATGCATATGTATTAGTATCTGTGCATATATGTTTGCAACTGCATATGTTGTATATGTGTGAAAATATACTAAATATATATGTATAAATACATTTGTCATAATTATTATCCTTTTCTTTTTATCTTTGTCTCAATCCATAAACTTTAAACCACAGCACTGCCCTGAGACGCTTACGGATCTCCTTGGGACTATTCAATCTGATCTGGTCACACACTGAAGAGCACCAGAAGATCTCGAGGTTTTCTCAGGGAACAGCTCCTGAGGTATATTCCTTACACCAGCTTTGGAAGAGGCCTCCCTCCAGTTCTCTGGTCCTGCTCTGAAGGGGCCCTCTTCTTATGGCAGTGCCAGCAAGGAGACCAGCTCTGACAGACCTTTTCATATTGCTGGCTACTGACTGCAGCCCTGGATTGCTGCTGTAGAGGCAACAGGACTGTCGTGAGACACACAAGACCTTCAGGACTGCACAAATGAGAGGACTTGAGAGCACTGTGGTGGTGTAAAGAGATCAGAAATGAAAAGAGCACGTTGAGCTGCTGTCTGTGGCTGTACCTCCCCAAATCCAGACAAAGTAGGAAAAAAGAAAAGCTAAGTAAAAGTCTATTTTGAAACCTTTTTAGGTATCTTATAACATATTCGGGGAATCTGTATACATGTTTACATGAGTTCTTGGAGTGAAAAAAATGGAAATTAGGTAGGAAAGAAGTATAATACATTTTTATTTATAAGTTCAATAACATTTTTTTTTTTTGCACATTGCTATATCTCACACAATCAAACAATCAAAGATGCATAAAACATGAAGAACCATCACTGGGAATCCTATGAGGAAGTTGTGCATTTTATGGAAGCTGGAATAGTGCTTATTGCAACATCTTCCTGAGAGCGTGCTTGATCTCCCTGTTCCTCATGCTGTAGATAATAGGGTTCAGTGTTGGAGGAACCACTGCGTGCAGAAGTGCCACTATGAGATCCAGGAGTGGGAAGGAGATGGAGGGGGGCTTCAGGTAGGCAAAAACGCCAGTGCTGACAAATAGGGAGACCATGGTCAGGTGAGGGAGGCATGTGGAGAAGGCTTTGTGCCGTCCCTGCTCAGAAGGCATCCTCAGCACGGCAAGGAATATATGCACATAGGACACAACTATGAAAACAAAGCACCCAAAGCCTAAAGTGACACCAAAAAAGAAAAACACAACTTCCCTGAGATAGGAGGCTGAGCAGGAGAGATTGAGAATCTGGGGGATTTCACAGAAAAGATGGTTCACAACATTGCCTTGGCAGAGAGGCAGTGAAAACGTACTGGCAGTGTGCAGCAGGGAATTGAGAACCCCAGTGCCCCAGGCAGCTGCTGCCATGGTGGCACAAGCTCTGCTGTCCATCAAGGTCCCATAGTGCAGGGGCTTGCAGATGGCAATGTAGCGGTCATAGGACATGATGGTGAGAAGGGAATACTCTGCTGAGAGGAAGAAGAAAATGAAAAAGATCTGTGCAGCACATCCTGCGTAGGAGATGGCCCTGTTGTCACAGAGGGTGTTGGCCAAGGCTTTGGGGAGTGTGGTGGAGATGCAGCCCAGGTTGAGGAGGGCCAAGTTGAGGAGGAAGAAGTACATGGGGGTGTGCAGGTGGCGGTCACAGGCTACGGCTGTGCTGATGAGGCCATTGCACAGGAGGGCAGCCAGGTGGATGCCCAGGAAGAGCCAGAAGTGCAGGAGCTGCAGCTGCCGTGTGTCTGCCAAAGGCAGCAGGAGAAACTCACTGATGGAGCTGCTGTTGGGCATCTGCTGTTCCTGGGCTTGGAGTCCTGCTCAGAGTGCAGAAGGTAATGACAAGTCCTTCTCAGAGACACTCCTCCTGCTATACTATGAAATGTTTTTATTCTCTTACAACAGTGTACATTTAGCACCATTACTTGCATTTAATTTCATGTATTTCAGCATTCCTTAAGCAGAAGCAGCATATGGAGCTCTGACCTTCCTCTTATTTTCTTATCCCTTCTCCCTGGATATTTTCATCTGTTTCATGTCTCATATCTTTACCCCAAGTGCTCTTAGATCCCCCTACCCCAGCTTCTGTGGCATTCAGTTTCAGTTAGAAAATGCTGCCTGTTTGTAAGATAAGTGAATTATTCATGCCTACAGAAAATGATGATAATTCCATCCTTCGAGAAAGGGGAGACTGAAAGCACATAATGTGTGACTGTTCACAAAACAAGCAACTGATTGACGAAAAATTCTCAGAACTCCTATTGCCCCTTTTAGATTTCTGACTCCAAACCTCTTTGCCTCAGAACAGGAAATGGAAACCCCCTGCCATGGCTCTCCTCTTGCAAAGGGACCTCAGAAACATTCTGTTGTGCAATGGAGCTGTGATCCCCTGCCCCAGGCAGCAGCTGTGGCAGCACAAGCCCTGCCGGGGGGCTCCTTCCCCCCACACGTCTCCCCGCAGCACCCTGGGCAGCTCCCCGGGAGGGCTGAGTGCTGAGCCTGGCAGGCGGCAGAGTCCCATAACCGGCACACAGCCCCTGGGGCACAGCAGGGACCCTGCTCTGCAGGACAGCCCTGGGCACCCGCCTGCAGCCCCGGCTGCACAGCCTGCAGCCGTGCTGGGACACGCAGCCCTCAGGGATGTGCTCTGATGCTGCAGCACGGAAGCCCTCAGGTGGAGCAGGAGGCTTTTTCCAGAGTAAAGAAACATGCAGTGCCTACATCCAGATCTGCTATGGGATATCCCAAATTAAGTTAACCCTCTATGAAAAGCAGCTCACGGTCTGCAGTGAGACTTTACCTTGTCATGGTCTGTGAGCAATGCTCCTGCAGAGAGCACGCAGCCCGCTTACACCACACACATCCTGGAAGCTCTCTCCAGTTTCTCTCCTCTCCTTCTGTCAGCTGCAGGTTGTGCTGTGCACAAGAGCTGCTCCTGGGCACAGCTGTCTCTCTGCAGCTCTGCCCACATTTATGAGCTCCCTGTGTCCCAGGAGCTCGGCCCAGCTCAGCAACAGATTATGTCATTTTTATCCTTCCCATTCATCTCCCCTGACATGTCCATGGGTCCTCATGGCCAATAGCTCCTGAAAGACAACAGCATCATGACTGTGTGTTGAAATCCGCTCAATTAACCACCACATGTCCAGTGGTCAGTGACTGATTGGAGACATATGGGGAGTGCTACCAGAGATCGTTTGATGAAACAATAAGGGCACCCAGACAAGGAAGGCGAGGTTTGGACTTTCCCTGTGCAGGACAGTGATGCAGCTGAGGCAGTGCAGGAGTCTCATCCCTTGACAGAAATCCTGGAGCTGAAATGGAATTCAGCTCCCCACAGAACCACAGGACCTGGGATTCCTCTGGTTCAGTTCAGAAGTGCACAAGGAGTTGCCTGCATGTAAGCTCCTGCTCTGAGTCCTCGGCCCTTCAGCAGGGACGCAGCTGCTTACACACAGACACTGGGTGATGCCCACCATGCCTGGGCTGCTCCTGATGTGTGCCAGTGCTTGTAAACCGTGTGGGAAGTCCCTGAGATAGACACCTCCTTCCTGGGCATCAGCCGAGGGCCAGAGAGGGGATAGTACCGGCTGTCTGGTGAATTCACATGCAGCTTCAAAAGCAGCACAGGGCCTTCAGCAAAGACATGCCCATGGTGTGTCCGTGCTGCTACGTCACCTCCAAGACCCATGATCGGTCTAATGTCTGTGTGCCACCTTCTGCACACTGATACCATAGGTGAGCTATCCAGTCCAGCTATGTCCAGTGATGCTTTTCAATTAGGATGTTTACTTCTGTGGTTTTGCACTAATGCAAACACCAACACACAATAAGCTAGAAATCTTGGTAGAGCTGCAGGCCTGAGCTTCTGTTTGGACCATGGAGACACAGTTTAATGTCTTCCACAACTGCACTGTAGCACAAGGGGGATACCGAGTCTTTAGGATGGATGGGAGAGGATACAAAGAAGGGTGACTGCCCTCTGTGTGAATGCACTGAGCTCTGCCTGGGGATGGAAGAGCAGACAAGTCAGAGCTAATGGAAATGGCCAACAGAGGAGACCATCAGTGTCTTTTCCTGTCTTCCTGATCAGGGAGAGTAAATGGAAGGTGCCCTCTGCAGACAGATGGGAATCTGATGTTGTCTGTCCCTTGTCCCATTTGGTGGCTTTTGTCACTCCATTATCTGTGGCAGGGACAGCACAGCAGGGCATGTGGAATCCAGCAGAACCCTGGAGAGCACAGATGGCGGCTTCTTGACCAAGCAGTGGAGGAACCAAAGAGGAGAGGTTCTCTGCTGGATCTCATACTCTCCGGCATGGAAGGACTTGTGGGAACTGTGAAGGTCAAAGGGGCATCAGGCCAAGCACAAGATGCAAATGGATCTCTTTTAATTTATTTATTTATTTTGAGGCTGTAAGCTTAATAGTTGATCATAAATGTCAATAAAACTGAAACAAAGAATTGAAGACAAAGATGGAAATCAATGAAAATGTTTTAACCCTTCTCAACATGAGAAATTCTCATGAGTCTTGTTCCATTTTAAGTTGTAAATATGAATCTTTGAGGTGATTTGATGTCTTTTTTTTTTTTTTTTCTTTTTCTGAAACTACGATGTTTTCCAGAACTGTGTTTGCTGGACACAAATGCCTTCAGGTTCAGGGACACAGACAGCGGTGCCAGTGCCAATGCCCTGTGACTATAGCCCGGTGCCCGGCACTACTCTTCCCTGCTGCCTATTTGATGTCCCTCATCCTCCAGGTGTCTTCAGCTCTCCTAAATAAATGGCCATGGTTAAGGGCATGTTTTCAGATGCCATTTGGGCACACACTACTCCCACTGCCCTCCAGATTTCTCCATCCCTTGCTCTTTGTTCAGTCAGATACCTCCCAATTATCTGTCTGATTTCCGACTTCCAGGGGGATTACTGGAATTTGTTCCATCTCCCCAAAGTCTGATTGAATGTGTTGTCAACTCCTTCACTGTGATTTGATCTATCCCTTCCTATCTATTCTTTTTCTTCTTATACTTTTTCTTTTTCTCAATCACTGTCTCTCTTTTTTTTTTTTTAAGGCACGAAATCTGAAAGATGTTCATTAATGTCAGTAAAAGTGAAAAACAGAGTTGGAGACAAAGATAGAAATCAATGAGAATGTGTTAACCCGTCACAGTGTGTGAAATACTCACAAGTCCTGATCAATTTTAAGTTGATACCTCTCAACTACCTGGCTGATATGTCCCAGGGAGATTACTGGAATTTGCTCCATCTCCCAGAGTCTGATGGCCTCTGTTGTCAACTACTTCACTGTGATTCAATCTATCCTATCCTATCTCAGTCTAAATAATTTCTTTTAAAAGTATTCCATAGGAAAGACAAATTTTGATGCAGCTTGAACATGGCATGCAGTTGATCACTGTGTTTTACTGTTCATTCAATTGCATCACCTTTCCTTCCATTTGCTGGCCAGATAAAAAAGAGAAATCTTTCCTTTTCCATGTGCAGCTGGTTCTCTGAGGAAAGCCAGTGGGAGTTGGTGAAAAGCAGTTTTAACACTGAGCGGATGAATGCAGAGGAGAAGAGTGATGTGAAGAAAAGTGATGCAAGTCCCATAGGTCCACTGTGAGCAGAAATTGGGTAGGGAGGTTGAGAAGGACCTTTGTCAACACAGTAACAGTACAGAACTCATTGAGACATCCTGGATTGGTATCATTTGCACAGTGCTGCTTTAATGTCTTTTTTAAACCCAACTATAAACAAATAAACAGTAAATTTATAATGGATTCTTTCTCTTTAAGCTCTCTCCAGATATCCCTCCTTTTTGCTGAACAAGTTCTGATAACCTGAATAAGATAACAAGATGGCATAAGGCACAGGAGACTCTTTCGGTTATAATGGGCCCCAGGGTGCATTTGATGCTGAGTCCATCAACCTCCAGTGCAGAGAGAAGTTTGCACAAAGTACTCAGCAAGACAAAGTCAGAAGTAACAGTGAAGTATCTTGCAGTACTAATGGACCCACTGAGGGCCATTATCAAGCAAGCTTCCCTAGGGACTTGTTAGAGAAGATAATTGGAAGCCATGACTATAGGCAGGGAAAGGCACTGGCATGCTAAGAAACCTCTCCTTTGCCTTACAAAGCAGACAGGTCAAGCCCTGATTGCAAGACCAGTGGTAGAGAGATCCTGTCTCTCATGTTGGCTCAGGACCCTTCCTGGGGCAGTGGGATGGAGGTCTGTATGATGTTAAATGAAAGACAAGGGGACAGAAGATCCCAGGCTCTACATGCGGTGCAAGGATGCTGTGAAGTTCATATCCCACATGTGCCCTGTGTCTCATCGCAGGATGTAGGATGTGAGAAGGGCCCAGTCTGAACAAGCAGTCAATCACAGTGAAACTCTGAACTTCAGATCTCTCAGTTCCAGTGCCCTCCTGTGCACACTCTCCCATAGTTTGATGCACGTTATGTTCTGCAGTGCCCAGAAGAGCACCTAGAGCTCCAGGTGAGGCTGCAGGAGTGCAGAGCACACAGGGACAATCCTTTCCCTCACCCAATTGGCAATACTTGCTTGATGCACTCCAGGGGACCGTTGGCCTTCCTGGCTGCCTGGGCACACTGCTGACTCACGTTCAATTTGACGTTGACCAGGACCCCCAATCCTTTTCAGTCAGACCGCTCTCCTGTGTTCCATATCCAGTCAGTGTGTGTATGTTCAGGGTTGCCCCTACCCAGGTGCACAATCAGGCACTTGTTTTTGTTATACTTTATGCACTTGGTGCTTAGTACCAACTGGTACCCAGTTCTCTGACTTGTCCACATCTCTCTGAAAGTCCTCTCGCCCCTCAGTAGAGGCAACACCACCTCCTCATCTGGTATCATCAGCAAACTTGCTCAGAACATCTTCTAGTCCTGCATGCAAGTCATCCACAAAAACATGAAAGAGAAGTGGCCCTAAAATAGAGCCATGGGGAACAGGTGGACTGGATGATTTTTTAGGTCTTTTCTAACCTTGGTGATTCTATGATTCAATGATATCCCATCCTTGTATGAATGCCCTCTTTGAGCAAACACTCTCTGGGAGGACTCAGCATATGTCTGGAATTAGCACCGTTCATAACTCCCCCACTACAATTCCCCCTCCATACAATTTCCAAGCTCCATCAACAAGTCCGTCCAAGTCCCCTACCCTAGTTCCCTAAATGTGTATATTATTGGGAGAAAATGAAGACATTCTTGCCTGGACTAACAGGAGACCTTCAGAGGTGCAAACAGTTCTGCAGACAAGGAGGGAAAAAAATCGAAAGACTGTATCAATTCCTGCCAGACAGACCATCTTGGCATGATCACGGGACGTCTAGCTTGTGCGCCTGGCATAGGTGTGAGCAGATACTATAAAGACCATTGGCAAGACCTGCCAAACCTGAGGTGGCTTGGAGTGAGTGGCAAGAGACCATGGGTTCATGTATGAGCAAGTAGCAAATGACAAATACAGAAGAGCATACAGCGGATAGCCAAATCGTGGAAGAGGAGCAGAAGGAGCAGACCGCAGATTTTCAAATCATGGATGCCCCCATAACCTAAGCGTGGAACCCGCTCTATGACGTTCCAGCCTGGAACAGACAGGGGAGACGACCTGTGCAGAGGGAGATGAGCGCCAACATCAATCTGCATCTGACCCAGGAATGGTTCCATGGCAGGATGGGAGCAGGGCGCAGTGGGCAGCACATTGCTGAGCAGCTGATGACGCCTTACTGCACTGTGATGAGGGCTCCCGATGGCTCATTCCTTGTTAGGGAGAGCGGGGCATTCATTGGGGACTATTGTTGCAGAACGGCGGGAGAAAAGCAGACGACCACACCTGTCATTGACATACGATCAGCTATTCTTGTTTATTCCTTGGCTGCGTGTACATTTATAATACGGATAATTAGCTCATACATATTGCAAAAGTGGAGCTCATCATTGGTTCCCAATTACATACCATCCCCGAGTATCTTAACGGCTTGTTGTTATCAACTGAAAGCTACTCCCTTGCTGAGTTCCCAAAACCATGGCTAGTTGTTCACCATCCCAGGGCATCTTGTTATTCTAACTGCCCTTGCAGGTGATACGGCTGCTTGTCTAGCTGCACTGTGTTTACGACCCATCTCAGCTAACTAGCTGTAAAAAACACTCTCTACATTTCCCCCGTTTTCTTTTAGGCTGAAAAGGCTCAGTTTACCGACCGACTAATCATATTTAACAAGCAGTTCAGTTCATTTGTTCAAACAGTTCTCATGTAGTTTAATCCTGCTTCGTAGCTGCTGTTCTGTGAACTTCTCATCTCGATCCATGACTGCCGCTCCGTAGAATTCTTCTTACAATACTGCCTATAGAATAACAACACCACTTCTATTAATAACATAACTATCATAACTCAATCAAGGCCTCGACTGACAATATTCTAAATATGAAAGAAAAAAAACAAGTCAAATACAACATAACAACATTATTGCTAAACCTACTAAAAAGAACAAACATGTTTGTACTGCAACCTAAGTTTCTGCAACCTGAAAATCAGTCCATGAGGGTCCCATTGTGTTAATCTGTAACTGATCAGGAAAAGTCTTCAGTTTTGATATACTCTGATATATTGATTTTTAATGACCACTAAAATTTGTGCAGTAAATGCTTTTAAGATGTTCATAACCATGCTCTACCAACTGAGTTATCCGGGCTAATAATTGATTAATGATCGCACAATTTAATGGAATAGCATGTCAAATAGAACCAATTTTAGAGGACAAATGTACTAAAGTATCGCTAGGGGCATTATTACTTATTGACCCTTGAGAAACAGCAAGCCATGTTGGTGGTGGATGCGACAGGTAGTGCCAGCAGGGCGTCCCCTGCTTCAAGGTGCACCTTTCCTCTCTCACCCATCACAGATTCTCTCCTGCATTCAGGGTCTGAAGGATTTCTTCCAGTTGTACACCATATCCGCACGGCCAGTGCGTGATATAGAGCCCAAGTGGAACACCTGCTTGGAAAACAGAATAAACTATCAAATTTAGTTCTATTAGCGTGCACTTTTGTCTAAAATGATGCATGGTTATATTTTCAGATCCCAATTAATTGGATGTAAAAGAGGTATCCGTTCTATGATACAGGGTCATCTCTTTGACTGAGATTCCTTTCCAGGTTTTGTCTTTGCAAATTAAGAAAAGCTAATTAATAGGCTAATAACATCATAACCAAGCAGTACTAAAACATTGAAAGAGCTATTCCGGTAGATTCTAGAATTGATTAGATCAAATCCTGTTTAATACACATCTGATCTATTACTAAAATAGAAGAAGCACACAACATCCTAGCTAATGCCTTAAACTCTAATTCTTGAGACTGCATTGGTAAAACAGAAAATCACACACTATGTCAAACTATTACTAATATTATCTATAACACAGCAAGTTACAAAGCAATACCACTAAGTAAGAAACACACAATTACAATTACTATAAAGGCTGGATGCTATTTTCTGCCTCCAGATGAGACCGAACATATCATGCTGGAACCCATGAAGGGCCAGTCCCTGTGAAAATACGAGCATATTCACGACCCCAAGTTGTCAGTGGTAGGGGACAGTCCCAAAGTCCTGTGGCCATATTCCAAACATTAACCATAGGCTGTTCCATTAGCACTGGGGAAGCCTCAAAATGACGATCCACATAAGCTGTATCTCTGTGAACACGATTCAAAAAATTCAGCACAAGCAAAACAAACAAAACCTTGCATAATATTTCTTGTGGTGTGTCTCCCATATTCCCCCTTTTTTGTTTAATAATAAGAATGGATTTCAATGTTTGATAAATGTGATCAATGACAGCTTGTTCAGTGGGAGAATGAGCAATGGCTGTAGTATGTTTAACACTCCCTTCTTGGAGGAAAGTTCGAGTGGCCTTAGAAGTATATGCAGGCCTATTATCTGTTTTTGTAGTATGTGGGATTCCCATAGCAGCATAAGCAGATAACCAGTGTTTACGGGTGTCATGACTGCGTTCACCTGTATGTGCTGTGGTAAATACGTAAAAAGAATGAGTATCTATTGTTACATGTGCATATTTTAGACAGCCAAATTCAGGAATGTGAGTGACATTTGTCTGACACAGTTGAAGAGGTGCTGTGCCACATGGATTTGTCCCAGTTTGAGGCAAAGAGGTATCAGTCAAATTATGTAGCCAGTATTCAGTCATAAACACGGTGTACTGCATAGCAGAGAGGATCATTCTTAACACAATTTTCCAGTCATGAGGGGTCATAGCGTAACTGTCACTGTTTGCAACCAAAAGATTGTATGTAAAGGCTAACTGAATTCTGTATGTTCTCACTGACTCCCTTAGCTCCTTCACTGCCTCATAAGGCAGGGATTCCCAACGGGGGGCCTGATTCAACGCAGGAAAAGTTTGCAACGTGTCAGCATCACCCCTTAATATTGTTTCTTTTCTGCACGGCTCTAAGACATCACAGTACGCTGTAGGGAAATGTGTCATTCCTGCTCCCTTCAAAGTATCATCAGGAGGAAATGCGTCCGATTCTCTTTCTGCATCTACAGGACCGGGGTCACAACAATCTCCTGGTTTCGGTCCATCCGTGTCTTTAACCAGGTTACACGTGGGCTGCACAGACGGAGCCGCGCACGACAAGGGGGGGGCGGCATGGTTAGGCGCAGAGAACGACGTGGGCGAAGCAGAGGGCGGGGGCGCCGTAGAGACCGACAACGCTGCAAGCGACGTGTGCGGGGGGCAGGCGGCCGCTGGCTGGGAACAGCTGGTTGTGTCGGAGCGCGGCAGCTGTTCTTTCTTGCGCTGGGCTGGATGTTTCTTGACCGGCGACGGCAGGTGACGGTGTTGTGGTTGTCCAAGCGGCAGTTCTGGCACCACACACCGGCGACTTGGCAATTCTGTCACAAATGTCCCTTAACGCCGCACCGGAAACATTTAAAAGAGGTGCTTGGGCCTGAATTGGTTACCGCAGATGCTTTTAAGGGTGCAAGAGCTGCTAACACTTGATTCTGAGAAGCCTCAGCCTGTGCCTTTAATCCTGCCCCTAGCTCTTTAATAGCCTCAACTATGAAAGCCTGAGCCCCTGTGGGCACACTCGATAATCTGTCTAACGCCTCCTCTATTGTCCAGTTACTCCTCAATGTACTTAGAATGCCACGAGCTGTAGCATTACAATTCTGAAGTGCACAATGTTTTAGCATTATTTCCCTCATGTACTCTGGTACTCCAGCCTTCTCTATGGCTCCAGCTACCTTATCTAGAAACGCTCCAAAATCCTCATTTCTTCCCTGCTGGATTCCCATATAAGACGGCAGCCCACCTGGTGCCTTGATCTTATCCATAGCCTGCCTGGCCAGATACATTGACTCCCTACATTTAGCTGGTCCTAATAAAGCCTGGGCCTCCATCCAGATGAAAGGACCCACCCCTAAAAGTTCTTCAACGGTTACATTATACAAGGGATCTCCGGGCTGCCTAACTATCGCAGCGCTCTGTTGGCACATCTCTTCCCAATAAGCATTAAATAGCAGTTGTTGGTGCTGTGAAAAAATCAACCTAGCTATAGCCCGACAATCAGATGGCAACAAAACCTGAGTATTCCAGATATAATCCAGTATCTGTCTCGCTGGCTCACTTTTTACTCCAAACTGACTGACCGTAGACCGCAATTGTGACAACAACTTCCAACCTAAAGCACTGATAGTAGCCTGTGTCCTGCCTGCAGGATCAGGCGAATGCCCCCCCGGCAGCACCACCTGTTGCACCGCTTCCAACGCCTCACCGCCTCCTGCCTTTAAACAAGCCCGCGCCAGCGCAGCCCAAGCCCCCCCCCACTCCCGCGCGATGGCCTCCGCCAGGGCACTCTGTGCCCCAGGGAGCGGCTCATTGCAAAGGGGGGTCGAGGGGGCCGGCTGTAGTGCCATGGTCGATGCAGGCGGCTCATATGATACAGACGTGCCGGGAGGCGGTGATGGGGCACTCGGCTCCGCAGCCACTGGCAATGTAGGCTCGGCGGCCGGCGGCAACTTTACGGTGGACAAAGCAGGGGGCACCGGGCAATCTGACCATTCATTATAATTCTTATTCCTCCCCTGCACAGCACTAGCTTGCTCTGCTGCTTCCTTTTCTGCCTGATATTGCAGTAAATCATTATAAACCATACGCCACCATTTCCCGCATTTCTTAGCCATTTTCTCCCCATCTATCATTCCCTGAAAAATTACATCTCCAAATTTTCGCCACTCAGCAAGATCATGCACTAAATGCAGATTCTGAAATAACCCTTTAGCATACCCATACGCTAATAACTCGGGGAGTTCCTTTTGACAGTCTATCCCCCTAACCTGACGCTTTCTTTTCAAAAAGCAAGAAAATACCTGACATTTTTTTTTAAAAAAGCAAGAAAATAATTCATAAACCGCTTGCCTTCCCATACCTGTTTGTCAGCGCGCTGTTGCAGCCTTAAAGGACGTTGGCGGCTCGAATCAGCTAGGCCCTTCTATAAGGTCACATAGAGCACTTGCACCTTCTTTTCCTGGCGCATGCTATCCCCGCTGCTTAAGGATCCGAACACCTTCACCGCTGCGATCCTTCCTGGTAGGCCACGTCGAGGGTCACCAATTGTTGCAGAACGGTTGGAGAAAAGCAGACGACCACACCTGTCATTGACATATGATCAGCTATTCTCGTTTATTCCTTGGCTGCGTGTACCTTTATAATACGGATAATTAGCTCATACATATTGCAAAAATGGAGCTCATCATTGGTTCCCAATTACATACCATCCCCGAGTATCTTAACGGCTTGTTGTTATCAACTGAAAGCTACTCCCTTGCTGAGTTCCCAAAACCATGGCTAGTTTCTCACCATCCCAGGGCATCTTGTTATTCTAACTGCCCTTGCAGGTGATACGGCTGCTTGTCTAGCTGCACTGTGTTTACGACCCATCTCAGCTAACTAGCTGTAAAAAACACTCTCTACAGACTATGTCCTGTCCATCTGGAGCAATGGAGAGGTGCAGCACTGTCGCATCCAATGGTGGAAGGATGCCAGCAGCCACATAAGTACTTTCTCATTAATAACCGAATATTTGACAGCCTTTACGACCTCATCTCCTATTACCGGGAGACACCGCTGAGGTACAACAACACGGATACGAGACTGACAGAGCCTGTGCCTCGTTCCAATGCTTGTAACAAAGACTGGGTGCCGCAGGACGGCACCGGATGCACGAGCGCAGCTGGGGTCCCACTTATGGGTCCCACATATGGGTCTGTGTTCACAATTATGGGATTGGGGTCACACTTATGGGGCTGGAGATGCAGTTATGGATCTGAAGCCCCACTGATGGGGCTGGGGTCACACTAAGGAACACAGTTATGGGGTTTTACGTCCCACTTATGGGTCCAGCCCCCCAACTTATGGGTCCAGCCCCACACTTATGGGTCTGAGTCCCCACTTATGGGTCTGGGTCCCCACTTATGGGTCTGTGGTCCCACTTATGGGTCTGTCCCCCCACTTATGGGTCCCACTTATGGGTCTCAAGTCTCACTTATGGGTCCAGCCCCCCACTTATGGGTCCGATCCCCCCCCAACTTATGGGCCTCACTTATGGGTTCAATCTCCCACCACTTATGGGTCCCACTTATGGGTGCAGCCCCCCACTTATGGGTCATACTTATGGGTCCAAGCCCCCCCCCCCCACTGACCCATCCCACTTATGGGTCTCTGGCCCCACTTATGGGTCCGGCCCCCCACTTATGGGTCTGGACCCCCACTTATGGGTCCTACTTATGGGTCCGACCCCCCACTTATGGGTCCCACTTATGGGTCTGGCCCCACATACCCGTCGTTGCCCTCCATGTTGCTCTCCTGCTCCAGCTCCTTTGGGTCGGGACTCCCACTTATGGGTCCGGTCCCCACTTATGGGTCACTCTTATGGATCTGGGGTCCCACTTATGGGTCTGGGGTCCCACTTATGGGTCTGGCCCCCCACTTATGGGTCTGGGGTCGCACTTATGGGTCTGTTCCCCCACTTATGGGTCCGGCCCCCCACTTATGGGTCACACTTATGGGTCTCTGGTTCCACTTATGGGTCTGTGGTTTCACTTATGGGGCTGGGGTCCCACTTATAGGTTTGAAGATCTTGTTATGGGTTTAGGGATATCTCCAAAGTTTTGGGGTCCAACTTATGGGGTCTTAGGCCCCATTTATGGGTCCAGCCCCCCAACTTATGGGTCTGTCCCCCCACTTATGGGTCTGGATCCCCACTTATGGGTCACACTTATGGGTCTGGCCCATAAGTTAAGCCCAAAATCCAACCTCTTCCCCCATATTAAATACCATATTTGAAGACCCCAAAAATCCCCCAAAACCCCATTTTAAAGACCCTAAAAACCCCATTTTTAAGTCCCAAATCCACTGCACCCCTCATATTAAATACCCCCTTTTGAAGGCCCCAAAAAGCCCCAAAACCCCCATTTTTAAGCCCAAAATCCACCTTCCCCCCCCCCATATTAAATACCATGTTTGAAGTCCTCAAAAACACCATTTTTGAGCCCAAAAAAAGCCCCCAAAACCCCGTTCTTAAGCCCAAAATCCATGCCCCCCTCCATATTAAATACCATATTTGAAGCCCACAAAAAGCCCCCAAACCCCCGTTTTTCAGCCCAAAATCCACCTCATATTTTATATCATATTTAAAGACCCCAAGATAACCCAAAATCGACGTTTTTCAGCCCAAAAATACCGTGTTTGAAGACCCCGATGAGGAGGGACTTGTCAGCCTCCGTGTCCCATCAGGACGTGGGGGGCTCCAGTTGATCCAGCAACAGGAACGAGATGGACACGGCGCTGTGGGGCACAGTGTGGGGCACAGTGTGGGGCAGGGGGGATCTATGGGGCTGGAGGGGCTTAATGTGGGGCTGGAGGACCTTAATATGGGGCAGGGGGGCATCTATGGGACTGGAGGGGCTTAATATGGGGCTGGAGGGGCTTAATATGAGGCTGGGGTGGGAATCTATGGGGCTGGAGGAGCTTAATATAGGGCAGGAGGACCTCACTATGGGGCTGGAGGACCTTGATATGGGGCTGGAGGACCAGGGGGTGGGAATCTATGGGGCTGGAGGACCTCGCTATGGGGCAGGAGGAACTTAATATGGGGCAAGGGAGTGAATCTATGGGGCTGGAGGACCTCAATATGGGGCTGGAAGACCATAGAGTGGCAATCTATGGGGCTGGAGGACCTTCATATGGGGCTGGAGAACGTCAGAGACCCCTATATTGGGTCTGAGGGATCCCAAGTGACCCCAATGTGGGGCTGGAAAACCGGAGGGAGGGAATCTATGGGGCTGGAGGACCCCAAAGGACTCCAATATGGGGCTGGAGGACCTTAATATGGGGTTGGAGGACCAGAGGGTGGGAATCTATGGGGCTGGAGGACCTTAATATGGGGCTGGAGGACCCCAAAATGGGTCTAAATGGGTCTAGAAGACCCCCAATATGGGGCTGGGGACACCAATATGGGGCTGGAGGACCTCGCGATGGGGCTGGAGGACCTTCATATGGGGCAGGAGGACCCTAATATGAGGATCTATGGGGCTGGAGGACCTCGCTATGGGGCAGGAGGACTCCAATATGGGTATGGGGTCCCCAATATAAGTCTGAAGAACCCCAATATGGGGCTAAAAGGTCTCAATGTGGGGCTGGAGGACCCTAATATGAGAATCTATGGAGCTGGAGGACCTTAATATGGGGCTGGAGGACACTAATATGGCAATCTATGGGGCTGGAGGACCTCGCTATGGGACAGGAGGACCTTAATATGGGGCTGGAGGACCCCAATATGGGGCAGGGGTCCCAATATGGGGATGGAGGACCCTAATATGAGAATCTATGGGGCTGGAGGACCTTAATAAGGGGCAAGGGAGTGAATCAATGGGGCTGGAGGTCCACAATATGGGGCTGGAGGACCTCGCTATGGGGCTGCAGGACCCTAATATGGGAATCTATGGGGCTGGAGGACCTCGCTGTGGGGCTGGAGGACCTAGTTATGGGGCAGGAGGACTCACCTGGCCATGGCTCCAGCCAGCACCTTGTCGGCCTGGTCCCCGATCACCTCCTGCCTCAGGTAATACAGCATACGGACCCAGAGCAGAACCCTATGGGACCCATAAGTTGTGGGGCAGGAATGGATGGGGCCTCATGCTGTTTATCTTGCTCCACAGCTGCTGCTCTGAACAGCTTTTCTTGTATCCCCACAATTCCCCCTTTTTTGTTTATTGACAAGCTACTACCATACTATAAAATAATAACACTAATTATATTAATAACATAATCATTATAACTCAATCAAGGCCTCGATTGACAATACTCTAAAAGTGAAAAAAGAGACAAGTCAAATACAACATAACAACATTACTGTTAAAACCACTAAAAAGAACAAACATGTTTGTACTGCAACCTAAGTTTCTGCAACCTGAAAATAAATCCATGAGGGTCCCGTTGTGTTAATCTGTAACTGATCAGGAAAAGTCTTCAATTTTGATATACTCTGATATATTGATTTTTAATGACCACTAAAATTTGTGCAGTAAATGCTTTTAAGATGTTCATAACCATGCTCTACCAACTGAGTTATCCGGGCTAATAATTGATTAATGATCGCACAATTTAATGGAATAGCATGTCAAATAGAACCAATTTTAGAGGACAAATGTACTAAAGTATCGCTAGGGGCATTATTACTTTTTGACCCTTGAGAAACAGCAAGCCATGTTGGTGGTGGATGCGACAGGTAGTGCCAGCAGGGCGTCCCCTGCTTCAAGGTGCACCTTTCCTCTCTCACCCATCACAGATTCTCTCCTGCATTCAGGGTCTGAAGGATTTCTTCCAGTTGTACACCATATCCGCATGGCCAGTGCGTGATATAGAGCCCAAGTGGAACACCTGCTTGGAAAACAAAATAAACTATCAAGTTTAGTTCTATTAGTGTGCACTTTTGTCTAAAATGATGCATGGTTATATTTCAAAAATCCCAATTAGTTGGATGTAAGAGAGGTATCTATTCTATGATACAGGGTCAAGAGCTCGTAGAATTTGTAGACGATGTCGACCTCGCTGTATTAGCATAGCAAACATTTCCACTCGTGATGTAATAGTTTTTGAAAATGTATGAGGTAAAAATACCCATTCGAGGATAACGAGAGGATCCTTTCTTGAGGTATCCCATTGACATAACAAGCCATATGGCTGATAGAAGTTGGATATTATTATGAGATGTACTGGAAGTGATAAACAAACACGATGGCTATATCGATTTTGCACTGATGTTATTACACAGTCTAAGCACTGTTGTGCTTCTGGTGTTAATTGTCTTTTAGAAGTTAGATCTGGGTCTCCTTTCAGTAGTTTGAATAAAGGATGCAGCTCTTGAGTAGTAATTCCCAAAAGTGGCCGCAACCAATTGATGGTTCCTAATAACTTTTGCAGATTGTTTAATGTCCGTATGTGAGGTACTATTTTGAGGATTTGTGGCTGGATAGTGTGAGATGCAATTTTCCATATTGCTTCTTTTCTGCACTGCCCTAAGACATCACAGTACGCTGTAGAGAAATTTGTCGTTCCTGCTCCCTTCAAATTATCATCAGGAGGCAATGCACCCAATTCGCCTTCCGGATCTACTGGACCAGGGTCACAACGATCCCCTGGTTTCGATCCGTCCGTGTCTTTAACCACGTTACACGCGGGCTGCACAGACGCAGCAGCGCACGACGTGGGCGGAGCGGGGGGCGGAAGCGGCGCGACGAACGTCGTAGGCGGAGCGAAGGGCGGGGGCGCCGTAGAGGGCGGCAACGCGGCGAACGTCGGGGGAGGAGCGAACGGCGGGAGCGCGAGGGGGGGCGGTTGCGGCTTTTCATCTCCCCGAATCGGGAGGGGTCGGAGCCACAAGTTGGATCCGGGCACGGGCCGCTTCCCGCAGCGAGAGGCAGCGGCGGGGTTGGGACGGAGGGCGGCAGGGAATGGTCGGAATAAATTCTTTCCCGTCGTGATTGCTTAATCCCTTCCATTATCCGGCTCCAAACGGGCAACAGCTTAGCAGCCGTTCTGTCTTTAGCGAGAGAAGCCTTGTAGAGTTTTGAGCCGATTTTGTCCCAAAGTTCTCCATCGAGAGAGAACTCAGTTTTTGGAAATTCAGGGACATTTTTGCTTATCCATTTAAGAAGAGTAGCTAATGCTGAAGTAGACACAGTCTTATCCTGATACGGTAACACTGACCGCAATACTTTGAGATTTACTTTCTGCTCCCTCGTTAGTGAGCTCCCCATAGTTCCCGACTGCTCACCTTCTGTCCTGCAGAACGGTGCGGGTGCGCGCGAAATAGTCTCTCCGAAGTTCAGTCGGGCGATGCTGCCGGACCGGGCTCGCTCAGCCGCGGGTTGATTTGCTCCACGTTGTGGGCGCCATTTGCAGCGTCTCGGCACAGACTCAGATGTGAACGATCCAAATCGTTTATTACAAGTTCTCACATCCCTTATATACCTTCACAAGTTGTTATTTTCTAACTTTCCCATCCGCCCTTACAACTTTCCCAAACATCTTACATGTCAACAAAGCATTCTACAAAACACTTTTCAACTGTCCATGCAGGCACATAACCAATCAGAGCTGTGAGACTCTTCTTCTCCTTGCAGAGGTGTCCTTGGTTCTCATGCTGTTTATCTTGCTCCACAGCTGCTGCTCTGAACAGCTTTTCTTGTATCCCCACACTTATGGGTCACACTTATGGGGCTGGGGACATCTTGAAGTCTTCAGGGTCTCAGTTATGGGGCCACGGTCACAGTTATGGTGCTGGGGTCCCCATTTGCCCCTATGGGGTCCCACTTATGGGTCCCACTTATGGGGCTGTGTTCCCACTTATGGGGCTGGGGTCCCCACTGGCCCCTATGAGGTCACACTTATGGGGCTGGGGAACCACTTATGGGGCTGGAGAACCACTTATGGGGCTGGGGACACAGTTATGGGTCACACTTATGGGGCTGGGGACACACTTATGGGTCTGGGGATGAACTTATGGGGCTGAGGAACCACATATGGGTCACACTTATGGGGCTGGGTACAGGTATGTCAACCAGGGACCCCCCTAAGGTCCCCATTGGGGTCGCAGTTGTGGGGCTGGGGATACAATTATGGGGCTGGAGATGCAGTTATGGGGTTTGGGGTCTCACTTATGGGGCTGGGGATGCACTTATGGGGCTAGGGACACAGTTATGGGGCTGTGTTCCCACTTATGGGGCTGGGGATGTAGTTATGAGTAACACTTATGGGGCTGGGGTTACAGTTATGGGGCTGGGGATGCAGTTATGGGGCTGGGGTTGTAGTGATGGGGCTGAGGACACACTTATGGGGCTGGGGATGCAGTTATGGGGCTGGGGACTCAGTTATGGGGCTGGGGACTCAGTTATGGGGCTGGGGACCCACTTATGGGGCTGGGGATGCAGTTATGGGGCTGTGTTCCCACTTATGGGGCTGGGGACTCTGTTATGGGTCCCACTTATGGGGCTGGGGAGGCACTTAGGAACACAGTTATGGGGTTGGGTTCACACTTATGGGGCTGGAGCCTCACTTATGGGTCACACTTATGGGGCTGGGGACACACTTATGGGGCTGGGGACACAGTTATGGGACTCACTTATGGGGCTGGGGTCTCCATTGGCCCCTATGGGTCACACTTATGGGTCTGGGGATGCACTTATGGGGCTAGGGACCTCTCAAAGTCTATAGTTGTGGGTTTTGGGTCATACTTATGGGGCTAGGGACCCACTTATGGATCTGTGTTCCCACTTATGGGGCTGGGGTCCCCATTGGCCCCTATGGGGTCACACTTATGGGTCACACTTATGGGGACCCACTTATGGGGCTGGGGACTCAGTTATGGGGCTGGGGATGTAGTTATGGGTCACACTTATGGGGCTGGAGCCTCACTTATGGGTCACACTTATGGGGCTGGAGTCAAACTTATGGGGCTGAGGAGGCACTTATGGGGCTGGGGATGCAGTTATAGGTCACACTTATGGGGCTGTGTTCCCACTTATGGGGATGGGGATGTAGTTATGGGTCACACTTATGGGGCTGGGGTTACAGTTATGGGGCTGGGGTCACACTTATGGGGCTGGGGTTGTAGTTATGGGGCTGAGGACGCACTTATGGGTCTGGGGTCACACTTATGGGGCTGGGGACTCAGTTATGGGGCTGGGGATGCACTTATGGGGCTGGGGTTATAGTTATTGGGCATCTCCAGGTTTTTTGGGTCACATTTACGGGGCTGGGGATGCACTTATGGGGCTGGGGATGCAGTTATGGGGATGGGGACTCAGTTATGGGTCTGTGTTCCCACTTATGGGGCTGGAGAGGCAGTTATGGGATTGGGGATGCAGTTATGGGGCTGGGGATGCAGTTATGGGGCTGGGGACGCACTTATGGGGCTGGGGAGGCACTTCGGAACACAGTTATGGGGTTGGGTTCACACTTATGGGGCTGGAGTCTCACTTATGGGTCACACTTATGGGGCTGGGGACACAGTTATGGGACACACTTATGGGGCTGGGGTCTCCATTGGCCCCTATGGGGTCACACTTATGGGTCACACTTATGGGGCTGGGGATGCACTTATGGGGCTGGGGACTCAGTTATGGGTAACACTTATGGGGCTGGGGTCTCCATTGGCCCCTATGGGGTCACACTTAGGGGGCTGGGGACGCAATTATGGGGCTGGAGATGCACTTATGGGTCACACCTATGGGGCTGGGAACACAGTTATGGGTCACACTTATGGGGCTAGGAACTCAGTTATAGGGCTGGGGATGTAGTTATGGGTCACACTTATGTGGCTGGAGCCTCACTTATGGGTCACACTTATGGGGCTGGGGACGCAGTTATGGGGCTGGGGAGGCACTTATGGGGCTGGGGAACCACTTATGGGGCTGGGGTCCCATTTGGCCCCTATGGGATCACACTTATGGATCACACTTATGGGGCTGGGGACCCACTTATGGGGCTGGGTACTCAGTTATGGGGCTGGGGATGTAGTTATGAGTCACACTTATGGAGCTGGAGCCTCACTTATGGGTCACACTTATGGGGCTGGGGACCCACTTATGCGGCTTGGGGTCACACTTATGGGGCTGGGGATGTAGTTATAGGTCACACTTATGGGGATGGGGACCCAATTATGGATCTGTGTTCCCACTTATGGGGCTGTGGTCCCCATTGGCCCCTATGGGGTCACACTTATGCGGCTGGGGACCCACTTATGGGTCACACTTATGGGGCTGGGGTCCCCACTGTCCCCTATGGGGTCACACATGGGTCACACTTATGGGGCTGGGGAGGCACTTCTGGGGCTGGGGATGCAGTTATAGGTCACACTTATGGGGCTGGGGACCCACTTATGGGGCTGGGGATGCAGTTATGGGTCACACTTATGGGGCTGGGAACATCTCCAAGTCTATAGTTATGGGGCTGGGGACGCAGTTATGGGGCTGAAGATTCAGTTATGGGGTTTTGGGTCACACTTATGTGGCTAGGGAGGCACTTATGGGGCTGGGGTCCCCATTGACCCCTATGGGGTCACACTTATGGGGCTGAGGATGCAGTTATGGGGCTGGAGCCTCTTTTATGGCTCCCACTTATGGGATCGTAGGCCCCACTTATTGGTCTCTGGTCCCACTTATGGGTCTGGTCTCCCCCCACTTATGGGTCTGTGTTCCCACTTATGGGTCTGGGGTCCCCATTGACCTCTATTGGGTCCCACTTATGGGTCCGGGTCCTTACCTTGTTGCTTGCCGGCCTTCCCGTTGTCATTGGAATGAATGAGGTCTCATATAAATGGAGTTTGGGGTCACACTTATGGGGTTTGGGGTCACATGTATGGGGCTGGGGACCCACTTATGGGGCTGGGGATGCAGTTATGGGTCACACTTATGGGTCTGTATTCCCACTTATGGGTCTGAGGACCCACTTATGGGGCTGGGGTCACACTTATTGGGACCCCATTAGGGTTTATGGGGACCCCATTAGGGTTTATGGGGATGTCATTAGGGTTTGGGGTCACAGTTATGGGGCTGGAGCCTCACTTATGGGTCCCACTTATGGGTCTGTGTTCACACTTACAGGGCTTGGGGTCCCCATTGGCCCCTATGGGGTCACACTTATGGGGCTAGAATCATAGTTATGGGGTTTTGGGTCCCACTTATGGGTCTGGAGACCCACCTATGGGTCTGGATCCTCACTATGGGTCCCACTTATGGGTCTGTATTCCCACTTATGGGTCTGAGGACCCACTTATGGGTCTGGAGCCTCACTTATGGGTCCCACCTATGGTTCTGGAGCCTCACTTATGGGTCACACTTATGGGGCTAGGGTCCCCATTGGCCCCTATGGGGTCACACTTATGGGTCTGGAGCCTCACTTATGGGGCTGGAGACCCACTCATGGGGCTGGGGACATCTTCAAGTCTATAGTTATGGGGTTTGGGGACCCACTTATGGGTCTGTGTTCCCACTTATAGGGCTGGGGTCCCCATTGGCCCCTATGGGGTCCCACTTATGGGGTTTGGGGTCACACTTATGGGGCTGGGGATGCAGTTATAGGGCTGGGGAGGCACTTATGGGGCTAGAATCATAACGTTTGGGGTCTCACTTATGGAGCTAGGGTCATACTTATGGGTCTAGGTACCCATTTATGGGGCTGGAGCCTCACTTACGGGTCACACTTATGGGGCTGGGATCCCTATTGGCCCCTATGGGGTCTCATTTATGGGGCTAGAATCATAGTTATGGGGTTTTGGGTCACACTTATGGGTCTGGGGACCCACCTATTGGTCTGGATCCTCACTTATGGGTCCCACTTATGGGTCTGTATTCCCACTTATGGGTCTGAGGACCCACTTATGGGTCTGGAGCCTCACTTATGGGTCCCACCTATGGTTCTGGAGCCTCACTTATGGGTCACACTTATGGGTCTGTGTTCCCACTTGTGGGTCTGGGGTCCCCATTGGCCCCTATGGGGTCACACTTATGGGTCGCACTTACCTTGTTGCTTGCCGGCCTTCCCGTTGTCATTGGGATGAATGAGGTCCCATATAAAGGCCTTGATGGACTCATCACCTCGATAATGGAGCAGGCAATAGAGCAGGATGGCCCTAGAGATGGATTCCGCCTCCGGCTCCGACAGGTGGCGTTTGAGGAACCCGTGGGGCAGCAGCTTCCCCCAGCGACCCCAGCTATAGGGCAAGAAATGGGGCAGGGTGAGATAGGGGGAGCTATGGGGCTGGAGGACCCCAAAATGGGGCTGGAGGACCTTCATATGTGGCTGGAGGGGCTTAATGTTGGGCTGAGGTGGGAATCTATGGGGCTGGAGGGGCTTAATATGGGGTTGGAGGACCCCAATATGAGGCTAAAGGACCCCAATAAGGGGCTAAAGGAGCTCAAAATGGGGCTAAAATGGCTCAAAATGGGGCTAAAGGGGCTCAAAATGGGAATCTATGGGGCTGGAGAGGATTAATATGGGGCTGGAGGACCTTAATATGGGGCTGGAGGAACTTAATATGGGACTGAGGTGGGAATCTATGGGGCTGGAGGACCCTAATATGGGGCTGGAGGACCTTAATATGGGGCTAAAGGGGCTCAAAATGGGGCTAAAGAGGCTGAAAATGGGGTTGGAGGACCCTAAAATGGGGTTGGAGGACCAGAAAGTGGGAATCTATGGGGCTGGAGGGGCTTAATATGGGGCTGGAGGACCCCAATATGGGTCTGAGGGATTCTAAAGAACCTTAATATGGGGCTGGAGGACCAGAGGGTGGGAATCTATGGGGGTGGAGGGGCTTAATATGGAGCTAAAGGGGCTCAAAATGGGGCTAAAATGGCTCAAAATGGGGGTAAAGGGGCTCAAAATGGGAATCTATGGGGCTGGAGGACCTTAATATGGGGCTGGAGGACCTTAATATGGGACTGAGGTGGGAATCTATGGGGCTGGAGGGGCTTAATATGGGTTTGGAGGACCCCAAAATGGGGCTAAAGGACCCCAATATGGGGCTAAAGGAGCTCAAAATGGGGCTAAAATGGCTCAAAATGGGGCTAAAGGGGCTCAAAATGGGAATTTATGGGGCTGGAGGGGCTTAATATGGGGATGGAGGACCTAATATAGGGCTGGAAAACCTTAATATGGGGCTAAAGGGGCTCAAAATGGGGCTGAAGAGGCTGAAAACGGGGTTGGTGGACACTAAAATGGGGTTGGAGGACCAGAAAGTGGGAATCTATGGGGCTGAAGGGGCTTAATATGGGGCTGGAGGACCCCAATATGGGTCTGGGGGATTCTAAAGAACCTTAATATGGGGCTGGAGGACCAGAGGGTGGGAATCTATGGGGGGGGAGTGGCTTAATATGGAGCTAAAGGGGCTCAAAATGGGGCTAAAATGGCACAAAATGGGGGTAAAGGGGCTCAAAATGGGAATCTATGGGGCTGGAGGGGCTTAATATGGGGTTGGAGGACCCCAAAATGGGGCTAAAGGACCCCAATATGGGGCTAAAGAAGCTCAAAATGGGGCTAAAATGTCTCAAAATGGGGCTAAAGGGGCTCAAAATGGGAATCTATAGGGCTGGAGGGGCTTAATATGGGGATGGAGGACCCTAATATGGGGCTGGAGGAACTTAATATGGAGCTAAAGGGGCTCAAAATGGGGCTAAAGAGGCTGAAAACAAGGTTGGTGGACCCTAAAATGTGGTTGGAGGACCAGAAAGTGGGAATCTATGGGGCTGGAGGACCTTAATATGGGGCTGAAGGACCTTAATATGGGATTGAGGTGGGAATCTATGGGGCTGGAGAGGATTAATATGGGGATGGAGGACCCTAATATGGGGCTGGAGACCTTAATATGGGGCTTAAGGTTGCTCAAAATGGGGCTAAAGAGGCTGAAAATGGGGTTGGAGGACCCTAAAATGGGGTTGGAGGACCAGAAAGTGGGAATCTATGGGGCTGGAGGGGCTTAATATGGGGCTGGAGGACCCCAATATGGGTCTGGGGGATTCTAAAGAACCTTAATATGGGGCTCAAATTGGGGCTAAAATGACTCAAAATGGGGTTGGAGGACCAGAAAAGCGGCTCAAAATGGGAATCTATGGTGCTGAAGTGGCTTAATATGGGGTTGGAGGACCCCAATATGTGGCTAAGGGGGCTCAAAATGGGGTTAAAATGGTTCAAAATGGGGCTAAAGGGACTCAAAATGGGAATCTATGGGGCTGGAGGGACCTTAATATGGGTCTCACTCATAGAGCAGCAGATGCTTCTCCACCCTGTAGCACTCAGCCCGTCCATAAGCGTGCAAGGCGTGCAAGGGGCCCCACACCATTACATCCCCATCCCCTATTTTGCCCTTTTTCACCCCAAAATTGGCCCCATTTTGGGCTCACCCAACTCACTACTTTCCCACCCCCCCACCCCTTATTTTGCCCTTTTTCACCCCAGAAATGGCACCAAATCCACCCCTTATTTTGCTCTTTTTCACCCCAGAAATGGCCCCAAATCCACCCCTTATTTTGCGCTTTTTCATCCCAAAATTGGCCCCAAATCCACCCCTTATTTTGCCCTTTTTTGGGGCTGGAGGACCTTTTTTTTGATCCTAATTGGCACCAAAATGTCTCATAATGGCCATTTCCCCCCAAATCTGCCCCCAATTGGCACCAAAATGGCTCAAAATAGTGTTTTCCACCCAAATTTCCTCCTCATTGGCACCAAAATGGCTCAAAATGGTGTTTTCTCCCCAAATTTGCTCCTAGTTGGCACCAAAATGGCTCGAAATGGCCGTTTTCCCCCAAAATCTGACACCAAAAACCACCATTTCCACACCCCCCCCCACCCCTTATTTTGCCCTCTTTCACCCCAAATTCGTACTCACCCATAGAGCAGCAGATGCTTCTCCACCCTGTAGCACTCGGCCCGTCCATAAGTGTGCAAGACATGCAAGGAGCCCCCACCATGACATCCCCACCCCCTATTTTGCTCTTTTTCACCCCAAAACCGGCCCCAAATCCACTCCTTATTTTGCCCTTTTTTGGGGCTGGAGGACCCGAGGGTGGGAATCTATGGGGCTGGAAGACCCCAAAATGGGCCCAAAATGGGGCTGGAGGACCTTGATATTGGGCTGAAGGGGCTCAAAATGGGGCTGGAGGGGCTTAATATGGGTCTGGGGGACCCCAATATGAATCTGGGGGATCCCGAAGGACCCCAAATGGGGCTGGAGGACCTTAATATGGGGCTGGAGGACCTTAATATGGGGCTAAGGTGGGAATCTATGGGGCTGGAGGACCTTAAGGACCCCAAAATGGGGCTGGAGGAGCAGAGGGTGGGAATCTATGGGACTGGAGGACCTTAATATGGGGCTGGAGGACCTTAATATGGGGCTAAAGGGGCTCAAAATGGGGTTGGAGGACCCCAATATGGAGCTGGAGGAGTTTAATATGGGGTTAAAGGGGCTCAAAACGGGGTTGGAGGACCTCAAAATGGGGCTAAAGGGGCTCAAAATGGGAATCTATGGGGCTGGAGGACTCGAAAATGGGGCTAAAGGGGCTCAAAATGGGGCTAAAGGGCCTCAATATGGAAATCTATGTGGCTGGAGGACCTGAAAATGGGGCTAAAGGGCCTCAATATGGGGCTGTAGGACCTTAATATGGGGCTGAGGTGGGAATCTATGGGGTTGGAGGACCTCAAAATGGGCTCAAAATGGGGCTGGAGGGGCTTAATATGGGTCTGGGGTCCTCAATATGGGTCTTGGGGACCAGGGGTTGGGAATCTATGGGGCTGGAGGACCTTAATATGGGGCTAAAGGGGTTCAAAATGGGGCTAAAATGGCTCAAAATGGGGCTAAAATGGCTCAAAATGGGGCTAAAATGGCTCAAAATGGGAATCTATGGGGCTGGAGGACCTTAATATGGGGCTGGAGGACCCTAATATGGGAATCTATGGGGCTGGAGGACCTTGATATGGGTCTGACCCATAGAGCAGCAGATGCTTCTCCACCCTGTAGCACTCGGCCCGTCCATAAGCGTGCAAGGCGTGCAATGGCTGCTGCTGTTGTTGCTGCTGTTGGTGCCTTCGTGCTCGTGGTTTCTCCTCATCTTCACTTTCCAGGTCGGAAAATTCCACCAAATCGTCGTCTCTCAATGTGCTGAAATGTCGGGTTTCTTTGTGGACGCGCGGCGTGTCGATCACCAGGTTGTCGTATGGGGGGAAAAGGGGGTTAAATGGGGGTTATAATGCAATAAATTGGGGTATAATGGAACAAAATGGCTTTAAATAGGGTTATAAGGCACCAAAATGCCTTTAAATTGGGGTATAATGGAATAAAACGGCATCAAGTGGACCTAAATATCCCCATTTACCCCCAAAATTGGGTTATAATGGAATAAAATGACATCAAATGGACCTAAGTATCCCCATTTACCTCCAAAATTGGATTACAGTGGAACAAAATGCCCGCAAAAATGGCTCTAAAATGCATCCAGGTGACCCAAAACACCTCTAAAACGCCTCTAAAATGCCTCTAAATGCCCTTAAATGTCTCCTGGAATCCCAAAAACGACTCCTGGAACCCCAAAAACGCCTCTAAAACACAATTAAATTGGGTTATAATGCACCAAAAAGCCTTCAAGTGGACCTAAATATCACTATTTGCACCAAAAACGCCCTTAAAATACAGTTAAATTGGGTTATGATGCACCAAAACACCTTCAGGTGGCCCTAAATGTGTCCTAAAACCCCCAAAACGCCTCTAAAACACAATTAAATTGGTGTATAATGGAATAAAATTACTTTAAATTGGGTTATAATGGACCAAAACAACCTAAATATCCTGATATGCCTTCAAAAATGGCTCTAAAATGCATCCAGGTGCCCCAATACAGCTCTAAAACCCCTCTAAAATGCCTCTAAATGCCCAAAAACGCCTCCTGGAACCCCAAAAACGCCTCTAAAACACCATGAAATTGGGTTATAAGGCACCAAAACGGCTTCAAGTGGACCTAAATATCACTATTTGCAACAAAAATGCCCCTGAAACACAATTAAATTAGGGTATAATGGAATAAAGTGCCTTTAAATTGGGTTAAAATTGAATAAAATGCCTTTAAATTGGATTATAAGGCATCAAAACGGCATCAAGTGGACCTAAATATCCCCATTTACCCCCAAAACTGGGTTATCATGGAATAAAACGGCTTCAAGTGGACCTAAATATCCCCATTTACCCACAAAACGCCCCTAAAATGCCTCCAAGTGCCCCAAACGCCCCCAAACGTCTCCTGGAACCCCAAAAACAACCCAAAAACGCCTCCTGGAACCCCAAATCTGCCGTTCTGCCCCCATAACCCACCTTGCTGTTGAGCAGATCCAGGTCTAAATTGGCTTTTTTGGCCCATTTTTGCTAGAAATTGGGGTCATCCAACGCAATGTCGGTGCGATTCTCCGAGGCGATGAAACTGGCCTGTGGGGCAAAAGGGAAAGAAGGTAGATATGAAAGAAAACGCTAAAAAATGGCACTGAAAATGGGGTAAAAAACAAGCAATTTTGGGTCAAGACCTTGTTAAAAAATGACATAGAAAATGGGTTTAAAAAGCCCTAAAAATGACCTAGAAAATGGGTCAAAAATGCCATAGAAAATGGGTTAAAATGGCATCGAAAATGGGTCAAAAATGACCTAAAAATGGGTTAAAAACACGGGATTTTGGGGTCAGACAATGTTAAAAAATGACCTAGAAAATGGGTTAAAAATGACCTAGAAAATGGGTTAAAAACATGGGATTTTGGGGTCCCAACCTTGGCCAAAAAAAACCTAAAAAATGGGTTAAAAATAGGGATTTGGAGGGTTAAAAGAAAGGGATTTGGGGGGTTAAAAAGAAGGGATTTTTGGGCAGACATTGTTAAATAAATGGCATCAAAAATGGGTTAAAAACAAGCGATTTTAGGTCAGAACTTGTTAAAAAATGACATAGAAAACCCTAAAAAATGGGTTGAAAAGAAGGGATTTTGGGGGTTAAAAAACGGTACTTTGAGGGGTTAAAAGAAGGGATTTTGGGATCCCAACCTTGGCAAAAAAAAAAACCCTAAAAATTGGGTTAAAAACAAGCAATTTTGGGACAGACCTTGGCAAAAAAAGCCCTAAAAAAAGACCTAGAAAATGGGTAAAAAATGGCATCGAAAATGGGTTAAAAACAAGCGATTTTGGGTCAGACCTTGGTGAAAAAAAAATCCTAAAAAATGGGTTAAAAACATGGGATTTTGTGTCAGAACTTGGCCTAAAAAATGGGTTAAGAACAAGCAATTTTGGGTCCGAAAAAACCCTAAAAAATGGGTAAAAATATCCTAGAAAATGGGTTAAAAACCCGGGATTTTGGGTCCGACCTTGGCCAAAAACACCCTAAAAAAACCCTAAAAAATGGGTTAAAAACAAGTGATTTTGGGGGTTAAACATAAGGAATTTTGGGGTCCCAACCTTGTTCTAAAAGGTGCCATAGAAAATGGGTTAAAAATGGCATCGAAAATGGGTTAAAAAAGGTGGATTTCGGTCCATACCTTGGCGAACGTGGACCCCTTCCCCTCGCTCTCGATGGTGATGGTGGTGGTCCGTCTCAATAGAATCTGATCAATGTCCTCCTCACAAAACTTGGAGCCCTCGTCATCCTCCTCCATGATGGCGGCGTAGGCGCCTTTACGCAGCAGGTCCTCGATCTCCTTGGAGAACTGATGGATCTATGGGGCAGGATGGGGATATATATGGGGCAGGATGACCCTATAGGGCTCTATGGGGTCAATGGGGGGCTATGGAGTCAATGGGGGCCTATGGGGTCCTATGGGGCTCTATGGGTGTCCTTAATGGAGAACTGCTGGATCTATGGGGCAGGATGGGGGTCAGTGGGGGTCTATAGGGTCAATGGAGGGCTATGGGGCTCTATGGGGTCAATGGGAGGCTATGGGATCCTATGGGGTCAATGGGGGGCTATGGGGTCCCACCCTGGGGCTCTATGGGGATCCTTCTTGGAGAGCTGCTGGATCTATGGGGCAGGAGTGGGGTCAGTGTGGGGCAGGATGACCCTATGGGGCTCTATGGGGGTCTATGGGGTCAATGGGAGGCTATGGGGAATGGGTATCCTTCTTGGAGAACTGCTGGATCTATGGGGCACCAGTGGGTCACTATGGGGCAGGAGTGGGTCAATGGGGGGCTATGGGGCACTATGGGGCCCTATGGGGTCAATAGGGGGCTATGGGGTCAGTGGGGTCAATGGAGGGCTATGGGGTCAATGGGGGGCTATGGCGTCAATGGGGTCCCAGTTATCTATATGGAGAACTGCTGGATCTATGGGGCAGGATGGGGGTCTATGGGGGTCAATAGGGGTCTAAGGGGCTCTATGGGGCTCTATGGAGGGCTATGGGGTCAATGGGGTGCTATGGGGGCTATGGGCGTAGGCACCTTTACGCAGCAGGTCCTCAGTCTCCTTCTTGGAGAACTGCTGGATCTATGGGGCAGGAATAGGGGTCAATGGGGGGCTATGGGGAGCTATGGGGCTCTATGGGGCACTATGGGGCCCTATGGGGTCAATGGGAGGCTATGGGGAATGGGGATCCTTCTTGGAGAGCTGCTGGATCTATGGGGCATCAGTGGGTCACTATGGGGCAGGAGGAGGTCAATGGGGCCTATGGGGGGCTATGGGGCTCTGTGGGTCAGGAGAGGGGCTATGGAGTCAATGGGGGGCTATGGGGACTTATGGGGTCCCAGCCATTAGTATGGAGAACTGCTGGATCTATGGGGCAGGAGTGGGTCACTATGGGGCAGGATGGGGGTCAATGGAAGGCTATGGGGCTCTATGGGGCCCTATGGGGTCAATGGGGCGCTATGAGGCTCTATGGGGGGCTATGGGGTCAATGGGGGCTACGGGCGTAGGTGCCTTTACGCAGCAGGTCCTCGATCTCCTTCTTGGAGAACTGATGGATCTATGGGGCACATGTGGGTCACTATGGGGAAGGATGACCCTATGGGGCTCTATGGGGCCCAGTGGGGCACTATGGGGTCAATGGGGGGCTATGGGATCAGTGGGGGGCTATGGGGTCCGATGGGGTCAATGGGGCGCTATGCCGTCAATGGGGTCCCAGACATCAATATGGAGAACTGCTGGATCTATGGGGTTGGATGGGGGTCTATGGGGGTCAATAGGGCTCTATGGGGCTCTATGGGGCAGGATGGAAGATCCAGCTCTGCCGTGTGTGGAAAGAGAGTTACATTTAATAAGTCACTTGACAAAGTTCATATTGTTTAAGTTCATCGTTCACAATAAAAGTGTCATGGTTTAATAATTTTGCTATCAGTATTCCACATCATAACATCATATAAAGCATGAATAATTTTACTGAATCTGCAACTTACAGAAGAAGACTACATCTCCCAGAGAACAACACGATAGGTCACAGGACCTGGACTCTATATTAACTTGGTCGCAGAACAGACTGACGTCTTTCGAGTTCTGGCGTTCAGGGGAGTGTGTGGGAGCCTTCACCGTTTCGCCTAGATTTCACAGTAGGCCTCTCGGTTTCGGGACTCATTCTCTCTTCTATTTTGCTTGATTTGTTAGCTCAATTTTCAATTATATTGTATTATATTGTGTTATCCTGTATTTCGATATAGTATTTAGTAAATAAGTGTGCCTCCTTAGATCGTTGCCGCTGTTTTCTTTTCCTAATTAACTTTTTCCTTTCGGCCTAGGGCCCCTGCGGGGCCCACGGCCCCTGCCACGGACGCAGGTGGATTATTTGTTCAAACCGTGACAGATTTTGGTGGAGAATGCGGGCAAATTGAGTTGCTGTTTTTCTGTGTTTTCTTCTGTTGTTCTTTTAGCTTTTAACAGAGCTACGAGTTTTTTTCCCTGTTAAGGAGCTACCTTAGGTTTGCGATTCTGCACCTGCGAGCTTGACCTTGAAAAGTCCAGGCGGACTGCCAATACTCCGGTATATTTTATAAACACTGCTGAGCTTTGTTTTCTTTTACCATTTTTTTCTCTCTATTGAAGAAAAAAAAAAAAAAAAAAAAGGGAAAAATGTTTACTCAAGTAAATTTGTTCTACCAGGGACTGCATGTCATTAGTTCCTCTTTTGTGATGCTCCAAACATATTGGAGCATGTTTAAGCTAGCCACTTTTTCCTATGGAGCTATAGGAATGTATAAAGCTTTGAAAGCATGGTTAGCAACGCTTACTTGGTATCTGCATGCAGCTCCAGAGGGAGCAACTAATGCAACTAATAGTTCAGGAATGGTGCTTTTTGAACGTGTTCCTCCTTTTTTCTTTGCATCCTTTAAGCAGTCTTCAAATGACCAGTTGTCCCAGTGGACCACACTGTCAATTGTGTCAATCTCCCTGAACTTACTGTTGGTTATTGTAATAATCTCACTTAGTATCTGGATTTATAACATTAGGAGGAAGTCTTCCCCAGAACCAGAGAATACTGAGTGGCAGGGAGTGTGGAGAGACTTTGGAGAGACTTTTAGAGGACAGACATCTCTAGTGTCATGGAGCTTTACTCCTGAACACTTATAGAATCCTGAGAGTTTGACCGCATATTTGAGACAGGAATGTTGTGGCTCAGGCAGATCTAAGGAGGCACAAATGACTTGGGGACTAGCTAATGCTTGTCGGGCCTTATTCAATGCCATTCCTGAGAGGGAAGATTTTGAGGTTGAGAGAGAGAGTCTCAGGGCCGAGAATGAGAGTATGCAATCCAAACTCGACACCCTTCAGTCCGGGTACAACACTCTCCAGTCCGAGCACAACGCCCTTCGGTCAGAACACAGTGCCCTTCAGTCTGAGTGTAACATCCTCCGGTCAGAGCACAATGCCCTCCGGTCCGGGTACAACACTCTCCCGTCCACGTATGACGCCCTCCAGTCTGAGCGCGGCACTCTCCAGCCCAAGCACGATGCCTTCCAACCCAAGTGCGACACCCTCCAGTCCGAGCACAACACTATACAGTCCAAGTACAACACTCTCCAGACTGAGCACAATGCCCTCCGGACCGAGCACAACACTCTCCAGACTGAGCACAATGCCCTCCGGACCGAGCTCAACACTCTCCAGACTGAGCACACTGCCCTCCAGGCCGAGCATAACGTCCTCCGGCTCGGGTACAACACTCTCCAGTCCAACTACGACAGCCTCCAGACTGAGCTCGATGCTGTCCAGTTCGAGCGGAATGCTCTCCGAGACCAGCTATGTGCCCTCTTGGGTGAGCTGAATGTATTTAACCAACTACCAGGGACACATGTAGTTCAATTTGACCAGCCACCGGGGGCACATGTAGTCCAATTTGACCAGCCAATGGGGGCGCATGTAGTCCAATCTGACCAGCTCCCGGGGGCACATGTAGTCCAATTGGACCAACCATAGGGGACACCAGATACAATGTTGGTTGCCCCTGTAAGAGGGCGAAAGACAAAACGAGTTTAAACTCAGAGAAAATGCAGAAGGAGTTAGAAGAGCGGAGGGAGTTAGGAGAGCAGGACTCAGGAGAGCAGGGGGACTCAGGAAAGCAGAGGGAGTCAGAAGACCAGAGGAAGTTGGAGGAGCAGAGGATGTTAGAGGAGTTTAAGAAGAAGTTAGAGGAGCAGAAGAAGTTAGGAGAGAGGAAGTTAGGAGAGAGGAAAAAGAAGGAGGGTTACCTGGAGGAAATAATACAAGAGTCAGAGTCAGAAGAAGAAGAGGAGCCAAAAGTTAGATTTTCTTTACGAGAATTTCTTGAGTCCAAACTTCTAGATGGGGCAGCCTCATCAACACAGTTACCACCATCAACACCTGGGACTCTTGATAGAGCAAAAGGCGAGCAAAGTATTACGACCATTATTGATCGATCTTTTAAAATGAGTGAAATTCAAGATCTAAGAAAGGATTTCACACGTCAGCCAAAAGAACATATGGTCACTTGGTTACTTCGCTGCTGGGACAATGGTGCCAACAGTGTGTGGCTCGATGGCCGTGAAGCTCGCCAACTGGGTAGCATTTCCAAGGACTCACGTGTGGACAGAGGTATTGGCACATGCCAAAATCAGTCCTACACCCTCTGGAAGTGGATGTTGATAGCGGTAAGAGATAGATTCCGCATTAAACGGGACTTGGAGCCAGAGAAAAAGAAATCGACTGATATAGAGAAAGGTATCCAATTTCTGAGAGAAAGTGCACTGGTGGAACTGCTATACAGCCCCCACTTCAATCGTAACGATCCAAACCAATTACATGATCCGGAAACAGTCTGTGTTCCACGACAAATGTGGCGTGACTTTACAAAGGCAGCTCCAGAAAAGCATGCCAGTGCACTTGCATTATTATATGGCAAAGGGGAAAGGAAACCCCTTGTGAATGAACTAATTAGCAGGCTTCAGGAACTAGAATTATTTATCAGCGCTAAAGAAGTTAATCTGTATACTTCAGCCATTGTCAAAATAGTGGAAAGATTAAACAAAATGGAGGAAACACAAAGTGATATTATTGACAAATTGGCTAACGTGCCTGTCACGGGTTACTTAGATTTACCTATGCCCGTGACAGGGGAAGCCACCCCACGCCCCCCCCCCCCGGGGCCCGGAAAGGAGGGGGAAAAGGGGAGTGGGATAAAACAGCGACAATCTAAGGAGGAAAAACTTATTTTACTAAATATGATATCGAAATACAAGATAACACAATATAATATAATTAAGGCTAACAAAATTGAAAGAAACAGAGAGAGAGAGTCTCCGAAAACCGAGAGGCCTACTGTGAACTCTAGGCGACACGGCTGGAACGCTTCCCACTCTCCGAGAAGTTCGAGAGAAGAAGGAGGGCACTCCAGCCTGGGAACGAGATTATATAGAGTCCTGGTCCCGTGACTTATTGTTACTCCTGTTGTTCTCTGGGATATGTAGTCTTCTTCTGTGGACTGCACATTCAACAGAAGTATCCATACTTGACATGATGTTATGATGTGGAATACTGATAGCAAAATTACAAAATTACAAAACCATGACATTCCACCCCTTATTCTACATTATTACATCATGGTTAATATATACATATATATACATATATATACAAGTATGTAAAATTGTGATAGCTAAATAGTAGAATTGCATGTAACATAACTAAATGTACAACTATAATAACTAAAATACACTACACATGCAAACATATATATATATATATAGATACATAAAATTATTGACTGCACTCCCCCAGCATCAAATTCCCTTGTGGCACACATTGAACATCCCCATCCTTCTGCATTACCCACCAAGTGCACCCAGGTCCCTGGGCAAAGACAGTTCCACGGATAGGTTTGCCCTTTCCAGAAGCTGGAAGGACCCAAACAGCTTTTCCCAACATGTTCTTTACATGTATAACAGGGACCTTATCTCCTTCTACAGTGTGTAGGGGGCTAGATTGACTAGGACCATCACGATTGACAGATCCTCTAGTATTCACCAACCAAGTGGCTTCTGCCAGATTCTTCTCCCAGTGCTTAAATGTTCCACCACCCATTGCTTTCAACATAGTTTTCAACAACCCATTATATCGTTCAATTTTACCAGAAGCTGGTGCATGGTAGGGAATATGATAAATCCACTCAATGCCATGATCTTTGGCCCAAGTATTTATAAGAGAATTTTTGAAATGTGTCCCATTATCAGATTCAATTCTTTCTGGGGTGCCATGTCGCCACAGGACTTGTTTCTCAAGACCTAATATGGTGTTTCGAGCAGTTGCATGGGGTACTGCGTATGTTTCAAGCCACCCAGTGGTTGCCTCTACCATAGTGAGTACATAACACTTACCACTGCGAGATCGTGGCAAGGTGATATAATCAACCTGCCACGCCTCCCCATATTTATACTTTTGCCATCGCCCTTCCTCCCAGAGAGGTTTCATCCTTCTGGCTTGTTTAATTATGGCACATGTTTCACAATCATGAATAATCTGCGCAATAGCGTCCATGGTTAAGTCCACCCCTCGGTCTCTGGCCCACTTATATGTCGCGTCTCTTCCTTGATGGCCTGAGGTCTCATGAGCCCATCGAGCTAGAAATAATTCGCCCTTATTCTGCCAATCCAAGTCGATTTGAGCCACCTCAATTCTAGCAGCTTTATCTACCTGATGGTTGTTTTGTTGTTCTTCAGTAGCCCGACTTTTGGGCACATGTGCATCCACATGACGCACCTTTACAACCATATTCTTTGTTCGGGAAGCAATGTCCTTCCATAGTTCAGCGGCCCAAACAGATTTTCCCCTCCGTTGCCAGTTATTTTGTTCCCACCGCTGTAACCACCCCCATAAGGCATTTGCCACCATCCATGAGTCAGTATAAAGATACAGCATTGGCCACCTCTCCCGTTCAGCAACATCTAAGGCCAGCTGGACAGCTTTTACCTCTGCAAACTGACTTGATTCTCCCTTACCTTCAGTGGCCTCTGCAACCTGTCGTGTGGGGCTCCACACAGCAGCTTTCCATTTGCGATGCTTCCCTACAATGCGACATGATCCGTCAGTGAATAGGGCATATTTCTTTTCATTTTCTGGTAATTCGTTGTATGGTGGGGCCTCTTTAGCACGTGATACCTCTTCTGCTGGTGATGTTCCAAACTTTTTATCTTCAGGCCAGTCCATGATTACCTCTAGGATTCCTGGACGATTGAGGTTTCCCATTCGCGCTCGCTGTGTAATCAGCGTAATCCACTTGCTCCAGGTGACATCAGTAGCATGATGGGTGGAGGGAACCTGTCCTTTGAACATCCAGTTCAGCACTGGCAGTCGAGGTGCCAAAAGGAGCTGTGTTTCAGTCCCGACTACTTCGGAAGCAGCCCGAACCCCCTCATACGCGGCTAAGATCTCCTTCTCAGTTGGAGTGTAGCACTCTTCTGACCCCTTATATGATCGACTCCAGAATCCCAGGGGTCGGCCTCGGGTCTCTCCTGAGGCTCTTTGCCACAAACTCCAAGTGGGGCCTTTCTCTCCAGCAGCAGTATAGAGGATGTTCTTTACATCCTGTCCAGTCCGTACTGGCCCCAGGGCTACAGCACGGGCTATCTCTTGTTTAATCTGTTAAAAAGCCTGCTGCTGCTCAGGGCCCCATGCAAAATCATTCTTCTTCCGCGTTACCTGATAAAGGGGGCTTACAATGAGGCTGTAGTTTGGAATGTGCATCCTCCAAAAGCCCACTGCACCCAGGAAAGATTGTGTCTCTTTCTTGCTAGTTGGTGGAGACATTGCAGTGATTTTGTCGATCACATCTGCTGGGATGTGACGACGTCCATCCTGCCACTTTATACCTAAGAACTGAATTTCCTGGGCGGGTCCTTTGACTTTGCTTCGCTTAATAGCAAAGCCAGCTTGTAGAAGAATCCGGATTATCTGCTCTCCTTTTGTGAAAACTTCTTCTGCTGTATCGCCCCACACAACAATGTCATCAATGTACTGCAGGTGTTCAGGAGCACCACCCCGTTCCAGTACAGTTTGGACCAACCCATGGCAAATGGTTGGGCTGTGTTTCCACCCCTGGGGCAAACGGTTCCAAGTATACTGAATGCCCCTCCAGGTGAAGGCAAACTGTGGCTTGCATTCTGCGGCCAAAGGAATAGAAAAGAAGGCATTGGCAATGTCAGTGGTGGCATACCATTTGGCTGCTTTTGACTCCAGCTCGTACTGGAGTTCCAACATGTCCGGCACAGCAGCGCTCAATGGGGGTGTGTCCTCATTCAGGCCACGGTAGTCTACTGTCAGCATCCATTCTCCACTGGCTTTATGCACTGGCCATATGGGACCGTTAAAAGGTGAGTGAGTTTTACTGATCACTCCCTGATTCTCCAACTGGCGAATCAAATCATGAATGGGGAGCAAGGAATCCCTGTTGGTGCGATACTGCCGTCTGTGCACTGTCTTTGTAGCAATCGGTACCTGCTGCTCTTTTACTCGTAGCAGCCCCACAACAGACGGGTCCTCTGACAGGCCAGGCAAAACAGACAGCGGCTTAGTGTTGTCCGTATCTACAGCAGCTATCCCAAAGGCCCATCGATACCCCTTAGGATCCTTGAAATGCCCCCTTCTGAGGTAATCAATACCCAGTATACATGGAGCCCCTGGGCCAGTCACAATAGGATGTTTTTGCCAGTCTTTGCCAGTGAGGCTTATTTCAGCCTCCAGCACAGTCAATTCTTGAGAGGCCCCATTCACCCCAGAAATATGGATTGATTCTGTCCCTTCATGACTGGAGGGCATTAGGGTGCACTGTGCACCGGTATCCACCAGTGCCTTATATTCCTGTGGTTCTGATGTGCTCACTCTATTATAAACTCTATTATCCCTTTCCCTCCCCTGACTGAGGACAGGGCCCCTCTATTGGTTACCTGTGATGACTGGAGCAACTCCACTGGTGGTTGGTATGTCTAGTAGTTCTTTCACCCGTGCTCGTAGTGCAGACGTGGGCTGATCATGCCACTTCCTCATGTCTTCTCCACGGTCACGTAGGTAGCGCCACATGGAAACACGCGGTGCAATCGTACTGTTGTTCTTTGCTCGAGCTGGGAAGCATGTGCGTTTAACAGCTGAGACTTTTGATGATGCAGGTGGGGAGTAGGACTGGACTAGTTTGATCAGATCCTTCATTAGACCTGGTGGCCCGTACGAGGATTGACCTTCATCAGTTGTTTCTGATACTATTACGGGATCATTACAATTAGTTGATGGAAACAATTTCTTGCACATTTCATCTAGTCGGTCTTCTAGCCGTGAGATGGCAGAAACTGCGGCATGCAGTTGGGGGAGCTGCTGATCGACGGTTTGAAGCATTATAATCAGCTCAACAACTCGGGGCCATCTGTCCTCGAATCCTTTAGATCCTGATACCAATGACTGTGCAATTCTCTCTGGTGCTGTACTTGTGATTTTCTGCCACATGTCAGGATCGGCCCTCACTCTCTCAGGGTCAAGTTCGCTTGGATGAGGGCTGTACAACATTTTCACCATGGCCAATTCCCTCAGGCGCTGAATACCTTTTTAGACGGTATTCCAACTATCAAATTTAGGCTTCAAAGCATCCTTATAGGGGTACCTTTCTCTCACGGCTTCTAACAGCCGCAACCAGAGAGTGGCAGCTCCATCCGAACATCTGCTAATCCCTCTGTCGATACCTGCATCTTGGGCAATGCTTCCTAGTTGGCGAGCTTCATTACCATCTAGAGACAAGCTGTTGGCCCCGTTTTCCCAGCAGCGAAGCAACCAAGCAAGGATACCTTCATCTTGACGCCGTGTAAACTCCTTTCTTGAGCCTTGGATTTCAGTCAGCTTCAGAGGTCGACAATAGGTGATTTCCTCCTCATCATCAGTCTCTTCTTCATGCCTCTTGGTTTTTGCCTTTGCTTTTTTCGGTACTTCTCCATGCCCGGCACCTGGGTCTTCTGCTGCCCCCCCCTCTGCTTCTCCTTCTTTTCGTTCTAGACGCATGGACACCCGTTTCCATTTCTTGCCTTCCACAGGGGCAACTGATATTGCTACTGATGCCTCCTGTGACTGATCAGAATTAACTTGGGCTTGAATCTCAGATCGGAAACTCTCTCTCTCCAGAATAGTATGATACAAAGCACGGTATGCATAAGCCAAACCCCACATAAGGTTTACCTCCTTAGATCTCTGACCCAAATACTCACTTAATTTCTTAGGGTCCCTTAGGTGTTCAAGAGTGAAATCCCATGACACTGCGGGTCCCCATGCTTCTAAGACTTTTCCTAAACCTTTCCATATTCCCTGCCAGTCATCCTTCTCTGGTTCTGGAGGAGACTTCCGCATAGAACGAATGCATAGGAACATATATGCATGCATTGATAGTGATAACATGAATGCAAGTATGAACCCTATCTCAGTTATTGAAAAGCGTGTGGAAATCTGAGAGTACAACCTAAATAAAAAGGGTTTTTGTAGCCTGTACAATGAATTAAACATGGTGGTGTTTGTAAAATTGCCTGTTCCATCTGGGATGCAAGTATTTGTAAAATTGCCTGTTCCATCTGGGATGCAAGTGTTTGTAAGATTCACAATTCCATCTGGGGTGTAGATGCCAAAATTCTGACCATACCACATCTCGTAAAAATACCAGGCAGGTGTCACCATCAGTATCCACCTTATTAGGCTATATATCTGCACAATTCCACAACACCAAATTATGGTGTTAATAGTTGACCAGGCACTCCAGCCTGGGAACGAGATTATATAGAGTCCTGGTCCCGTGACTTATTGTTACTCCTGTTGTTCTCTGGGATATGTAGTCTTCTTCTGTGGACTGCACATTCAACAGAAGTATCCATACTTGACATGATGTTATGATGTGGAATACTGATAGCAAAATTACAAAATTACAAAACCATGACAGTGCCTGATGTAGATGAATCCATGGTGGTACCAGATGATGGAAACCAGGATTTCCACGATCGCCTATTGAGAAAGCTAAACAACATCAGTTCCTCTCAACCCGTATTATTGAAAATCTCAACCATAAAAAAGAGACGTCCTCGTATTCAAGCAAAGGACAACGATAAGACTACACGTCTTGCCTTGTTGTTTTTCCTCTGTAGTCATGGGGAGGACATGAAGAAATGGCGTAATTCATCCACTTCTGCACTTCAGGCACGAGTGACAGAATTACAATGCGAAACAACAACCAAGGTGAACTCTTCCAAGAAGGGGAAAGTTCCAGTTGCTGCAAGCCACCGAGGTAAACAATAGAGGGGCCCTGCCCCCAGCCAGGGGAGGGAAAGGGACAATAGAGTATACTGGACTGTGTGGATTAAGTGGCCTGGCACATCTCAACCACAGAAATATAAAGCCTTGGTGGACACGGGTGCACAATGCACCCTAATGCCCTCAAGTCACCAAGGGACACAACCAATATATATCCATGGAGTGACTGGGGGTTCCCAAGAATTGACTATGTTGGAGGCCGAAATAAGCCTCACTGGTAAAAACTGGCAGAGACACCCTATTGTGACTGGTCCAGAGGCTCCATGTATTCTGGGTATCGATTACCTTAGGATGGGATATTTTAAGGATCCCAAGGGGTATCGATGGGCCTTTGGGATAGCTGCTGTTAACACAAACGGTGTTAGGCAGCTGTCAACTTTACCTGGTCAGTCAGATGATCCTTCTGCTGTGGGGTTGCTCCAGGTAAAAGACCAAGAGGTACCAATTGCCACCGAAGTGGTTCACAGAAGGCAGTACTGCACCAATAGGGACTCATTGCTCCCCATTCACAAGCTAATTCGCCAATTAGAGAATCAGGGAGTGATTAGCAAAACTCACTCACCTTTTAACAGCTCCATATGGCTAGTGCGTAAAACCAGTGGGGAATGGAGGCTGACCGTGGATTACCGTGGCCTGAATGAAGTCACACCTCCATTAAGTGCTGCTGTACCAGACATGCTAGAACTCCAGTATGAATTGGAGTCAAAAGAAGCTAGGTGGTATGCCACCATTGACATTGCTAATGCCTTCTTTTCCATCCTATTTTCTGCAAAATGTTGGCCACAGTTTGCTTTTACCTGGAGAGGTATTCAGTATACCTGGAAACGTTTACCTCAAGGGTGGAAGCACAGCCCAACCATTTGCCATGGGTTAATCCAAGCCGTCTTGGAACAGGGTAATGCTCCTGAGAACTTGCAGTATATTGATGATATTGTAGTGTGGGGCCATACAGCAGCAGAGGTTTTCAAGAAAGGAAAACAAATAATCCAAATTCTTTTGCAAGCTGGTTTTGCCATTAAGCGCAGCAAGGTGAAGGGGCCTGCCCAGGAAATCCAGTTCTTAGGTATAAAATGGCAAGATGGACGTCGTCACATCCCAGCAGATGTGATTGACAAAATCACTGCTATGTCTCCGCCCACCAACAAAACAGAGATCCAATCTTTTCTGGGAGTAGTGGGCTTTTGGAGAATGCATGTCCCAAACTACAGCCACATAGTGAGACCCCTCTATCAGGTAACACAGAAGAAGAATAATTTCTCATGGGGTCCTGAGCAGCAGCATGCTTTTGAGCAGATAAAACAAGAAATAGCCCGTGCCGTGGCCCTGGGGCCAGTACGGATGGGACAGGATGTGAAGAACATCCTCTACACTGCTGCTGGAGAGAAAGGTCCCACCTGGAGTTTGTGGCAAAGAGCCTCAGGAGAGACCCGAGGCCGACCCCTAGGATTCTGAAGTCAAGCATATAAAGGGTCTGAGGAGCGCTACACTGCGACTGAGAAGGAGATCTTAGCTGTGTATGAGGGGGTTCGGGCTGCTTCTGAAGTAGTTGAGACAGTGGTTCAGCTTCTTCTAGCACCTCGCTTGCCAGTAATAAACTGGATGTTTAAAGGACAGGTTCCCTCCACCCATCATGCTACTGATGGCACTTGGAGTAAGTGGAATTCATTTATTACTCAACGAGCTCGAATGGGAAACCTCAGCCGTCCTGGAATTCTAGAAGTGATCACGGAATGGCCTGAGAGTAAAAAAATTGAAACACCACCTACAGAAGAGGTATCACGTGCTAAAGAGGCACCACCATACAATGAGCTACCAGAAAACGAAAAGAAATTTGCCCTATTCACAGACGGATCATGTCGTATTGTAGGGAAGCATCGCAGATGGAAAGCTGCTGTATGGAGCCCCACACGACAAGTTGCAGAGGCCACTGAAGGTAAAGGAGAATCAAGTCAATTCGCAGAGGTAAAGGCTGTTCAGCTGGCTTCAGATGTGGCTGAAGGGAAGGGTGGCCAATGCTTCATCTTTATACTGATTCATGGATGGTGGCAAATGCCTTATGGGTGTGGTTGCAGCAGTGGGAAGATGATAACTGGCATCGAAGGGGTAAACCTGTTTGGGCTGCTGAACTGTGGAAAGACATTGCTGCCCGAATAAGGAACATTGTTGTAAAGGTGCGCCATGTAGATGCTCATGTGCCTAAAAGTAGGGCTACTGAAGAACATAAAAATAACCATCAGGTTGATCGAGCTGCCAAAATTGAGGTGGCTCAAATAGACTTGGACTGGCAGAACAAGGGTGAATTATTCCTAGCTCGGTGGGCCCACGAGACTTCAGGTCATCAAGGAAGGGATGCAACATATAAGTGGCCAGAGACCGAGGGGTGGACATAACTATGGACGCTATTGCTCAGGTTATTCATGATTGTGAAACATGCGCCATAATTAAACAAGCCAAGAGGACGAAACCTTTTTGGGGGGAAGGGCGATGGCAAAAGTATAAATATGGGGAGGCGTGGCAGGTTGATTATATCACCTTGCCACGATCTCGCAAAGGTAAGCGTTATGTACTCACCATGGTGGAGGCAACCACTGGGTGGCTCGAAACATACGCAGTACCCCATGCTACTGCCCGAAGCACCATATTAGGGTTGGAAAAGCAAATCCTGTGGCGGCATGGCACTCCGGAAAGAATTGAATCTGATAATGGGACCCATTAAAAAAATTCTCTTGTAACCACTTGGGCCAAAAATCATGGCATTGAGTGGATTTACCATATTCCCTATCATGCACCAGCTTCTGGTAAGATTGAACGATTCAATGGGTTGTTGAAAACTATGTTGAAAGCAATGGGCGGCGGAACGTATAAAAATTGGGAGAACCATTTAGCAGAAGCCACCTGGTTGGTCAACACTCGAGGATCTAGTAATCGTAATGGTCCTAACCAATCCAGCTCCCTACGTACCGTGGAGGGAGATAAGGTTCCTGTAGTACACATAAAGAGTGTGTTGGGAAAAACAGTTTGGGTCTTTCCAGCATCTGGAAAGGGTAAACCTCTCCGGGGTACTGTCTTTGCCCAGGGACCTGGGTGCACGTGGTGGGTGATGGACAAAAATGGGTATGTCCAATGTGTACCACAAGGGAATTTGATGTTGGGGGAGTGCAGCCAATGATTTCTTGTAGATATATAGGTAGAGTCTCAGAAAATATTTGACGAATGTTCAGTTAGGTACAGGACTTAAGATAAAGTGGATTAATGTTAAGGAAACACTTTTTTTCCATATACCTTAATTAGGCATTCTGTTAGCAAGTTTTCCATCTGAACTCTATATCGTGCACTGGCCATGCATGTGTAGAGCACACATGGAAACACACGTGGTTTTGGAGTCTGGCAGCTTCTTTTTCTTCCTCACTGTTCCCAAAGTTTCGGGATCCAGCAGTGATTCCATAATGCAAACAAGCTACTGGTGGCCGTGCCATGTGGGTTTTCTGTGGAGACATTCGATAGCCATTAAGTCTGAGAAAATTTAGTAAACTAATTGTCCGTGTTATGCATCATTTCTATTGTTTTGGTAGCTATCAGGTAATCCATGTCTTCAAATTTGAGGGGTTTCTGTTTTGTCTGAATCAGCTGAGCTCTCTGTGGTACTCTGAATGCATTTGGTGCTGCATTCTTATCCCTACCTCGGGTCTCTACTACCCAAACCAAATTATCACTTACTTTGTCTGTAATACTGGTCCCAGCAGGGGTAGTGATTAACACTAAACTAAGGGCATGTGCACTTCCAATGTTCTGCTTTTGTCCCCATTGGGAAGTAACGATTTGTTTACTGTTTTGATCACAAGCGGATAGCGCGGGGATGCACTCTCTTGCTGGCACTTAAACTTCTCTGGCTAGAGCATATCAAATTTCAATATTTAATTCACTGTTCTTCTGTAACATTTTCACTATTTTTTGTAGTTGTTGTTTTTTGTTTTTCACAATTTCACTATTTGTACCCTCAATTACCGTTGTACATAGCATTAACAATTACATTTCCATATACCATTTGAATTTGTACTTTCATATACCATAAACATTTAACAATCACAAAGACAGTGACAATATCCTATACAGTTTATCCTAAGCATTCTTCCTCTCCTCCAAGTTATCAGCAGGAATGGGCCTTCCCATTGACCTGATTCCAAATTCTTTAATATTATCATATTTTTTTCCATGAATTTTCACTCTTTCCTTGTTAACTGAAACGAAGTGAGGGCTACTGGTTGTTGCTCATCATCACATCCTTGATTTAAAAATTCAATACATATGTCATTTTAGCAAGCCTTCTTGCTGGAAGGGCCATCTCCGTTCCTTCTTTTTTGCTTAAGCAGTATAGTTTTAAGGATGAGTATTGTCCACTGATACCACTGGGCTGGTGCTGACACTGAAAAACATCAGTGCAATGGTCTTTATGATAGATTTATTTTGTGACCAACACTAACAGATATTAAATGGGTTCCTTGGCTCATTTCCCAATTTGTTAGGAATTTGGAAACACTATGGAGGAGTTACATGCAAATCATAATCAGTTTGACAAAAAGAGGTGAAAGAAAGGAATGGTTATCACCGTGAAGGAAGTACCAGAAGTCCGGAATGACCTGAAAAAAAAACTCTGAACCAAATTGTGACAGATCCAAGGACTGATATCAAACACAGTTCACAACCACAACAAACAAAAGCATAGATGAAACAAGACTTCTCAAAGTTGTCAGCAGCAGTTTAACCAACTCCGACTAGGGCTACCGTGGCTCGCTCGTCAGCTGGTCTTGTTTCGGCTTCAGAGACTCCACTCGAGCCCATGGCCCCCTGACTGGGCCCCAATTAACGACAAAAAGGAATGCCTCCCTTATCTTTGACCAGTCCGTGACTTGGTCGCTCTTGTTCTCCCCTCCCCCCAGGTGGCAGCCCACCCTCTTGGGGAAGGGTTATGATGACTAGGAACGCCTCCGCCTCCGCCCCCGCTGATGTGGATTGGCTTCTATCTTGGTTACGCCTATCCACCCCACCCTCCATGGGCGGAGCCACACCCACAACCCATCCAATCTCAAGGAAGGGACCCATCCTCCCGCCCCTGCTCACTCCCTTTCCCCACCCCCAAGGATGGGTGAAGGAATGCATTAGATATCGGTTGCTTTGGATACGATGATGGGGCCTCAGAGGAGAGCTTCTGCGGGTCAAGAGATAAGGATGTGGAATGTGTGGAATGCTGCTGGACAGGGCCATGTCTCGCTCCAATTTAGGAGTGAGGCAAAGGTTCTTTTGATAATGTTATGCCCGGCGTGAGATTAAGAAGAAGAACATTCAAATGTTGATCCGACCAGTTTATTGGAAATAATAGACAATTGAGGGGATGGGGAAGGGAAAGTAGGCGATAGAAAAAGGTAGAAAAGAGCAAGAATTACGTTAAAGCGGGGAATAGTCACCTCCTGAATGCAGCAGCGTCCCGTAGCACATTGTTAACGTTGGTCCGGGGCAAAATAAGCGTAGGGGACAGCAGCAATGGAGTAGCAGGCCACAGATCGATGAAACGCAGAGAAGATGGTCAGAGTAGCGAGGTCTCAGGAAGTAGAGTCTCGGGCAGCGAGGTCCCTCGGAGCAGAGTCTCGAGCAGCAATCCCAGAAGAGATAATAGGCAGCAGTAGGACAACGGTGGAGGAATCTGAGGTCGGATACCTAGATGCCCACAAAACCGTGGTTTCTCCGTGCCCTTTTTATCCTTCTTTCCCGCCTTCCAGAGATTTCGGGATGGCTCGGGTCAGAGTCTTGTGACTTCCTCAGAGATGTCAATCTTCCTTGAGATGGGCCAACAGGAAAGACCACTTAAGGGCCATTAGTCCTCAGGGATGGCCATCTTCCTTGAGATAGGCCAACACAAAAAGACCACTCAAGGGCCATTGATCAGTATCTTATCTCCCTTTCGTAGCTCCCGGACTTGTCCATCTCCTGTGTGTCTCAGACAAAGGCAGTCCTGGAACCTTGGCCAGGACTTGCCTGAACTTGTCCATTTCAGCAAACTTTGAGACAGTAATGTAAAAAGCATGGCCTCTTACAGGCCATCTGGTTGTTGCTCAGCCAGAGTGATGGGTACGGTCGGGATGGCACGCGCCACCTTGTCTTTGTCTTTCAAATCCTCACATCTGCAAGAGAAAAGGCCTCCCGACCCAATTCCCAAAGCAGCCCCAATCTGAGCATCAGTCTTCCCTTCTTTCCAAGCCGCTTTCAGCGCCCCAAGCACCAACCCCCACATTTTGAGCTCAGCATCTTTCTGCTCATTCATTGCACGCTCACAGAGCGAAAAAGTTAAAGATTCCCACCTACTGTGGTCCAGAATCTCCTGAGGAGAGGAAAGCTCCCTCTCCTTTTCTAGGCAACTAATGACGTTCCTTCTTAGAAGGAACACGCTTGCCACCATAGTCTTTACAAAACTGAAGCAATACCTTCAAGACTTGCTCCATAGTCGATCTGAGACGAACAAGTTCGTTCGGCCCCGCAATAGCGGTCCTCTGCCAGTAGCCTGCCGCCAACCTCACAGACTCTCTTTATCCGACAGGCATGCAGAGGATTTCCAACACCTTGAATCCTAATGGCCTCACACGGGGCACCACTTGTTACTTGTAGTTCATTTCACATCAGGATTCTAGCGTTAAGCCTCTGCAAATCTGACCTGGTCGAGCCGGGGCCCATTTAACTACACATTCACACCAATATGGTGAATAGCTAAATGGCGTTTTATTATGCGTTTTAGCGGTTTAAATAAGCCGCTACTTCATCTACACCCCTTATACATATGCATAACCCCTTCTACATATGCATAACCAAGCAGGGGAGGGCCTATCGCGTTACATCCTGAGTGCATACCTAGTACAACAGCTCCCCACACTCTGACCTGGTAATCTCAGCTGGGGAGCGGACTGTTGGGGTGCTAAGTTGATGGCATCCATGTTTGTGTCTCTATCCCCTGGGATAAGTCGGGTTAATTGGCGAATATGTCAAGTGGTGATACCAACATGATAGTGTGGTTGATTTACGATTGAGGAGTTTGCTTGTGGTGTGAGTGTAGATGTGATTGTTTCTGTTTTTTTATAGAGTTTGATGTTCAAGTACTCGAGGAAGCGGCTGAGAGAACAGCCGGGAGAAGCGTCCAGGAAGCAGCCAAGGGAAGCAGCTGGGCGGACAGGAAGGTCCGGCAGAGCGGCTGGAAGAAGCAGCCGGGAGTGCAGCCGAGAGAAACAGCTGGGAGAAAGGATGGGGAAGGTCTGGGAGGGTCTTTACCATGGCGGCAGGATCCGTTAAAGAGATGGTAAAGATTTTAAAGGTGCTTGCAAAGGATGCGGGGGGCACATTGTCCTCTAATAGCACGGAGGGGCTCATCCAATGGATGATACAAGGTGGGCTCATTCAGCCGTACAGGCTTTGGACCTGGATAAGGTTCAAGCCGCAGGGATGGAGTTAGTATCAGCTGCTGGAGCAGGAAGTAAGTCTGCTCTTCAGCTTATCCCTGCCTGGGGAGCTCTACGTGCTTGCCTTCAGAAAATTCGCAGCTCGGGAAGTGCGTGGATGGAGGCTTTGGCTGCTGTTTATGGCTTGCTGAAAGTGGCAGAGCCAGGGAATTCGAGCTCTAATGGCTCGGGGGAGAGTGTCCAGCTGCTCCCTGATGTTCCCCCTCAGGAACATTTTTGCTTACTAAGCAAAGCAAAAAGTAGGATTGCTACCCTGGACTTTAGGAGAGCCAACTTTGATCTCCTTCGTGACCTACTTGGGGCTATCCCGTGGGCCAGGGTGCTAGAAGGCAAGGGGGCCTGTGAGAGCTGGTTAGCGTTTAAACGGATCTTCTTCCAAGCTCAGGATCGGTGCATCCCTGTGACTAAGAAATCGGGAAAAGGTGCAAGGAGACCTGCGTGGATGAGTAAGGAGCTCATGATCAAGCTCCGCAGAAAGAAGAAAGTACATGATATGTGGAAAAAGGGTCTGACCACTTGGGAACAATACAAGAATGTAGTCAGGGACTGCAGAGATGCGACCAGGAAGGCTAAAGCCCACCTGGAGTTGAATCTAGCTAAGAAGATAAAGAATAATAAAAAAGGCTTCTTAAAATACATTAACAGAAAGGAAGGCTAGGGAGAATGTGGGCCCCATACTAAGTGAAAGGGGCGCTCTGGTAACAGGGGATGCTGAGAAGGTGGAAATACTGAACGCCTTCTTTGCTTCTGTCTTTAGTGAAAGGGCTCTCCCTCAGGAATCCCGGACCCTGGAGGTTGATGAGAGAGTCCGGGGAATGGGAGATTTCCCTTTAGTGAGGGAAGAGGTGGTCCGTGAGTGCCTAGGAAACATTAAGGTCCATCAATCCATGGGACCTGATGGGGTGCATCCGCAGGTGCTGAGAGAGCTGGCGGAGGTCATTGCTGAGCCGCTCTCTGTAATCTTTCAGAGGTCTTGGAGAACTGGGGAGGTGCCTGAAGACTGGAGGACGGCCAATGTCACTCCAGTCTTCAAAAAGGGCAAGAATGAAGACCCGGGTAACTATAGGCCGGTCAGCCTCACCTCTGTCCCAGGGAAGGTGATGGAACAGCTTGTGCTGGATGCCATCTCCAGACAACTGGGAGATAAGGAGGTTATCAGGAGTACCCAGCATGGGTTCACCAAGGGGAGGTCGTGCTTGACCAACCCGGTGGCCTTTTATGAAAATGTCACTAGCTGGGTGGACAGGGGGAGGGCGGTAGATGTAGTCTACCTTGATTTCAGTAAGGCTTTTGATACTGTCCCCCATGACATCCTTATAACAAAGCTGAGGAAGTATGGGATAGATGAGTGGGTGGTGAAGTGGGTCGAGAATTGGCTGATTGGCAAAGTGCTGAGGGTTGTCGTTTGCAGTGCGGAACCTGGCTGGAGGCCTGTAACTAGCGACGTCCCCCAGGGGTCTGTACTGGGTCCGGTCTTGCTCAACATCTTCATCAACGACCTTGATGAGGGGATAGTGACCACCCTCAGCAAGTTTGCTGATGACACAAAGTTGGGAGGATTGGCTGACACGCCTGAAGGCTGTGCTGCCATTCAGCGAGACCTGGACAGGCTGGAGAGCTGGGCAGTAAGAAACTGGATGAGGTTTAACAAAAGCAAGTGTAGAGTCTTGCACCTGGGTAGAAATAATTGCATTCACCAGTACAGTCTGGGGGAAGAGTTGCTGGAGAGGAGCTCTGCTGAGAGGGACCTGGGAGTCCTGGTGGACGACAGATTGACCATGAGCCAGCAGTGTGCCCTTGTAGCCAAAAAAGCCAATGACATACTGGGGTGCATTAAAAAGAGCATGTCCAGCAGGTCAAAGGAGGTGATCCTCCCCCCTCTACTCTGCCCTGGTGAGGCCTCATCTGGAATACTGTGTCCAGTTCTGGGCTCCCCAGTACAAAAAAGACAGGGATCTCTTGGAAAGAGTCCAGTGGAGGGCCACTAAGATGGTGAAGGGCCTGGAGCATCTCCCCTATGAGGAGAGACTTAGGGAACTGGGTCTGTTTAGCCTTGAAAAAAGAAGGCTGAGATGGGACTTGATCCAGGTTTATAAATACCTGAGGTGTGGGAGCCATAGTGGTGAGTCTGGTCTCAGTAGTTTCAGTAGTGCGTGGGGATAGGACTAGGGGTAATGGGATGAAAGTACAGCATAGGAAGTTCCGCACGAATGTGCGGAAGAACTTCTTTATGGTAAGGGTGACGGAGCATTGGAACAGGCTGCCCAGGGGGGGGGTGGAGTCTCCTTCTCTGGAGATATTTAAGACCCGCCTGGACGCCTACCTGTGTGACATGGTGTAGGGAGCCTGCTTTGGCAGGGGGGTTGGACTCGGTGATCTCTAGAGGTCCCTTCCAACCCCTACAGTTCTGTGATTCTGTGAATGCGAAAGGCAGATAAAGAGGGAGGAGGACAGTGCTTTCTCTTTGGAATCGGCACAGGCTTTTCCCGTTACGGAGAAAAAGGCTTTGGAATCCTTGTTTGCAGAGGAGGGGCCGTTTGCCCCTGGTATTGCTGTTGATTGTGTGCCGACACCAACGGTCCCTGCCCCACCTGCACTGTGCTTACACCCTGTGCGTGGATTAGGCGTCTCCACGGACGTTAGTATGCCATCGTCAGCCACTGGCCCTCCGGAGGCTCCTAGGGGAGATGTGGGAGGTGCCGCGAGCACTGAGGATACCAAAGGGGATGATCTGCCTGAGAGGCTGCTAAGAGAAATTTGGAGGCTTTCGGTTAACTTTAGGTCATTAGCTCAGGCAGTTAAAATTCAGGCTGCACAACAGCAGCGGGAGTGTGATTTAGCAAAGCCCCTTAATGATCCAGTGGACGATTGGTATATGACTGTTAAGAACTGTGCACTTCAAAGAGATCTTATCTTTCAACCATTAGAGGGGGGTGGGCCGCTTGTAAGCCCTGAGGTACGGGATCCTCAGGGCTGGCCCACCTGGGAGCCTTTTGATTGGCAGCTTGTTAAGGAGTTAAGATCGGTAATGGCTACGTCAGGCTTGGCAAGTCCCTCCTGCCAAGCTCTATTGGACATGATACAGATGGAGCTCATCACCCCCTTTGATTGGCATAGTGTGGACTGGGCGGTCCCATCGCCCACCCAAATGATGCTTTTTGAAAGTAAATTGGAGTTGTTAGGACCGGCCCTGTGAGGGTTTCAGTATGATATGTTCGGCCTCATCTCTAGGCATAAACTAGTATCCAGCTTTCATAGAGACTGGGACTGTGTGCTTCTTACTGATTGGTATTGCTTTGTAACTTGTTATACTGCAGATAACAGTGGTGTGACATAATGGGAGAATTTCTTGCATTTCCAATGCAGTTTCAAGAATTCGAATTATTAGTCATTATCCAGGTTACTGTGCATTTCTATTTTACTAATGGATTGGATGTGAACCAAATAGGATCTGATATTACCAATGCTCGAATCTTCTAAATGACGCTTACAGATCTTCTCACATGGGGCTGAGGGTATGCTTGTATTTCCACAGGAGCCAGAACCCAGTGGATTCTTGCCTGTCTGGTCTGGCTGTGGTTGCCAGCTGCTGCTGCCTCTACTTCTGTTCCTGCTGCTGGGAGTGAGCCTGTCCTAGGTACTATCTTCGTAATACACGTGCGACTACACAGCTTGCTTGTTGGGCAGCAAAGAATGCGAATCGCACTTCCCGTGCACTGACTGATATAGCTGAATCACTGAGTTCCCTTGACACTGGACTGACTCAGACTAAGATGGCGGTAGACTTTCTGTTCGCTCGGACTGGTCTAGGTTGCGCTCAGATGGAACAACACCTAGGCCTCAAAGGATTCTGCTGTCTTGACTTCAGCGCAAATGCATCTTCGGCCATAGACAAGATCCGACGGGAAGCGAAGGACATAGCTGACTCGACGTTCCGGATATTGAAGGACAAGAACTGGGGTTTCTTTTCCAAAATACTTGGTCTTCCTAGATGACTTGAGAATGCTCTTACTGTGGGTGTGATTGCTTTAGTAGTTATTCTGCTTGCTGTGTGTTTGATTCCTGTTATAATTCGTATTGTTCACCCTGTTTTGGATCAGGCGGTTAGTCACCTTCTTGCAGTTAATTTAGTTTTAAGTGCACCACATGGGGATGGCTATCAACCACTATCCACGTGTGACTATGAAACATCACATTAGCAAAGAAAGGGGGGAGATGTTGGAGTGCTAAGTTGTCTTTGCAAGGATTTATGAGTGCATACAGTAGTTCTGAGTAGATGGAATGTTCTAGAATAGCTGAGTGACGGCCTGTAGGTTAAGAGTTAGTGGGTGGGGGGTTTAGGTAGGTGTGTGTATAGGTTGTATCACGTGCATCGGGTTTTGCAAAGCGGGTGTACACATCTGCGCAGGATTTAGGATGGTATATAAGGTATGTGACACAGCAATAAATTGAGAGAAGACATGATGGCATCCATATTTGTGTCTCTCTCCCCTGGACAGTTGAGGTCCCAAGATAATTCGGGATAATTGGCGAATACGTCACGGACTGAACCCCCTGTGATTCTGGAAGCAACGGTCAGGGAATTACTACTCCAACTGGACTGCCACAAGTCCATGGGACCAGATAAGATTTACCCGAGAGTGCTGAGGAAACTGGCGGAGGTGATAGCCGAGCTGCTTTCTGTCATCTATCAGCGCTCCTTTGTAACGGGTGAGGTCCTGGAAGACTGGAGGCTTCCAATGTGACTCCCATTTACAAGGAAGGTTGTAAGGAGGATCTGGGGAACTACAGGCCTGTTACCCTGACCTCGGTGCCAGGGAAGGTTATGGAGCAGATTGTCTTCAGGCAGATTGTGTGGCATGTGTGGGATGGCCGGGGGATCAGGCCTAGCCAGCATGGGTTCATGAAGGGCAGGTCCTGTTTGACCAACCTGATCTCCTTCTATGATCTAGTGACCCATCTGGTGGATGAGGGAAAGGCTGTTGAGGTGGTGTATGGGAAATCACAGCTTGAACCTCTGATTAATTAGCTGAGGCAACTGTTGGGTCAGCTGTGGGAGCACAGGTGAGAGTAATCTAGCTCCACCTCCACTAAGACCTCATTTAAGGGCTGACCACCACTGAAGCAGCATCTCTTGGAGATTGCTCCCCAGTGGAGACTGCCTCAGCTTTCCAGTCAAGGCATTGACATTGGTGAGTTTTCCTTTGCTAATAACCTTTGACTATCTACCATCATCTTTGTTAACGTCTTTATATTAGTTAGCCTTACAGGTGGTCTACCTAGACTTCAGCAAAGCCTTTGACACTGTCTCTCATAGTATTCTCCTGCAGAAGCTGGCAGCCTGTGGCTGGGGGTCAGCCTCTTCTCTCGTGTCTTTAGTGATAGTACTAAAGGGAATGGTTTCAAGCTGCAACAGGGGTGTTGCCTTGTGTAAGGTAACCTAAAGAACTACGTCCATCATTGAGAATGTGCATGGCCCAGCATGCCCTTGGTTATTATTGAGAATGTGCATGGCTCAGCAGGCCCTTGGTTATTAACGGTGGGTACAGTAAAGGCAAAGGCCTCTCGATCCTGGACTGCCAAAGGAATGGAAAAGAAACAATCTTTAAGATCGATAACCACCAAAGGCCAACCCTCAGGTACAGCTGATAGTAGAGGGCTGCCCTGCTGCACCGGACCAAAGAGGATGAGCTGAGCGTTAACCATGCGGAGGTCATGTAACAGCCGAAACGAGCCTGATGATTTTCGAATGACAAAAACAGGAGTGTTCCAAGAACTAAGAGAGGGTTCCAAATGACCTAAAAGGAGTTCTCGTGAAACCAACTCCTTGAGCGCTGTTAATTTTTTATAAGGAAGAGGCCACTGATCTACCCAAACAGGACGAGCATCCTGCTTCCAGCGCAAAGGAATGGCGTGTTTTATTGCCAATTGGTAGACAGTGGCCCTTACCATAAATTTGTCATGCGAACCCCTAAGGCGTCAAGGAAGTCTCGGCCCAAAATTGTGCCTGGAACAGACCCAATCATAGGTTCGATCAGTACAGGTTTGTCTATGGAGTCATCCCTATTGACAAGGGCGATTTCCACCTGTTCCGCTGACTCGCCAGCTGACACTGTACCTCCAACCCCAGAGATGGAATTCGTCAAGGCAAGAACTGGCCAAGCTGGTGGCCAGTCCCTTTCTGCTATTACCGTAACATCCGCTCCGGAATCAAGCAGGGCGGTGATAAGGATGGAGCGAGGAATCTTTTTATAAGGCAATTGTCCCATATATGTCAAGATTATCTTGACTATGGGGCGCTTGCTGAGGTCCATAGTTAGCGCCACTGTGGGCGAGAGGTCTGGCCTCTCCCCCTGAACGAATTCGATGGGATGGTAGGCCCAACTGCTTGATTGTGGGAGGGACCCAGGGCCTGAGGTGCCCTCCCAAAATCGTTTCCCTGCGGCATGATAACATATTTCCGGCACTGTCGGGCCTCATGACCCAGCTTGCCACAGGCCTGGCACTTTTCTCTACTCCTATGCCCCTCTTCTTTAGCTGTACACTGCGTCTTGTAATGGCCAGTCTGGCCACACTTAAAGCAAGGGCCTTTAGATCGATCATTTTGTATGGCCATAACAGAAAGCCATGCGCTTGCTAGCCCTTCACTGGACAACGGCGTTGTTTGTTGTTTGTCCAGTACATACTTAATAATTTCACCAGGAGTCTCAAGATCTTCAGGAGCCGCTCGAATGATATCCTTAATCTCTTTATGAGCCTTTTGCTTCAGGCAATCCTTTATAACAGAAGTCAGCGCTTCCTTAGGCAGTTCCGATCCTTCTACTGCCCGTATCAATCGATTGGCAAACTCAGAGAATGACTCTGAGGGACCCTGCATAATCTCTGACCACGGGGCTACAGGCTCTGCTTTTCTTATAAAGTGTATAAAAGCAGAGGTAGCCGCCCCCGTGGTGGCAAGCAGCTCTCCTGGGCGGAGGTCCCTAAGCTGCCTCTCTGCAGATCCAGCCAAATCCGCAGATGAACCTGAAAGCCTCATTAAATCAGTTTTTGGATCTCCCTCCTTCCCATTTGCTGGATGCTGTGGATCGCGCGCAGCCTGTGCTAAAACAGCTTTGAGTTGTATTATCCACTCCTCCTTCCACACAGTAAACTGTACTGGTTCGAGGGCTACTCTCATAAGGCTTTCAATATCATATGGGAGTAGGGGACCTGGGGCTACGAGAGCCTCAAAGGCACTCATTGTCATCGGGGATCTCAATCCCTTTTTGTCAATCGCCTCTATAAACCGAGCAACTGCTTTTGCTTCCAAAGGTACCCAAACCGGTCCCTCCTGTTTGACTACAATTGGGAACACCGCCCAGTCCCGCTCCTTGAGCCCCACCTCTCGCATTGTATCGCAAATGTCAGTCCAATCAGTGGGCTTACGCGATATCTCTCGCTCCTCCCACTTCTCCCCCCTCCTCCGGGGAACCACGACCGACTGGGTGGGGACAGGCAATTCCTTCCGTTCCTCCCCTTTCTCCTCCCCCTTCGCGGGAGACGAAACCGACGGGGTGAAGGCAGACAGTACCTTTTGTTCCTCCCCTTTCGCGGGATGAGGTCCCTCCTCCGGGGGCGGGTCTAGGGGTGGCTTAACGCCTCCACGGCGCGCCTCCCCCCATGACTCTCCCTCCCTCGGACAGGACCCACCCCCCTCAGGTGAACGAAAGCTCTTCAAACAGGGGTATAGGCGGGGATAATATGGCGGCGCCTCCCCAGATGAGGCAACTTCCGCCATCCCTTCCGGAGTTGTTTCGGGTGCCGCCATGGCCATTGTGAAAACGGCCGGCGTGGTCGGCGCCATCTTGGGTACGGAGTCGCCGCAAGGGAGCGGTTCCTCCGCACCCTCCGGGACCCCAGACGTCCCGGAACCCACCCCAAAAACCCCATTCGCGACTGCCTGGATCTTTTTCTCCTCCTTAGCCGCTTTAAGCGCACCCAGGACCAAAACCCAGGTTTTTAACTCCTCCGCCTTATAATCGTTTGTTGCTCTTAGGAGCAGGGCAGCGGTGAAAGATTCCCACCGCTCCGAATCGAGCAAATTACAAGGGGAGGGTGAAAGCTCCGCTTCCTGCAGAAAAGTAATAACGGCAACAATCTCCTTCTTAGAAGGAGCATTCCTACCGCAGTGGGTTTTACAAACCCGTAATAGTACCTTTGTGACGGAATCCATGTTTTTTCTGGTGCTCGACACCGTACGTCCTCGCACCCTTTGTATATATACCCGGGCCCAAAGTCCCACGGTCTTCCACGGTCTCACCACAGGATAATCAGTAGCTGCAGTCAATATATCGTCCCTCCGGCGCTTCCACGGGATCTAACCGTAGGATTCGCGTCCGTCTCGCCGTTAGCCGTCGCACACTCACTCTCAGGACTTCCTCACACGGGGCACCAATTGTTGCCTTGTGTAAGGTAACCTAAAGAACTACGTCCATCATTGAGAATGTGCATCTGACGGCCCCATGACCAAGTTACACGCTGATCACACCAATATGGTGAGCTGTAAAATGGCGTTTAATGAACCGTGTGAGACCCTTATATAGGGCTCCAATTTCAGCCTCATACATATACATTACCGAGCACGGGGAGGCCTATCGCGTTACATCCCGTGAGTTCGTGCCGCCTAATACATCATAGGGGAGATTCAGGCTAGATGTTAGGAAATATTACAGATCAGAAAGAGTGGTGAGGACTGCCCAGGGAGGTGGTGGGGTCACCGACCCTGGTGGTTTTCAAGCAATGTTTGGATGTTGTGTTCAGCGACATGGTGTTGTTGGAGATATTGGTAATAGGCGAATGGTTGGACTGGGTAATCTTATAGGTCTTCTCCAACCTTGATGATTCTATGATCATGCCAGTTCCCTGGGCTGTCCCTCACACTCTGTTGTAGCTGGAAATGCAGCACAGGTCCTTCCTGGAAATCCATGCCCAGGGAGTGTCTGTGATGCTACGTCAGCTCTAATGCCTGTGTGCCACCTTCTGTACACTGTTGCTATAGATAAGCTATCCAGTCAGGCTATGTCCAATGACGCTTTCCAATTTGTATGTTTACTTCTGTCATTTTCAACTAATGAGAACACCAGGCTGCAGGCCTGGGCTCTTGTTTGGACCACAGGGACACAGTTGAATGGCTTCCACCATTGCACTGTAGCACAAGGGGGTATATCTTTAGGATGGATGGGCGAGGAGACAAGGAAGGGAGACTGCCCTCTGTGAGAGTGCACTGAGCTCTGCCTGGGGATGGCACAGCAGCCAAGCCAGAGCTAATGGAAGTGGCAAACAGAGTGTCATGGTTTTGTAATTTTGTAATTTTGCTATCAGTATTCCACATCATAACATCATGTAAAGTATGGATATTTCTATTGAATGTGCAGTCCACAGAAGAAGACTACATATCCCAGAGAACAACAGGGGTAATGATAAGTCATGGGACCAGGACGCTATATAATCTCGTTCCCAGGCTGGAGGGCCCTCCTTCTTCTCTCGACCTTCTCGGAGAGTGGGAAGCGTTCCAGCCGTGTTGCCTAGAGTTCACAGTAGGCCTCTCGGTTTTCGGGGACTCTCTCTGTTTGTACGATTTGTTAGCCTCAATTATATTATATTGTGTTATCTTGTATTTCGATATCATATTTAGTAAAATAAGTTTTTCCTCCTTAGATTGCCGCTGTTTTTATCCCATTCCCCTTTTCCCCCTCCTTTCCGGGCCTGGGGGGGGCCCACGGGGTGGCTTCCCCTGTCACGGGCATAGGTAAATCTAAGTAACCCGTGACAGATTTTTCTGGTGGAGGATGCGGGCATAGAGCTTTTTAGCTTTTAGAACGACTCTCTCTTTGCTCTTAAAGAGCTATGTTAGCTTCGTTACGGGAGTGTTATCTTTTCGTAGCTGCTCACTGAGAATGTGACCTTGAAATACCAGACAAATTGTCAACATCAAGGGCAGCTGCACATTCTCAGCATTGCTATCTAACTTTTGTATAGAAAACAAAGGGATTTCTTTCTCCCTTAGAGCAAAGCTAGCTAGCTCTGACTTTTACAGAGCCTGCCAGCTATGAATCCACTCTTCATCCCAGTTGCTCTGTTTAAGGGTTTGAAAGCAATTATGATCTTCTCAAAGTATTGGTCAACTATTAACACCATAATTTGGTGTTGTGGAATTGTGCAGGTATATAGCCTAATAAGGTGGATACTGATGGAGACGCCTGCCTTGTACTTATATGAGATGTGGTATGGTCCGAATTTTGGCATCTACACACCAGATGGAACTGCGAATCTTACAAATACTTGCATCTCAGATGGAATGGGCAATTTTACAAACACCACCATGTTTAATCCAGTGTACAGGCTAAAAAAAACTGCTTTTTTTAGGTTGTACTCAAAGATTTCCACACGCCTTTCAATAACTGATATAGGGTTCGTACTTGTATCCATGTTATCACTATTAATGAATGCATATGTATTCCTATGCATTCGTTCTATGCGGAAGTCTCCTCCAGAAAGAGAGAAACCAGAGAATGATGACTGGCAGGGAATATGGAAAGGTTTAGGAAAAGTCTTAGAAGCATGGGGACCCGCAGTGTCATGGGATTTCACTCTTGAACACCTAAGAGACCCTGAGAAATTAAGTGAGTATTTGGGTCAGAGATCTAAGGTGGTAAAACTTATGTGGGGTTTGGCTTATGCATACCGTGCTTTGTATCATACTATTCTGGAAAGAGAGAGTTTCTGATCTGAGATTCAAGCCCAAGTTAACTCTGATCAGTCACAGGAGGCATCAGTAGCAATATCAGTTGCCTCTGTGGAAGGCAAGAAAAGGAAACAGGTGTCCATGCGTCTAGAACGAAAAGAAGGAGAAGCAGAAGACCCAGGTGCCGGGCATGGAGCAGTACCGAAAAAAGCAAAGGGAAAAACCAAGAGGCATGAAGAAGAGACTGATGATGAGGAAGAAATCACCTATCGTCGACCTCTGAAGCTGACTGAAATCCAAGGCTCAAGAAAGGAGTTTACACGGCGTCAAGATGAAGGTATCCTTGCTTGGTTGCTTCGCTGCTGGGACAACGGGATCAACAGCTTGTCTCTAGATGGTAATGAAGCTCGCCAAGTAGGAAGCATTGCCCAAGATGCAGGTATCGACAGAGGGATTAGCAGATGTTCGGATGGAGCTGCCACTCTCTGGTTGCGGCTGTTAGAAGCTGTGAGAGAAAGGTACCCCTATAAGGATGCTTTGAAGCCTAAATTTGATAGTTGGAATACCATCCAAAAAGGTATTCAGTGCCTGAGGGAATTGGCCATGGTGAAAATGTTGTACAGCCCTCATCCAAGCGAACTTGACCCTGAGAGAGTGAGGGCCGATCCTGACATGTGGCAGAAAATCACAAGTACAGCACCAGTGAGAATTGCACAGACATTGGTAACAGCATCTAAAGGATTCGAGGACAGATGGCCCCGAGTTGTTGAGCTGATTATAATGCTTCAAACCACCGATCAGCAGCTCCCCCAACTGCATGCCGCAGTTTCTGCCATCTCACGGCTAGAAGACCGACTAGATGAAATGTGCAAGAAATTGTTTCCATCAACTAATTGTAATGATCCCGTAATAGTATCAGAAACAACTGATGAAGGTCAATCCTCGTACGGGCCACCAGGTCTAATGAAGGATCTGATCAAAGTATTCCAGTCCTACTCCCCACCTGCATCATCAAAAGTCTCAGCTGTTAAACGCACACGCTTCCCAGCTCGAGCAAAGAACAACAGTATGATTGCACCGCGTGTTTCCATGTGGCGCTACCTACGTGACTGTGGAGAAGACATGAGGAAGTGGCATGATCAGCCTACTTCTGCATTACAAGCACGGGTGAAAGAACTACTAGACATATCAACCACCAGTGGAGTTGCTCCAGTCATCACAGGTAACCAATAGAGGGGCCCTGTCCTCAGTCAGGGGAGGGAAAGGGATAATAGAGTTTATTGGACTGTGTGGATTCGATGGCCTGGCACATCAGAACCACAGGAATATAAGGCGCTGGTGAATACTGGTGCACAGTGCACCCTAATGCCCTCCAGTCATGAAGGGACAGAATCAATCCATATTTCTGGGGTGAATGGGGCCTCTCAAGAATTGACTGTGCTGGAGGCTGAAATAAGTCTCTCTGGCAAAAACTGGCAAAAACATCCTATTGTGACTGGCCCAGGGGCTCCATGTATATTGGGTATTGATTACCTCAGAAGGGGGCATTTCAAGGATCCTAAGGGGTATCGATGGGCCTTTGGGATAGCTGCTGTAGACATGGACAACATTAAGCAGCTGTCTGTTTTGCCTGGCCTGTCAGAGGACCCGTCTGTTGTGGGGCTGCTACGAGTAAAAGAGCAGCAGGTACCAATTACTACAAAGACAGTGCAGAGACGGCAGTATCGCACCAACAGGGATTCCTTGCTCCCCATTCATGATTTGATTCGCCTGTTAGAGAATCAGGGAGTGATCAGTAAAACTCACTCACCTTTTAACAGTCCCATATGGCCAGTGCGTAAAGCCAGTGGAGAATGGAGGCTGACAGTAGACTACCGTGGCCTGAATGAGGTCACACCCCCATTGAGCGCTGCTGTGCCGGACATGTTGGAACTCCAGTACGAGCTGGAGTCAAAAGCAGCCAAATGGTATGCCACCATTGACATTGCCAATGCCTTCTTCTCTATTCCTTTGGCTGCAGAATGTAAGCCACAGTTTGCCTTCACCTGGAGGGGCATTCAGTATACATGGAACCGTTTGCCCCAGGGGTGGAAACACAGCCCAACCATTTGCCATGGGTTGGTCCAAACTGTACTGGAACAGGGTGGTGCTCCTGAACATCTGCAGTACATTGATGACATTGTTGTGTGGGGTGATACAGCAGAAGAGGTTTTCACAAAAGGAGAGCAGATAATCCAAATTCTTCTACAAGCCGGCTTTGCTATTAAGCGAAGCAAAGTAAAAGGACCCGCCCAGGAAATTCAGATCTTAGGTATAAAGTGGCAGGATGGACGTCGTCACATCCCAAAAGATGTGATCGACAAAATCACTGCCATGTCTCCACCAACTAGCAAGAAAGAGACACAATCTTTCCTGGGTGCAGTGGGCTTTTGGGGGATGCACATTCCAAACTACAGCCTCATTGTAAGCCCCCTTTATCAGGTGACGCGGAAGAAAAACGATTTGCATGGGGCCCTGAGCAGCAGCAGGCTTTTGAACAGATTAAACAAGAGATAGCCCGTGCTGTAGCCCTGGGGCCAGTACGGACTGGACAGGATGTAAAAAACATCCTCTATACTGCTGCTGGAGAGAAAGGCCCCACTTGGAGTTTGTGGCAAAGAGCCTCAGGAGAGACCCGAGGCCGACCCCTGGGAATCTGGAGTCGATCATATAAGGGGTCTGAAGAGTGCTGCACTCCAACTGAGAAGGGGATCTTAGCTGTGTATGAGGGGGTTCAGGCTGCTTCCGAAGTAGTTGGGACTGAAACACAGCTCCTTTTGGCACCTCGAATGCCAGTGCTGAACTGGATGTTCAAAGGACAGGTTCCCTCCACTCATCATGCTACAGATGTCACCTGGAGCAAGTGGATTACGCTGATTACACAGCGAGCACGAATGGGAAACCTCAATCGTCCAGGAATCCTAGAGGTAATCATGGACTGGCCTGAAGATAAAAGGTTTGGAACATCACCAGCAGAAGAGGTATCACGTGCTAAAGAGGCCCCACCATACAACGAATTACCAGAAAATGAAAAGAAATATGCCCTATTCACTGACGGATCATGTCGCATTGTAGGGAAGCATCGCAAATGGAAAGCTGCTGTGTGGAGCCCCACACTACAGGTTGCAGTGGCCACTGAAGGTAAGGGAGAATCAAGTCAGTTTGCAGAGGTAAAAGCTGTCCAGCTGGCCTTAGATGTTGCTGAACGGGAGAAGTGGCCAATGCTGTATCTTTATACTGACTCATGGATGGTGGCAAATGCCTTATGGGGGTGGTTACAGAGGTGGGAACAAAATAACTGGCAACGGAAGGGTAAATCTGTTTGGGCCGCTGAATTATGGAAGGACATTGCTGCCCGAACAAAGAATATGGTTGTAAAGGTGCGTCATGTGGAAGCACATGTGCCCAAGAGTAGGTCTACTGAAGAACTGCAAAACAACCACTGGGTAGATCGAGCTGCCAGAATTGAGGTAGCTCAAATAGATGTGGACTGGCAGAACAAGGGTGAATTATTTCTATCTCGATGGGCCCATGAGACCTCAAGCCATCAAGGAAGAGACGCAACATAGGAAAGGGCCAGAGACCGAGGGGTGGACTTAACTATGGACACTATTGCGCAGATTATTCATGTTGGGAAAAGCTGTTTGGGTCCTTCTAGTCTCTCTAAAGGGCAAACCTCTCCATGGAACTGTTTTTGCCCAGGGACCTGGGTGCACGTGGTGGTGATGCAGAAGGATGTGTATGTTCAATATGTACGATAAGGGAATTTGAGGTTGGGGGAGTGCAGTCAGTAATTCCATGTATATATATGTATAAATTCCTGTGTGTCTAATGCATTTTAATTGTTGATTATTTGTATATAGATATGTTTTCTAAGCATGATGTAGTGATGTAGAATAAGGGGTGGAATGTAATGGTTTTGTAATTTTTCCCATTGGTATTCCACATATCATAGTTAGTAAAACAAGTTTTCCTTCTTAGGTCTTTTCTGATTCTCTGTTTGTTTCCTTGAGCCCAGCTCCAGTCTCTCTACCCTGTTCCTTTTTCCCTTCCTATTTGTTTGGGCCAGGGGGCCTGCGGGCCTACTGCCCCCCCTGTCAGGGTCATACACTGATCTGGATAACTCCATGACAGTGTCAAAAAGGAGACCAGCTCTGACACAACCGTTCATATTGCTGGCTACTGACTGCTGCCCCGGAGTGCTACTGTAGAGACAACAGGACTGTTGTGAAACACACAAGACCTTCAGGCCTGCACAAATACAAGGACTTGAGAGCACTGTGGCAGGATGGAAAAGAGCTTGTTGTGCTGCTGTCCATGGATGTAGCTCTCCCAGACCCAGACAAGGGAGGAAGAAAGAAGAGATAAGGAAAAGTCTATTTTGAAAACTTTTCTTATTTGTCTCTTAACCTATTCAGGGAATCTGGTTTCATGTTTTCACAAGCTCTTGGTATAATAAAATGGAAAGTAGGTAGGAAAGAAGTAGTGAAATAAATTGCAACTTATTTGCAGATTACGGTATTACACAAAATCAAAAAGACAAACAAGAATAAAACATAAATAGCCATCAATGGGAATCCTGTGATGAAGATGTGCACTTTATGGAAGTTGGAATAGTGTATATTGCAACACCTTCCTAAGAGCGTGCTTGATCTCCCTATTCCTCATGCTGTAGATAATAGGGTTCAGTGCTGGAGGAACCACTGAGTACAGAAGTGCCACTGTCAGATCCAGGAGTGGTGAGGAAATGGAGGGGGGCTTCAGGTAGACAAAAGCGCCAGTGCTGACAAATAGAGAGATCATGGCCAGGTGAGTGAGGCACGTGGAGAAGGCTTTGTGCTGTCCCTCCTGAGAGGGCATCATCAGCACGACAAGGAAGATTTGCACATAGGACACAACTATGAAAACATAGCAGCCAAAGGCTAAACTGGTACTAAAAATGAGAAACAGAACTTCCTTAAGGTAGGAGGCTGAGCAGGAGAGCTTGAGGATCTGGGGGACTTCACAGAAAAACTGGTTCACATGGCAGAGAGGCAGTGAACACGTACTGGCAGTGTGCAGCAGGGAACTGAGAACCCCAGCACCCCAGACAGCTGCTGCCATGGTGGCACAAGCTCTGCGATCCATCAAGGTCCCGTAGTGCAGGGGCTTGCAGATGGCAACGTAGCGGTCATAGGACATGATGGTGAGAAGGGAATACTCTGCTGAGAGGAAGAAGAGAAAGAAAAAGACCTGTGCAGCACATCCTGCGTAGGAGATGGCCCTTCTGTCCCAGAGGGCGTTTGTTGTCGAACGGCGGGAGAAAAGCAGACGACCACACCTGTCATTGACATATGATCAGCTATTCTCCTTTATTGCTTGGCTGCGTGTACATTTATAATACGGATAATTAGCTCATACATATTGCAAAAGTGGAGCTCATCATTGGTTCCCAATTCCATACCATCCCCAATTATCTTTGCAGCTTCTTGTTAACATCCTGAAAGTTACTCCCTTGCTGAGCTCACAAAACCATGGCTAGTTTCTCACCATCCCAAGGCATCTTGTTGTTCTCACTGTCCTTGCAGGTGGCATGGCTGCTTGATTAACTGCACCGTGTTTACAACCCCTCTCAGCTAACTATCTGTAAAAAACACACTCTACAGACTCCAAAATCCTAGGGGTCGGCCTCGGGTCTCTCCCGAAGCTCTTTGCCACAAACTCCAGGTGGGACCTTTCTCTCCAGCAGCAGTGTAGAGGATGTTCTTCACATCCTGTCCCGTCCGTACTGGCCCCAAGGCTACGGCACGGGCTATCTCTTGTTTTATCTGCTCAAAAGCCTGCTGCTGCTCAGGACCCCATGAGAAATTATTCTTCTTCCGTGTTACCTGATAGAGGGGGCTCACTATGTGGCTGTAGTTTGGGACATGCATTCTCCAAAAGCCCACTACTCCCAGAAAAGATTGGGTCTCTGTTTTATTTGTGGGTGGAGACATAGCAGTGATTTTGTCAATCACATCTGCTGGGATGTGACGACGTCCATCTTGCCATTTTATACCTAAGAACTGGATTTCCTGGGCAGGCCCCTTCACCTTGCTGCGCTTAATGGCAAAACCAGCTTGCAAAAGAATTTGGATTATTTGTTTTCCTTTCTTGAAAACCTCTGCTGCTGTATGGCCCCACACTACAGTATCATCAATATACTGCAAGTGCTCAGGAGCATTACCCTGTTCCAAGACGGCTTGGATCAACCCATGGCAAATGGTTGGGCTGTGCTTCCACCCATGAGGTAAATGTTTCCAGGTATTCTGAATACCTCTCCAGGTAAAAGCAAACTGTGGACAACATTTTGCAGCCAATGGGATGGAAAAGAAGGCATTAGCAATGTCAATGGTGGCATACCACCTAGCTTCTTTTGACTCCAATTCATACTGGAGTTCTAGCATTTCTGGTACAGCAGCACTTAATGGAGGTGTGACTTCATTCAGGCCACGGTAATCCACGGTCAGCCTCCATTCCCCACTGCTTTTACGCACTGGCCATATGGGGCTGTTAAAAGGCGAGTGAGTTTTGCTAATCACTCCCTGATTCTCTAATTGGCGAATTAGCTTGTGAATGGGGAGTAATGAGTCCCTATTGGTGCGGTACTGCCATCTGTGAACCACTTTGGTGGCAATTGGTACCTCTTGGTCTTTTACCTGGAGTAACCCCACAGCAGAAGGATTATCTGACAAACCAGGTAAAGCTGACAGCTGCTTAACACCGTTTGTGTTAACAGCAGCTATCCCAAAGGCCCATCGATACCCCTTGGGATCCTGAAAATATCCCATCCTAAGGTAATCGATTCCCAGTATACATGGAGCCACTGGACCAGTCACAATAGGGTGTTTTGCCAATTTTTACCAGTGAGGCTTATTTCGGCCTCCAACATAGTCAATTCTTGGGAACCCCCAGTCACTCCATGGATATATATTGGTTGTGTCCCTTGGTGACTTGAGGGCATTAGGGTGCATTGTGCACCAGTGTCCACCAAGGCTTTATATTTCTGTGGTTGAGATGTGCCAGGCCACTTAATCCACACAGTCCAGTATACTCTATTGTCCCTTTCCCTCCCCTGGCTGGGGGCAGGGCCCCTCTATTGTTTACCTCGGTGGCTTGCAGCAACTGGAACTTTCCCCTTCTTGGAAGAGTTCACCTTGGTGGTTGTTTCACACTGTAATTCTTTTACTCGTGCCTGAAGTGCAGAAGTGGATGAATTACACCACTTCCTCATGTCCTCCCCATGACTACAGAGGAAAAACAACAAGGCAAGACGTGTAGTCTTATCGTTGTCATTTGCTTGAATACGAGGACGTCTCTTTTTTATGGTTGAGATTTTCGATAATACGGGTTGAGAGGAACTGATGTTGTTTAGCTTTCTCAATAGGCGATCGTGGAAATCCTGGTTTCCATCATCTGGTACCACCATGGATTCATCTACATCAGGCACGTTAGCCAATTTGTCAATAATATCACTTTGTGTTCCCTCCATTTTGTTTAATCTTTCCACTATTTTGACAATGGCTGAAGTATACAGATTAACTTCTTTAGCGCTGATAAATAATTCAAGTTCCTGAAGCCTGCTAATTAGTTCATTCACAAGGGGTTTCCTTTCCCCTTTGCCATATAATAATGCAAGTGCACTGGCATGCTTTTCTGGAGCTGCCTTTGTAAAGTCACGCCACATTTGTCGTGGAACACAGACTGTTTCCGGATCATGTAATTGGTTTGGATCGTTACGATTCAAGTGGGGGCTGTACAGCATTTCCACCAGAGCACTCTCTCTCAAAAATTGGATACCTTTCTCTATATCAGTCCATTTCTTTTTCTCAGGCTCCAAGTCCCTTTAAAGGGGAATCTATCTCTTACCGCTATCAACATCCGCTTCCAGAGGGTGTAGGACTGATTTTGGCATGTGCCAATACCTCTGTTCACACGTGAGTCCTTGGAAATGCTACCCAGTTGGCGAGCTTCACGGCCATCGAGCCACACACTGTTGGCACCATTGTCCCAGCAGTGAAGTAACCAAGTGACCATATGTTCTTTTGACTGACGTGTGAAATCCTTTCTTAGATCTCGAATTTTACTCATTTTAAAAGATCGATCAATAATGGTTGTAATACTTTGCTCGCCTTTTGCTCTATCAAGAGTCCCAAGTGTTGATGGTGGCAACTGTGTTGATGAGGCTGCCCCATCTAGAAGTTTGGATTCAAGAAATTCTCGTAAAGAAAATCAAGCTTTTGGCTCCTCTTCTTCTTCTGACTCTGACTCTTGTATTATTTCCTCCAGGTAACCCTCCTTTTTTTTCCTCTCTCCTAACTTCCTCTGCTCATCTAACTTCTTCTTATGCTCCTCTAACATCATCTGCTCCTCAAACTTCCTCTGGTCTTCTTACTTCCCTTGCTCTTCTGACTCCCCCTGCTCTCCTGAGTCTCCCTGCTCTTCTAACTCCCTCCGCTCTTCTAACTCCTTCTGCATTTTCTCTATCTGAGTCGAAACACGTTTTGTCTTTCGCCCTCTTACAGGGGCAACCAATATTGTATCTGGTGTCCCCGATGGTTGGTCCAATTGGACTACATGTGCCCCCGGTGGCTGGTCAGATTGGACTACATGTGCCCCCGGTGGCTGGTCAAATTGGACTACATGCGCCCCCGGTGGCTGGTCAAATTGGACTACATGTGCCCCTGGTAGTTGGTTAAATACATTCAGTTCACCCCGGAGGGCACATAGCTGGTTTCGGAGAGTGTTCCGCTCGAACTGGACGGTACCGAACTCAGTCTGGAGGCTGTCGTACTTCCACTGGAGGGTATCGCGCTCGGATCGGAGGGTTTTACACTCGAACTGGAGGGTGTTATTCTTAGACTGGAGGGTGTTATGCTCAGTCTGGAGAGTGTTGTGTTTTTACCGGAGGGCATTGTGCTCTGACTGGAGAGTGTCATACTTGGACTTGAAGGTGTCACTCTCGGATTGGAAGGCGTTGTGCTTAGGCTGGAGGGTGTCACGCTCAGACTGGAGGGCGTCGTACTTGGACTGGAGTGTTGTACCCAGACCGGAGGGTGCTATGCTCGGACCGGAGGGCATTATGCTCAGTCTGGAGAGTGTTGTGCTCAGTCCAGAGTGCATTGTGCTCAGTCTGGAGAGTGTTGTGCTCAGTCCGGAGGGCATTGTGCTCAGTCTGGAGAGTGTTGTGCTCGGTCCGGAGGGCATTGTGCTCAGTCTGAAGAGTGTTGTGCTTGGACCGGAGGGCGTTATGCTCAGTCTGAAGAGTGTTATGCTCGGACTGGAGGGTGCCGCACTTGGGTTGCGAGGCATCGTGCTTGGGCTGGAAAGTGCCGTGCTTAGTCTGGAGGGCGTCGTACTTGGACTGGGGAGTGTTGTACCCGGACCGGAGGGCATTGTGCTCAGTCTGGAGAGTGTTGTGCTCGGTCTGGAGGGCATTACGCTCAGTCTGGAGACTATTGTGCTCAGTCTGGAGAGTGTTGTTCTCAGACCGGAGGGTGCTCTGCTCGGACTGAAGAGTATTGTGCTCTGACCGGAGGGCGTTATGCTCGGACTGAAGGGTGTCTAGTTTGGATTGCATACTCTCATTCTCGGCCCTGAGACTCTCTCTCTCAACCTCAAAATCTTCCCTCACAGGAATGGTATTGAATAAGGCCCGATAAGCATTAGCTAGGCCCCAAGTCATTTGTGCCTCCTTAGATCTGCCTGAGCCACAACATTCCTGTCTCAAATATGCGGTCAAACTCTCTGGATTCTATAATTGTTCAGGAGTAAAGCTCCATGACACTAAAGATGTCTGTCTTCTAAAAGTCTCTCCAAAGTCTCTCCACACTCCCTGCCACTCAGTATTCTCTGGTTCTGGGGAAGACTTCCTCCTCAGGTTATAAATCCAGATACTGAGTGAGATTATTACAATAACCGGCAATAAGTTCAGGGAGATTAACACAATTGACAGTGTGGTCCACTGGGCCAACTGGTCATTTGAAGACTGCTTAAAGGATGCAAAAAAAAAAGGAAGAGCACGCTCAAAAACCACCCTTTCTGTAATATCAGTTGCATCAGTTGCTCCCTCTGGAGCTGCATGCAGATACCAAGTAAGCGTTGCTAACCTTGCTTTCAATCCATTATACATTCCTATAACTTCATAGGAAAAAATGGCTAGCTTAAACATGGTCCAATATGTTTGGAGCATCATAAAAGAGGAACTGATGACATGCAGTCCATTGTAAAACAAGTTTACTGGAGAAAACATTTTTTTTTCTTTTTTTTTTCTTCAATAGAGAGGAAAAAAAGTAAGAAAGCAAGTGTTTACAGAATATCCCGGAGTATTGGCAGTCCGCCTGGACTTTCAAGGTCAAGCTCGCAGGTGCAGAATCGCAAACCTAAGATAGATCCTTAACAGAAAAAAAATCTTGTAGCTCTGTTAAAAGCTAAAAGAGCAACAGAAGAAAACACAGAAAAACAGCAACTCAATCTGCCCGCATCCTCCACCATAATCTGTCATGGTTTAAACTAAAAATCACCTGCGTCCGTGACAGGGGCAGTTGGCCCCACAGGGGCCCTAGGCCGAAAGGAAAAAGTTAATTAGGAAAAGAAAACAGCGGCAACGATCTAAGGAGGCACACTTATTTCCTAAATTACTATATCGAAATACAGGATAACACAATAAAATGCAGTATAATTGAAAATTGAGCTAACGAATCAAGCAAAATAGGAGAGAGAATTAGTCCCGAAACCGAGAGGCCTACTTTAAATCTAGGCGAAACGGTGAAGGCTCCCACAAACTCCCCTGAATGCCAGAACTCGAAAGACGTCAGTCTAGCCTGCGACCGAGTTAATATAGTGTCCAGGTCCCGTGACCCATCTCTCTCTGACCGCGTTGCTCTCGGATTAGATGTAGTCTTCTTCTGTAAGTTGCAGATTCAGTAAAATTATTCATGCTTTATATGATGTTATGACGTGGAATACTGATAGCAAAATTACAAAATTATTAAACCATGCCAGGCCTGTATGTGGTTGTGGGGCCTATATGAAGTCTATGGGGCCAATATCAGGTTATGGGGCCTGTATGTGGTCTATGGGGCCAATATCGGGTTGTGGGGCCTGTATGGGGACTATGGGTCCTATATGAAGTTGTGGAGCCTGTATGGGGTTGTAGGGCCTTTATGGGGTCTATGGGGCCCATATGGGGTTGTGGGGCCTGTATGGGGTCTATGGGGATTATATGGGGTTGTGGGGCCTGTATGGGATCTATGGGGCCCATATGGGGTTGTGGGGCCTGTATGAGGTCTATGGAGCCTGTATGGGGTCAATGGGGCCCGTATGGGGTTGTGGGTCCCATCTGTAATTGTGGGGCCTGTATGGGGTCCATGGGGCCCATATGGGGTTGTGGAGCCTGTATAGGGACTATGGGCCCATATGGGGTTGTGGGGCCTGTAAGGGATTTATGGGGCCCATATGGGGTTGTGGGGCCTGTATGGGATCTATGGGGCCCATATGGGGTTGTGGGGCCTGTATGGGGTCCATGGGGCCCATATGGGGTTGTGAGGCCTGTATGGGATCTATGCGGCCCATATGGGGTTGTGGGGCCTGTATGGGGTCTATATGGCCTGTATGGGGTTGTGAGGCACATATGGGGTTGTGGGGCCAGTATGGGGCTTATGAAGCCCAAATGGGTTTGTGGGGCCTGTATGGTGTCTGTGGGGCTTATATGGGGTTGTGGAGCCAGTATGGGGTCTTTATGGCCCATATGGGGTTGTGGGGCCTGTATGTGGTTTTGGGGCCCATGTGGGGTCTATGGGTCCTGTATGGGGTTGTGGGGCCTGTATGTGGTTGTGGGGCCTATATGAAGTCTATGGGTCCTTTATGAAGTCTATAGGGCCTATATGGGGTTTTGGTGCCTGTATGGGGTCTATGGGGCCCATGTGGGGTCTATGGGTCCTGTATGGGGTTGTGGGTCCTGTATGGAGTTGTGGGGCCTGTATGTGGTTGTGGGGCCTGTATGAAGTCTATGGGTCCTTTATGTAGTCTATAGGGCCTATATGGGGTTTTGGTGCCTGTATGGGGTCTGTGGGGCCTATATGTTGTTTTGGGGCTTGTTTGGGGTCTATGGGGTTTGTATGGCGTTAATGGGGCACATATGGGGTCTATGGGGCTCATATGGGTTTTTGGGCCTGTATGGGGTTTTGGGGCATGTATGTGGTTGTGGGGCCTATATGAAGTCTATGGGGCTTATATGAAGTCAATGGGTCCTGTATGGCGTTGTGGGGCCTGTATGGGGTCTATGGGGCCCATATGGGGTTGTGGGGCCTGTGAGGGGACTATGGGTCCTATGTGAAGTTGTGGAGCCTTTATGGTGTTGTGGGGCTTGTATGGGGTTTGTGAGGCCAATATGGGGTTGTGGGATTTGTTTGGGTTCCATGGGGCCCATATGGGGTGTTGCGGCCTGTATGGGGTCTATGGGGCCCATATGGGGTTGTGAAGCCTGTATGGGGTTGTGGGGCCTGTATGGGGTCTACGAGGCCTATTCTGGGTTGTGGTTCCTATATGGGTTCTTTGGGCCTCTATGGGGTCTATGGGGCTTATATGGGGTTGTGGGGCCTGTATTCAGATGTGGGGCTGTCATGGTTTAATAATTTTGTAATTTTGCTATCAGTATTCCACATCATAACATCATATAAAGCATGAATAATTTACTGAATCTGCAACTTATAGAAGAAGACTACATCTCCCAGAGAACAACACGATAGGTCACGGGACCTGGACTCTATATTAACTCGGTCGCAGAATAGACTGACGTCTTTCAAGTTCTGGCGTTCAGGGGAGTGTGTGGGAGCCTTCACCGTCTCGCTTAGATTTCACAGTAGGCCTCTCGGTTACGGGACTCATTCTCTCTCCTATTTTGCTTGATTCGTTAGCTCAATTTTCAATTATATTGTATTATATTGTGTTATCCTGTATTTCGATATAGTAATTTAGGAAATAAGTGTGCCTCCTTAGATCGTTGCCGCTGTTTTCTTTTCCTAATTAACTTTTTCCTTTCGGCTTAGGGCCCCTGCGGGGCCCACGGCCCCCTGCCACGGACGCAGGTGGATTTTTCGTTCAAACCGTGACAGAGGCCTGTGTGGGGTTGCGGGGCCTGTATGGGGTGTTGGGGCCTGTATGTGGTCGATGGGGCCCATATGGGGTTGTAGAGCCTATATGGGGATGTGGGTCCTCTCTGGGGTTTTGTGGCCTGTATGGGGTTGTGGGGCCTGTATGGGGTCTATGGGGCCCATATGCGGTGTTGGGGCCAGAATGGTGTGTTGGGGCCTGTATGTGGTCTATGGGGCCCATATGGGGTTGTGGAGCCTATATGGGGATGTGAGTCCTCTATGGGGTTTCATGCCCTGTATTGGGTTGCGGGACCTGTATAGTATCTATGGGGCCCATATGGGGTTTAGGTTCCTGTATGGGTTTGTTGGGCCTGTGTGGGGTTTTTGGGGTTTATATGGGTTTGTGGGGCCGGTATGGGGTTATGTGGCCTGTATGGGGTCTATTGGGACTGTATGGGGTTGTGGGATCTGTATGGGGACTATGGGGCCGATATGGAGTTGTGGGGCCTGTATATGGTCTATGTGGCCCATACTAGGTTGGGGGCCTGTATGGGGTTGTGGGGCCTGTATGGGGTCTACGAAGCCTATTCTGGGTTGTGGTTCCTATATGGGTTTGTGGGGCCTCTATGGGGTCTTTGCGGCCCATATGGGGTGCTGGGGCCTATATGTGTTCTATGGGAGTCATATGGGGTTTTGGTTCCTGTATGGGTTTTTTGGGCCTGTATGTGGATTTTGGGGCCTACATTGGTTTATGGGGCCTGTATGGGGTTGTGGGGCCTGTATGTTGTCTATAGGGCCCATATGGGGTCTATGGGGCCTGTATGGGTTCTATGGGGCCTGTATGGGGTTGTGGGGCCTATACGAAGTCTATGAGGCCTAAATGAAGATATGGGGCTGATATGGGGTTGTGGGGCCTGTATGGGGTCTATGGGGCTGTCACGGTTTTAAACTAAAAATCCACCTGTGTCCGTGATAGGGGACACGTGACAGGCAACTGTGTTGATGAGGCTGCCCCATCTAGAAGTTTGGATTTGAGAAATTCTTGTAAAGAAAATCTAACTTTTGGCTCCTCTTCTTCTTCTGACTCTGACTCTTGTATTATTTCCTTCAGGTAACCCTCCTTCTTTTTTCTCTCTCCTAACTTCCTCTGCTCCTCTAACTTCTTCTGCTCCTCTAACATCTTCTTATACTACTCTAACATCCTCTGCTCCTCCAACTTCCTCTGGTCTTCTGAGTCCCCCTGCTCTCCTGAGTCCTGCTCTCCCAACTCCCTCTGCTCTTCCAATTCCTTCTGCATTTTCTCTGAGTTGAAACTCGTTTTGTTTTTCGCCCTCTTACAGGGGCAACCAACGTTGTATCTGGTGCCCCCAGTGGTTGGTTAAGTTGGAGTACATACGGTTCAGACTTGAGGGTGTTGCATTCTGCCCTGAGGACGTTATAACTAGACTGGAGGGCGTCGTGCTCAGACTGGAGAGCGTCGTGCTTGCACTGGTCATTTGTGCCTCCTGAGATCTGCCTGAGCCACAACATTCCTGCCTCAAATATGCAATCAAACTCTCGGGATTCTTCAAGTGTTCAGTAGTAAAGCTCCATGACACTGAAGATGTCTGTCCTTTGAGAATCTCTCCAAAGCCTCTCCACACTCCCTGCCACTCAGTATTCTCTGGTTGTAGGGAAGACTTCCTCCAGATGTTATAAATCCAGATACTGAGTGAGATTATTACAATAATCAACAGTAAGATCAGGGAGATTAAGAGTATGGCCCACTGATCATTCAAAAACTGCATAAAGGATGCATAGAAAGAAGGAGGAGCACGCTCAAAAATTACCATTTCTGTATAATTAGTTGCATTAGATGCTCCCTCTGGAGCTGTACGCAGATATGAAGTAAGCATTGCTAACCATGCTTTCAATCGATAATACGTTCCTATAGCTCCATAGGAAAAAGTGGCTAGCTTAAACATGTTCCAATGTGTTTGGAGCATATCAAAAAAGGAGCATATGGCACGTAGTCCCTTGTAAAACAAATTTACTAGGGAAAACATTTTTTTTCCTTTTTTTTTCTTCAATAGAGAGAAAAAAAGTAAAAGAAAACAAAGCTCAGCAGTGTTTATAAAATATACCAGAGTATTGGCAGTCCGCCTGGACTTTCAAGGTCAAACTCGCAGGTGCAGAATCGCAAACCTAAGATAGCTTTTTAACAGGAAAAAAAACTTGTAGCTCTGTTAAAAGCTAAAAGAGCAACAGAAGAAAACACAGAAAAACAGCAACTCAAAATGCCCGCATTCTCCACCAAAATCTGTCACGGTTTTAAACTAAAAATCCACCTGCGTCCGTGACAGGGGCCGTGGGCCCCAGAGGGGCCCTAGGCCGAAAGGAAAAAAAAAAAAAAAAATTAATTAGGAAAAGAAAACAGCGGCAACGATCTAAGGAGGCACACTTATTTCCTAAATTACTATATCGAAATACAGGATAACACAATATAATACAATATAATTGAAAATTGAGCTAACGAATCAAGCAAAATAGGAGAGAGAATGAGTCCCGTAACCGAGAGGCCTACTGTGAAATCTAGGCGAAACGGTGAAGGCTCCCACACACTCCCCTGAACGCCAGAGCTCGAAAGATGTCAGTCTATTCTGCGACCGAGTTAATATAGAGTCCAGGTCCCGTGACCTATCGTGTTGCTCTCTGGGAGATGTAGTCTTCTTCTATAAGTTGCAGATTCAATAAAATTATTCATGCTTTATATGATGTTATGATGTGGAATACTGATAGCAAAATTACAAAATTATTAAACCATGACAGGGGCCCATATGGGGTTGTGCGGCCTGTATGGGGTCTATGGGGTTTGTATGGGGTAGTGGGGCCTGTATGGGGTTTGGGGGCCTGTATGTGGTTGTGGGGCCTATATGAAGTCTATGGGGCCTACATGTGGTTCTGGGGCCTGTATGGGGTCTACGGGGCCAATATCTGGTTGTGGGGACTGTAATGGGACTATGGGTTCTGTATTAAGTTGTGGAGCCCATATGGGCTTGTGGGGTTTGTATGGGGACTATGAGGACCATATGTGTTTGTGGGGCCTGTATGGGGTCGATGGGGCCCATATGGCTTTGTGGGGCCTGTATGGCGTCTATTGGGACTGTATTGGGTTGTGGGATCTGTATGGGGTCTATTGGGACTGTATTGGGTTGTGGGATCTGTATGGGGTCTATGGGGCCCATATGCGGTTTTGGGGCGCATATAGGGTTCTGGAGCCTATATGGGGTTGTGGGACCTGTATGGGGTCTGTGCGGCCTATATGGGGTCTATAGGGCCTGTATGGGGTTGTGGGGCCTGTATGGGGTCTATGGGGCCTATATGGGGTTGTGGGGCCTGTATGGGGTTGTAGGGTTGATATGGGGTCTATGGGGTTGATATGGGGTTGTGGGGTCTGTATGGGGTCAATGGGGCCTATATGGGGTCTATGGGGCCGATATGGTGTCTATGGGGCCGATATGGGGTTGTGGGGCCTGTATGGGGTCAGTGGGGCCTATATGGGGTCTATGGGGCCGATATGGTGTCTATGGGGCCGATATGGGGTTGTGGGGTTTATATGGGGTCTATGGGGCCGGTATGGGGTTGTGGGGCCTGTATGAGGTCAATGGGGCCTATATGAGGTTTTGGCGCTTGTATGGGGTCTATGGGGCCCAAATGGGGTCTATGTGGCCCATATGGGGTTGTAGAGTCTGAATGGGGTATATGGGGCTTATATGTTGTTGTGAGGCCTGTGTAGGGTTGTGGCGCCTGTGTGGGGTTGTGAGGCATGTATGGGGTCTTTGGGGCTTGTATGGGATTGACGGGCTTGTATGGGGTCTATGGGGCCTGTATGGTGGTATGGGACCTGTATGGGGTTGTAGGGCCTGTATGGAGTCTATGGGACCCATAGGGGGTCCTTGGGTCCTATATGCGGTTGTGGAGCCTGTATGGGGTCTATGGGGCACATATGGGGTTGTGGGGCCTTTATGGGGCATATGGGGACTGTATAAGGTCTCTGTGGCCTTTATGGAATTCTGGGGCATGTATAGGGTCTATGGGGCCCGTATGGGGTTATGGAGCCTGTATGGGTTATATGGGGCCCATAAGGGGTTGTGGGGCCGATTTGGGTTGTGTGGACTGTATGGGGTCTATGAGGCCCATATGGGGTTGTGGGGCCTGTATGGGGTCTATGGGATCCATATGGGGTTCTAGGGTCTGTATGTGGTTGTGGGGCCTGTATGGTGTCTATGGGGCCTATATGTGGTCTATGGAACCTGTATGGGGTTGTAGGGCCTGTATGGGGTCTATGGGGGACATATGGGGTTGTGTGGCCTGTATGTGGTTGTGGGGCCTATATGAGGTCTATGGGGCCTATATGGGGTTGTAGGGCCTGTATTCTGTCTATGGGGCCCATATGAGGTGCTGGGGACTGTATAGGGTCTATGGGGCCCTTATGGAGTTGTGGGGCCTTTATGGTGTCTATGGGGCCTATATGGGGTTGTGGAGCCTGTATGGTTTCTAAGGGGCCCATATGGGGTTGTACGGCCTGTGTTGGGCTATGGGGCCATTATGGTGTTCGGGGCCCATAAGGGGTTGTAGGGCCTGTATGGGTTCTAAGGGGACCATATGGGGTCTATGACACCTGTATGGGGTCTGTGGGTCCTGTGTGGGGTCAATGACAACTATAAGGGATTTTGGGGCCTACGTGAGATTGTGGTTCCTGTACGGAGTCTATGAGGCCTATATGGGGTCGATGGGGCCTATATGTGGTTGTGGAGCCTGTATGGGGTTTTGGGGACTGTATGGTGTTTTGGGGACTGTATGGGGTCTATGGAGCCCCTATGGTGTTGTGGGACCTGTATGGGGTCTATAGGGCCGGTATGGAGTCGATGGGGCCTATACGTGGTTGTGGAGCCTGTATGGGGTTTTGGGGACTGTATGGGGTCTATAGGGCCCATATGGGGTTGTGGGGCCTGAATGGGGTCTATGGGGCCCATATTGGGTCTATGGGTATCGTATGGGTTCTATGGGACCTATATGGCGTCTATGGCGCCTATATGGGGTTGTGGGGCCTGTATGGGCTTGTGGGGCCTGTATGGGATTTTGCGGCCCATATGGTGTCAATGGGACTCATACGGGTTTCTGCGGCCTATATGGGGTTGTGGGGCCTGTATGGGGTCTGTGGGGCCCTTATGGGGTCCATGGGGCTTATATGGAGACTGTGGGGCCCAAATGGGTTTGTAGGGCCTGTATGGGGTTTATGGGGCCCATATGTGGTTGTGTTGTCTGTATGGGGTCTATGGGGCCCATATGTGGTTGTGTTGTCTGTATGGGGTCTATGGGGCCTGTATGGGGTCTATGGGTCCCGTATGGGGTTGTTGGGCCTGTATGACATCTATGGGTCCCATATGGGGTTGTGGGGCCTGTATGACATCTATGGGGCCCATATGGGTTTGTGGGGCCTGTATGGGGTCTTTGGGCATATATGGGGTTGTGGGGTCAGTATGGGGTGTATGGGGCCCATATGTGGTTGTGGGGTCTGTATGGGGTCTATGGGGCCCATATGTGGTTGTGCGGTCAGTATGGGGTTGTGGGTCATGTACAGGATCTATTGGGTCCCTATGGGGTTGCGGGGCCTATAAGTTTTTGTGGGACCTGTATGTTGTCTATGAGGTCTATATGGAGTTTGGGGGCTTGTATGGGGTTGTGGGGTCTGTATGGAGTCTATGGGGACCATAGGTGGTTTTGGCGTCTGTATGGGGTCTATGGGGCCCATATGGGGTTGTGGGGCCTGTATGGCATCTATGAGGCCCATATGGGGTCTATGGGGTTGTGGGGCCTGTATCGGGTCTATGGGCCTGAATGGCGCTGTGGGGCCTGTATGGGGTCTATATGGCCCATATAAGGTTTGGGGCATTTATGGGGTCTATGGGGCCCATATGGGTTTGTGGGGCCTGTATGGGGTCTATGGGACCCATATGGTGTTCTGGGGTCTGTATGGGGTTGTGTGGCCTGTGTGGGGTCTGTGGGACCTATATGGGTTTGTGGGGCCTGCATGGGGTCTATGGAGCCCATATAAGGTTGTAGTGCCTTCATGGGGTCTATGGTGCGGTTATGGGATTATGGGGCCTGTATGGGGTCTATGTTGCCTGTATGGGGGGGCTTGGGGATTGTATAAAGTCTATGGGGCCCATATGGGTTTGTGGGGCCTGTATGGGGTCTATATGGCCCGTATAAGGTTTGGGGCATTTATGGGGTCTATGGGGCCCATATGGGTTTGTGGGGCCTGTATGGGGTCTATGGGACCCATATGGTGTTCTGGGGTCTGTATGGGGTCGTGTGGCCTGTGTGGGGTCTGTGGGACCTATGTGGGTTTGTGGGGCCTGCATGGGGTCTATGGAGCCCATATAAGGTTGTAGTGCCTTTATGGGTTCTATGGTGCGGTTATGGGGTTATGGAGCCTGTATGGGGTCTATGTTGCCTGTATGGGGGCTTGGGGATTGTATAAGGTCTATGGGGCCCATATGGGGTTGTGGGGCCTGTATGGGGTCTGTGGGACCTATGTGGGTTTGTGGGGCCGGCATGGGGTCTATGGAGCCCATATGGGGTTGTGGGGCCTGTATGGTGTCTGTGGGACCTATGTGGGTTTGTGGGGCCTGCATGGGGTCTATGGAGTGTAGTGCCTTTATGGGGTCTACGGGGCTCATATATGGTCTATGGGGCCTATATAGTGTTGTGGGGACTGTATGGGGTCTATGGTGCCCATATGGGGCTGCGGGGCCTGTATGGGGTCTATAGGGCCCATATGGGGTTTGGGGTATTTATGGGGTATATGAGGCCCATATGGGGTTGTGGGACCTGTATGAGGTCTATGGGGTTCATATGGGGTTGTGGGGCCTTTATTGTGTCTTTGGGGCCCGTATGGGGTTGTGGGGCCTGTATGGGGTTGTCGAGCCTGAATGGGGTCTATGGGGCCCATATGGGGTTGTGGGGCCTGTATGGGGTCTATGGGACCCATATGGGGTTATGGGGCCATTATTGGGGTTTGCAGGACCCATATGGTGTTGTGCTGCCTATATGGGGTCTATGGGGCTCATATGGTGTCTATGGGGCTCATATGGGATTTTGGGGTATGTATATGGGGTCTATGGGGCCCATATGGGGTTGTCGGAATTATATGGGGTTGTGGGGCCTGTGTGGAATCTATGGAACCCTTATGGGGTTGTGGGGTCGGTTTGGGGTCTATGGGGCCCATATGGGGTTGTGGGGCCTGTATGGGGCCTATGGGGCCTGTATGGGGTCTATAGGGTTGATATGGGGTAGTGGGGCCTTGTATTGGTGGTAACTATACAGGTTTTAACAAAAATGGCAACTACAAGGATGGTAGTAGAAGTACAGAAGGTATAAGGAAAAAAGGGGAACTCACCAATAATGACGCTAGGAGCTGAGGCGATCTTCACAAGCAAGCAATCTCCAAGAGATGCTGCCTCAGTGAGGGTCAGACCTTAAATGAGGTCTCAGAGGAGGTGGAGTCGAACTCCACACCTCCCGGGAACACAGCTACATAACTTTCACCTGTGCTCCCACAGCTGACCCCACACTTTCCTCAGCTGATTAATCAGTGGTTCACGCTGTGATTACCAATCTCTTATACACTCCACCCCTTCGTAGCATGAACCAATGATTAGGTGAGTTCTCCCTTATTACAGAGACCCAACATGACGCTGATACAATCTCCCGTCGCACTAAATGTTGATGTATTTCAGATGACGATGATTGGATGGGTATTCACAATCTTCCATGGGCCAGTGCTTGATAGATGTTACCGGAGACAAGCCATCTTAAGGTGCAGGTCCGTCTGCATTTCATCAGTCCAAAGTAATCGTTCTCTGATGGTCCTAGAGGCTTAGAATCAATCTTAAGGGGAATAATACAGATGCTTCAAAGGTACAAGGAGAGGAAGATCCGCCCTCCAGGGCAAGATACAGGCCATATACTTATCTTGAGTCAATACTTCCTCTTGTACTGGATTATGTCCCGGCCTCCGATACCATACCCTCTGTCACGGTTTGAACGAAAAGTCCACCTGCGTCCGTGACAGGGGCCGTGGGCCCCGGAGGGGCCCTAGGCCGAAAGGAAAAAGTTAATTAGGAAAAGAAAACAGCGGCAACGATCTAAGGAGGCACACTTATTTACTAAATACTATATCGAAATACAGGATAACACAATATAATACAATATAATTGAAAATTGAGCTAACGAATCAAGCAAAATAGGAGAGAGAATGAGTCCCGTAACCGAGAGGCCTACTGTGAATCTAGGCAAACGGCTGAAGGCTCCCACACACTCCCCTGAACGCCAGAACTCGAAAGACGTCAGTCTGTTCTGCGACCAAGTTAATATAGAGTCCAGGTCCCGTGACCTATCGTGTTGTTCTCGGGAAATGTAGTCTTCTTCTGTAAGTTGCAGATTCAGTAAAATTATTCATGCTTTATATGATGTTATGATGTGGAATACTGATAGCAAAATTACAAAATTATTAAACCATGACATTCCACCCCTTATTCTACGTCATTACATTATTTTTATACATACATACACACTCATACGTATAGTTGTGAATAATCAGTAACCTTATTTTCTCAACAATTTATATTTGTTCCATACAAACCTCTAAGTTGAGAACAAAACTCTATACCTTAACCTACTATTTATTAATTTTGAGAAAATGGCAAAACTGCCAGAAAAAAGAAAAACATGTCAGCGGTAGAGGAGAAAAGCAGCGCTAGTAGGGCGTCTCCCACATCAAGGTGCACTCATCCTTTCCCAGCCACCACAGCAGATTTCCTTTTTACTTATACTTCTTTCCATGTGTGCTCTACGCATGCATTGCCAGTGCACGATATAGAGTCCAGATGGAAAACTTGCTTACAGAATGCCTAATTAAGGTATATGGAAAAAAAAAGTGTTTCCTTAACATTAATCCACTCTATCTTAAGTCTGATATCTAATTGAAAATTCGTCAAATATTTTCTGAGACTCTACCTATATATCTACAAGAAAATCATTGGCTGCACTCCCCCAACATCAAATTCCCTTGTGGTACACATTGAACATTCCCATTTTTGTCCATCACCCACCACGTGCACCCAGGTCCCTGGGCAAAGACAGTACCCCGGAGAGGTTTGCCCTTTCCAGATGCTGGAAGGACCCAAACCGTCTTTCCCAACACGCTCTTCATGTGTACTACAGGAACCTTATCTCCCGCCACGGTACGTAGGGAGCTGGATTGGTTAGGACCATTACGATTACTAGATCCTCGAGTGTTGACTAACCAGGTGGCTTCTGCTAAATGGTTCTCCCAGTTTTTATATGTTCCGCCACCCATTGCTTTCAACATAGTTTTCAACAACCCATTGAATCGTTCAATCTCACCAGAAGCTGGTGCATGATAGGGAATATGGTAAATCCACTCAATGCCATGATTTTTGGCCCAAGTGGTGTCATGGTTTTGTAATTTTGTAATTTTGCTATCAGTATTCCACATCATAACATCATGTCAAGTATGGATACTTCTGTTGAATGTGCAGTCCACAGAAGAAGACTACATATCCCAGAGAACAACAGGAGTAACAATAAGTCACGGGACCAGGACTCTATATAATCTCGTTCCCAGGCTGGAGTGCCCTCCTTCTTCTCTCGAACTTCTCGGAGAGTGGGAAGCGTTCCAGCCGTGTCGCCTAGAGTTCACAGTAGGCCTCTCGGTTTTCGGAGACTCTCTCTCTCTCTGTTTCGTTCGATTTTGTTAGCCTTAATTATATTATATTGTGTTATCTTGTATTTCGATATCATATTTAGTAAAATAAGTTTTTCCTCCTTAGATTGTCGCTGTTTTATCCCACTCCCCTTTTCCCCCTCCTTTCCAGGCCCCGGGGGGGGGGCGTGGGGTGGCTTCCCCTGTCACGGGCGTAGGTAAATCTAAGTAACCCGTGACAGATTTTTTGGTGGAGAATGCGGGCATAGAGCTTTTTAGCTTTTAGAACAACTCTCTCTTTGCTCTTAAAGAGCTTCGTTACGGGAGTGTTGGGAGTGTTATCTTTCCGTAGCTACTCACAGAGAACGTGACCTTGAAATACCAGACAAATTGTCAACATTAAGGGCTGCTGCACATTCTCAGCATTGCTATCTAACTTTTGTGTAGAAAACAAAGGGATTTCTTTCTCCCTTAGAGCAAAGCTAGCTAGCTCTGACTTTTACAGAGCCTGCCAGCTATGAATCCACTCTTCATCCCAGTTGCTCTGTTTAAGGGATTGAAAGCAATTATGATCTTCTTAAAGTATTGGTCAACTATTAACACCATAATTTGGTGTTGTGGAATTGTGCAGATATATAGCCTAATAAGGTGGATACTGATGGAGACACCTGCCTGGTACTTTTACGAGATGTGGTATGGTCAGAATTTTGGCATCTACACCTCAGATGGAATTGTGAATCTTACAAACACTTGCATCCCAGATGGAACAGGCAATTTTACAAATACTTGCATCCCAGATGGAACAGGTAATTTTACAAACACCACCATGTTTAATTCATTGTACAGGCTAAAAAAACCCTTTTTATTTGGGTTGTACTCTCAGATTTCCACACGCTTTTCAATAACTGAGATAGGGTTCATACTTGCACTCATGTTATCACTATCAATGCATGCATATATGTTCCTATGCATTCGTTCTATGCGGAAGTCCCCTCCAGAACCAGAGAATGATGACTGGCAGGGAATATGGAAAGGTTTAGGAAAAGTCTTAGAAGCATGGGGACCCGCAGTGTCATGGGATTTCACTCTTGAACACCTAAGGGACCCTAAGAAATTAAGTGAGTATTTGGGTCAGAGATCTAAGGAGGTAAACCTTATGTGGGGTTTGGCTTATGCATACCGTGCTTTGTATCATACTATTCTGGAGAGAGAGAGTTTCCGATCTGAGATTCAAGCCCAAGTTAATTCTGATCAGTCACAGGAGGCATCAGTAGCAATATCAGTTGCCCCTGTGGAAGGCAAGAAATGGAAACGGGTGTCCATGCGTCTAGAACGAAAAGAAGGAGAAGCACAGGGGGGGGCTGCAGAAGACCCAGGTGCCGGGCATGGAGCAGTACCGAAAAAAGCAAAGGCAAAAACCAAGAGGCATGAAGAAGAGACTGATGATGAGGAGGAAATCACCTATTGTCGACCTCTGAAGCTGACTGAAATCCAAGGCTCAAGAAAGGAGTTCACACGGCGTCAAGATGAAGGTATCCTTGCTTGGTTGCTTCGCTGCTGGGACAACGGGGCCAACAGCTTGTCTCTAGATGGTAATGAAGCTCGCCAACTAGGAAGCATTGCCCAAGATGCAGGTATCGACAGAGGGATTAGCAGATGTTCGGATGGAGCTGCCACTCTCTGGTTGCGGCTGTTAGAAGCCGTGAGAGAAAGGTACCCCTATAAGGATGCTTTGAAGCCTAAATTTGATAGTTGGAATACCGTCCAAAAAGGTATTCAGCGCTTGAGGGAATTGGCCATGGCAAAAATGTTGTACAGCCCTGATCCAAGCGAACTTGACCCTGAGAGAGTAAGGGCCGATCCTGACATGTGGCAGAAAATCACAAGTACAGCACCAGAGAGAATGGCACAGTCATTGGTAACAGGTTCTAAAGGGTTCGTGGACAGATGGCCCCGAGTTGTTGAGCTGATTATAATGCTTCAAACCACCGATCAGCAGCTCCCCCAACTGCATGCCGCAGTTTCTGCCATCTCACGGCTAGAAAACCGAGTAGATGAAATGTGCAAGAAATTGTTTCCATCAACTAATTGCAATGATCCCGTAATAGTATCAGAAACAACTGATGAAGGTCAATCCTCGTACGGGCCACCAGGTCTAATGAAGGATCTGATCAAAGTATTCCAGTCCTACTCCTCACCTGCATCATCAAAAGTCTCAGCTGTTAAACGCACACGCTTCCCAGCTCGAGCAAAGAACAACAGTACGATTGCACCGCGTGTTTCCATGTGGCGCTACCTACGTGACCGTGGAGAAGACATGAGGAAGTGGCATGATCAGCCTACTTCTGCACTACGAGCACGGGTGAAAGAACTACTAGACATACCAACCACCAGTGGAGTTGCTCCAGTCATCACAGGTAACCAATAGAGGGGCCCTGCCCTCAGTCAGGGGAGGGAAAGGGATAATAGAGTTTATTGGACTGTGTGGATTCGATGGCCTGGCACATCAGAACCACAGAAATATAAGGCACTGGTGGATACCGGTGCACAGTGCACCCTAATGCCCTCCAGTCATGAAGGGACAGAATCAATTCATATTTCTGGAGTGACTGGGGGCTCTCAAGAATTGACTGTGCTGGAGGCTGAAATAAGCCTCACTGGCAAAGACTGGCAAAAACATCCTATTGTGACTGGCCCAGGGGCTCCATGTATACTGGGTATTGATTACCTCAGAAGGGGGCATTTCAAGGATCCTAAGGGGTATCGATGGGCCTTTGGGATAGCTGCTGTAGACATGGACAACATTAAGCAGCTGTCTGTTTTGCCTGGCCTGTCAGAGGACCCGTCTGTTGTGGGGCTGCTACGAGTAAAAGAGCAGCAGGTACCGGTTGCTACAAAGACAGTGCACAGACGGCAGTATCGCACCAACAGGGATTCCTTGCTCCCCATTCATGATTTGATTCGCCAGTTGGAGAATCAGGGAGTGATCAGTAAAACTCACTCACCTTTTAACAGTCCCATATGGCCAGTGCGTAAAGCCAGTGGAGAATGGAGGCTGACAGTAGACTACCGTGGCCTGAATGAGGTCACACCCCCATTGAGCGCTGCTGTGCCGGACATGTTGGAACTCCAGTACGAGCTGGAGTCAAAAGCAGCCAAATGGTATGCCACCATTGACATTGCCAATGCCTTCTTTTCTATTCCTTTGTCCGCAGAATGCAAGCCACAGTTTGCCTTCACCTGGAGGGGCATTCAGTATACTTGGAACCGTTTGCCCCAGGGGTGGAAACACAGCCCAACCATTTGCCATGGGTTGGTCCAAACTGTACTGGAACAGGGTGGTGCTCCTGAACACCTGCAGTACATTGATGACATTGTTGTGTGGGGCGATACAGCAGAAGAAGTTTTCACAAAAGGAGAGCAGATAATCCGGATTCTTCTACAAGCTGGCTTTGCTATTAAGCGAAGCAAAGTAAAAGGACCTGCCCAGGAAATTCAGTTCTTAGGTATAAAGTGGCAGGATGGACGTCGTCACATCCCAGCAGATGTGATCGACAAAATCACTGCCATGTCTCCACCAACTAGCAAGAAAGAGACACAATCTTTCCTGGGTGCAGTAGGCTTTTGGAGGATGCACATTCCAAACTACAGCCTCATTGTAAGCCCCCTTTATCAGGTAACGCGGAAGAAGAATGATTTTGCATGGGGCCCTGAGCAGCAGCAGGCTTTTGAACAGATTAAACAAGAGATAGCCCGTGCTGTAGCCCTGGGGCCAGTACGGACTGGACAGGATGTAAAGAACATCCTCTACACTGCTGCTGGAGAGAAAGGCCCTACTTGGAGTTTGTGGCAAAGAGCCTCAGGAGAGACCCGAGGCCGACCCCTGGGATTCTGGAGTCGATCATATAAGGGGTCTGAAGAGTGCTACACTCCAACTGAGAAGGAGATCTTAGCCGCGTATGAGGGGGTTCGGGCTGCTTCCGAAGTAGTCGGGACTGAAACACAGCTCCTTTTGGCACCTCGACTGCCAGTGCTGAACTGGATGTTCAAAGGACAGGTTCCCTCCACCCATCATGCTACTGATGTCACCTGGAGCAAGTGGATTACGCTGATTACACAGCGAGCGCGAATGGGAAACCTCAATCGTCCAGGAATCCTAGAGGTAATCATGGACTGGCCTGAAGATAAAAAGTTTGGAACATCACCAGCAGAAGAGGTATCACGTGCTAAAGAGGCCCCACCATACAACGAATTACCAGAAAATGAAAAGAAATATGCCCTATTCACAGACGGATCATGTCGCATTGTAGGGAAGCATCGCAAATGGAAAGCTGCTGTGTGGAGCCCCACACGACAGGTTGCAGAGGCCACTGAAGGTAAGGGAGAATCAAGTCAGTTTGCAGAGGTAAAAGCTGTCCAGCTGGCCTTAGATGTTGCTGAACGGGAGGGGTGGCCAATGCTGTATCTTTATACTGACTCATGGATGGTGGCAAATGCCTTATGGGGGTGGTTACAGCGGTGGGAACAAAATAACTGGCAACGGAGGGGAAAATCTGTTTGGGCCGCTGAACTATGGAAGGACATTGCTTCCCGAACGAAGAATATGGTTGTAAAGGTGCGTCATGTGGATGCACATGTGCCCAAAAGTCGGGCTACTGAAGAACAACAAAACAACCATCAGGTAGATAAAGCTGCTAGAATTGAGGTGGCTCAAATCGACTTGGATTGGCAGAATAAGGGCGAATTATTTCTAGCTCGATGGGCTCATGAGACCTCAGGCCATCAAGGAAGAGACGCAACATATAAGTGGGCCAGAGACCGAGGGGTGGACTTAACCATGGACGCTATTGCGCAGGTTATTCATGATTGTGAAACATGTGCCATAATTAAACAAGCCAGAAGGATGAAACCTCTCTGGGAGGAAGGGCGATGGCAAAAGTATAAATATGGGGAGGCGTGGCAGGTTGATTATATCACCTTGCCACGATCTCGCAGTGGTAAGTGTTATGTACTCACTATGGTAGAGGCAACCACTGGGTGGCTTGAAACATACGCAGTACCCCATGCAACTGCTCGAAACACCATATTAGGTCTTGAGAAACAAGTCCTGTGGCGACATGGCACCCCAGAAAGAATTGAATCTGATAATGGGACACATTTCAAAAATTCTCTTATAAATACTTGGGCCAAAGATCATGGCATTGAGTGGATTTATCATATTCCCTACCATGCACCAGCTTCTGGTAAAATTGAACGATATAATGGGTTGTTGAAAACTATGTTGAAAGCAATGGGTGGTGGAACATTTAAGCACTGGGAGAAGAATCTGGCAGAAGCCACTTGGCTGGTCAATACTAGAGGATCTGTCAATCGTGATGGTCCTAGTCAATCTAGCCCCCTACACACTGTAGAAGGAGATAAGGTCCCTGTTATACATGTAAAGAACATGTTGGGAAAAGCTGTTTGGGTCCTTCCAGCTTCTGGAAAGGGCAAACCTATCCGTGGAACTGTCTTTGCCCAGGGACCTGGGTGCACTTGGTGGGTAATGCAGAAGGATGGGGATGTTCAATGTGTGCCACAAGGGAATTTGATGCTGGGGGAGTGCAGTCAATAATTTTATGTATCTATATATATATATATATGTTTGCATGTGTAGTGTATTTTAGTTATTATAGTTGTACATTTAGTTATGTTACATGCAATTCTACTATTTAGCTATCACAATTTTACATACGTGTATATATATGTATATATATGTATATATTAACCATGATGTAATAATGTAGAATAAGGGGTGGAATGTCATGGTTTTGTAATTTTGTAATTTTGCTATCAGTATTCCACATCATAACATCATGTCAAGTATGGATACTTCTGTTGAATGTGCAGTCCACAGAAGAAGACTACATATCCCAGAGAACAACAGGAGTAACAATAAGTCACGGGACCAGGACTCTATATAATCTCGTTCCCAGGCTGGAGTGCCCTCCTTCTTCTCTCGAACTTCTCGGAGAGTGGGAAGCGTTCCAGCCGTGTCGCCTAGAGTTCACAGTAGGCCTCTCGGTTTTCGGAGACTCTCTCTCTCTCTGTTTCGTTCGATTTTGTTAGCCTTAATTATATTATATTGTGTTATCTTGTATTTCGATATCATATTTAGTAAAATAAGTTTTTCCTCCTTAGATTGTCGCTGTTTTATCCCACTCCCCTTTTCCCCCTCCTTTCCAGGCCCCGGGGGGGGGGCGTGGGGTGGCTTCCCCTGTCACGGGCGTAGGTAAATCTAAGTAACCCGTGACAAGTGGTTACAAGAGAATTTTTGAAATGGGTCCCATTATCTGATTCAATTCTTTCTGGAGTGCCATGCCGCCACAGGATTTGCTTTTCCAACCCTAATATGGTGTTTCGGGCGGTAGCATGGGGTACTGCGTATGTTTCGAGCCACCCAGTGGTTGCCTCCACCATGGTGAGTACATAACGCTTACCATTGCGAGATCGTGGCAAGGTGATATAATCAACCTGCCATGCCTCTCCATATTTATACTTTTGCCATCGCCCTTCTCCCCAAAAAGGTTTCATCCTCTTGGCTTGTTTAATTATGGCGCATGTTTCACAATCATGAATAACCTGAGGAATAGCGTCCATAGTTAAGTCCACCCCTCGGTCTCTGGCCACTTATATGTTGCATCCCTTCCTTGATGACCTGAAGTCTCATGGGCCCACCGAGCTAGGAATAATTCACCCTTGTTCTGCCAGTCCAAGTCTATTTGAGCCACCTCAATTTTGGCAGCTCGATCAACCTGATGGTTATTTTTATGTTCTTCAGTAGCCTTACTTTTAGGCACATGAGCATCTACATGGCGCACCTTTACAACAATGTTCCTTATTCGGGCAGCAATGTCTTTCCACAGTTCAGCAGCCCAAACAGGTTTACCCTTTCGTTGCCAATTATCATCTTCCCACTGTTGCAACCACCCCCATAAGGCATTTGCCACCATCCATGAATCAGTATAAAGATGAAGCATTGGCCACCTCTCCCGTTCAGCCACATCTAAAGCCAGCTGAACAGCCTTTACCTCTGCGAATTTACTTGATTCTCCTTTACCTTCAGTGGCCTCTGCAACTTGTCGTGTGGGGCTCCATACAGCAGCTTTCCATCTGCGATGTTTCCCTACAATACGACATGATCCGTCTGTGAATAGGGCAAATTTCTTTTCGTTTTCTGGTCGCTCATTGTATGGTGGTGCCTCTTTACCGCGTGATACCTCTTCTGTAGGTGGTGTTTCAATTTTTTTATGCTCAGGCCAATCCATGATCACTTCTAGAATTCCAGGACGGCTGAGTTTTCCCATTCGAGCTCGTTGAGTAATTAATGAAATCCACTTACTCCAAGTGGCATCAGTAGCATGATGGGTGGAGGGAACCTGTCCTTTAAACATCCAGTTTATTACTGGCAAGCGAGGTGCTAGAAGAAGCTGAACCTCTGTCCCAACTACTTCAGAAGCAGCCCGAACCCCCTCATACACGGCTAAGATCTCCTTCTCAGTCGGAGTGTAGCGCTCCTCAGACCCTTTATATGCTCGACTCCAAAATCCTAGGGGTCGGCCTCGGGTCTCTCCTGAGGCTCTTTGCCACAAACTCCAGGTGGGACCTTTCTCTCCAGCAGCAGTGTAGAGGATGTTCTTCACATCCTGTCCTGTCCGTACTGGCCCCAAGGCCACGGCACGGGCTATCTCTTGTTTTACCTGCTCAAAAGCCTGCTGCTGCTCAGGACCCCATGAGAAATTATTCTTCTTCCGTGTTACCTGATAGAGGGGGATCACTATGTGGCTGTAGTTTGGGACATGCATTCTCCAAAAGCCCACTACTCCCAGAAAAGATTGGGTCTCTGTTTTATTTGTGGGTGGAGACATAGCAGTGATTTTGTCAATCACATCTGCTGGGATGTGACGACGTCCATCTTGCCATTTTATACCTAAGAACTGGATTTCCTGGGCAGGCCCCTTCACCTTGCTGCGCTTAATGGCAAAACCAGCTTGCAAAAGAATTTGGATTATCTGTTTCCCTTTCTTGGAAACCTCTGCTGCTGTATGGCCCCACATTACAATGTCATCTATATACTGCAAGTGTTCAGGAGCATTACCCTGTTCCAAAACAGCTTGGATCAATCCATGGCAAATTGTTGGGCTGTGCTTCCACCCCTGAGGTAAACGGTTCCAGGTATACCGAATACCTCTCCAGGTAAAAGCAAACTGTGGCCTACATTTTGCAGCCAATGGGATGGAAAAGAAGGCATTAGCAATGTCAATGGTGGCATACCACCTAGCTTCTTTTGAGTCCAGTTCATACTGGAGTTCTAGCATGTCTGGTACAGCAGCACTTAATGGAGGTGTAACTTCATTCAGGCCACGGTAATCTACCGTCAGCCTCCATTCCCCACTGGTTTTACGCACTGGCCATATGGGGCTGTTAAAAGGCGAGTGCGTTTTGCTAATCACTCCCTGATTCTCTAATTGGCGAATTAGCTTGTGAATGGGGAGCAATGAGTCCCTATTGGTGCGGTACTGCCGTCTGTGAACCACTTTGGTGGCAATTGGTACCTCTTGGTCTTTTACCTGGAGTAACCCCACAGCAGAAGGATTATCTGACAAACCAGGTAAAGCTGACAGCTGCTTAACACCGTTTGTGTTAACAGCAGCTATCCCAAAGGCCCATCGATACCCCTTGGGATCCTTAAAATATCCCATCCTAAGGTAATCGATTCCCAGTATACATGGAGCCTCTGGACCAGTCACAATAGGGTGTCTCTGCCAGTTTTTACCAGTGAGGCTTATTTCAGCCTCCAACATAGTCAATTCTTGGGAACCCCCAGTCACTCCATGGATATATATTGGTTGTGTCCCTTGGTGACTTGAGGGCATTAGGGTGCATTGTGCACCAGTGTCCACCAAGGCTTTATATTTCTGTGGTTGAGATGTGCCAGGCCACTTAATCCACACAGTCCAGTATACTCTGTTGTCCCTTTCCCCCCCCTGGCTGGGGGCAGGGCCCCTCTATTGTTTACCTCGTTGACTTGCAGCAACTGGAACTCTCCCCTTCTTGGAAGAGTTCACCATGGTAGTTGTTTCACCTTGTAATTCTTTCACTCGTGCCTGAAGTGCAGAAGTGGATGAATTACACCACTTCTTCATGTCCTCCCCATGACTACAGAGGAAAAGCAACAAGGCAAGACGTGTAGTCTCATCGTTGATTCGAGGTGACCTATCATCGTCATTTGCTTGAATACGAAGACGTCTCTTTTTAATGGTTGAGATTTTCGATGATACAGGTCGAGAGGAACTCATGTTGTTTAGCTTCCTCAATAGGCGATTGTGGAAATCCTGGTTTCCATCATCTTGTACCACCGTGGATTCATCTACATCAGGCACATTAGCCAATTTGTCAATAATATCATTTTGTGTTCCCTCCACTTCGTTTAACCTTTCCACAATTTTGACAATGGCTGAAGTATACAGATTAACTTCTGTGGCGCTTATAAATAATTCAAGTTCCTGAAGTCAGCCAATTAGTTCATTCACAAAGGGTTTCCTGTCCCCTTTGCCATATACTAATGCAAGTGCACTGGCATGCTTTTCTGGAGCTGCTTTTGTAAAGTCACGCCACACTTGTCGTGGAACGCGGACTGCTTCAGGATCATGTAATTGGTCTGGATCATTACGATTGAACTTGCGGCTGTACAGCATTTCCACCAGAGCACTCTCTCTCAAAAATTGGATACCTTTCTCAATATCAGTCCATTTCTTTCTCTCAGGCTCCAAGTCCCGTTTAAAGGGGAATCTATCTCTTACCGCTATCAACATCCGCTTCCAGAGGGTGTAGGACCGATTTTGGCATGTGCCAATACGTGGCATGTGTCCACACGTGAGTCCCTGGAAATGCTACCCAGTTGGCGAGCTTCACTGCCATCGAGCCACGCACTGTTGGCACCATTGTCCCAGCAGCGAAGTAACCAAGTGACCATATTTTCTTTTTGCTGACGTGTGTAATCCTTTCTTAGATCTTGAATTTCACTCACGTTAAAAGGTCGATCAATAATGGTTGTAATACTTTGCTCACCTTTTGCTCTATCAAGAGTCCCAGGTGTTGATGGTGGCAACTGTGTTGATGAGGCTGCCCCATCTATAAGTTTGGACTTGAGATATTCTCGTAAAGAAAAACTAGCTTTTGGCTCCTCTTCTGACTCTGACCCTGATTCTGACGCTTGTGTTATTTCCTCCAGGTAACCCTCCTTCTTTTTCCTCTCTCCTAACTTTCTCTGCTCCTCTAACTTTCTCTGCTCCTCTAACATCCTCTTATACTGCTCTAACTTCCTCTGCTCCTCCAACTTCATCTGCTCCTCAAACTTCTTCTGCTCCTCTATCATCTTCTTATACCCCTCTAACATCCTCTGCTCCTCCAACTTCTTCTGCTCTCCTGAGTCCCCCTGCTCTCCCGAGTCCCCTGAGTCTCCTGAGTCCTGCTCTACTAACTCCCTCCGCACTTCTAACTCCTTCTGCATTTTCTCTAACTGAGTTGAAACTTGTTTTGTCTTTCGCCCTCTTACAGGGGCAACCAACATTGTATCTGGTGTCCCCGATGGTTGGTCCAATTGGACTACATGTGCCCCCGGTGGCTGGTCAGATTGAACTACATGTGCCCCCGGTGGCTGGTCAAATTGGACTACTTGTGCCCCTGATAGTTGGTTAAATGCATTCAACTCACCCTGGAGGGCACATAGCTGGTCTCGGAGAGCGTTCTGCTCAAACTGGACGGCACCAAGCTCAGTCTGGAGGCTGTTGTAGTTGGACTGGAGAGTGTTGTACCCGAGCCGGAGGACGTTATGCTCGGCCTGGAGGGCAGTGTGCTCAGTCTGGAGAGTGTTGAGCTCGGTCCGGAGGGCATTGTGCTCGGTCTGAAGAGCGTTATGCTCGGACTGGAGGGCATTATACTCAGACTGAAGAGTGTTGTGCTCGGTCTGGAGAGTGTCACAATTGGGTTGAAGGGCATCGTGCTTAGGCTGGAGGGTGCCGCGCTCAGACTGGAGGGCGTCATACTTGGAGGAGAGTATTGTACCCGGACCGGAGAGCATTGTGCTCGGTCTGGAGAGTGTTGTGCTCGGTCCGGAGGGCATTGTGCTCAGTCTGAAGAGCGTTATGCTCGGACCGGAGGGCGTTATGCACAGACTGAAGAGTGTTGTGCTCGGACTGGAGGGTGTCGCAGTTGGGTTGGAAGGCATCGTACTTGGCCTGGAGGGTGCCGCACTCAGACTGGACGGCGTCATACTTGGACTGGAGAGTGTTGTGCTCGGTCTGGAGGGCATTGTGCTCGGTCCGGAGGGCATCGCGCTCAGTCTGGAGAGTGTTGTACTCGGACCGGAGGGCGCTGTGCTCGGACTGGAGAGTGTTGTACTCGGACCGGAGGGCGCTGTGCTCGGACTGGAGAGTGTCGTGCTCGGACCGGAGGGCGCTGTGCTCGGACTGGAGAGTGTCGTGCTCGGACCGGAGGGTGCTGTGCTCGGACTGGAGAGTGTCGTGCTCGGACCGGAGGGTGCTGTGCTCGGACTGGAGAGTGTTGAGTTGGGATTGCAGGGAGCTTTTCTCATCCCAAAGTTTTTCTGCGTCAGCTCTAAGATTCTCTTTCTCGTACCAGATTGAGTCTCGTTGGTACAGGAGATCTTTTCTCTCAGCTTCAAAAGCTTTTTCTCTCTCTACCTTCTCATCCCAAAGTTTTTCTGCGTCAGCTCTAAGATTCTCTTTCTCGTACCAGATTGAGTCTCGTTGGTACAGGAGATCTTTTCTCTCAGCTTCAAAAGCTTTTTCTCTCTCTACCTTCTCAGTCCAAAGTTTTTCTGCCTCAGCTCTAAGACTCTCCTTCTCGGCCCTGAGACTCTCTCTCTCAGCTTCAAAAACTTCCCTCTCAGGAATGGTATTGAATAAGGCCCGATAAGCATTAGCTAGGCCCAAAATCATTTGTGCCTCCTGAGATCTGCCTGAGCCACAACATTCCTGCCTCAAATATGCAATCAAACTCTCAGGATTCTTCAAGTGTTCAGGAGTGAAGCTCCATAACACTGAAGATGTCTGTCCTTTGAGAATCTCTTCAAAGCCTCTCCACACTCCCTGCCACTCAGTATTCTCTGGTTCTAGGGAAGACTTCCTCCGGATGTTATAAATCCAGATACTGAGTGAGATTATTACAATAATCAACAGTAAGATCAGGGAGGTTAAGAGTGTGGCCCACTGATCATTCAAAAACTGCATAAAGGATTCATAGAAAGAAAGAGGAGCACGCTTAAAAATCACCATTTCTGTATAATTAGTTGCATTAGTTGCTCCCTCTGGAGCTGTATGCAGATACGAAGTGAGCATTGCTAACCATGCTTTCAATCCATTATAAAATTGTATAGCTCCATAAGAAAAAGTGGCTAGCTTAAACATGACCCAATATGTTCGGAGCGTCTCAAAAAAGGAACCAATGGCACACAGTCCCTGGTAAAACAAATTTAGTAGAGAAAACATTATTTTTTTTTTCCTTTTTTTTCTTCAATAGAGAGAAAAAAAGTAAAAGAAAACAAAGCTCAACAATGTTTATAAAATATACCGGAGTATTGGCAGTCCGCCTGGACTTTTCAAGGTCAAGCTCGCAGGTGCAGAATCGCAAACCTAAGATAGCTCCTTAACAGGGAAAAAAACTCGTAGCTCTGTTAAAAGCTAAAAGAGCAACAGAAGAAAACACAGAAAAACAGCAACTCAATTTGCCCGCATTCTCCACCAAAATCTGTCACGGTTTGAACGAAAAATCCACCTGCGTCCGTGACAGGGGCCGTGGGCCCCGGAGGGGCCCTAGGCCGAAAGGAAAAAGTTAATTAGGAAAAGAAAACAGCGGCAACGATCTAAGGAGGCACACTTATTTACTAAATACTATATCGAAATACAGGATAACACAATATAATACAATATAATTGAAAATTGAGCTAACGAATCAAGCAAAATAGGAGAGAGAATGAGTCCCGAAACCGAGAGGCCTACTGTGAATCTAGGCAAACGGCTGAAGGCTCCCACACACTCCCCTGAACGCCAGAACTCGAAAGACGTCAGTCTGTTCTGCGACCAAGTTAATATAGAGTCCAGGTCCTGTGACCTATCGTGTTGTTCTCTGGGAGATGTAGTCTTCTTCTGTAAGTTGCAGATTCAGTAAAATTATTCATGCTTTATATGATGTTATGATGTGGAATACTGATAGCAAAATTACAAAATTATTAAACCATGACATCCTCTGGCCAGATATCTGTGGCTGTATAACTATATCTGGCACCAGAGGAGGAGTCTTGATCTGCCATAGGGACATAATAGGTGTTCCTTTAGCAATAAGGACCGGAGTATTGACCACGATGTCAGTAGGCCATGTACCTATCACTGAGGGGGTGACTGAACCTCCCACCTCCAATAATCTCCCCCAAGGTGCAAGTAGGCCACACCACTTGGGTCCTACCTGCACCTTCCAGGGCCAATTTATCTTATGGATTCCCGGTTTTAAATTCTCAGGGGCAGGGAGCAGAAGATTATTTTTATTACCAATCTGTGGTTTTACCTCACTATCGGTACCTGTAATTTGGATCCTAAGAGGGGAGGCCCATATAGTTTGTAACATTTTCAGGGCACTGGGTCTGCCATCCCGAGGTCTTTCATTCAGGTCCCACAGGGTTTCATATAATCTTTTTGTCCACCCCTGCAGGGACTGAGAGTCTGTCTTCAGGGCAGCCTTAAGGATACCATTATAGCATTCAATAAGGCCTGCCCCTGTTGGGTTATATGGCAGGTGGAATCGCCATTCGATGTTGTTTTCTTCTGCCCAGCTCTGTATCATCGCTCCAGTAAAGTGAGCCCCTTGGTCACTCTCGATAACTTGAGGTGTCCCGTATGCAAACATCAGTTTAGTAAGCGCCTTAATTGTGTACGCTTGATTTGCCTTTGGTACAGGATAGGCTTGCAGCAGTCCACTTAACGTGTCAACGCAGGTCAGGGCATATCTCGCCCCATCAGACCGAGGGAGGGGCCCAATGTAGTCAACCTGCCATCTCTGAAGAGGATTATATCCTCTAGGAATGTGGGATGTTGTTTCAGGCAACGGTCTCGGTCTCATCTTTGAGCAAGCGTCGCAATCCTGACATGCTTGGACGATATCAGATAGTTGTACAGGCAGCCCCCATGCTTTAGCGGCTGCCCACATTATCTTCTGTCCAGCATGCCGTAGCTTCTGATGTAACCAACGGGCAACATTTTCGGATTGTGAATTCTCAATCCATCGGATTTGGGCCAGTGTGTCAGCTTCATCGTTTCCTGGTGACTGCAGGGGTTGATGACCAGAGACATGGTAGACACATACCGTCCTATGTTTGACCATATTCCAAATGTCTACCCACATGTCTTTACCCCAAATCGGTCGGGCGTGGATAGTCCATTCCTGGGTAGCCCACTGCGTAATCCACAGAGTGAGCCCCCGGTACACAGCCCAACTATCTGTACAGATGTTCAGGACGCCGTCACCAGGTTCTTTAGTTATGACCATCCACACGGCTCGCAATTCTGCCCATTGGCTGCTCTGACCATCCCCCTCATCAAACCAGATGGTCTCAGTAGAGGGATGGTATGCTATTGCTCGCCACTTGCTCGGGTTGCCTCTGCTGAACCCATCCGTATACCAGGCATCTTCAGGAATAGGATATCTTCCTTCCTGAACGGGACTCTTCTCTGGTGGAGCAACCATCAGTTCTTTTGATGTATCACTGTGATACGTCACTGGGCCTAGGATCTTCTGTAATTCTTCTTTAAGTGGAGATGAAGACAGACTGCTTCTCTGGCTTAGATAGGCGACCCATCGTGCCACTGTTTGTGCTTGGGCCACCCCTGTCTTAGGAAGGTGAGTCAAATCTCTCACCCACCTCTGGATTGGTAATGAAGTTTTAACTATGACCTCTGCTGTTTGTGTTATCAGCTCTACTGCTTGTAACGCCGAATAGGCAGCCAATAACTGTTTCTCAGTCATGCTATATCTTTCTTCTGCTCCATGCCAAACCTGAGACCAGAATCCAATGGAGGTTTGAACAGAACTCTGGCGTTGCCACAGGCCCCAGCCAAAACCATCCTGGGTAACATGAACATCTAGTTCAGCTGGGAGGGTCGGATCAAATATACCCAATGCCTGAGCTTGTTTAACTGCCAATTTTGCCTGTTGGAAAGCATCCTGTTCTACCTTTCCCCAATTCCGTGATTGACGCTTCTTCGTAAGCTTATACAATGGCCTCAATAGCTGAGCTAAATGAGGTATAAAGGAGCGCCAATACCCCAATATAACCAAGAATTCTTGCAACTGTTTTGATGTTGTAGGGACTGGAAACGCTTGGACTTTATCTACTACCGCACTGGGTAGTACTTTGGTTTTCCTGGACCAAATTACTCCCAGGAATTTTACAGATAACCCCGGACCTTGCACCTTCTGTGGGTTTATAGCCCACCCTCTTTTCTGCAGATAAGCTGTCAACAAATCTGCTGCTTGTCTCACCGCCTCTAATGAATCAGATGTTAACAGGAGGTCATCAATATAATGATATAAATTGACATTATTTGGCTTTTCCCACTTAGCCAGATCACGCGCCACTAAATTATGACAAAAAGTGGGTGAATGCACGTACCCTTGGGGTAGGACCTGGAAAGTCCATTGCCTCCCTTCCCATGTAAATGCAAACTGATTCTTCACTGATTGGAATACTGAAGAATGCATTCGCTAAATCTAAGACACAGTGATATATTTTGATTTCCCTGCTTAGTGTGTCCATTAGGGAGGCAATATTGAGTACGGCCGCATGAACGGGTGGCGTGACCTTATTCAATTCCCTGTAGTCTACTGTCATCCTCCATGTTCCATCTGGCTTTTGTACTGGCCATATTGGGGAGCTGTATGGGCGATGTGCAGGCCTTATAATACCCACTTTTTCTAATTCCTGCACCGTTTTTGTTATTTCATCCTGCCCACCCGGGAGTCTGTACTGTTTTACATTAGTAATCCGGCGCGGCTTTGGCAGACAAATAGACTCATGTTTTGCATGGCCTCTCAGTATTGTCTGAATTGCCCGGATACTAATGCATCTCTGCCGCAGCCGGAACTCTCCCACTGTTGTATGGAGAGCCAGACCCCACAAGATATCAATTCCTAATATATACTCCGGAATTGGAGCAATGGATACCTTGTACTCTTGTGGTGGGAGGCGCCCGATCCCCAATTTTACCCAGGTTTGGGTGACTGGAATGGTCTGTCTCCCAAAACCTCCAATCATCACTCCATTATCTTTGAATTTGCTTGGGTCCCCATATATTATAGATGTCTCTGCCCCAGTATCAACTAGGGCCATAACCTACTGTACATTCTTTCGGGACCAGTATATCGTCAATTCTACATAGGGCCTCCGGTCCCGTCTAGAGGCCCTAGGGGGACTGACGTCCCTCGTCACGCCATGAACTGAGCCAGGTTCAAGTCTTTTACCTCTGATACCTCTGGTATCGTGACCCGAGGCACCTGAGGCGGCTTCTTTTTCCTATTCAGAACTCCAAAGTCTTCTAAATTCCATGTTGTTGTTGGTCTCCACTCTATAAGTCTTATCCCTGGTCTTTTGGGGTTATTCTGAAATTTTTGTTCATTCTTCAGCTGCTTCCACAACTGAAGGAGAACGTGATTGGGCTGACCATCAATTTTTGAAAATTGAACGCCTGCCCGGAGCAGATAATTGAACATTTGTTTCCGGGATACTCTAACAGGTCCTGCCCGAGGGGTTCGCGGGGCCGATCTTCTGGCTCGCACTATTGGAAAAGCCTCGGCATCCTCAATCACCCTGATATTGCGCTTAGTTCGTAAGCGCTCAGTTTCCCCAAGGTCCGCCACCAATTGGGCAGCTTGTTGGACTGCTGCTTCTGCAGCTACAAATGGGTTGAGTATGGAAACCAGTGTTCCATACATATGCGAGGGAGCTTGTTGTAAAATTAGGTCCCTCATTCCTGCGGAGAATCTTACCATATCAGGACTATCAAATGTATCTTCGTAGATAGCCTCTCGCATGCCTAATTCTCGTATATAATTTTGAAGGTCTTCCATAGAAGACCACATCCCTGAGTTTACTGGCATGTCAGTTTTATTTGGCCACACCATACGGCAAGCAGCCATTAGCCAGTCTACAATTGAATGATTTTCTTCAGGGAATTGAGTCCCAGCATACAGTCTCTGCCTAAGGGCAGGATGTATTGTTATTGTGGCCAACTTGGATACTTTGGGGCCACTAACCAGTACACTTTCTGCCCCCGAATCCCATAACCGTAATAACCAAGCTGGAACACTTTCCCTTGGCCTTTGCCTAAATCGTTGCACTAGGTCCATGAGTTCGGTGGGCGTGTATGGACAGGCTGTTACATGTAAATAAGATTCAGCTCGAACTCTCGAGTTGTAACGCGATAGGTCTTCCCCGCTCGGTAATGTATATGTATGAGACTGAAATACAAGCCCTATATAAGGGGCTCACGCGGTTGAATAAACGCCATTTTACAGCTCACCATATTGGTGTAATCAGCGTGTAACTTGGTCAGGGGGCCGTCAGAAGCACATTCTCAATGAGGGACATAGTTCTTAAGGTTACCTTGCACAAGGCAACAATTGGCGCCCCGTGTGAGGACGTTCTGAGAGTGAGTTTGCGACGGCTAACCGCGAGACGGACACGAATCCTATGGTTAGATCCCGTGGAAGCGCCTAGGGGGCGAAATTGAATGCAGCTGCTGTTTATCCTGCGGTGAGACCGTGGAAGACCATGGGACTTTGGGCCCGGGTATATACAAAGGGTGCGAGGACGTACGGTGTCGAGCACCAGAAAAAACATGGAATCAATCCATCATTAAGGTAGTATTGAACAGTGAAGCAGGAAACAGATGCTCTGCTGAAATTCATAATAAAGGGGGGCTAAAAGGGGGATAGTGAAAGGTAGTTTACAGAAAATGATTTAGTTAGTTAGAATAACAAGGAATGGAGACAGTGGGTCTGGGAGAGCAGGAAGGATGCAGATAAGGAGTGAGATCTCCCTGAGACACCCTGGCGAGGAGGGGATTAGATGTTTTAAATATCAGAAGAGGAGTTGCATCTCCCTGATAAGATGGGCGATAACAAGAGGGGGTCTGCATGATAAAGAATTATTGAATATGTATCAGGATTACGGGAAATCATTGACTATGTATGAGGTGTACCTATATCTGTATCACGGTTTTACAAGTCGGTGTGCAAGTTTAGAGGAGCTATCCCCCTTGCACCCGGCGCTGCGCAACGCTGGAATAAACATACCTGCTTTATAACCCATCTCTGGATTATAGAGTTTGATTCCGCAAGTCAGTATTACGAGTTTGTAAAACTCATTGCGGTAGGAATGCTCCTAAGAAGGAGATTGCTGCCGTTATTTCTTGTTTGCAGAAAGCTCAGCCTTCACCCTCCCCTAGTAATCTACTTGATTCGGAGCGGTGGGAATCTTTCACCGCTGCCCTGCTCCAAAGAGCAATGCACGAGTATAAAGCGGAGGAATTAAAAACCTGGGGTTTGGTCCTGGGTGCACTCGAAGCGGCTAAGGAGGAGAGTAAATCGTTTGCTCCAGGTAATGCTTTGCTGGGGCCGGGGAACCGAGGGTTGGAGTCAGGGAGCGCGCTTATTTGCAGACCCCCGGAGGGAGAACAATGGCTTAAGATGGCGACAGCCACCCTGACTGCCCCCCCAACTCCACATGTGCAGCAGTTAAGAGATAAGTGGGGTGTCATGGTTTAATAATTTTGTAATTTTGCTATCAGTATTCCACATCATAACATCATATAAAGCATGAATAATTTTACTGAATCTGCTACTTACAGAAGAAGACTACATCTCCCAGGGAACAACACGATAGGTCACGGGACCTGGACTCTATATTAACTCGGTTGCAGACTAGACTGATCTCTCTCTTTCGAGTTCTGGCGTTCAGGGGAGTGTGTGGGAGCCTTCAGCGTCTCGCCTAAATTTCACAGTAGGCCTCTCGGTTACGAGACTCATTCTCTCTCCTATTTTGTCTGATTCGTTAGCTTAATTTTCAATTATATTATATTATATTTTATTATCCTGTATTTCGATATAGTATTTAGTAAATAAGTGTGCCTCCTTAGATCGTTGACGCTGTTTTCTTTTCCTAATTAACTTTTTCCTTTTGGCCTAGGGCCCCCGCGGGGCCCACGGCCCCTGTCACGGGTGCAAGTGGATTTTTTCGTTCAAACCGTGACAGATTTTGGTGGAGAATGCGGGCAATTTGAGTTGCTGTTTTTCTGTGTTTTCTTCTGTTGCTCTTTTAGCTTTTAACAGGGCTACAAGTTGTTTTTCTTTGTTAAGGAGCTATCTTAGGTTTGCGATTCTGCGCCTGCGAGCTTGACCTTGAAAGTCCAGGCGGACTGCCAATACTCCGGTTTATTTTATAAACACTACTGAGCTTTGCGTTTTTAACTTTTTTTTTCTCTCTATTAAAAAAAATAATAATAATAAAAATGTTCTCTCTACTAAGTTGGCTTTATAAGGTACTGCATTTCATTAGTTCCTCTTTTATGATGCTCCAAACATATTGGACCATGTTTAAGCTAGCCCATTTTACCTATGAAGTTATAGGAATGTATTATAGATTGAAAGCACGGTTAGCAACGCTTACTTGGTATTTGCATGCAGCTCCAGAGGGAGCAACTAATGCAGCTAATGCAACCAATAGTACGGAAATGGTGGTTTTTGAGCGTGCTCTTCCTTTTTTCTTTGCATCCTTCAAGCAGTCTTCGACTGACCAGTTGTCCCAGTGGACCACACTGTCAATCGTATTAATCTCCCTTAATTTACTGTTGGTTATTGTAGTGATCTCACTCAGTATCTGGATTTATAACCTCAGGAGGAAGTCTTCCCTAGAATTAGAGAATACTGAGTGGCAGGGAGTGTGGAGAGACTTTGGAGAGACTTTTAGAAGACAGACATCTTTAGTGTCATGGAGCTTTACTCCTGAACACTTAAAGAATCCCAAGAGTTTGACCGCATATTTCAGACAGGAATGTTGTGGCTCAGGCAGATCTCAGGAGGCACAAATGACTTGGGGCCTAGCTCATGCTTATTGGGCCTTATTTAATACCATTTCTGAGAGGGAAGTTTTTGATGCTGAGAGAGGGATTCTCAGGGCTGAGAATGAGAGTCTCCTTGATGAGAGAAATAACCTCCTACAACAACGAGATTCATTCTGGTATGAGAAAGAGAGTCTCAGAGCTGAGAGAGAAGACCTCCTATATCAACGAGACACATATTGGTATGAGAAAGAATCCCTGCAATCCAAACTCAACACTCTCCAGTCCGAGCACAACGCTCTCCGGTTCGAGCACAGCACTCTCCAGTCCGAGCACAACGCTCTCCAGTCCGAGCACGGCACTCTCCAGTCCGAGCACAACGCTCTCCAGTCCGAGCACGACACTCTCCAGTCCGAGCACAACGCTCTCCGGTCTGAGCACAACGCTCTCCAGTCCGAGCACAACGCTCTCCAGTCCGAGCACAACGCTCTCCGGTCCAAGCACGACACTCTCCAGTCCGAGCACAACGCTCTCCAGTCCGAGCACAACACTCTCCAGTCCGAGCACAACGCTCTCCAGTCCGAGCACAACGCTCTCCGGTCCGAGCACAACGCTCTCCAGTCCGAGCACAACGCTCTCCGGTCCAAGCACGACACTCTCCGGTCCGAGCACAACGCTTTCCAGTCCGAGCACAACGCTCTCCGGTCCGAGTACGGCACTCTCCAGTCCGAGCACAACGCCCTCCAGACTGAGAATAGCTGCCCCCAGTCTGAGCGCGACATTCTCCCGTCGGAGCGTGACACCCTCCAGACTGATTACAACGCCCTCCAGTCTGAGCACAACATCCTCCAGTCCGAGAGTAACACCGTCCGATCTGAGCGAGATGTCCTCCGGTCCATGTACAGCGACCTCAAGGTTCAATTCGATGCTATCAAGATCGATCGTAACAACCTCCAGACCATGTACGATGCCATCCAATCTGAGCGCAACACTCTCCAGTTCAAACACGACGCGCTTCAGTCCGGGCTCGACACAATTCAGTCCATGTACAATGCCCTCAGGGCTGAGTTCGACACCCTGGAGTTTGAGCGCGATCTCCTCCGATCCAAGCTATGCACCCTCCAGTCCAAGGGGAACATCCCCAAGTCTGAACCGTATGTACCACACCTTGACCAACTACCAGGGGCACCAGATACAATGTTGGTTGCCCCTGTAAAAGGGCGAAAAATAAAACAATTTTCAACTCAGTTATAGAAAATGCAGAAGGAGTTAGAAGAGCGGAGGGAGTTAGGAGAGCAGGACTCAGGAGAGCAGGGGGACTCAGGAGAGCAGGGGGAGTCAGAAGACCAGAAGAAGTTGGAGGAGCAGAGGATGTTAGGAGAGAGAAAAAAGAAGGAGGGTTACCTGGAGGAAATAATACAAGAGTCAGAGTCAGATGAAGAAGAGGAGCCAAAAGTTAGATTTTCTTTACGAGAATTTCTCGAGTACAAACTTCTAGATGGGGAAGCCTCATCAACACAGTTGCCACCATCAACACCTGGGACTCTTGATAGAGCAAAAGGTGAGCAAAGTATTACGACCATTATTGATAGATCTTTAAAACTGAGTGAAATTCGGTATCTAAGAAAGGATTACACACATCAACCAAAAGAACATATGGTCACTTGGTTACTTCGATGCTGGGACAATGGTGCCAGCAGTGTGTGGCTTGATGGCAATGAAGCTCGCCAACTGGGTAGCATTTCCAGAGATGCACGTGTGGACAGAGGTATTGGCACATGCCAAGATCAGTCCTACACCCTCTGGAAGCGGATGTTGATAGCGGTAAGAGATAGATTCCCCTTTAAACGGGACTTGGAGCCTGAGAAAAGGAAATGGACTGATATAGAGAAAGGCATCCAAACCTCGGTTTGGAAATGCTATACAGCTGTGTCATGGGCTGTGTAGCATTTCCACCAGAGCATTTTATCTCAAAGTTTGGATGCCTTTCCGTTGTGCTCGGACTGGAGAGTGTCGTGCTTGGACCGGAGAGCATTGTGCTCGGACTGGAGAGTGTTGTGCTCGGACTGGAGAGCGTTGTGCTCGGACTGGAGAGTGTCGTGCTGGGACCGGAGAGCGTTGTGCTCGGACTGGAGAGCGTTGTGCTTGGACTGGAGAGCGTTGTGCTCAGACCGGAGAGCGTTGTGCTCGGACTGGAGAGTGTCGTGCTCGGACTGGAGAGCGTTGTGCTCGGACTGGAGAGTGCCGTGCTCGGACTGGAGAGCGTTGTGCTCGGACTGGAGAGTGCTGTGCTCGAACCGGAGAGCGTTGTGCTCGGACTGGAGAGTGTTGAGTTTGGATTGCAGGGATTCTTTCTCATACCAATATGTGTCTCGTTGATATAGGAGGTCTTCTCTCTCAGCTCTGAGACTCTCTTTCTCATACCAGAATGAATCTCGTTGTTGTAGGAGGTTATTTCTCTCATCAAGGAGACTCTCATTCTCAGCCCTGAGACTCCCTCTCTCAGCATCAAAAACTTCCCTCTCAGAAATGGTATTAAATAAGGCCCGATAAGCATGAGCTAGGCCCCAAGTCATTTGTGCCTCCTGAGATCTGCCTGAGCCACAACATTCCTGTCTGAAATATGCGGTCAAACTCTTGGGATTCTTTAAGTGTTCAGGAGTAAAGCTCCATGACACTAAAGATGTCTGTCTTCTAAAAGTCTCTCCAAAGTCTCTCCACACTCCCTGCCACTCAGTATTCTCTAATTCTAGGGAAGACTTCCTCCTGAGGTTATAAATCCAGATACTGAGTGAGATCACTACAATAACCAACAGTAAATTCAGGGAGATTAATACGATTGACAGTGTGGTCCACTGGGACAACTGGTCAGTCGAAGACTGCTTGAAGGATGCAAAGAAAAAAGGAAGAGCACGCTCAAAAACCACCATTTCCGTACTATTGGTTGCATTAGCTGCATTAGTTGCTCCCTCTGGAGCTGCATGCAAATACCAAGTAAGCGTTGCTAACCGTGCTTTCAATCTATAATACATTCCTATAACTTCATAGGTAAAATGGGCTAGCTTAAACATGGTCCAATATGTTTGGAGCATCATAAAAGAGGAACTAATGAAATGCAGTACCTTATAAAGCCAACTTAGTAGAGAGAACATTTTTATTATTATTATTTTTTTTAATAGAGAGAAAAAAAAAGTTAAAAACGCAAAGCTCAGTAGTGTTTATAAAATAAACCGGAGTATTGGCAGTCCGCCTGGACTTTCAAGGTCAAGCTCGCAGGCGCAGAATCGCAAACCTAAGATAGCTCCTTAACAAAGAAAAACAACTTGTAGCCCTGTTAAAAGCTAAAAGAGCAACAGAAGAAAACACAGAAAAACAGCAACTCAAATTGCCCGCATTCTCCACCAAAATCTGTCACGGTTTGAACGAAAAAATCCACTTGCACCCGTGACAGGGGCCGTGGGCCCCGCGGGGGCCCTAGGCCAAAAGGAAAAAGTTAATTAGGAAAAGAAAACAGCGTCAACGATCTAAGGAGGCACACTTATTTACTAAATACTATATCGAAATACAGGATAATAAAATATAATATAATATAATTGAAAATTGAGCTAACGAATCAGACAAAATAGGAGAGAGAATGAGTCTCGTAACCGAGAGGCCTACTGTGAAATTTAGGCGAGACGCTGAAGGCTCCCACACACTCCCCTGAACGCCAGAACTCGAAAGAGAGAGATCAGTCTAGTCTGCAACCGAGTTAATATAGAGTCCAGGTCCCGTGACCTATCGTGTTGTTCCCTGGGAGATGTAGTCTTCTTCTGTAAGTAGCAGATTCAGTAAAATTATTCATGCTTTATATGATGTTATGATGTGGAATACTGATAGCAAAATTACAAAATTATTAAACCATGACACCCCACTTATCTCTTAACTGCTGCACATGTGGAGTTGGGGGGGCAGTCAGGGTGGCTGTCGCCATCTTAAGCCATTGTTCTCCCTCCGGGGGTCTGCAAATAAGCGCGCTCCCTGACTCCAACCCTCGGTTCCCCGGCCCCAGCAAAGCATTACCTGGAGCAAACGATTTACTCTCCTCCTTAGCCGCTTCGAGTGCACCCAGGACCAAACCCCAGGTTTTTAATTCCTCCGCTTTATACTCGTGCATTGCTCTTTGGAGCAGGGCAGCGGTGAAAGATTCCCACCGCTCCGAATCAAGTAGATTACTAGGGGAGGGTGAAGGCTGAGCTTTCTGCAAACAAGAAATAACGGCAGCAATCTCCTTCTTAGGAGCATTCCTACCGCAATGAGTTTTACAAACTCGTAATACTGACTTGCGGAATCAAACTCTATAATCCAGAGATGGGTTATAAAGCAGGTATGTTTATTCCAGCGTTGCGCAGCGCCGGGTGCAAGGGGGATAGCTCCTCTAAACTTGCACACCGACTTGTAAAACCGTGATACAGATATAGGTACACCTCATACATAGTCAATGATTTCCCGTAATCCTGATACATATTCAATAATTCTTTATCATGCAGACCCCCTCTTGTTATCGCCCATCTTATCAGGGAGATGCAACTCCTCTTCTGATATTTAAAACATCTAATCCCCTCCTCGCCAGGGTGTCTCAGGGAGATCTCACTCCTTATCTGCATCCTTCCTGCTCTCCCAGACCCACTGTCTCCATTCCTTGTTATTCTAACTAACTAAATCATTTTCTGTAAACTACCTTTCACTATCCCCCTTTTAGCCCCCCTTTATTATGAATTTCAGCAGAGCATCTGTTTCCTGCTTCACTGTTCAATACTACCTTAATGATGGATTGATTCCATGTTTTTTCTGGTGCTCGACACCGTACGTCCTCGCACCCTTTGTATATACCCGGGCCCAAAGTCCCATGGTCTTCCACGGTCTCACCGCAGGATAAACAGCAGCTGCATTCAATTTCGCCCCCTAGGCGCTTCCACGGGATCTAACCATAGGATTCGTGTCCGTCTCGCGGTTAGCCGTCGCAAACTCACTCTCAGAACGTCCTCACACGGGGCGCCAATTGTTGCCTTGTGCAAGGTAACCTTAAGAACTATGTCCCTCATTGAGAATGTGCTTCTGACGGCCCCCTGACCAAGTTACACGCTGATTACACCAATATGGTGAGCTGTAAAATGGCGTTTATTCAACCGCGTGAGCCCCTTATATAGGGCTTGTATTTCAGTCTCATACATATACATTACCGAGCGGGGAAGACCTATCGCGTTACAACTCGAGAGTTCGAGCTGAATCTTATTTACATGTAACAGCCTGTCCATACACGCCCACCGAACTCATGGACCTAGTGCAACGATTTAGGCAAAGGCCAAGGGAAAGTGTTCCAGCTTGGTTATTACGGTTATGGGATTCGGGGGCAGAAAGTGTACTGGTTAGTGGCCCCGAAGTATCCAAGTTGGCCACAATAACAATACATCCTGCCCTTAGGCAGAGACTGTATGCTGGGACTCAATTCCCTGAAGAAAATCATTCAATTGTAGACTGGCTAATGGCTGCTTGCCGTATGGTGTGGCCAAATAAAACTGACATGCCAGTAAACTCAGGGATGTGGTCTTCTATGGAAGACCTTCAAAATTATATACGAGAATTAGGCATGCGAGAGGCTATCTACGAAGATACATTTGATAGCCCTGATATGGTAAGATTCTCCGCAGGAATGAGGGACCTAATTTTACAACAAGCTCCCTCGCATATGTATGGAACACTGGTTTCCATACTCAACCCATTTGTAGCTGCAGAAGCAGCAGTCCAACAAGCTGCCCAATTGGTGGCGGACCTTGGGGAAACTGAGCGCTTACGAACTAAGCGCAATATCAGGGTGATTGAGGATGCCGAGGCTTTTCCAATAGTGCGAGCCAGAAGATCGGCCCCGCGAACCCCTCGGGCAGGACCTGTTAGAGTATCCCGGAAACAAATGTTCAATTATCTGCTCCGGGCAGGCGTTCAATTTTCAAAAATTGATGGTCAGCCCAATCACGTTCTCCTTCAGTTGTGGAAGCAGCTGAAGAATGAACAAAAATTTCAGAATAACCCCAAAAGACCAGGGATAAGACTTATAGAGTGGAGACCAACAACAACATGGAATTTAGAAGACTTTGGAGTTCTGAATAGGAAAAAGAAGCCGCCTCAGGTGCCTCGGGTCACGATACCAGAGGTATCAGAGGTAAAAGACTTGAACCTGGCTCAGTTCATGGCGTGACGAGGGACGTCAGTCCCCCTAGGGCCTCTAGACGGGACCGGAGGCCCTATGTAGAATTGACGATATACTGGTCCCGAAAGAATGTACAGTAGGTTATGGCCCTAGTTGATACTGGGGCAGAGACATCTATAATATATGGGGACCCAAGCAAATTCAAAGATAATGGAGTGATGATTGGAGGTTTTGGGAGACAGACCATTCCAGTCACCCAAACCTGGGTAAAATTGGGGATCGGGCGCCTCCCACCACAAGAGTACAAGGTATCCATTGCTCCAATTCCGGAGTATATATTAGGAATTGATATCTTGTGGGGTCTGGCTCTCCATACAACAGTGGGAGAGTTCCGGCTGCGGCAGAGATGCATTAGTATCCGGGCAATTCAGACAATACTGAGAGGCCATGCAAAACATGAGTCTATTTGTCTGCCAAAGCCGCGCCGGATTACTAATGTAAAACAGTACAGACTCCCGGGTGGGCAGGATGAAATAACAAAAACGGTGCAGGAATTAGAAAAAGTGGGTATTATAAGGCCTGCACATCGCCCATACAGCTCCCCAATATGGCCAGTACAAAAGCCAGATGGAACATGGAGGATGACAGTAGACTACAGGGAATTGAATAAGGTCACGCCACCCGTTCATGCGGCCGTACTCAATATTGCCTCCCTAATGGACACACTAAGCAGGGAAATCAAAATATATCACTGTGTCTTAGATTTAGCGAATGCATTCTTCAGTATTCCAATCAGTGAAGAATCAGTTTGCATTTACATGGGAAGGGAGGCAATGGACTTTCCAGGTCCTACCCCAAGGGTACGTGCATTCACCCACTTTTTGTCATAATTTAGTGGCGCGTGATCTGGCTAAGTGGGAAAAGCCAAATAATGTCAATTTATATCATTATATTGATGACCTCCTGTTAACATCTGATTCATTAGAGGCGGTGAGACAAGCAGCAGATTTGTTGACAGCTTATCTGCAGAAAAGAGGGTGGGCTATAAACCCACAGAAGGTGCAAGGTCCGGGGTTATCTGTAAAATTCCTGGGAGTAATTTGGTCCAGGAAAACCAAAGTACTACCCAGTGCGGTAGTAGATAAAGTCCAAGCGTTTCCAGTCCCTACAACATCAAAACAGTTGCAAGAATTCTTGGTTATATTGGGGTATTGGCGCTCCTTTATACCTCATTTAGCTCAGCTATTGAGGCCATTGTATAAGCTTACGAAGAAGCGTCAATCACGGAATTGGGGAAAGGTAGAACAGGATGCTTTCCAACAGGCAAAATTGGCAGTTAAACAAGCTCAGGCATTGGGTATATTTGATCCGACCCTCCCAGCTGAACTAGATGTTCATGTTACCCAGGATGGTTTTGGCTGGGGCCTGTGGCAACGCCAGAGTTCTGTTCAAACCTCCATTGGATTCTGGTCTCAGGTTTGGCATGGAGCAGAAGAAAGATATAGCATGACTGAGAAACAGTTATTGGCTGCCTATTCGGCGTTACAAGCAGTAGAGCTGATAACACAAACAGCAGAGGTCATAGTTAAAACTTCATTACCAATCCAGAGGTGGGTGAGAGATTTGACTCACCTTCCTAAGACAGGGGTGGCCCAAGCACAAACAGTGGCACGATGGGTCGCCTATCTAAGCCAGAGAAGCAGTCTGTCTTCATCTCCACTTAAAGAAGAATTACAGAAGATCCTAGGCCCAGTGACGTATCACAGTGATACATCAAAAGAACTGATGGTTGCTCCACCAGAGAAGAGTCCCGTTCAGGAAGGAAGATATCCTATTCCTGAAGATGCCTGGTATACGGATGGGTTCAGCAGAGGCAACCCGAGCAAGTGGCGAGCAATAGCATACCATCCCTCTACTGAGACCATCTGGTTTGATGAGGGGGATGGTCAGAGCAGCCAATGGGCAGAATTGCGAGCCGTGTGGATGGTCATAACTAAAGAACCTGGTGACGGCGTCCTGAACATCTGTACAGATAGTTGGGCTGTGTACCGGGGGCTCACTCTGTGGATTACGCAGTGGGCTACCCAGGAATGGACTATCCACGCCCGACCGATTTGGGGTAAAGACATGTGGGTAGACATTTGGAATATGGTCAAACATAGGACGGTATGTGTCTACCATGTCTCTGGTCATCAACCCCTGCAGTCACCAGGAAACGATGAAGCTGACACACTGGCCCAAATCCGATGGATTGAGAATTCACAATCCGAAAATGTTGCCCGTTGGTTACATCAGAAGCTACGGCATGCTGGACAGAAGATAATGTGGGCAGCCGCTAAAGCATGGGGGCTGCCTGTACAACTATCTGATATCGTCCAAGCATGTCAGGATTGCGACGCTTGCTCAAAGATGAGACCGAGACCGTTGCCTGAAACAACATCCCACATTCCTAGAGGATATAGTCCTCTTCAGAGATGGCAGGTTGACTACATTGGGCCCCTCCCTCGGTCTGAGGGGGCGAGATATGCCCTGACCTGCGTTGACACGTTAAGTGGACTGCTGCAAGCCTATCCTGTACCAAAGGCAAATCAAGCGTACACAATTAAGGCGCTTACTAAACTGATGTTTGCATACGGGACACCTCAAGTTATCGAGAGTGACCAAGGGGCTCACTTTACTGGAGCGATGATACAGAGCTGGGCAGAAGAAAACAACATCGAATGGCGATTCCACCTGCCATATAACCCAACAGGGGCAGGCCTTATTGAATGCTATAATGGTATCCTTAAGGCTGCCCTGAAGACAGACTCTCAGTCCCTGCAGGGGTGGACAAAAAGATTATATGAAACCCTGTGGGACCTGAATGAAAGACCTCGGGATGGCAGACCCAGTGCCCTGAAAATGTTACAAACTATATGGGCCTCCCCTCTTAGGATCCAAATTACAGGTACCGATAGTGAGGTAAAACCACAGATTGGTAATAAAAATAATCTTCTGCTCCCTGCCCCTGAGAATTTAAAACCGGGAATCCATAAGATAAATTGGCCCTGGAAGGTGCAGGTAGGACCCAAGTGGTGTGGCCTACTTGCACCTTGGGGGAGATTATTGGAGGTGGGAGGTTCAGTCACCCCCTCAGTGATAGGTACATGGCCTACTGACATCGTGGTCAATACTCTGGTCTTTATTGCTAAAGGAACACCTATTATGTCCCTATGGCAGATCAAGACTCCTCCTCTGGTGCCAGATATAGTTATACAGCCACAGATATCTGGCCAGAGGGTGTCATGGTTTAATAATTTTGTAATTTTGCTATCAGTATTCCACATCATAACATCATATAAAGCATGAATAATTTTACTGAATCTGCAACTTACAGAAGAAGACTACATCTCCCAGAGAACAACACGATAGGTCACAGGACCTGGACTCTATATTAACTTGGTCGCAGAACAGACTGACGTCTTTCGAGTTCTGGCGTTCAGGGGAGTGTGTGGGAGCCTTCAGCCGTTTGCCTAGATTCACAGTAGGCCTCTCGGTTACGGGACTCATTCTCTCTCCTATTTTGCTTGATTCGTTAGCTCAATTTTCAATTATATTGTATTATATTGTGTCATCCTGTATTTCGATATAGTATTTAGTAAATAAGTGTGCCTCCTTAGATCGTTGCCGCTGTTTTCTTTTCCTAATTAACTTTTTCCTTTCGGCCTAGGGCCCCTCCGGGGCCCACGGCCCCTGTCACGGACGCAGGTGGATTTTTCGTTCAAACCGTGACAGATTTTGGTGGAGAATGCGGGCAAATTGAGTTGCTGTTTTTCTGTGTTTTCTTCTGTTGCTCTTTTAGCTTTTAACAGAGCTACAAGTTTTTTCCCTGTTAAGGAGCTATCTTAGGTTTGCGATTCTGCACCTGCGAGCTTGACCTTGAAAAGTCCAGGCGGACTGCCAATACTCCGGTATATTTTATAAACATTGTTGAGCTTTGTTTTCTTTTACTTTTTTTCTCTCTATTGAAGGAAAAAAAGGAAAAAAAAAATAATGTTTTCTCTACTAAATTTGCTTTACCAGGGACTGTGTGCCATTGGTTCCTTTTTTGAGACGCTCCGAACATATTGGGTCATGTTTAAGCTAGCCACTTTTTCCTATGGAGCTATACAATTTTATAATGGATTGAAAGCATGGTTAGCAATGCTCACTTCGTATCTGCATACAGCTCCAGAGGGAGCAACTAATGCAACTAATTATACAGAAATGGTGATTTTTAAGCGTGCTCCTCTTTCTTTCTATGAATCCTTTATGCAGTTTTTGAATGATCAGTGGGCCACACTCTTAACCTCCCTGATCTTACTGTTGATTATTGTAATAATCTCACTCAGTATCTGGATTTATAACATCCGGAGGAAGTCTTCCCTAGAACCAGAGAATACTGAGTGGCAGGGAGTGTGGAGAGGCTTTGAAGAGATTCTCAAAGGACAGACATCTTCAGTGTTATGGAGCTTCACTCCTGAACACTTGAAGAATCCTGAGAGTTTGATTGCATATTTGAGGCAGGAATGTTGTGGCTCAGGCAGATCTCAGGAGGCACAAATGATTTTGGGCCTAGCTAATGCTTATCGGGCCTTATTCAATACCATTCCTGAGAGGGAAGTTTTTGAAGCTGAGAGAGAGAGTCTCAGGGCCGAGAAGGAGAGTCTTAGAGCTGAGGCAGAAAAACTTTGGACTGAGAAGGTAGAGAGAGAAAAAGCTTTTGAAGCTGAGAGAAAAGATCTCCTGTACCAACGAGACTCAATCTGGTACGAGAAAGAGAATCTTAGAGCTGACGCAGAAAAACTTTGGGATGAGAAAAGCTCCCTGCAATCCCAACTCAACACTCTCCAGTCCGAGCACAGCACCCTCCGGTCCGAGCACGACACTCTCCAGTCCGAGCACAGCACCCTCCGGTCCGAGCATGACACTCTCCAGTCCGAGCACAGCGCCCTCCGGTCCGAGCACGGCACTCTCCAGTCCGAGCACAGCGCCCTCCGGTCCGAGTACAACACTCTCCAGTCCGAGCACAGCGCCCTCCGGTCCGAGTACAACACTCTCCAGACTGAGCGCGATGCCCTCCGGACCGAGCACAATGCCCTCCAGACCGAGCACAACACTCTCCAGTCCAAGTATGACGCCGTCCAGTCTGAGTGCGGCACCCTCCAGGCCAAGTACGATGCCTTCCAACCCAACTGCGACACCCTCCAGTCCGAGCACAACACTCTTCAGTCTGTGCATAACGCCCTCCGGTCCGAGCATAACGCTCTTCAGACTGAGCACAATGCCCTCCGGACCGAGCACAACACTCTCCAGACTGAGCACAACGCTCTCCGGTCCGGGTACAATACTCTCCTCCAAGTATGACGCCCTCCAGTCTGAGCGCGGCACCCTCCAGCCTAAGCACGATGCCCTTCAACCCAATTGTGACACTCTCCAGACCGAGCACAACACTCTTCAGTCTGAGTATAATGCCCTCCAGTCCGAGCATAACGCTCTTCAGACCGAGCACAATGCCCTCCGGACCGAGCTCAACACTCTCCAGACTGAGCACACTGCCCTCCAGGCCGAGCATAACGTCCTCCGGCTCGGGTACAACACTCTCCAGTCCAACTACAACAGCCTCCAGACTGAGCTTGGTGCCGTCCAGTTTGAGCGGAACGCTCTCCGAGACCAGCTATGTGCCCTCCAGGGTGAGTTGAATGCATTTAACCAACTACCAGGGGCAGAAGTAGTCCAATTTGACCAGCCACCGGGGGCACATGTAGTTCAATCTGACCAGCCACCGGGGGCACATGTAGTCCAATTGGACCAACCATCGGGGACACCAGATACAATGTTGGTTGCCCCTGTAAGAGAGCGAAAGACAAAACAAGTTTCAACTCAGTTAGAGAAAATGCAGAAGGAGTTAGAAGAGCGGAGGGAGTTAGTAGAGCAGGACTCAGGAGACTCAGGGGACTCGGGAGAGCAGGGGGACTCAGGAGAGCAGAAGAAGTTGGAGAAGCAGAGGATGTTAGAGGGGTATAAAAAGATGATAGAGGAGCAGAAGAAGTTTGAGGAGCAGATGAAGTTGGAGGAGCAGAGGAAGTTAGAGCAGTATAAGAGGATGTTAGAGGAGCAGAGAAAGTTAGAGGAGCAGAGAAAGTTAGGAGAGAGGAAAAAGAAGGAGGGTTACCTGGAGGAAATAACACAAGCGTCAGGGTCAGGGTCAGAGTGAGAAGAGGAGCCAAAAGCTAGTTTTTCTTTACGAGAATTTCTCAAGTCCAAACTTATAGATGGGGCAGCCTCATCAACACAGTTGCCACCATCAACACCTGGGACTCTTGATAGAGCAAAAGGCGAGCAAAGTATTACGACCATTATTGATCGATCTTTTAAAGTGAGTGAAATTCGAGATCTAAGAAAGGATTACACACGTCAGCCAAAAGAAAATATGGTCACTTTGTTACTTCGATGCTGGGACAATGGTGCCAGCAGTGTGTGGCTTGATGGCAATGAAGCTCGCCAACTGGGTAGCATTTCCAGAGATGCACGTGTGGACACATGCCACGTATTGGCACATGCCAAAATCGGTCCTACACCCTCTGGAAGCGGATGTTGATAGCGGTAAGAGATAGATTCCCCTTTAAACGGGACTTGGAGCCTGAGAGAAAGAAATGGACTGATATTGAGAAAGGTATCCAATTTTTGAGAGAGAGTGCTCTGGTGGAAATGCTGTACAGCCGCAAGTTCAATCGTAATGATCCAGACCAATTACATGATCCTGAAGCAGTCCGCGTTCCACGACAAGTGTGGCGTGACTTTACAAAAGCAGCTCCAGAAAAGCATGCCAGTGCACTTGCATTAGTATATGGCAAAGGGGACAGGAAACCCTTTGTGAATGAACTAATTGGCTGACTTCAGGAACTTGAATTATTTATAAGCGCCACAGAAGTTAATCTGTATACTTCAGCCATTGTCAAAATTGTGGAAAGGTTAAACGAAGTGGAGGGAACACAAAATGATATTATTGACAAATTGGCTAATGTGCCTGATGTAGATGAATCCACGGTGGTACAAGATGATGGAAACCAGGATTTCCACAATCGCCTATTGAGGAAGCTAAACAACATGAGTTCCTCTCGACCTGTATCATCGAAAATCTCAACCATTAAAAAGAGACGTCTTCGTATTCAAGCAAATGACGATGATAGGTCACCTCGAATCAACGATGAGACTACACGTCTTGCCTTGTTGCTTTTCCTCTGTAGTCATGGGGAGGACATGAAGAAGTGGTGTAATTCATCCACTTCTGCACTTCAGGCACGAGTGAAAGAATTACAAGGTGAAACAACTACCATGGTGAACTCTTCCAAGAAGGGGAGAGTTCCAGTTGCTGCAAGTCAACGAGGTAAACAATAGAGGGGCCCTGCCCCCAGCCAGGGGGGGGAAAGGGACAACAGAGTATACTGGACTGTGTGGATTAAGTGGCCTGGCACATCTCAACCACAGAAATATAAAGCCTTGGTGGACACTGGTGCACAATGCACCCTAATGCCCTCAAGTCACCAAGGGACACAACCAATATATATCCATGGAGTGACTGGGGGTTCCCAAGAATTGACTATGTTGGAGGCTGAAATAAGCCTCACTGGTAAAAACTGGCAGAGACACCCTATTGTGACTGGTCCAGAGGCTCCATGTATACTGGGAATCGATTACCTTAGGATGGGATATTTTAAGGATCCCAAGGGGTATCGATGGGCCTTTGGGATAGCTGCTGTTAACACAAACGGTGTTAAGCAGCTGTCAGCTTTACCTGGTTTGTCAGATAATCCTTCTGCTGTGGGGTTACTCCAGGTAAAAGACCAAGAGGTACCAATTGCCACCAAAGTGGTTCACAGATGGCAGTACCGCACCAATAGGGACTCATTGCTCCCCATTCACAAGCTAATTCGCCAATTAGAGAATCAGGGAGTGATTAGCAAAACGCACTCGCCTTTTAACAGCCCCATATGGCCAGTGCGTAAAACCAGTGGGGAATGGAGGCTGACGGTAGATTACCGTGGCCTGAATGAAGTTACACCTCCATTAAGTGCTGCTGTACCAGACATGCTAGAACTCCAGTATGAACTGGACTCAAAAGAAGCTAGGTGGTATGCCACCATTGACATTGCTAATGCCTTCTTTTCCATCCCATTGGCTGCAAAATGTAGGCCACAGTTTGCTTTTACCTGGAGAGGTATTCGGTATACCTGGAACCGTTTACCTCAGGGGTGGAAGCACAGCCCAACAATTTGCCATGGATTTATCCAAGCTGTTTTGGAACAGGGTAATGCTCCTGAACACTTGCAGTATATAGATGACATTGTAATGTGGGGCCATACAGCAGCAGAGGTTTCCAAGAAAGGGAAACAGATAATCCAAATTCTTTTGCAAGCTGGTTTTGCCATTAAGCGCAGCAAGGTGAAGGGGCCTGCCCAGGAAATCCAGTTCTTAGGTATAAAATGGCAAGATGGACGTCGTCACATCCCAGCAGATGTGATTGACAAAATCACTGCTAAGTCTCCACCCACAAATAAAACAGAGACCCAATCTTTTCTGGGAGTAGTGGGCTTTTGGAGAATGCATGTCCCAAACTACAGCCACATAGTGATCCCCCTCTATCAGGTAACACGGAAGAAGAATAATTTCTCATGGGGTCCTGAGCAGCAGCAGGCTTTTGAGCAGGTAAAACAAGAGATAGCCCGTGCCGTGGCCTTGGGGCCAGTACGGACGGGACAGGATGTGAAGAACATCCTCTACACTGCTGCTGGAGAGAAAGGTCCCACCTGGAGTTTGTGGCAAAGAGCCTCAGGAGAGACCCGAGGCCGACCCCTAGGATTTTGGAGTCGAGCATATAAAGGGTCTGAGGAGCGCTACACTCCGACTGAGAAGGAGATCTTAGCCGTGTATGAGGGGGTTCGGGCTGCTTCTGAAGTAGTTGGGACAGAGGTTCAGCTTCTTCTAGCACCTCGCTTGCCAGTAATAAACTGGATGTTTAAAGGACAGGTTCCCTCCACCCATCATGCTACTGATGCCACTTGGAGTAAGTGGATTTCATTAATTACTCAACGAGCTCGAATGGGAAAACTCAGCCGTCCTGGAATTCTAGAAGTGATCATGGATTGGCCTGAGCGTAAAAAAATTGAAATACCACCTACAGAAGAGGTATCACGCGGTAAAGAGGCACCACCATACAATGAGCGACCAGAAAACGAAAAGAAATTTGCCCTATTCACAGACGGATCATGTCGTATTGTAGGGAAACATCGCAGATGGAAAGCTGCTGTATGGAGCCCCACACAACAAGTTGCAGAGGCCACTGAAGGTAAAGGAGAATCAAGTAAATTCGCAGAGGTAAAGGCTGTTCAGCTGGCTTTAGATGTGGCTGAACGGGAGAGGTGGCCAATGCTTCATCTTTATACTGATTCATGGATGGTGGCAAATGCCTTATGGGGGTGGTTGCAACAGTGGGAAGATGATAATTGGCAACGAATGGGTAAACCTGTTTGGGCTGCTGAACTGTGGAAAGACATTGCTGCCCGAATAAGGAACATTGTTGTAAAGGTGCGCCATGTAGATGCTCATGTGCCTAAAAGTAGGGCTACTGAAGAACATAAAAATAACCATCAGGTTGATCGAGCTGCCAAAATTGAGGTGGCTCAAATAGACTTGGACTGGCAGAACAAGGGTGAATTATTCCTAGCTCGGTGGGCCCATGAGACTTCAGGTCATCAAGGAAGGGATGCAACATATAAGTGGCCAGAGACCGAGGGGTGGACTTAACTATGGACGCTATTGCTCAGGTTATTCATGATTGTGAAACATGCGCCATAATTAAACAAGCCAAGAGGATGAAACCTTTTTGGGGAGAAGGGCGATGGCAAAAGTATAAATATGGAGAGGCATGGCAGGTTGATTATATCACCTTGCCACGATCTCGCAATGGTAAGCGTTATGTACTCACCATGGTGGAGGCAACCACTGGGTGGCTCGAAACATACGCAGTACCCCATGCTACCGCCCGAAACACCATATTAGGGTTGGAAAAGCAAATCTTGTGGCGGCATGGCACTCCAGAAAGAATTGAATCAGATAATGGGACCCATTTCAAAAATTCTCTTGTAACCACTTGGGCCAAAAATCATGGCATTGAGTGGATTTACCATATTCCCTATCATGCACCAGCTTCTGGTGAGATTGAACGATTCAATGGGTTGTTGAAAACTATGTTGAAAGCAATGGGTGGCGGAACATATAAAAACTGGGAGAACCATTTAGCAGAAGCCACCTGGTTAGTCAACACTCGAGGATCTAGTAATCGTAATGGTCCTAACCAATCCAGCTCCCTACGTACCGTGGCGGGAGATAAGGTTCCTGTAGTACACATGAAGAGCGTGTTGGGAAAGACGGTTTGGGTCCTTCCAGCATCTGGAAAGGGCAAACCTCTCCGGGGTACTGTCTTTGCCCAGGGACCTGGGTGCACGTGGTGGGTGATGGACAAAAATGGGAATGTTCAATGTGTACCACAAGGGAATTTGATGTTGGGGGAGTGCAGCCAATGATTTTCTTGTAGATATATAGGTAGAGTCTCAGAAAATATTTGACGAATTTTCAATTAGATATCAGACTTAAGATAGAGTGGATTAATGTTAAGGAAACACTTTTTTTTTTCCATATACCTTAATTAGGCATTCTGTAAGCAAGTTTTCCATCTGGACTCTATATCGTGCACTGGCAATGCATGCGTAGAGCACACATGGAAAGAAGTATAAGTAAAAAGGAAATCTGCTGTGGTGGCTGGGAAAGGATGAGTACACCTTGATGTGGGGGACGCCCTACTAGCGCTGCTTTTCTCCTCTACCGCTGACATGTTTTTCTTTTTTCTGGCAGTTTTGCCATTTTCTCAAAATTAATAAATAGTAGGTTAAGGTATAGAGTTTTGTTCTCAACTTAGAGGTTTGTATGGAACAAATATAAATTGTTGCGATAATAAGGTTACTGATTATTCACAACTATACGTATGAGTGTGTATGTATGTATAAACATAATGTAATGATGTAGAATAAGGGGTGGAATGTCATGGTTTAATAATTTTGTAATTTTGCTATCAGTATTCCACATCATAACATCATATAAAGCATGAATAATTTTACTGAATCTGCAACTTACAGAAGAAGACTACATCTCCCAGAGAACAACACGATAGGTCATGGGACCTGGACTCTATATTAACTTGGTCGCAGAACAGACTGACGTCTTTCGAGTTCTGGCGTTCAGGGGAGTGTGTGGGAGCCTTCAGCCGTTTGCCTAGATTCACAGTAGGCCTCTCGGTTACGGGACTCATTCTCTCTCCTATTTTGCTTGATTCGTTAGCTCAATTTTCAATTATATTGTATTATATTGTGTTATCCTGTATTTCGATATAGTATTTAGTAAATAAGTGTGCCTCCTGAGATCGTTGCCGCTGTTTTCTTTTCCTAATTAACTTTTTCCTTTCGGCCTAGGGCCCCTCCGGGGCCCACGGCCCCTGTCACGGACGCAGGTGGATTTTTCGTTCAAACCGTGACAGAGGGTATGGTATCGGAGGCCGGGACATAATCCAGTACAAGAGGAAGTATTGACTCAAGATAAGTATATGGCCTGTATCTTGCCCTGGAGGGCGGATCTTCCTCTCCTAGTACCTTTGAAGCATCTGTATTATTCCCCTTAAGATTGATTCTAAGCCTCTAGGACCATCAGAGAACGATTACTTTGGACTGATGAAATGCAGACGGACCTGCACTTTAAGATGGCTTGTCTCCGGTAACATCTATCAAGCACTGGCCCATGGAAGATTGTGAATACCCATCCAATCATCGTCATCTGAAATACATCAACATTTAGTGCGACGGGAGATTGTATCAGCGTCACGTTGGGTCTCTGTAATAAGGGAGAACTCACCTAATCATTGGTTCATGCTACGAAGGGGTGGAGTGTATAAGAGATTGGTAATCACAGCGTGAACCACTGATTAATCAGCTGAGGAAAGTGTGGGGTCAGCTGTGGGAGCACAGGTGAAAGTTATGTAGCTGTGTTCCCGGGAGGTGTGGAGTTCGACTCCACCTCCTCTGAGACCTCATTTAAGGGCTGACCCTCACTGAGGCAGCATCTCTTGGAGATTGCTTGCTTGTGAAGATCGCCTCAGCTCCTAGTGTCATCACTGGTGAGTTCCCCTTTTTTCCTTATACCTTCTGTACTTCTACTACCATCCTTGTAGTTGCCATTCTTGTTAAAACCTGTATAGTTACCACCAATACAAGGCCCCACTACCCCATATCAACCCTATAGACCCCATACAGGCCCCATAGGCCCCATACAGGCCCCACAACCCCATATGGGCCCCATAGGCCCCATACAGGCCCCACAACCCCATATGGGTTCCATAGATTCCACACAGGCCCCACAACCCCATATAATTCCGACAACCCCATATGGGCCCCATAGACCCCATATACATACCCCAAAATCCCATATGAGCCCCATAGACACCATATGAGCCCCATAGACCCCATATAGGCAGCACAACACCATATGGGTCCTGCAAACCCCAATAATGGCCCCATAACCCCATATGGGTCCCATAGACCCCATACAGGCCCCACAACCCCATATGGGCCCCATAGACCCCATTCAGGCTCGACAACCCCATACAGGCCCCACAACCCCATACGGGCCCCAAAGACACAATAAAGGCCCCACAACCCCATATGGACCCCATAGACCTCATACAGGTCCCACAACCCCATATGGGCCTCATATACCCCATAAATACCCCAAACCCCATATGGGCCCTATAGACCCCATACAGGCCCCGCAGCCCCATATGGGCACCATAGACCCCATACAGTCCCCACAACACTATATAGGCCCCATAGACCATATATGAGCCCCGTAGACCCCATAAAGGCACTACACTCCATAGACCCCATGCAGGCCCCACAAACCCACATAGGTCCCACAGACACCATACAGGCCCCACAACCCCATATGGGCTCCATAGACCCCATGCCGGCCCCACAAACCCACATAGGTCCCACAGACCCCATACAGGCCCCACAACCCCATATGGGCCCCATAGACCTTATACAATCCCCAAGCCCCCATACAGGCAACATAGACCCCATACAGGCTCCATAACCCCATAACCGCACCATAGAACCCATAAAGGCACTACAACCTTATATGGGCTCCATAGACCCCATGCAGGCCCCACAAACCCACATAGGTCCCACAGACCCCACACAGGCCCCAAAACCCCATACAGACCCCAGAACATCATATGGGCCCCATAGACCCCATAAATGCCCCAAACCTTATATGGGCCATATAGACCCCATACAGGCCCCACAGCGCCATTCAGGCCCATAGACCCGATACAGGCCCCACAACCCCATAGACCCCATATGGGCCTCATAGATGCCATACAGGCCCCACAACCCCATATGGGCCCCATAGACCCCATACAGACTCCAAAACCACCTATGGTCCCCATAGACTCCATACAGACCCCACAAACCCATACAAGCCCCCAAACTCCATATAGACCTCATAGACAACATACAGGTCCCGCAAAAGCTTATAGGCCCCTCAACCCCATAGGGACCCGATAGATCCCATACATGACCCACAACCCCATACTGACCGCACAACCACATATGGGCCCCATAGACCCCATACAGACCCCACAACCCCATATGGGCCCAAAGACCCCATGCAGGCCCCACAAAACCATATAGGTCCCTCAGACGCCATACAGGCCCCACAACCCCATACCGGCCCCAAATCCCAACACAGGCCCCCCAACCCCATACAGACCGCAGAACACCATATGGGCCCCATAGACTTTATACAATCCCCAAGCCCCCCCATACAGGCAACATAGACCCCATACAGGCCCCATAATCCCATAACCGCACCATAGACCCCATGAAGGCACTACAACCTTATATGGGCTCCATAGACCCCATGCAGGCCCCACAAACCCACATAGGTCCCACAGACCCCACACAAGCCACACGACCCCATACAGACCCCAGAACACCATATGGGTCCCATAGACCCCATACAGGCCCCACAAACCCATATGGGCCCCATAGACCCCATAAATGCCCCAAACATTATATGGGCCATATAGACCCCATACAGGCCCCACAGCGCCATTCAGGCCCATAGACCCGATACAGGCCCCACAACCCCATAGACCCCATATGGGCCTCATAGATGCCATACAGGCCCCACAACCCCATATGGGCCCCATATGGGCCCCATAGACCCCATACAGACTCCAAAACCACCTATGGTCCCCATAGACTCCATACAGACCCCACAACCCCATACAAGCCCCCAAACTCCATATAGACCTCATAGACAACATACAGGTCCCACAAAAACTTATAGGCCCCGCAACCCCATAGGGACCCAATAGATCCTGTACATGACCCACAACCCCATACTGACCGCACAACCACATATGGGCCCCATAGACCCCATACAGACCCCACAACCACATATGGGCCCCATACACCCCATACTGACCCCACAACCCCATATATGCCCAAAGACCCCATACAGGCCCCACAAACCCATATGGGCCCCATAGATGTCATACAGGCCCCACAACCCCATATGGGACCCATAGATGTCATACAGGCCCAACAACCCCATACGGGACCCATAGACCCCATACAGGCCCCATAGACCCCATACAGACAACACAACCACATATGGGCCCCATAGACCCCATACAGGCCCCACAACCCCATATAGGCCGCAGAAACCCGTATGAGTCCCATTGACACCATATGGGCCGCAAAATCCCATACAGGCCCCACAAGCCCATACAGGCCCCACAACCCCATATAGGCGCCATAGACGCCATATAGGTCCCATAGAACCCATACGATACCCATAGACCCAATATGGGCCCCATAGACCCCATTCAGGCCCCACAACCCCATATGGGCCCTATAGACCCCATACAGTCCCCAAAACCCCATACAGGCTCCACAACCACATATAGGCCCCATCGACTCCATACCGGCCCTATAGACCCCATACAGGTCCCACAACACCATAGGGGCTCCATAGACCCCATACAGTCCCCAAAACCCCATACAGTCCCCAAAACCCCATACAGGCTCCACAACCACATATAGGCCCCATCGACCCCATATAGGCCTCATAGACTCTGTACAGGAACCACAATGTCACGTAGGCCCCAAAATCCCTTATAGTTGTCATTGACCCCACACAGGACCCACAGACCCCATACAGGTGTCATAGACCCCATATGGTCCCCTTAGAACCCATACAGGCCCTACAACCCCTTATGGGCCCCGAACACCATAATGGCCCCATAGCCCAACACAGGCCGTACAACCCCATATGGGCCCCTTAGAAACCATACAGGCTCCACAACCCCATATAGGCCCCATAGACCCCATAAAGGCCCCACAACTCCATAAGGGCCCCATAGACCCTATACAGTCCCCAGCACCTCATATGGGCCCCATAGACAGAATACAGGCCCTACAACCCCATATAGGCCCCACAACCACATACAGGCCACACAACCCCATATGTCCCCCATAGACCCCATACAGGCCCTACAACCCCATACAGGTTCCATAGACCACATATAGGCCCCATAGACACCATACAGGCCCCACAACCCCATATGGGCCCCATAGACCCCATACAGTCCACACAACCCAAATCGGCCCCACAACCCCTTATGGGCCCCATATAACCCATACAGGCCCCATAACCCCATACGGGCCCCATAGACCCTATACATGCCCCAGAATTCCATAAAGGCCACAGAGACCTTATACAGTCCCCATATGCCCCATAAAGGCCCCACAACCCCATATGTGCCCCAAAGACCCCATACAGGCTCCACAACCGCATATAGGACCCAAGGACCCCCTATGGGCCCCATAGACTCCATACAGGCCCTACAACCCCATACAGGTCCCATACCACCATACAGGCCCCATAGACCCCATACAAGCCCGTCAATCCCATACAAGCCCCAAAGACCCCATACATGCCTCACAACCCCACACAGGCGCCACAACCCTACACAGGCCTCACAACAACATATAAGCCCCATATACCCCATTCAGACTCTACAACCCCATATGGGCCACATAGACCCCATTTGGGCCCCATAGACCCCATACAAGCGCCAAAACCTCATATAGGCCCCATTGACCTCATACAGGCCCCACAACCCCATACCGGCCCCATAGACCCCATATAAACCCCACAACCCCATATCGGCCCCATAGACACCATATCGGCCCCATAGACCCCATATAGGCCCCATTGACCCCATACAGGCCCCACAACCCAATATCAACCCCATAGACCCCATGTCAACCCTACAACCCCATACAGGCCCCAGAACCCCATATAGGCCCCATAGACCCCATACAGGCCCCACAACCCCATATCGGCCCCATAGACACCATATCGGCCCCATTGACCCCATATAGGCCCCATTGACCCCATACAGACCCCACAACCCCATATCAACCCCATAGACCCCATATCAACCCTACAACCCCATACAGGCCCCACAACCCCATATAGGCCCCATAGACCCCATACAGGCCCCACAACCCCATACAGGCCCTATAGACCCCATATAGGCCGCACAGACCCCATACAGGTCCCACAACCCTATATAGGCTCCAGAACCCTATATGCGCCCCAAAACCGCATATGGGCCCCATAGACCCCATACAGATCCCACAACCCAATACAGTCCCAATAGACCCCATACAGATCCCACAACCCAATACAGTCCCAATAGACCCCATACAGGCCCCACAAAGCCATATGGGCCCCATCGACCCCATACAGGCCCCACAAACACATATGGTCCCCATAGTCCCCATACAAACCCCACAAGCCCATATGGGCTCCACAACTTAATACAGGACCCATAGTCCCATTACAGTCCCCACAACCAGATATTGGCCCCGTAGACCCCATACAGGCCCCAGAACCACATGTAGGCCCCATAGACTTCATATAGGCCCCACAACCACATACAGGCCCCCAAACCCCATACAGGCCCCACTACCCCATACAAACCCCATAGACCCCATACAGGCCGCACAACCCCATATGGGCCCCTGTCATGGTTTAATAATTTTGTAATTTTGCTATCAGTATTCCACATCATAACATCATATAAAGCATGAATAATTTTATTGAATCTGCAACTTATAGAAGAAGACTACATCTCCCAGAGAGCAACACGATAGGTCACGGGACCTGGACTCTATATTAACTCGGTCGCAGAATAGACTGACATCTTTCGAGCTCTGGCGTTCAGGGGAGTGTGTGGGAGCCTTCACCGTTTCGCCTAGATTTCACAGTAGGCCTCTCGGTTACGGGACTCATTCTCTCTCCTATTTTGCTTGATTCGTTAGCTCAATTTTCAATTATATTGTATTATATTGTGTTATCCTGTATTTCGATATAGTAATTTAGGAAATAAGTGTGCCTCCTTAGATCGTTGCCGCTGTTTTCTTTTCCTAATTAACTTTTTCCTTTCGGCCTAGGGCCCCTGTGGGGCCAACTGCCCCTGTCACGGACACAGGTGATTTTTAGTTTAAACCGTGACAGATTTTGGTGGAGGACGCGGGCAGATTGAGTTGCTGTTTTTCTGTGTTTTTTTCTGTTGCTCTTTTAGCTTTTAACAGAGCTACAAGATTTTTTTTTCTGTTAAGGATCTATCTTAGGTTTGCGATTCTGCACCTGCGAGCTTGACCTTGAAAGTCCAGGCGGACTGCCAATACTCCGGGATATTCTGTAAACACTTGCTTTCTTACTTTTTTTCCTCTCTATTGAAGAAAAAAAAAGAAAAAAAAATGTTTTCTCCAGTAAACTTGTTTTACAATGGACTGCATGTCATCAGTTCCTCTTTTATGATGCTCCAAACATATTGGACCATGTTTAAGCTAGCCATTTTTTCCTATGAAGTTATAGGAATGTATAATGGATTGAAAGCAAGGTTAGCAACGCTTACTTGGTATCTGCATGCAGCTCCAGAAGGAGCAACTGATGCAACTGATATTACAGAAAGGGTGGTTTTTGAGCGTGCTCTTCCTTTTTTTTTGCATCCTTTAAGCAGTCTTCGAATGACCAGTTGGCCCAGTGGACCACACTGTCAATTGTGTTAATCTCCCTGAACTTATTGCCGGTTATTGTAATAATCTCACTCAGTATCTGGATTTATAACCTGAGGAGGAAGTCTTCCCTAGAACCAGAGAATACTGAGTGGCAGGGAGTGTGGAGAGACTTTGGAGAGACTTTTAGAAGACAGACATCTTTAGTGTCATGGAGCTTTACTCCTGAACAATTATAGAATCCAGAGAGTTTGACCGCATATTTGAGACAGGAATGTTGTGGCTCAGGCAGATCTAAGGAGGCACAAATGACTTGGGGCCTAGCTAATGCTTATCGGGCCTTATTCAATACCAATCCTGAGAGGGAAGATTTTGAGGTTGAGAGAGAGTCTCAGGGCCGAGAATGAGAGTATGCAATCTGTTGCCTTGTGTAAGGTAACCTAAAGAACTACGTCCATCATTGAGAATGTGCATCTGACGGCCCCATGACCAAGTTACACGCTGATCACACCAATATGGTGAGCTGTAAAATGGCATTTAATGAACCGTGTGAGACCCTTATATAGGGCTCCAATTTCAGCCTCATACATATACATTACCGAGCACGGGGAGGCCTATCGCGTTACATCCCGTGAGTTCGTGCCGCCTAATACATCATTTCCCCCTCTCCATGCTCGATAAAGTATGCCCCGTTACATCCCGAACGCTAATCCTTAATCCTAATATAAAAATGTTAGTCTCTATAATTTAAACTTAATAAGTTATCTAAAAAGTGAGGTAGACAAGCTACAGAGGTAGGTAGTGCAATATCTAATAACATCAGTAGTTTTCTAATGATTATATCCAAGGCATCTTGGGTTTATACAGTTCCTTCTTCTTCTCAAAGTTTATCATATACCCGTTGGTACTCCATTTTTTCGTTAAACATTCTTTCTATCATATGCTGTAAACAACCCTGGACACACTGAAACAAACAAGGTAAGCAAATCATTAAAGCTAAAAAGAATAAAATACCTATGATTAATACTTTGAGAAACTGCTTAAGCCATGTGCCCAGATTACCAAACAGTCCCTCCAACCAGCTTCCGAATGCATCATCTATTGCGATCTTCTTCGTGTGTTCTTGCATCCATTCCAACTTCCTATGTATCGAATCGCTGTGGTCGCTCAGATTGAAACAACACATCCCTTCAAAGTCCTTGCACCCGTGCCCTTGAGCAAGCAGCAGAAAGTCAATTGCAGCTCTATTTTGAAGAACAGCGTGTCTGATGTTGTTAACGTCCATCAGGAGTTCCGACAGGACTGCTGTGGTGACATTAGCTTGCTTCACGGACCAGCATGCCAATCTCTCAATTTCTCTTAGGGCCTGGGCTGAAGCTACTCCCGGAGCTAAGACGGATGCAAAGATTCTAGCTGTGGGACCCCACAGCTGAACCTCATCACTACAATCCTGGTCCAATGTTTTTATTGACCTTTTCTGGCGTCGAGCTCGATCAATCTTTTTCATAACACTTATCATTGCAGTGTGATTGGGAGCCAACAATGTCAGCTTTCCCAAATAACACGGCCCCCCAACTGGATTCTTTGGTATCCCTTGCCAAGCTCTATCCCCACATATCAAAAATATGTCCTTAGGAAGGGCCTTGGCTGTACCATTGCAGTTTATTCCTTCCCCAGCTAAAGGTTCCTTTCGAGAACAACAACCAGAACATGCCAAATCGTCAGGGCCCCAGTAGCATGAGAGATTATAGCTGGACCCGTTAGGATGACGTACCACATACTTCTGATTGTAAGAGAGCCACCTCCCACCCTGCTTTATGCATTGGTCTGCAAATCCATTCTTGGAGCCATCCCCGGAGCAGGGACGGGAGAATCCCTCCACCCTTTCAGCTGAGAAACCACAATATGCCCCTGACAAGCTATATGTGTCAAATTGAATGGGGTTAAGTAAAGTAAAGGGTTCCGACCCAGTTGTTCCCGAGAATGGTGCCCCATTCCCAAGTAGGCCTTCCCATACCCTGCGATTGGACAGTTGACCCGGTGTCCTAAAACCCGAAAAATACAAACATCTAACCGGGCGTTCCCACTTTTGAGAGTTCTTATTCCATGTTACGTTACCAACTGATTGGGATCCAAGAAGCTGCAACTCTGGTGGATCCCAGGGCAAGGAGGTGTTCAAGGATCTAATAAAACATGCAGACATTCTGGCCCAGTCAGTGAATTTAGACTCAAATGCTTTCATAAAGAAAACTTTGTCCACTGCATCTCTCTTGCAGTTGTTCTTATGCACATATCCGTTGAACTCCTTTGGGTCCCACCTGGGTACACCTATAAGGCATGTTCTAAACGGTGATGTGGCTGACTGCAGGCTAAGGCAGAAATCTTTCTGCCCAGTTCGATTAGACCATGTAACCCAAATATTTTCTGGTTGTGATGTTAAGTGAGTACCCTCTCCCCCGGTAATGAATGCAATTACACAAAGACACACAGCAAGTGATACAACAGATGTCCTTCTCGTTGGTACTAGCAGCAGTTCTTTATCTGTTCTTTTTCCTTTTTCTGAAGAGTCACTTCGCGGTTGCGGCTGGCGGGTTCCCATCAACAGTAAAACCCGCCGTGGTGAGAGCTTCAACCACCCGCCTTTCCAAGTCGTGTAATCCTTTATAACAGAAGTCAGCGCTTCCTTAGGCAGTTCCGATCCTTCTACTGCCCGTATCAATCGATTGGCAAACTCAGAGAATGACTCTGAGGGACCCTGCATAATCTCTGACCACGGGGCTACAGGCTCTGCTTTTCTTATAAAGTGTATAAAAGCAGAGGTAGCCGCCCCCGTGGTGGCAAGCAGCTCTCCTGGGCGGAGGTCCCTAAGCTGCCTCTCTGCAGATCCAGCCAAATCCGCAGATGAACCTGAAAGCCTCATTAAATCAGTTTTTGGATCTCCCTCCTTCCCATTTGCTGGATGCTGTGGATCGCGCGCAGCCTGTGCTAAAACAGCTTTGAGTTGTATTATCCACTCCTCCTTCCACACAGTAAACTGTACTGGTTCGAGGGCTACTCTCATAAGGCTTTCAATATCATATGGGAGTAGGGGACCTGGGGCTACGAGAGCCTCAAAGGCACTCATTGTCATCGGGGATCTCAATCCCTTTTTGTCAATCGCCTCTATAAACCGAGCAACTGCTTTTGCTTCCAAAGGTACCCAAACCGGTCCCTCCTGTTTGACTACAATTGGGAACACCGCCCAGTCCCGCTCCTTGAGCCCCACCTCTCGCATTGTATCGCAAATGTCAGTCCAATCAGTGGGCTTACGCGATATCTCTCGCTCCTCCCACTTCTCCCCCCTCCTCCGGGGAACCACGACCGACTGGGTGGGGACAGGCAATTCCTTCCGTTCCTCCCCTTTCTCCTCCCCCTTCGCGGGAGACGAAACCGACGGGGTGAAGGCAGACAGTACCTTTTGTTCCTCCCCTTTCTCCTCCCCCTCCTCGGGAGGCGAAACCAAAGGGGTAGGGGCAGGCAGTACCTTTCGTTCCTCCCCTTTCGCGGGATGAGGTCCCTCCTCCGGGGGCGGGTCTAGGGGTGGCTTAACGCCTCCACGGCGCGCCTCCCCCCATGACTCTCCCTCCCTCGGACAGGACCCACCCCCCTCAGGTGAACGAAAGCTCTGCAAACAGGGGTATAGGCGGGGATAATATGGCGGCGCCTCCCCAGATGAGGCAACTTCCGCCATCCCTTCCGGAGTTGTTTCGGGCGCCGCCATGGCCATTGTGAAAACGGCCGGCGTGGTCGGCGCCATCTTGGGTACGGAGTCGCCGCAAGGGAGCGGTTCCTCCGCACCCTCCGGGACCCCAGACGTCCCGGAACCCACCCCAAAAACCCCATTCGCGACTGCCTGGATCTTTTTCTCCTCCTTAGCCGCTTTAAGCGCACCCAGGACCAAAACCCAGGTTTTTAACTCCTCCGCCTTATAATCGTTTGTTGCTCTTAGGAGCAGGGCAGCGGTGAAAGATTCCCACCGCTCCGAATCGAGCAAATTACAAGGGGAGGGTGAAAGCTCCGCTTCCTGCAAAAAAGTAATAACGGCAACAATCTCCTTCTTAGAAGGAGCATTCCTACCGCAGTGGGTTTTACAAACCCGTAATAGTACCTTTGTGACGGAATCCATGTTTTTTCTGGTGCTCGACACTGTACGTCCTCGCACCCTTTGTATATATACCCGGGCCCAAAGTCCCACGGTCTTCCACGGTCTCACCGCAGGATAATCAGTAGCTGCAGTCAATATATCGCCCCTCCGGCGCTTCCACGGGATCTAACCGTAGGATTCGCGTCCGTCTCGCGGTTAGCCGTCGCACACTCACTCTCAGGACTTCCTCACACAGGGCACCAATTGTTGCCTTGTGTAAGGTAACCTAAAGAACTACGTCCATCATTGAGAATGTGCATCTGACGGCCCCATGACCAAGTTACACGCTGATCACACCAATATGGTGAGCTGTAAAATGGCATTTAATGAACCGTGTGAGACCCTTATATAGGGCTCCAATTTCAGCCTCATACATATACATTACCGAGCACGGGGAGGCCTATCGCGTTACATCCCGTGAGTTCGTGCCGCCTAATACATCAGCAATCCAAACTAGACACCATTCAGTCCGAGCATAACGCCCTCCGGTCAGAGCACAATACTCTTCAGTCCGAGCAGAGCACCCTCCGGTCTGAGAACAACACTCTCCAGACTGAGCACAATAGTCTCCAGACTGAGCGTAATGCCCTCCAGACCGAGCACAACACTCTCCAGACTGAGCACAATGCCCTCCGGTCCGGGTACAACACTCTCCAGTCCAAGTACAACGCCTTCCAGACTAAGCACGGCACTTTCCAGCCCAAGCACGATGCCTTGCAACCCAAGTGCAACACCCTCCAGTCCGAGCATAACACTCTTCAGACTGAGCATAACGCCCTCCGGACTGAGCACAACACTCTCCAGACTGAGCACAATGCCCTCCGGTCCGAGCATAGCACCCTCCGGTCTGGGTACAACATTCTCCAGTCCAATACGACGCCCTCCAGTCTGAGCATGACACCCTCCAGCCCAAGCACAACGCCTTCCAATCCGAGAGTGACACCTTCAAGTCCAAGTATGACACTCTCCAGTCAGAGCACAATGCCCTCCGGTAAAAACACAACACTCTCCAGACTGAGCATAACACCCTCCAGTCTAAGAATAACACCCTCCAGTTCGAGTGTAAAACCCTCCGATCCGAGCGCGACACCCTCCAGTGGAAGTACGACAGCCTCCAGACTGAGTTCGGTGCCGTCCAGTTCGAGTGGAACACTCTCCGAAACCAGCTATGTGCCCTCCGGGGTGAACTGAATGTATTTAACCAACTACCAGGGGCACATGTAGTCCAATTTGACCAGCCACCGGGGGCACATGTAGTCCAATCTGACCAGCCACCGGGGGCACATGTAGTCCAATTGGACCAACCATCGGGGACACCAGATACAATATTGGTTGCCCCTGTAAGAGGGCGAAAGACAAAACGTGTTTCGACTCAGTTAGAGAAAATGCAGAAGGAGTTAGAAGAGCGGAGGGAGGTAGGAGAGCAGGGAGACTCAGGAGAGCAGGGGGAGTCAGAAGAGCAAGGGAAGTAAGAAGACCAGAGGAAGTTTGAGGAGCAGATGATGTTAGAGGAGCATAAGAAGAAGTTAGATGAGCAGAGGAAGTTAGGAGAGAGGAAAAAAAAGGAGGGTTACCTGGAGGAAATAATACAAGAGTCAGAGTCAGAAGAAGAAGAGGAGCCAAAAGCTTGATTTTCTTTACGAGAATTTCTCGAATCCAAACTTCTAGATGGGGCAGCCTCATCAACACAGTTGCCACCATCAACACCTGGGACTCTTGATAGAGCAAAAGGCGAGCAAAGTATTACAACCATTATTGATCGATCTTTTAAAATGAGTAAAATTCGAGATCTAAGAAAGGATTTCACACGTCAGTCAAAAGAACATATGGTCACTTGGTTACTTCGCTGCTGGGACAATGGTGCCAACAGTGTGAGGCTCGATGGCCGTAAAACTCGCCAATTGGGTAGCATTTCCAGGGACTCACGTGTGGGCAGAGGTATTGGCACATGCCAAAATCAGTCCTACACCCTCTGGAAGCGGATGTTGATAGCGGTAAGAGATAGATTCCCCTTTAAAGGGACTTGGAGCCTGAGAAAAAGAAATGGACTGATATAGAGAAAGGTATCCAATTTTTGAGAGAGAGTGCTCTGGTGGAAATGCTGTACAGCCCCCACTTGAATCGTAACGATCCAAACCAATTACATGATCCGGAAACAGTCTGTGTTTCACGACAAATGTGGCGTGACTGTACAAAGGCAGCTCCAGAAAAGCATGCCAGTGCACTTGCATTATTATATGGCAAAGGGGAAAGGAAACCCCTTGTGAATGAACTAATTAGCAGGCTTCAGGAACTTGAATTATTTATCAGCCCTAAAGAAGTTAATCTGTATACTTCAGCCATTGTCAAAATAGTGGAAAGATTAAACAAAATGGAGGGAACACAAAGTGATATTATTGACAAATTGGCTAACGTGCCTGATGTAGATGAATCCATGGTGGTACCAGATGATGGAAACCAGGATTTCCACGATCGCCTATTGAGAAAGCTAAACAACATCAGTTCCTTTCAACCCATATTATCGAAAATCTCAACCATAAAAAAGAGACGTCCTCGTATTCAAGCAAATGACAACGATAAGACTACATGTCTTGCCTTGTTGTTTTTCCTCTGTAGTCATGGGGAGGACATGAGGAAGTGGTGTAATTCATCCACTTCTGCACTTCAGGCACGAGTAAAAGAATTACAGTGTGAAACAACCACCAAGGTGAACTCTTCCAAGAAGGGGAAAGTTCCAGTTGCTGCAAGCCACCGAGGTAAACAATAGAGGGGCCCTGCCCCCAGCCAGGGGAGGGAAAGGGACAATAGAGTATACTGGACTGTGTGGATTAAGTGGCCTGGCGCATCTCGACCACAGAAATATAAAGCCTTGGTGGACACTGGTGCACAATGCACCCTAATGCCCTCAAGTCACCAAGGGACACAACCAATATATATCCATGGAGTGACTGGGGGTTCCCAAGAATTGACTATGTTGGAGGCCGAAATAAGCCTCACTGGTAAAAATTGGCAAAACACCCTATTGTGACTGGTCCAGTGGCTCCATGTATATTGGGTATCGATTACCTTAGGATGGGATATTTTAAGGATCCCAAGGGGTATCGATGGGCCTTTGGGATAGCTGCTGTTAACACAAACGGTGTTAAGCAGCTGTCAGCTTTACCTGGTCTGTCAGATGATCCTTCTGCTGTGGGGTTGCTCCAGGTAAAAGACCAAGAGGTACCAATTGCCACCAAAGTGGTTCACAGACGGCAGTACTGCACCAATAGGGACTCATTATTCCCCATTCACAAGCTAATTCGCCAATTAGAGAATCAGGGAGTGATTAGCAAAACTCACTCGCCTTTTAACAGCCCCATATGGCCAGTGCGTAAAAGCAGTGGGGAATGGAGGCTGACCGTGGATTACCGTGGCCTGAATGAAGTCACACCTCCATTAAGTGCTGCTGTACCAGAAATGCTAGAACTCCAGTATGAATTGGAGTCAAAAGAAGCTAGGTGGTATGCCACCATTAACATTGCTAATGCCTTCTTTTCCATCCCATTGGCTGCAAAATGTTGGCCACAGTTTGCTTTTACCTGGAGAGGTATTCAGTATACCTGGAAACATTTACCTCAAGGGTGGAAGCACAGCCCAACCATTTGCCATGGGTTGATCCAAGCCGTTTTGGAACAGGGTAATGCTCCTGAGCACTTGCAGTATATTGATGATACTGTAGTGTGGGGCCATACAGCAGCAGAGGTTTTCAAGAAAGGAAAACAAATAATCCAAATTCTTTTGCAAGCTTGTTTTGCCATTAAGCGCAGCAAGGTGAAGGGGCCTGCCCAGGAAATCCAGTTCTTAGGTATAAAATGGCAAGATGGACGTCGTCACATCCCAGCAGATGTGATTGACAAAATCACTGCTATGTCTCCGCCCACAAATAAAATAGAGACCCAATCTTTTCTGGGAGTAGTGGGCTTTTGGAGAATGCATGTCCCAAACTACAGCCACATAGTGAGCCCCCTCTATCAGGTAACACGGAAGAAGAATAATTTCTCATGGGGTCCTGAGCAACAGCAGGCTTTTGAGCAGATAAAACAAGAGATAGCCCGTGCCGTGGCCTTGGGGCCAGTACGGACGGGACAGGATGTGAAGAACATCCTCTACACTGCTGCTGGAGAGAAAGGTCCCACCTGGAGTTTGTGGCAAAGAGCTTCGGGAGAGACCCGAGGCCGACCCCTAGGATTTTGGAGTCTGTAGAGTGTGTTTTTTACAGATAGTTAGCTGAGAGGGGCTGTAAACACGGTGCAGTTAATCAAGCAGCCATGCCACCTGCAAGGACAGTGAGAACAACAGGATGCCTTGGGATGGTGAGAAACTAGCCATGGTTTTGTGAGCTCAGCAAGGGAGTAACTTTCAGGATGTTAACAAGAAGCTGCAAAGATAATCGGGGGTGGTATGTAATTGGGAACCAATGATGAGCTCCACTTTTGCAATATGTATGAGCTAATTATCCGTATTATAAATGTACACGCAGCCAAGCAATAAAGGAAAATAGCTGATCATATGTCAATGACAGGTGTGGTCGTCCGCTTTTCTCCCGCCGTTCGACAACAAACGCCCTCTGGGACAGAAGGGCCATCTCCTACGCAGGATGTGCTGCACAGGTCTTTTTCTTTCTCTTCTTCCTCTCAGCAGAGTATTCCCTTCTCACCATCATGTCCTATGACCGCTACGTTGCCATCTGCAAGCCCCTGCACTACGGGACCTTGATGGATCGCAGAGCTTGTGCCACCATGGCAGCAGCTGTCTGGGGTGCTGGGGTTCTCAGTTCCCTGCTGCACACTGCCAGTACGTGTTCACTGCCTCTCTGCCATGTGAACCAGTTTTTCTGTGAAGTCCCCCAGATCCTCAAGCTCTCCTGCTCAGCCTCCTACCTTAAGGAAGTTCTGTTTCTCATTTTTAGTACCAGTTTAGCCTTTGGCTGCTATGTTTTCATAGTTGTGTCCTATGTGCAAATCTTCCTTGTCGTGCTGATGATGCCCTCTCAGGAGGGACAGCACAAAGCCTTCTCCACGTGCCTCACTCACCTGGCCATGATCTCTCTATTTGTCAGCACTGGCGCTTTTGTCTACCTGAAGCCCCCCTCCATTTCCTCACCACTCCTGGATCTGACAGTGGCACTTCTGTACTCAGTGGTTCCTCCAGCACTGAACCCTATTATCTACAGCATGAGGAATAGGGAGATCAAGCACGCTCTTAGGAAGGTGTTGCAATATACACTATTCCAACTTCCATAAAGTGCACATCTTCATCACAGGATTCCCATTGATGGCTATTTATGTTTTATTCTTGTTTGTCTTTTTGATTTTGTGTAATACCGTAATCTGCAAATAAGTTGCAATTTATTTCACTACTTCTTTCCTACCTACTTTCCATTTTATTATACCAAGAGCTTGTGAAAACATGAAACCAGATTCCCTGAATAGGTTAAGAGACAAATAAGAAAAGTTTTCAAAATAGACTTTTCCTTATCTCTTCTTTCTTCCTCCCTTGTCTGGGTCTGGGAGAGCTACATCCATGGACAGCAGCACAACAAGCTCTTTTCCATCCTGCCACAGTGCTCTCAAGTCCTTGTATTTGTGCAGGCCTGAAGGTCTTGTGTGTTTCACAACAGTCCTGTTGTCTCTACAGTAGCACTCCGGGGCAGCAGTCAGTAGCCAGCAATATGAACGGTTGTGTCAGAGCTGGTCTCCTTTTTGACACTGTCATGGAGTTATCCAGATCAGTGTATGACCCTGACAGGGGGGGCAGTAGGCCCGCAGGCCCCCTGGCCCAAACAAATAGGAAGGGAAAAAGGAACAGGGTAGAGAGACTGGAGCTGGGCTCAAGGAAACAAACAGAGAATCAGAAAAGACCTAAGAAGGAAAACTTGTTTTACTAACTATGATATGTGGAATACCAATGGGAAAAATTACAAAACCATTACATTCCACCCCTTATTCTACATCACTACATCATGCTTAGAAAACATATCTATATACAAATAATCAACAATTAAAATGCATTAGACACACAGGAATTTATACATATATATACATGGAATTACTGACTGCACTCCCCCAACATCAAATTCCCTTATCGTACATATTGAACATACACATCCTTCTGCATCACCACCACGTGCACCCAGGTCCCTGGGCAAAAACAGTTCCATGGAGAGGTTTGCCCTTTAGAGAGACTAGAAGGACCCAAACAGCTTTTCCCAACATGAATAATCTGCGCAATAGTGTCCATAGTTAAGTCCACCCCTCGGTCTCCGGCCCTTTCCTATGTTGCGTCTCTTCCTTGATGGCTTGAGGTCTCATGGGCCCATCGAGATAGAAATAATTCACCCTTGTTCTGCCAGTCCACATCTATTTGAGCTACCTCAATTCTGGCAGCTCGATCTACCCAGTGGTTGTTTTGCAGTTCTTCAGTAGACCTACTCTTGGGCATGTGATGTACCTTTACAACCATATCTTTTGTTCGGGCAGCAGTGTCTTTCCACAGTTCAGCAGCCCAAATAGGTTTATCCCTCCGTTGCCAGTTATTTTGTTCCCACTGCTGTAACCACCCCCATAAGGCATTTGCCACCATCCATGAGTAAGGCCTCGGGTCTCTCCTGAGGCTTTTGGCCACAAACTCCAAGTGGGACCTTTCTCTCCAGCAGCAATGTAGAGGATGTTCTTTACATCCTGTCCCATCTGTACTGGCCCAAGGGCCACGGCACAGGCTGTCTCCTATTAAGTCTGTTCAAAAGCCTGCTGCTGCTTGGGGCCTCATGTATAATTCTTCTTCTACAGCACCTGAAAAAGGGGGCTCACTATGGGGCTGTAGTTTGGAACATGCATTCTCCAAAAGCCCACTATGCCCAGGAAAGATCCTGCCTCTTTCTTGTAAATGTGTGGAGACATGGCAGTGATTTTGTCGATCACATCTGTTGTGATGTGACGATGTCCATCTTGCCACTTTATAGCTAGGAACTGAAATTCCTGTCAGGTTATTTCACTTTGCTTTGCTTTATGGCAAAACAAGCTTGTAGAAGAATTTGGATTATTTGCTCTTCTTTTGTGAAAGCTTCTTCTGCTGTATCGCCCCACACAACGCTATCATCAATGCACTGCAGGTGCTCAGGAGCACCACCCTGTTCCAGTACAGTTTGGACCAGCCCATGGCAAATGGTTGGGCTGTGTTTTCACCCACAAGCAAGAAATAGACACAAAAGCACAGTGGAAGGCTCCACTGATTGTCAGAGATGTTCAGTAACCATCAGAAGACTTCACTGATCAAGAGAGGGTGTCACTGGTCATCATAGGGCTTCATTGGTCATCGGGAGATTGGAGGTGTCCATGGGAGGGGATATGCAGACCTTGTTCTGGGTGATGGGGTAGTGGGTAGGGGCAGTCGCGCAAGGGGACTAAAGAAGACCCAAAGGAGGGACAAGTGGCTTCAAGAAGAGAGGGGCCAAAAGGATGGTGAAGTGGTCACACTGTGTCCATGCAGATGTAGATCAAAGGGTGAAGGGTTTGGGAGGAATTGTATGGAGGAGCTGAGAGAGAGCAGAGGGATTGTAGTGGGGCTGATGGCCGCATGAGGAGCTCCATCCTATAGGACTTTGGAGCAGGTGATGAGAGAGGGTGGGGAAGCCCACAGGGGTGCAGGACATGGTGTGCGCAGCATGGAGCTGGGGAACCCTCCAGATAATTTGAGGTGGGAACAGCCAGGCAGGGAGAGACCCCACCTGCTCCTGCATGACTCCCTGCAAAGCCGCCCTTGGGAACAATCTGAGTGGCTGTGCAGGCACTCACCACAGCAACTTCCGAGTTTGGCACTTGCATAAGTGACTGTGGAGAGAGGAGCAGGAGAGAGTGAGAGAGACATGCAGTGGGTACCCCCATGGCCAATCACCTCCAGCCCCAGCCCACATCCCCCACGGATGCTTCACCTGAGCATCCACTGTGCAGCACAGGGCAGCAAGGAGCATCATGAGGCTGAGCACAGCTGCCTTCATCTTCCTCTGTGCTCCGGGAGCTGATGAGGCTGAAGGAAGCAAGGTCTGCATTTATCCTCCCAGAACCTCTCCCACTCCCCAAGTGTCCGTGGGCTTGGCAGGCTTCCCTGGCATGGACTGAGCACAGCCAGACCTCTCAGGGAGAGAAATGACCTCTCAGGCCATCCAGCTGTTAACTCAGATAAGATCTGCTTCAATAGTAATGACCCCTCTTGTATTACCTGGGCCGTAAGATCAGAGGCAGATTTAGGAGATGGGGCTGTAGAGGTTGAACCTTCCCACCAACATCCCATTACGTGTTGCTGCTGTGTAAAAGATGACAGCAGAGGGGTAGCCTGACAGAATGGCATCTGACATTGAAGTGCACATGAAGCGATGGTGTGCCATTGAATGCCTCCAAGTGGATAAAATGACACTCATTGATATTCACCAATTTTTGCTGAATGTTTCCGGAGACCAAACAGTAGATGTGAGCAGAATGAGGCAATGGGAGGTGTGTTTCAGCAGTGGTAACAGTGCGTCGCCATTGCTGGTGAAGATGGCAATGAGCATGGCACATAGGCTCCTCTTCCCTCAGTCTCCCATCTCTGTTATCCAGGCTGCTCCCAACCTCCTCATGTCAGTCATCTCATTAGGAGCAGCTTTCTACCTACCAGCCTATGCTCCAAGAATGGCTCCTGTAGGTGTTGGGTAACTTTTATCAGACCTTTGTGCAGAATTCCTTTACCACAAACCATCCTGGAGGCAGCACCGACCTCTGTGTACAAAATGGAAGAAGCCCAAAAGGAAGCTTGGAAACTTCTGACCTGACAACCCATATCCAAGAACTTGTCCTGTGCAGGGTCTCACAGGGAAAGAGGAAGAGAGACCTGGCAGCCAACATGCAAACCAGTTGCTGCTGCTGGCTTCTCAGAGGCACTGACAAATGTGAGCCTTGAAGAACAGACCCCAGCCAGGAGCCCAGGGATGGCCTGTCAGCTGTTGCAGTCGGAAGTCAGCGCACAGTTTGATGATCAGCCATGTGCTTCCTGCTGGATTGTAGGTTTCTGAGAACATATGACCCCAACTGCTCCAGAAACGTCTCACAAGAAGGAGGACAGACAGAGGCACTGCACGTCCTTTATTCTGTTAAGTTTCACAGAGATCCTGGTTCATTATGTACAGTGTGTCTGGGCTACAATATAAAGGTAAAAGCTGAAGAGGAATTGATTTGAATAATACCATTTCAGTGAAAAAAATTACAGTGTTTTAAAACAACAATAAAATTTAATACAATACACTTATGAAAACGGATCAAAACAAAACAAACAAAAAAAATAACAAAGAGTTTGTATCAGTAAAAAGCTGCATTACATGTCATGAATTCCAAAAGATGGGCAGTTCACTGCTTTTGAAACACATCTGGTCATCACTTTCCTCACTGCATCCTTGACTTCCTGTTTCCTCATGCTGTAGATGAGGGGGTTCACTGCTGGAGGCACCACCGAGTACAGAAGTGCCACCATCAGGTCCATGGATAAGGAGGAAACAGAGGGGGGCTTCAGATAGGCAAAAAAGGCAGTACTGAGAAAGAGGGAGACCACGGCCAGGTGAGGGAGGCATGTGGAGAAGGCTTTGTGCTGTCCCTCCTGAGAGGGCATCCTCAGCACTGCCATGAATATCTGCACATACTATATAACAATGAAAACAAAGCACCCAAAGCCTAAACATATACTAAAAATGAAAAACAGAACTTCCTTAAGGTAGGAGGCTGAGCAGGAGAGCTTGAGGATCTGGGGGATTTCACAGAAAAACTGGTTGACCACATTCCCTTGGCAGAGAGGCAGTGAAAACGTACTGGCAGTGTGCACCAGGGAATTCAGAACACCAGTGCCCCAGACAGCTGCTGCCATGGTGGCACAAGCTCTGCTGTCCATCAAGGTCCCGTAGCGCAGGGACTTGCAGATGGAAACGTAGCGGTCATAGGACATGATGGTGAGAAGGGACAGCTCTGCTGACATGAAGATGAGAAGGAAAAAGAACTGTGCAGCACATTCTGTGTAGGAGATGGCCCTGGTGTCCCAGAGGGCATTGGCCATGGCTTTGGGGAGAGTGGTGGAGATGCAGCCCAGGTCGAGGAGGGCCAGGTTGAGGAGGAAGAAGTACATGGGGGTGTGCAGGCGGCGGTCGCACACTACGGCTGTGCTGATGAGGCCGTTGCCCAGGAGGGCAACCAGGTAGATGCCCAGGAAGAGCCAGAAGTGCAAGAGCTGCAGTTGCCGCGTCTGCCAATGGCAGCAGGAGGAACTCGCTGATGGAGCTGTGTAGAGAGTGTTTTTTACAGCTAGTTAGCTGAGAAGGGTCGTAAACACGGTGCAGCTAAGCAAGCAGCCATAACACCTGCAAGGACAGCAAGAACAACAGGATGCCCTGGGATGGTGAGAAACTAGCCATGGTTCTGGGAACTCAGCAAGGGAGTAGCTTTCAGTTGATAACAACAAGCTGTTAAGATACTCGGGGATGGTATGTAATTGGGAACCAATGATGAGCTCTACTTTTGCAATATGTATGAGCTAATTATCCGTATTATAAAGGTACACGCAGCCAAGGAATAAACGAGAATAGCTGATCATATGTCAATGACCGGTGTGGTCGTCTGCTTTTCTCCCACCGTTCTGCAACAATTGGTGACCCCGACATGGCCTACCAGGAAGGATCGTAGCGGCGAAGGTGTTCGAATCCTTAAGCAGCAGGGATAGCATGCGCCAGGAAAAGAAGGTGCAGGTGCTCTACGTGACCTTATTGAAGGGCCTAGCCGATACGGGCCGCCGACATCCTTTAAGGCTGCAACAGCGCGCTGACAAATAGGTATGCCAAGGCAAGCGGTTTATGAATTATTTTCTTGCTTTTTTAAAAAAAAGTGTCAGGTATTTTCTTGCTTTTTGAAAAAAAAAAGAGTCAGGTTAAGGGGACAGACTTGCAAAAGGAACTCCCCGAGTTATTAGCGTATGGGTATGCTAAAGGGTTATTTCAGAATCCGCATTTAGTGTATGATCTTGCTGAGTGGCGTAAATTTGGAGATGCAATTTTACAGGGAATATTAGATGGGGATAAAACAGCTAAAAAATGCGGGAAGTGGTGGCGTGTGGTTTATAATGATTTGTTGCTACATCAGGCAGAAAAGGAAGCGGCAGAACAAGCTAGTGCTGTGCAGGGGAGGAATAAGAATTATAATGAATGGTCAGATTGCCCGGTGCCCCCTGCTTTGTCCACCGTAAAGTTGCCACCGGCCTCCGAACCTGCATTGCTGGTGGCTCCGGAGCCGAGTGCCCCGTCTCCGTCTCCCGGCACGTCTGTATCAGACGAGCCGCCTGCATCGACCATGGTGCTACAGCCGGCCCCCTCGACCCCCCTTTGCAATGAGCCGCTCCCTGGGGCACAGAGTGACCTGGCGGAGGCTGTCGCGCGGGAGCGGGGGGGGGGGCTTGGGCTGCGCTGGCGCGGGCTTGTTTAGAGGCAGGAGACGGTGAGGCGTTGGAAGCGGTGCAACAGGTGGTGCTGCCGGGGGGGTATTCGCCTGATCCTGCAGGCGGGACACAGGCTGCTATCAGTGCTTTAGATTGGAAGTTGTTGTCACAATTGCAGTCTACGGTCAGTCAGTTTGGAGTAAAAAGTGAGCCAGCGAGACAGATACTGGATTATATCTGGAGTACTCAGGTTTTGTTGCCATCTGATTGTCGGGCTATAGCTAGGTTGATTTTTTCGCAGCACCAACAACTGCTATTTAATGCTTATTGGGAAGAGATGTGCCAACAGAGCGCTGCGATAGTTAGGCAGCCCGGAGATCCCTTGTATAATGTAACCGTTGAAGAACTTTTAGGGGTGGGTCCTTTCATCCGGACGGAGGCCCAGGCTTTATTAGGACCAGCTAAATGTAGGGAGTCAATGTATCTGGCCAGGCAGGCTATGGATAAGATCAAGGTGCCAGGTGGGCTGCCGTCTTATATGGGAATCCAGCAGGGAAGAAATGAGGATTTTGGAGCGTTTCTAGATAAGGTAGCTGGAGCCATAGAGAAGGCTGGAGTACCAGAGTACATGAGGGAAATAATTCTAAAATATTGTGCACTTCAGAATTGTAATGCTACAGCTCGTGGCATTCTAAGTACTTTGAGGAGTAACTGGACAATAGAGGAGGCGTTAGACAGATTATCGAGTGTGCCCACGGGGGCTCAGGCTTTCATAGTTGAGGCTATTAAAGAGCTAGGGGCAGGATTAAAGGCACAGGCTGAGGCTTCTCAGAATCAAGTATTTGCAGCTCTTGCACCCTTACAAGCGTCTGCGGTAACCAGTGCAGGCCCAAGCACCTCTTTTAAATGTTTCCGGTGTGGCGTTAAGGGACATTTGCGACGGAATTGCCAAGCTGTCGGTGTGTGGTGCCAGAACTGCCGCTCGGACAACCACAACACCGTCACCTGCCGTCGCTGGTCAAGAAATCTCCAGCCCAGCGCAAGAAAGAACAGCGGCCGCGCTCCGACACAAGCAGCCGTTCCCAGCCAGTGGCCGCCTGCCCCCCCGCACATGTCTCTCGCCGCGTTGTTGGTCTCTACGGCGCCCCCGCCCTCTGCTTCGCCCACGTCGTTCTCTGCGCCTAGCCATGCTGCCCCCCCCTTGTCGTGCGCAGCTGCGTCTGTGCAGCCCATGTGTAACGTGGTTAAAGACGCGGATGGACCGAAACCAGAGGATCGTTGTGACCCCGGTCCTGTAGATCCAGAAAGCGAATCGGACGCATTTCCTCCTGATGATACTTTGTTTGGAGCAGGAATGACAAATTTCCCTACAGCGTACTGTGATGTCTTAGAGCAATGCAGAAAAGAAACAGTATTAAGGGGTGATGCTGACACGTTGCAAACCTTTCCTAATCAGGTCCCCCATTTGGAATCCCTGCCTTGTGAGGCAGTGAAGGAGCTAAGGGAGTCAGTGAGAACATACGGAGTTCAGTCAGACTTTACATACAATCTTTTGGTTGCAAACAGTGACAGTTACTCTATGACCCCTCACGATTGGAAAACTGTGTTAAGAATGATCCTCTCTCCTACGCAATACACCGTGTTTGTGACTGAATACCAGCTACATAATTTGACTGATACCTCTTTGCCTCAAACTGGGACAAATCCATGTGGCACAGCACCTCTTCAACTGTGTCAGACAAATGTCACTCATGTTCCTGAATTTGGCTGTCTAAAATATGCACATATAACAATAGATACTCATTCTTCTTACGTATTTGCCACAGCACAGGTGGCACAGTCATGACACCCGTAAACACTGGTTATCTGCTTGTGCTGCTATGGGAATCCCACATACTACAAAAACAGATAATGAGCCTGCATATACCTCTAAGGCCACTCAAACTTTCCTCCAAGAAGGGTGTGTTAAACATACTACAACCATTGCTCATTCTCCCACTGAACAAGCTATCACTGATCACATTTGTTCTGCAACAGAGCTGCTGTTGGACATCTGCTGTTCCTGGGCTTGGAGTCCTGTTCAGAGTGCAGAAGATAATGACAAGTCCAGACCATTCTCAGACACTCTTCCTGCTATAATATGAAATGTTTTAATTCTCTTACAACAGTGTACATTTAGCACCATTACTTGCATTTAATTTCATGTCGTTCAGCATTCCTTAAGCAGAAGCAGCATTTGAAGCTCTAACCTTCTTCTTACTTTCTTATCTTATCCCGTCTCCCTGGTTAGTTTCATCTGTTTTATGTCTCATATCTTGACCCCAACTGCTCTTAGCGTCCAAAACCCAGCCTCTGTGCCATTCAATTTCATTTAGAAAAAGCTGCCTGTTCAAACGTTAAGTGAATTCCTTTTGTCTACTGAAAATGATGATAATTTTGATTGGTTCTACCATTTGAGAAAGAGGAGACTGAAAGCACATCATGTGTGACTGCTCACAAAACAAGCAATTGACTGAAGAAAAATTATCAGAGCTGTGACAGCCCCTTTTAAAATTTGCCTCCAATCATTTCTGTCTTCCTCAAGAACAGGAAATAGAATATCCCTGCCTTGGCTCTCCTCTTGCAAAGTACACTTAAAAACATTCTTTTGTGCAGTGGAGCTGTGATCCCCCTGCCCCAGGCAGCAGCTGTGGGAGCACAAGCCCTGCCGGGGGGCTCCTTCCCCCCACACGTTTCCCTGCAGTGCCCTGGGCAGCTCCCCAGGCAGGCTGAGTGCTGAGCCTGGCAGGCGGCAGAGTCCCATACCCAGCACACTGCCCCTGGGGCACAGCAGGGACCCTGCTCTGCAGGACAGCCCTGGGCACTCGCCTGCAGCCCCGGCTGCACAGCCTGCAGCCGTGCTGGGACACGCAGCACTCAGGGCTGTGCTCTGACGCTGCAGCATGGAAGCCCTCAGTTAAAACAGAAGTTTTTTATCCACAGTAAAGAAACATGCAGTGCCTGTGGCCAGATCTGCTATGGCATGTCCCAGTTATAGTTAACCTTCTATGAAAAGCAGCTGCATAGTCTGCAGGGAGACTTAACCTGTCATGTTCTGTGAGCAATGCTCCTGCAGTGAATTCACAGCCCGCTCACACAGTATACATCCTGTAAGCTCTCTCCCTTTTCTCTCCTCTCCTTCTGTCAGCTGCAGGCTGTGCTGTGCAAAAGAGCAGATCCTGGGCACAGCTGTCTCTCTACAGCACTGCCCACTTTTATGAGCTCACTGTATCCCAGGAGTATGGCCCAGCCCAGCTCAGCAGCAGAGGATGTATTGTTTATCCTTCCCACTCGTCTCCCCTGAGATGTCCCTGGGTCTTCTTGGCCAACAGCTTCTGAAAGACAGCAGTGTCATAACCGTACTTTGAAATCTGATGAATTAAACACCAGATATCCAGTGGTCAGTGACTAATTCCAGACTTAGGGCAGTCCTACCAGAGATTTTTTGATGAAACAAAAAAGGGCACACAGACAAGGGCAAGACATCATAGAATCTTAGAATCATCAAGGTTGGAAAAGACCTAAAAGATCACCCAGCCCAACTGTTCACCTATCTCTAATAGCTCCCATATATCCATGTCCCTCAACACAACATCCAGTTTTTCCTGGAACACCTCCTGGGTCAGTGACTCCACCACCCCCACGGGCAGTCCATTCCAGGTCCCAAAGTGCAGAACGTGGATTTTGGTCTATGTGAACCCCATCCCATTGGCTTCAGTCCAGCTCTCAAGCCTGTCCAGACCCCTCAGTAGGGCCTCGCTACCCAGGTAGATCCACACTCCCAGCCAATTTGGTGTCATCTGAAAACTTTCCTAGGGTGCACTCAATACCCTCATCCAGGTCAGCAATGAAGATATTGAAGAGCAAAGGCACCTGCACTGACACCTGGAAAACAGGTGTGCCCCGGTGGCGCAGTGGTTAAAGACGCCGCCTTGCAACACTGGGGTCCGGAGTTCGAATCCCCCCTGTGGCGCAAGTGGTAGAAGTGCCGCTCTGCTACACAGAGGCTCGAATCCCGGGGGCTGGACTCGATGATCTCTAAGGTCCCTTCCAACCCGCACGAAACTATGAAACTATGAAACACCAAGTAGGTGTCCAGGCGGGTCTTGAATATTTCCAGAGAAGGCGACTCCACAAGCCTCTTGGGCAGCCTGTTCCAGTGCTCCATGAAACTCACTGTAAAGAAGCTATTGCACACATTTGTGCAGAACTTCCTACGCTCCAGTTTCTGTCCATTTCCCCTCTTCCTGTCTCCACACACTGATGAAGAGTCTGGTCTCACCACTTTGCCTCCCACGCCTCAGATATTTATAGACCTGGTTCGAGTCCCCTCTCAGTCTTCTTCTGTCAAGGCTAAACAGACTCTGTACACTTAGCCTTTCTTCATAGGGGAGATTCTCCATGCCCTTCACCATCTTTGTGGCCTTCCGTTGAACTCTTTCCATGACATCCCTGTCTTTTTTCTACTGGTAAGCCCAAAACTGAACACAGGACTCCAGATGAGGCCTCACCAGGGCAGAGTAGAGGATTACTTCTCTCAACCTGCTGGACACGCTCTTTTTCATGTACCCCAGAATGCCATTGGCCTTTTTGGCCACGAGGGCACACTGCTGCCTCACGGTCAACCTGTCATCAACCAGGACACCCAGGTCCCTCTCTGCAGAGCTCCTCTCCAGCAGCTCACCCCCCAACCTGTCCCAGGTGCTCACAGACCAGCTCTTCCCAAATTAAAGAGAAGTCTTCCATTCCCCAGACCCTCTCACTAAGCTCCAGGGTCTGGGATTTCTGAGGGTGAGCTTTCTCAAGGAAGACAGAAGCAAAGAAGGCCTTCAGTATCTTCACTATCTCAGCAAACCCAGTTACCAGAACACCCCTCTCACTTTGCAGGGGACCCACAGTCTCCCTAGTCTTCCTTTTACTCTTAACATACTTTAAAAAGCCTTTTTTTTCTATCCATTTTAATGAGTGTCAACCCATTTATATTCTGATTGCAAGGAAGTGTGTGAGGGAGGTGGTTCAATCAGTGCTGGTTCTGTGGCAAAGTGTTTATAACTGAACGATATGGATTGTTAAGGGAAAGTTATATGGTATTAAGGGTGTATATGGAAACTAAAAAAATGTATTGTTTCACAAACTATTTTGATGGTATAAGAAAGTGTAATTGTTAATGGTATGTGGAAGTGTACTTGAGGGAGTGTGGAAGTATAAATGAGGGTACAAGTAGTGGAATAGTTTACAAGGTAAAAAGGGTTAAAGATAAAGTGAGCTAATCTGCACTGAAATGAGAGCAATCTCCCACACCATTCCCCTACCAGCTGAGCAGAGCAGAGCAGAGGCACAGTCCCCATGTATCAGGTAGTGATATTCTGCTTACCAAATGGCTGAGCTCACAACAGAAGAGGCAGGTCTTCCTCTCTACTCCATCTGTGGCATACTCTGGAGTTCAAGGCATTGCAAAGCTATGGCACATCTACGTTCTTTCGCTGATGACACCTTAGTGTGCTCTGGGCTCTATAATCAATTGCATCTAAAGAAGTCTAGGGTCATGCCAGTTGACAGGAACTGGCAAATGTTGTCTCATTGTAAGGAAGAGTATAATTGATGACACGGGCAATTATGGACTTGTCAGTTTCACTCCAGTGCTTGTAAAATTGTGGAGAAAACGATGGTGGGAGTTATGGAAAAACAATTCTGTCATTGGTCGCAGCCAACACAAGTTCCTGAGGGGAAGGTCGCGTTAAACTTAAGGTCCTTTTATGACAAGGTTATCCATTTAGCTGGCCAAGGGAAACCAGTTGGTGTTATCCTTGAGGATTTCAGTAGAGATTTGATACTATTTCTCACAGCACCCTTCTGGACAGAATGTCCTGCATACAGCTAGACAGAAACACGATGTGGTGGGTGAGCAGTTGGCCAACAGGTCAGGCACAAAGGATTATAGTCAATGGGTTCCATCAGGCTGTTAGATGGTCACTGTCATGGTTCCCCAGGGCTCCATTTTAGGGCCACTTCTCTTAAATGTTTTTGCAGATGACTTGCATGCAGGACTAGAAGATGATCTGAGCAAGTTTGCTGATGATACCAGATGAGGAGGTGTTGTTGCCTCCACTGAGAGAGGAGAGGATTTGCAGAGAGATGTGGACAAGTCAGAGAAGTGGGTACCAGTTGGTACGAAGCAACAAGCGCATAAAGTGAAACAACAACAAGTGCCTGATTGTGCACCTGGGTAGGGGCAACCCAGGACATAAACACTGACTTGTTATGGGACACTGGAGGGTAATCTGACTGAAAAGGACTGGAGGTCCTGCTCAACATCAAATTTAATGTGAGTCTGCAGTGTGCCCAGGCAGCCAGGAAGGCCAGTGGTCCCCTGGAGTGCATCAAGCAAGTTATTGCCAGCTGGGTGAGGGAAACGGTCGTCCCTCTCTGCTCTGCATTGCAGAGATAAAGTACATCAAACTATGGGAGGGTGTGCAAAGGAGGGCACTGGAAGTGAGAGATCTGAAATTCAGAGTTTCATTGGGAATGACTGCTTGCTCAGACTGGGCCCTTCTCAAATCCCACATCCTGTGATGACACACAGGGCCCACATGAGACATGAACTTCACAGCATCCTTGCACCCCATGCAGAGCCTGGGATCTTCTGTCCCCATGTCTTTTGTTTAACATCATACAGACCTCCATCCCACTGCCCCAGGAAGGGCCCTGAGCCAACATGAGAGACCAGATCTCCCTGCTAAGGATCTGGGAATCAGGGTTTGGCCTGTCTTCTTCATAAGGCAAAGGAAGGGTTTCTTAGCATCAGAGCCACCATGCCAGTGCCTTTGCCTGCCTGTAGTCATATCTTCCAATTATCTGCTCTAAAAAGTCCCTAGGAAAGCTTGCTTACTAATGGCCCTCAGTGGGCCCATTAATACTCCAAGAAACTTCACTGTTACTTCTGACTTTGTCTTGCTGAGTACTTTGTGCAAACTTCTCTCTGCACTGGAGGTTGATGGACTCAGCATCAAACGCACCCTGGGGCCCATTATAACCGAAAGAGTCTCCTGTGCCTTATGCCATCTTGTTATCTTATTCAGGTTATCAGAACTTGTTCAGCAAAATGCAAAGGTATCTGAAGAGAGCTTAAAGAGCCAGAGTCCAGACGGCAATTATTGTCTATTTAATTATAGTTGTGTTTAAACAAGAAGTTCAGGCAGCACTGTGCAACTGATATCGATCCAGGATGCCCCAATGAGTTTTATTCTGTCATTGCATGGACAAACGTCCTTCTCAACCTCCCCACCCCATTTCTACTCACATTGGCCCCATGGGACTTGCATCACATTTCCTCACAACACTCTTCTCCTCTGCAGCCACCAGCTCAGTGTTAAACCACCTTTGCACCAACTCCCACTGGCTTTCCTCAGAGAAACAGCTGCACGTGGGCAAGGAAAGAATTCTCTCTTTTTTTTGGCCAACACATAGAAGGAAAGGTGATGCAACTGGTGTCAGAATGAACAGTAAAACACAGTGATCAACTGCATGCCATGGCCAAGCTGCATCTATTGAGGTTTGTCTTTCACAGGGAATTTTAGTACAAGAAATGAATTAGACAGATTCCAGACTTCAGTCACAGGGCATTGGGACTGGCACCGCTGTCTGTATCCCTGTACGTGAAGGCATCTGTGTCCTGCAAACACAGTTCTAGAAAACGACCTAATTACAGGGGGAGAAAAAAAAAACCAAAAAAACAAAATAACCACAAAATCCCCTCAAAGACTCATTTTTACAACTTAAAATGGAACAGGACTCATGAGAATTTCACATGTGGAGAAGGGTTAACACGTTTTCATTCATTTCTATTTTTGTCTTCAATTCACTGTTACAGTATTATTGGCATTCAAGAAACAACTTTCAGACTTACAGCTTAAAATAAAAAAAAGAGAGAGAGATCCATTTGTGTTTCACATGTGGCCTGGTGCCCCCTTGACTTTCACATTCCCCACCAGCCCTTCCTTGCTGGTGAGCATGAGATCCATCAGAGCACCTCTCCTCTCCTGGATGGCATGAGCCCTGTTGTGCTGTCCCTGCAGCAGATACTGGAGTGAAAAAGGCCCCCAAAGGGGACAAGGGCCTGACAACACAAAACTGCCATGTGCCTGCAAAGGGTACTTCCCACTTGCTCTTCCTGGTAAGGAAGCTGAGAAGAAACACAGTTGTTCTCCTCTGTGTCACGGGTTACTTAGATTTACCTATGCCCGTGACAGGGGAAGCCACCCCGTGGGCCCCCCCCGGGGCCCAGAAAGGAGGGGGAAAAGGGGAATGGGATAAAAACAGCGACAATCTAAGGAGGAAAAACTTATTTTACTAAATATGATACCGAAATACAAGATAACACAATATAATATAATTGAGGCTAACAAATCGAACGAAACAGAGAGAGAGAGTCCCCGAAAACCGAGAGGCCTACTGTGAACTCTAGGCGACACGGCTGGAACGCTTCCCACTCTCCGAGAAGTTTGAGAGAAGAAGGAGGGCACTCCAGCCTGGAAACGAGATTATATAGAGTCCTGGTCCCGTGACTTATCATTTTACAATACCATGACATTCCACCACTTATTCTACATTATTACATCGTGGTAAATATATATAATGTCATGGTTTTGTAATTTTGTAATTTTGCTATCAGTATTCCACATCATAACATCATGTAAAGTATGGATACTTCTATTGAATGTGCAGTCCACAGAAGAAGACTACATATCCCAGAGAACAACGGGGTTAATGATAAGTCACGGGACCAGGACTCTATATAATCTCGTTTCCAGGCTGGAGTGCCCTCCTTCTTCTCTCAAACTTCTCGGAGAGTGGGAAGCGTTCCAGCCGTGTCGCCTAGAGTTCACAGTAGGCCTCTCGGTTTTCGGGGACTCTCTCTCTCTGTTTCGTTCAATTTGTTAGCCTCAATTATATTATATTGTGTTATCTTGTATTTCGGTATCATATTTAGTAAAATAAGTTTTTCCTCCTTAGATTGTCGCTGTTTTTATCCCATTCCCCTTTTCCCCCTCCTTTCTGGGCCCCGGGGGGGGCCCACGGGGTGGCTTCCCCTGTCACGGGCATAGGTAAATCTAAGTAACCCGTGACAGATTTTTTGGTGGAGAATGCGGGCATAGAGCTTTTTAGCTTTTAGAACGACTCTCTCTTTGCTCTTAAAGAGCTTCGTAAGGGGAGTGTTATCTTTTCGTAGCTGCTCACTGAGAACGTGACCTTGAAATACCAGACAAATTGTCAACATTAAGGGCTGCTGTACATTCTCAGCACTGCTATCTAACTTTTGTGTAGAAAACAAAGGGATTTCTTTCTCCCTTAGAGCAAAGCTAGCTAGCTCTGACTTTTACAGAGCCTGCCAGCTATGAATCCACTCTTTATCCCAGTTGCTCTGTTTAAGGGATTGAAAGCAATTATGATCTTTTTAAAGTATTGGTCAACTATTAACACCATAATTTGGTGTTGTGGAATTGTGCAGGTATATAGCCTAATAAGGTGGATACTGATGGAGACACCTGCCTGGTACTTTTATGAGATGTGGTATGGTCAGAATTTTGGCACCTACACCCCAGATGGAATTGTGAATCTTACAAACACTTGCATCCCAGATGGAATTGCGAATCTTACAAGTACTTGCATCCCAGATGGAACAGGCAATTTTACAAACAGCACCATGTTTAATTCATTGTACAGGCTAAAAAAAAACTTTTTATTTAGGTTGTACTCTCAGGTTTCCACATGCCTTTCAATAACTGAGATAGGGTTCATACTTGCATCCGTGTTATCACTATTAATGAATGCATATATTTTCCTATGCATTCGTTCTATGCGGAAGTCTCCTCCAGAACCAGAGAATGATGACTGGCAGGGAATATGGAAAGGTTTAGGAAAAGTCTTGGAAGCATGGGGACCCGCAGTGTCATGGGATTTCACTCTTGAACACCTAAGGGACCCTAAGAAATTAAGTGAGTATTTGGGTCAGAGATCTAAGGAGGTAAACCTTATGTGGGGTTTGGCTTATGCATACCGTGCTTTGCATCATACTATTCTGGAGAGAGAGAGTTTCCGATCTGAGATTCAAGCCCAAGTTAATTCTGATCAGTCACAGGAGGCATCAGTAGCAATATCAGTTGCCCCTGTGGAAGGCAAGAAATGGAAACGGGTGTCCATGCGTCTAGAACGAAAAGAAGGAGAAGCACAGGGAGGGGCTGCAGAAGACCCAGGTGCCGGGCATGGAGCAGTACCGAAAAAAGCAAAGGCAAAAACCAAGAGGCATGAAGAAGAGACTGATGATGAGGAGGAAATCACCTATTGTCGACCTCTGAAGCTGACTGAAATCCAAGGCTCAAGAAAGGAGTTCACACGGCGTCAAGATGAAGGTATCCTTGCTTGGTTGCTTCGCTGCTGGGACAACGGGGCCAACAGCTTGTCTCTAGATGGTAATGAAGCTCGCCAACTAGGAAGCATTGCCCAAGATGCAGGTATCGACAGAGGGATTAGCAGATGTTCGGATGGAGCTGCCACTCTCTGGTTGCGGCTGTTAGAAGCCGTGAGAGAAAGGTACCCCTATAAGGATGCTTTGAAGCCCAAATTTGATAGTTGGAATACCGTCCAAAAAGGTATTCAGCGCTTGAGGGAATTGGCCATGGCGAAAATGTTGTACAGCCCTGATCCAAGCGAACTTGACCCTGAGAGAGTGAGGGCCGATCCTGACATGTGGCAGAAAATCACAAGTACAGCACCAGAGAGAATGGCACAGTCATTGGTAACAGGTTCTAAAGGGTTCATGGACAGATGGCCCCGAGTTGTTGAGCTGATTATAATGCTTCAAACCACCGATCAGCAGCTCCCCCAACTGCATGCCGCAGTTTCTGCCATCTCACGGCTAGAAAACCGAGTAGATGAAATGTGCAAGAAATTGTTTCCATCAACTAATTGCAATGATCCCGTAATAGTATCAGAAACAACTGAAGAAGGTCAATCCTCGTACGGGCCACCAGGTCTAATGAAGGATCTGATCAAAGTATTCCAGTCCTACTCCCCACCTGCATCATCAAAAGTCTCAGCTGTTAAACGCACACGCTTCCCAGCTCGAGCAAAGAACAACAGTACGATTGCACCGCGTGTTTCCATGTGGCGCTACCTACGTGACCGTGGAGAAGACATGAGGAAGTGGCATGATCAGCCTACTTCTGCATTACAAGCACGGGTGAAAGAACTACTAGACATACCAACCACCAGTGGAGTTGCTCCAGTCATCACAGGTAACCAATAGAGGGGCCCTGCCCTCAGTCAGGGGAGGGAAAGGGATAATAGAGTTTATTGGACTGTGTGGATTCGATGGCCTGGCACATCAGAACCACAGAAATATAAGGCACTGGTGGATACCGGTGCACAGTGCACCCTAATGCCCTCCAGTCATGAAGGGACAGAATCAATCCATATTTCTGGAGTGACTGGAGGCTCTCAAGAATTGACTGTGCTGGAGGCTGAAATAAGCCTCACTGGCAAAGACTGGCAAAAACATCCTATTGTGACTGGCCCAGGGGCTCCATGTATACTAAGTATTGATTACCTCAGAAGGGGGCATTTCAAGGATCCTAAGGGGTATCGATGGGCCTTTGGGATAGCTGCTGTAGATATGGACAACATTAAGCAGCTGTCTGTTTTGCCTGGCCTGTCAGAGGACCCGTCTGTTGTGGGGCTGCTACGAGTAAAAGAGCAGCAGGTACCGATTGCTACAAAGACAGTGCACAGACGGCAGTATCGCACCAACAGGGATTCCTTGCTCCCCATTCATGATTTGATTCGCCAGTTGGAGAATCAGGGAGTGATCAGTAAAACTCACTCACCTTTTAACAGTCCCATATGGCCAGTGCGTAAAGCCAGTGGAGAATGGAGGCTGACAGTAGACTACCGTGGCCTGAATGAGGTCACACCCCCATTGAGCGCTGCTGTGCCGGACATGTTGGAACTCCAGTACGAGCTGGAGTCAAAAGCAGCCAAATGGTATGCCACCATTGACATTGCCAATGCCTTCTTCTCTATTCCTTTGGCTGCAGAATGTAAGCCACAGTTTGCCTTCACCTGGAGGGGCATTCAGTATACTTGGAACCGTTTGCCCCAGGGGTGGAAACACAGCCCCACCATTTGCCATGGGTTGGTCCAAACTGTACTGGAACAGGGTGGTGCTCCTGAACACCTGCAGTACATTGATGACATTGTTGTGTGGGGTGATACAGCAGAAGAGGTTTTCACAAAAGGAGAGCAGATCATCCAAATTCTTCTACAAGCCGGTTTTGCTATTAAGCGAAGCAAAGTAAAAGGACCTGCCCAGGAAATTCAGTTCATAGGTATAAAGTGGCAGGATGGACGTCGTCACATCCCAACAGATGTGATCGACAAAATCACTGCCATGTCTCCACCAACTAGCAAGAAAGAGACACAATCTTTCCTGGGTGCAGTAGGCTTTTGGAGGATGCACATTCCAAACTACAGCCTCATTGTAAGCCCCCTTTATCAGGTGACGCGGAAGAAGAACGATTTTGCATGGGGCCCTGAGCAGCAGCAGGCTTTTGAACAGATTAAACAAGAGATAGCCTGAGCTGTAGCTCTGGGGCCAGTACGGACTGGACAGGATGTAAAGAACATCCTCTATACTGCTGCTGGAGAGAAAGGCCCCACTTGGAGTTTGTGGCAAAGAGCCTCAGGAGAGACCCGAGGCCGACCCCTGGGATTCTGGAGTCGATCATATAAGGGGTCTGAAGAGTGCTACACTCCAACTGAGAAGGAGATCTTAGCCGCGTATGAGGGGGTTCGGGCTGCTTCCGAAGTAGTTGGGACTGAAACACAGCTCCTTTTGGCACCTCGAATGCCAGTGCTGAACTGGATGTTCAAAGGACAGGTTCCCTCCACTCATCATGCTACTGATGTCACCTGGAGCAAGTGGATTACGCTGATTACACAGCGAGCGCGAATGGGAAACCTCAATCGTCCAGGAATCCTAGAGGTAATCATGGACTGGCCTGAAGATAAAACGTTTGGAACATCACCAGCAGAAGAGGTATCACGTGCTAAAGAGGCCCCACCATACAACGAATTACCAGAAAATGAAAAGAAATATGCCCTATTCACAGACGGATCATGTCGCATTGTAGGGAAGCATCGCAAATGGAAAGCTGCTGTGTGGAGCCCCACACGACAGGTTGCAGAGGCCACCGAAGGTAAGGGAGAATCAAGTCAGTTTGCAGAGGTAAAAGCTGTCCAGCTGGCCTTAGATGTTGCTGAACGGGAGAGGTGGCCAATGCTGTATCTTTATACTGACTCATGGATGGTGGCAAATGCCTTATGGGGGTGGTTACAGAGGTGGGAACAAAACAACTGGCAACGGAAGGGTAAATCTGTTTGGGCCGCTGAATTATGGAAGGACATTGCTGCCCGAACAAAGAATATGGTTGTAAAGGTGCGTCATGTGGATGCACATGTGCCCAAAAGTCGGGCTACTGAAGAACAACAAAACAACCATCAGGTAGATAAAGCTGCCAAAATTGAGGTGGCTCAAATTGACTTGGACTGGCAGAATAAGGGTGAATTATTTCTAGCTCGATGGGCTCATGAGACCTCAGGTCATCAAGGAAGAGACGCGACATATAAGTGGGCCAGAGACCGAGGGGTGGACTTAACCATGGACGCTATTGCGCAGATTATTCATGATTGTGAAACATGTGCCATAATTAAACAAGCCAAAAGGATGAAACCTCTCTGGGAGGAAAGGCGGTGGCAAAAGTATAAATATGGAGAGGCGTGGCAGGTTGATTATATCACCTTGCCACGATCTCGCAGTGGTAAGTGTTATGTACTCACCATGGTAGAGGCAACCACTGGGTGGCTTGAAACATACGCAGTACCCCATGCAACTGCTCGAAACACCATATTAGGTCTTGAGAAACAAGTCCTATGGCGACATGGCACCCCAGAAAGAATTGAATCTGATAATGGGACACATTTTAAAAATTCCCTTATAAATACTTGGGCCAAAGATCATGGCATTGAGTGGATTTATCATATTCCCTACCATGCACCAGCTTCTGGTAAAATTGAACGATATAATGGGTTGTTGAAAACTATGTTGAAAGCAATGGGTGGTGGAACATTTAAGCACTGGGAGAAGAATCTGGCAGAAGCCACTTGGTTGGTGAATACTAGAGGATCTGTCAATCGTGATGGTCCTAGTCAATCTAGCCCCCTACACACTGTAGAAGGAGATAAGGTCCCTGTTGTACATGTAAAGAACATGTTGGGAAAAGCTGTTTGGGTCCTTCCAGCTTCTGGAAAGGGCAAACCTATCCGTGGAACTGTCTTTGCCCAGGGACCTGGGTGCACTTGGTGGGTAATGCAGAAGGATGGGGATGTTCAATGTGTGCCACAAGGGAATTTAATGCTGGGGGAGTGCAGTCAATAATTTTATGTATTTTTATATATATGTTTGCATGTGTAGTGTATTTTAGTTATTATAGTTGTACATTTAGTTATGTTACATGTAATTCTACTGTTTAGCTATCATAATTTTACATATGTGTATATATATGTATATATATATTTACCATGATGTAATAATGAAGAATAAGGGGTGGAATGTCATGGTTTTGTAATTTTGTAATTTTGCTATCAGTATTCCACATCATAACATCATGTAAAGTATGGATACTTCTATTGAATGTGCAGTCCACAGAAGAAGACTACATATCCCAGAGAACAACGGGGTTAATGATAAGTCACGGGACCAGGACTCTATATAATCTCGTTTCCAGGCTGGAGTGCCCTCCTTCTTCTCTCAAACTTCTCGGAGAGTGGGAAGCGTTCCAGCCGTGTCGCCTAGAGTTCACAGTAGGCCTCTCGGTTTTCGGGGACTCTCTCTCTCTGTTTCGTTCGATTTGTTAGCCTCAATTATATTATATTGTGTTATCTTGTATTTCGGTATCATATTTAGTAAAATAAGTTTTTCCTCCTTAGATTGTCGCTGTTTTATCCCACTCCCTTTTTCCCCCTCCTTTCCGGGCCCCGGGGGGGGGGGCCCACGGGGTGGCTTCCCCTGTCACGGGCATAGGTAAATCTAAGTAACCCGCGACATATATACATATATATATATACAAGTATGTAAAATTATGATAGCTAAATAGTAGAATTGCATGTAACATAACTAAATGTACAACAATAATAACTAAAATACACTACACATGCAAACTTATATATATAGATACATAAAATTATTGACTGCACTCCCCCAGCATCAGATTCCCTTGTGGTACACACTAAACATCCCCATCCCTCTGCATTACCCACCAAGTGCACCCAGGTCCCTGGGCAAAGACAGTTCCACGGATAGGTTTGCCCTTTCCAGAAGCTGGAAGGACCCAAACAGCTTTACCCAACATGTTCTTTACATGTACAACAGGGACCTTATTTCCTTCTATAGTGTGTAGGGGACTAGATTGACTAGGACCATCATGACTGACAGATCCTCTAGCATTGATCAACCAAGTGGCTTCAGCCAGATTCTTCTCCCAGTGCTTAAATGTTCCACCACCCATTGCTTTCAACATAGTTTTCAACAACCCATTATATCGTTCAATTTTACCAGAAGCTGGTGCATGGTAGGGAATATGATAAATCCACTCAATGCCATGATCTTTGGCCCAAGTATTTATAAGACAATTTTTGAAATGTGTCCCATTATCAGATTCAATTCTTTCTGGGGTGCCATGTCGCCACAGGACTTGTTTCTCAAGACCTAATATGGTGTTTCGAGCAGTAGCATGGGGCACTGCGTATGTTTCAAGCCACCCAGTGGTTGCCTCTACCATGGTGAGTACATAACACTTACCACTGCGAGACCGTGGCAAGGTGATATAATCAACCTGCCACGCCTCCCCATATTTATACTTTTGCCATCGCCCTTCCCCCCAAAAAGGTTTCATCCTCTTGGCTTGTTTAATTATGGCACATGTTTCACAATCAAGAATAATCTGCGCAATAGCGTCCATGGTTAAGTCCACCCCTCGGTCTCTGGCCCACTTATATGTCGCGTCTCTTCCTTGATGACCTGAGGTCTCATGAGCCCATCGAGCTAGAAATAATTCGCCCTTATTCTGCCAGTCCAAGTCGATTTGAGCCACCTCAATTCTGGCAGCATTATCTACCTGATGGTTGTTTTGTTGTTCTTCAGTAGCCCGACTTTTGGGCACATGTGCTTCCACATGACGCACCTTTACAACCATATTCTTTGTTCGGGCAGCAATGTCCTTCCATAATTCAGCGGCCCAAACAGATTTACCCTTCCGTTGCCAGTTGTTTTGTTCCCACCTCTGTAACCACCCCCATAAGGCATTTGCCACCATCCATGAGTCAGTATAAAGATACAGCATTGGCCACTTCTCTCGTTCAGCAACATCTAAGGCCAGCTGGACAGCTTTTACCTCTGCAAACTGACTTGATTCTCCCTTACCTTCGGTGGCCTCTGCAACCTGTCGTGTGGGGCTCCACACAGCAGCTTTCCATTTGCGATGCTTCCCTACAATGCGTTATGATCCGTCAGTGAATAGGGCATATTTCTTTTCATTTTCTGGTAATTTGTTGTATGGTGGGGCCTCTTTAGCACGTGATACCTCTTCTGCTGGTGATGTTCCAAACCTTTTATCTTCAGGCCAGTCCATGATTACCTCTAGGATTCCTGGACGATTGAGGTTTCCCATTCGTGCTCGCTGTGTAATCAGCGTAATCCACTTGCTCCAGGTGACATCTGTAGCATGATGAGTGGAGGGAACCTGTCCTTTGAACATCCAGTTCAGCACTGGCATTCGAGGTGCCAAAAGGAGCTGTGTTTCAGTCGCACCTACTTCGGAAGCAGCCTGAACCCCCTCATACGCAGCTAAGATCCCCTTCTCAGTTGGAGTGCAGCACTCTTCAGACCCCTTATATGATCGACTCCAGAATCCCAGGGGTCGGCCTCGGGTCTCTCCTGAGGCTCTTTGCCACAAACTCCAAGTGGGGCCTTTCTCTCCAACAGCAGTATAGAGGATGTTTTTTACATCCTGTCCAGTCCGTACTGGCCCCAGGGCTACAGCACGGGCTATCTCTTGTTTAATCTGTTCAAAAGCCTGCTGCTGCTCAGGGCCCCATGCAAATCGTTTTTCTTCCGCGTCACCTGATAAAGGGGGCTTACAATGAGGCTGTAGTTTGGAATGTGCATCCTCCAAAAGCCTACTGCACCCAGGAAAGATTGTGTCTCTTTCTTGCTAGTTGGTGGAGACACGGCAGTGATTTTGTCGATCACATCTGTTGGGATGTGACGACGTCCATCCTGCCACTTTATACCTAAGAACTGAATTTCCTGGGCAGGTCCTTTTACTTTGCTTCGCTTAATAGCAAAGCCAGCTTGTAGAAGAATTTGGATGATCTGCTCTCCTTTTGTGAAAACCTCTTCTGCTGTATCACCCCACACAACGATGTCATCAATGTACTGCAGGTGTTCAGGAGCACCACCTTGTTCCAGTACAGTTTGGACCAACCCATGGCAAATGGTTGGGCTGTGTTTCCACCCCTGGGGCAAACGGTTCCATGTATACTGAATGCCCCTCCAGGTGAAGGCAAACTGTGGCTTACATTCTGCAGCCAAAGGAATAGAGAAGAAGGCATTGGCAATGTCAGTGGTGGCATACCATTTGGCTGCTTTTGACTCCAGCTCGTACTGGAGTTCCAACATGTCCGGCACAGCAGCGCTCAATGGGGGTGTGACCTCATTCAGGCCACGGTAGTCTACTGTCAGCCTCCATTCTCCACTGGCTTTACGCACTGGCCATATGGGACTGTTAAAAGGTGAGTGAGTTTTACTGATCACTCCCTGATTCTCTAACTGGCGAATCAAATCATGAATGGGGAGCAAGGAATCCCTGTTGGTACGATACTGCTGTCTGTGCACTGTCTTTGTAGTAATTGGTACCTGCTGCTCTTTTACTCGTAGCAGCCCCACAACAGACGGGTCCTCTGACAGGCCAGGCAAAACAGACAGCTGCTTAATGTTGTCCATGTCTACAGCAGCTATCCCAAAGGCCCATCGATACCCCTTAGGATCCTTGAAATGCCCCCTTCTGAGGTAATCAATACCCAGTATACATGGAGCCCCTGGGCCAGTCACAATAGGATGTTTTTGCCAGTTTTTGCCAGAGAGACTTATTTCAGCCTCCAGCACAGTCAATTCTTGAGAGGCCCCATTCACCCCAGAAATATGGATTGATTCTGTCCCTTCATGACTGGAGGGCATTAGGGTGCACTGTGCACCAGTATTCACCAGCGCCTTATATTCCTGTGGTTCTGATGTGCCAGGCCATCGAATCCACACAGTCCAATAAACTCTATTATCCCTTTCCCTCCCCTGATTGAGGACAGGGCCCCTCTATTGGTTACCTGAGATGACTGGAGCAACTCCACTGGTGGTTGATATGTCTAGTAGTTCTTACACCCGTGCTTGTAATGCAGAAGTAGGCTGATCATGCCACTTCCTCATGTCTTCTCCACAGTCACGTAGGTAGCGCCACATGGAAACACGCGGTGCAATCGTACTGTTGTTCTTTGCTCGAGCTGGGAAGCGTGTGCGTTTAACAGCTGAGACTTTTGATGATGCAGGTGGGGAGTAGGACTGGAATACTTTGATCAGATCCTTCATTAGACCTGGTGGCCCGTACGAGGATTGACCTTCATCAGTTGTTTCTGATACTATTACGGGATCATTACGATTAGTTGGTGGAAACAATTTCTTGCACATTTCATCTAGTTGGTCTTCTAGCCGTGATATGGCAGAAACTGCGGCATGCAGTTGGGGGAGCTGCTGATCGGTGGTTTGAAGCATTATAATCAGCTCAACAACTCGGGGCCATCTGTCCACAAATCCTTTAGATGCTGTTACCAATGTCTGTGCAATTCTCACTGGTGCTGTACTTGTGATTTTCTGCCACATGTCAGGATCGGCCCTCACTCTCTCAGGGTCAAGTTCGCTTGGATGAGGGCTGTACAACATTTTCACCATGGCCAATTCCCTCAGGCACTGAATACCTTTTTGGATGGTATTCCAACTATCAAATTTAGGCTTCAAAGCATCCTTATAGGGGTACCTTTCTCTCACGGCTTCTAACAGCCGCAACCAGAGAGTGGCAGCTCCATCCGAACATCTGCTAATCCCTCTGTCGATACCTGCATCTTGGGCAATGCTTCCTACTTGGCGAGCTTCATTACCATCTAGAGACAAGCTGTTGATCCCGTTGTCCCAGCAGCGAAGCAACCAAGCAAGGATACCTTCATCGTGACGCCGTGTAAACTCCTTTCTTGAGCCTTGGATTTCAGTCAGCTTCAGAGGTCGACGATAGGTGATTTCTTCCTCATCATCAGTCTCTTCTTCATGCCTCTTGGTTTTTCCCTTTGCTTTTTTCGGTACTGCTCCATGCCCGGCACCTGGGTCTTCTGCTTCTCCTTCTTTTCGTTCTAGACGCATGGACACCTGTTTCCATTTCTTGCCTTCCACAGGGGCAACTGATATTGCTACTGATGCCTCCTGTGACTGATCAGAGTTAACTTGGGCTTGAATCTCAGATCAGAAACTCTCTCTTTCCAGAATAGTATGATACAAAGCACGGTATGCATAAGCCAAACCCCACATAAGTTTTACCACCTTAGATCTCTGACCCAAATACTCACTTAATTTCTCAGGGTCCCTTAGGTGTTCAAGAGTGAAATCCCATGACACTGCGGGTCCCCATGCTTCTAAGACTTTTCCTAAACCTTTCCATATTCCCTGCCAGTCATCATTCTCTGGTTTCTCTCTTTCTGGAGGAGACTTCCGCATAGAACGAATGCATAGGAATACATATGCATTCATTAATAGTGATAACATGGATACAAGTACGAACCCTATATCAGTTATTGAAAGGCGTGTGGAAATCTGAGAGTACAACCTAAAAAAAGCAGGTTTTTTTAGCCTGTACACTGGATTAAACATGGTGGTGTTTGTAAAATTGCCCATTCCATCTGAGATGCAAGTATTTGTAAGATTCGCAATTCCATCTGGGATGCAAGTGTTTGTAAGATTCACAATTCCATCTGGGGTGTAGATGCCAAAATTCTGACCATACCACATCTCATATAAGTACAAGGCAGGCGTCTCCATCAGTATCCACCTTATTAGGCCATATACCTGCACAATTCCACAACAACAAATTATGGTGTTAATAGTTGACCAATACTTTGAGAAGATCATAATTGCTTTCAATCCCTTAAACAGAGCAACTGGGATGAAGAGTGGATTCATAGCTGGCAGGCTCTGTAAAAGTCAGAGCTATCTAGCTTTGCTCTAAGGGAGAAAGAAATCCCTTTGTTTTCTATACAAAAGTTAGATAGCAATGCTGAGAATGTGCAGCTGCCCTTGATGTTGACAATTTGTCTGGTATTTCAAGGTCACATTCTCAGTGAGCAGCTACGAAAAGATAACACTCCCGTAACGAAGCTAACATATCTCTTTAAGAGCAAAGAGAGAGTCGTTCTAAAAGCTAAAAAGCTCTATGCCCGCATCCTCCACCAAAAAAATCTGTCACGGGTTACTTAGATTTACCTATGCCCGTGACAGTGGAAGCCACCCCGTGGGCCCCCCCCAGGCCCAGAAAGGAGGGGGAAAAGGGGAATGGGATAAAAACAGCGGCAATCTCAAGAGGAAAAACTTATTTTTCTAAATATGATATCGAAATACAAGATAACACAATATAATATAATTGAGGCTAACAAATCGTACAAACAGAGAGAGAGAGTCCCCGAAAACCGAGAGGCCTACTGTGAACTCTAGGCAACACGGCTGGAACGCTTCCCACTCTCCGAGAAGGTCGAGAGAAGAAGGAGGGCCCTCCAGCCTGGGAACGAGATTATATAGCGTCCTGGTCCCATGACTTATCATTACCCCTGTTGTTCTCTGGGATATGTAGTCTTCTTCTGTGGACTGCACATTCAATAGAAGTATCCATACTTTACATGATGTTATGATGTGGAATACTGATAGCAAAATTACAAAATTACAAAACCATGACACTCTGTTTGCCACTTCCATTAGCTCTGGCCCGGCTGCTGTGCCATCCCCAGGCAGAGCTCAGTGCACTCTCACAGAGGGCAGTCTCCCTTCCTTGTCTCCTCGCCCATCCGTCCTAAAGATATACCCCCTTGTGCTACAGTGCAATGGTGGAAGCCATTCAACTGTGTCCCTGTGGTCCAAACAAGAGCCCAGGCCCACAGCCTGGTGTTCTCATTAGTTGAAAATGACAGAAGTAAACATACAAATTGGAAAGCGTCATTGGACATAGCCTGACTGGATAGCTTATCTATAGCAACAGTGTACAGAAGGTGGCACACAGGCATTAGAGCTGACGTAGCATCACAGACACTCCCTGGGCATGGATTTCCAGGAAGGACCTGTGCTGCATTTCCAGCTACAACAGAGTGTGAGGGACAGCCCAGGGAACTGGCATGATCATAGAATCATCAAGGTTGGAGAAGACCTATAAGATTACCCAGTCCAACCATTCACCTATTACCAATATCTCCAACAACACCATGTCGCTGAACACAACATCCAAACATTGCTTGAAAACCACCAGGGTCGGTGACCCCACCACCTCCCTGGGCAGTCCTCACCACTCTTTCTGATCTGTAATATTTCCTAACATCTAGCCTGAATCTCCCCTGTTGCAGCTTGAAACCATTCCCTTTAGTACTATCACTAAAGACACGAGAGAAGAGGCTGACCCCCAGCCACAGGCTGCCAGCTTCTGCAGGAGAATACTATGAGAGACAGTGTCAAAGGCTTTGCTGAAGTCTAGGTAGACCACCTGTAAGGCTAACTAATATAAAGACGTTAACAAAGATGATGGTAGATAGTCAAAGGTTATTAGCAAAGGAAAACTCACCAATGTCAATGCCTTGACTAGAAAGCTGAGGCAGTCTCCACTGGGGAGCAATCTCCAAGAGATGCTGCTTCAGTGGTGGTCAGCCCTTAAATGAGGTCTTAGTGGAGGTGGAGCTAGATTACTCTCACCTGTGCTCCCACAGCTGACCCAACAGTTGCCTCAGCTAATTAATCAGAGGTTCAAGCTGTGATTTCCCATACACCACCTCAACAGCCTTTCCCTCATCCACCAGATGGGTCACTAGATCATAGAAGGAGATCAGGTTGGTCAAACAGGACCTGCCCTTCATGAACCCATGCTGGCTAGGCCTGATCCCCCGGCCATCCCACACATGCCACACAATCTGCCTGAAGACAATCTGCTCCATAACCTTCCCTGGCACCGAGGTCAGGGTAACAGGCCTGTAGTTCCCCAGATCCTCCTTACAACCTTCCTTGTAAATGGGAGTCACATTGGAAGCCTCCAGTCTTCCAGGACCTCACCCGTTACAAAGGAGCGCTGATAGATGACAGAAAGCAGCTCGGCTATCACCTCCGCCAGTTTCCTCAGCACTCTCGGGTAAATCTTATCTGGTCCCATGGACTTGTGGCAGTCCAGTTGGAGTAGTAATTCCCTGACCGTTGCTTCCAGAATCACAGGGGGTTCAGTCCGTGACGTATTCGCCAATTATCCCGAATTATCTTGGGACCTCAACTGTCCAGGGGAAAGAGACACAAATATGGATGCCATCATGTCTTCTCTCAATTTATTGCTGTGTCACATACCTTATATACCATCCTAAATCCCGCGCAGATGTGTACACCCGCTTTGCAAAACCCGATGCACGTGATACAACCTATACACACACCTACCTAAACCCCCCACCCACTAACTCTTAACCTACAGGCCGTCACTCAGCTATTCTAGAACATTCCATCTACTCAGAACTACTGTATGCACTCATAAATCCTTGCAAAGACAACTTAGCACCCCAACATCTCCCCCCTTTCTTTGCTAATGTGATGTTTCATAGTCACACGTGGATAGTGGTTGATAGCCATCCCCATGTGGTGCACTTAAAACTAAATTAACTGCAAGAAGGTGACTAACTGCCTGATCCAAAACAGGGTGAACAATACGAATTATAACAGGAATCAAACACACAGCAAGCAGAATAACTACTAAAGCAATCACACCCACAGTAAGAGCATTCTCAAGTCATCTAGGAAGACCAAGTATTTTGGAAAAGAAACCCCAGTTCTTGTCCTTCAATATCCGGAACGTCGAGTCAGCTATGTCCTTCGCTTCCCGTCGGATCTTGTCTATGGCCGAAGATGCATTTGCGCTGAAGTCAAGACAGCAGAATCCTTTGAGGCCTAGGTGTTGTTCCATCTGAGCGCAACCTAGACCAGTCCGAGCAAACAGAAAGTCTACCGCCATCTTAGTCTGAGTCAGTCCAGTGTCAAGGGAACTCAGTGATTCAGCTATATCAGTCAGTGCACGGGAAGTGCGATTCGCATTCTTTGCTGCCCAACAAGCAAGCTGTGTAGTCGCACGTGTATTACGAAGATAGTACCTAGGACAGGCTCACTCCCAGCAGCAGGAACAGAAGTAGAGGCAGCAGCAGCTGGCAACCACAGCCAGACCAGACAGGCAAGAATCCACTGGGTTCTGGCTCCTGTGGAAATACAAGCATACCCTCAGCCCCATGTGAGAAGATCTGTAAGCGTCATTTAGAAGATTCGAGCATTGGTAATATCAGATCCTATTTGGTTCACATCCAATCCATTAGTAAAATAGAAATGCACAGTAACCTGGATAATGACTAATAATTCGAATTCTTGAAACTGCATTGGAAATGCAAGAAATTCTCCCATTATGTCACACCACTGTTATCTGCAGTATAACAAGTTACAAAGCAATACCAATCAGTAAGAAGCACACAGTCCCAGTCTCTATGAAAGCTGGATACTAGTTTATGCCTAGAGATGAGGCCGAACATATCATACTGAAACCCTCACAGGGCCGGTCCTAACAACTCCAATTTACTTTCAAAAAGCATCATTTGGGTGGGCGATTGGACCGCCCAGTCCACACTATGCCAATCAAAGGGGGTGATGAGCTCCATCTGTATCATGTCCAATAGAGCTTGGCAGGAGGGACTTGCCAAGCCTGACGTAGCCATTACCGATCTTAACTCCTTAACAAGCTGCCAATCAAAAGGCTCCCAGGTGGGCCAGCCCTGAGGATCCCGTACCTCAGGGCTTACAAGCGGCCCACCCCCCTCTAATGGTTGAAAGATAAGATCTCTTTGAAGTGCACAGTTCTTAACAGTCATATACCAATCGTCCACTGGATCATTAAGGGGCTTTGCTAAATCACACTCCCGCTGCTGTTGTGCAGCCTGAATTTTAACTGCCTGAGCTAATGACCTAAAGTTAACCGAAAGCCTCCAAATTTCTCTTAGCAGCCTCTCAGGCAGATCATCCCCTTTGGTATCCTCAGTGCTCGCGGCACCTCCCACATCTCCCCTAGGAGCCTCCGGAGGGCCAGTGGCTGACGATGGCATACTAACGTCCGTGGAGACGCCTAATCCACGCACAGGGTGTAAGCACAGTGCAGGTGGGGCAGGGACCGTTGGTGTCGGCACACAATCAACAGCAATACCAGGGGCAAACGGCCCCTCCTCTGCAAACAAGGATTCCAAAGCCTTTTTCTCCGTAACGGGAAAAGCCTGTGCCGATTCCAAAGAGAAAGCACTGTCCTCCTCCCTCTTTATCTGCCTTTCGCATTCACAGAATCACAGAACTGTAGGGGTTGGAAGGGACCTCTAGAGATCACCGAGTCCAACCCCCCTGCCAAAGCAGGCTCCCTACACCATGTCACACAGGTAGGCGTCCAGGCGGGTCTTAAATATCTCCAGAGAAGGAGACTCCACCCCCCCCCGGGCAGCCTGTTCCAATGCTCCGTCACCCTTACCATAAAGAAGTTCTTCCGCACATTCGTGCGGAACTTCCTATGCTGTACTTTCATCCCATTACCCCTAGTCCTATCCCCACGCACTACTGAAACTACTGAGACCAGACTCACCACTATGGCTCCCACACCTCAGGTATTTATAAACCTGGATCAAGTCCCCTCTCAGCCTTCTTTTTTCAAGGCTAAACAGACCCAGTTCCCTAAGTCTCTCCTCATAGGGGAGATGCTCCAGGCCCTTCACCATCTTAGTGGCCCTCCACTGGACTCTTTCCAAGAGATCCCTGTCTTTTTTGTACTGGGGAGCCCAGAACTGGACACAGTATTCCAGATGAGGCCTCACCAGGGCAGAGTAGAGGGGGAGGATCACCTCCTTTGACCTGCTGGACACGCTCTTTTTAATGCACCCCAGTATGTCATTGGCTTTTTTGGCTACAAGGGCACACTGCTGGCTCATGGTCAATCTGTCGTCCACCAGGACTCCCAGGTCCCTCTCAGCAGAGCTCCTCTCCAGCATCTCTTCCCCCAGCCTGTACTGGTGAATGCAATTATTTCTACCCAGGTGCAAGACTCTACACTTGCTTTTGTTAAACCTCATCCAGTTTCTTACTGCCCAGCTCTCCAGCCTGTCCAGGTCTCGCTGAATGGCAGCACAGCCTTCAGGCGTGTCAGCCAATCCTCCCAACTTTGTGTCATCAGCAAACTTGCTGAGGGTGGTCACTATCCCCTCATCAAGGTCGTTGATGAAGATGTTGAGCAAGACCGGACCCAGTACAGACCCCTGGGGGACGTCGCTAGTTACAGGCCTCCAGCCAGGTTCCGCACTGCAAACGACAACCCTCAGCACTTTGCCAATCAGCCAATTCTCGACCCACTTCACCACCCACTCATCTATCCCATACTTCCTCAGCTTTGTTATGAGGATGTCATGGGGGACAGTATCAAAAGCCTTACTGAAATCAAGGTAGACTACATCTACCGCCCTCCCCTGTCCACCCAGCTAGTGACATTTTCATAAAAGGCCACCGGGTTGGTCAAGCACGACCTCCCCTTGGTGAACCCATGCTGGGTACTCCTGATAACCTCCTTATCTCCCAGTTGTCTGGAGATGGCATCCAGCACAAGCTGTTCCATCACCTTCCCTGGGACAGAGGTGAGGCTGACCGGCCTATAGTTACCCGGGTCTTCATTCTTGCCCTTTTTGAAGTCTGGAGTGACATTGGCCGTCCTCCAGTCTTCAGGCACCTCCCCAGTTCTCCAAGACCTCTGAAAGATTACAGAGAGCGGCTCAGCAATGACCTCCGCCAGCTCTCTCAGCACCTGCGGATGCACCCCATCAGGTCCCATGGATTGATGGACCTTAATGTTTCCTAGGCACTCACGGACCACCTCTTCCCTCACTAAAGGGAAATCTCCCATTCCCCGGACTCTCTCATCAACCTCCAGGGTCCGGGATTCCTGAGGGAGAGCCCTTTCACTAAAGACAGAAGCAAAGAAGGCGTTCAGTATTTCCACCTTCTCAGCATCCCCTGTTACCAGAGCGCCCCTCTCACTTAGTATGGGGCCCACATTCTCCCTAGCCTTCCTTTCTGTTAATGTATTTTAAGAAGCCTTTTTTATTATTCTTTATCTTCTTAGCTAGATTCAACTCCAGGTGGGCTTTAGCCTTCCTGGTCGCATCTCTGCAGTCCCTGACTACATTCTTGTATTGTTCCCAAGTGGTCAGACCCTTTTTCCACATATCATGTACTTTCTTCTTTCTGCGGAGCTTGAACATGAGCTCCTTACTCATCCACGCAGGTCTCCTTGCACCTTTTCCCGATTTCTTAGTCACAGGGACGCACCGATCCTGAGCTTGGAAGAAGATCCGTTTAAACGCTAACCAGCTCTCACAGGCCCCCTTGCCTTCTAGCACCCTGGCCCACGGGATAGCCCCAAGTAGGTCACGAAGGAGATCAAAGTTGGCTCTCCTAAAGTCCAGGGTAGCAATCCTACTTTTTGCTTTGCTTAGTAAGCAAAAATGTTCCTGAGGGGGAACATCAGGGAGCAGCTGGACACTCTCCCCCGAGCCATTAGAGCTCGAATTCCCTGGCTCTGCCACTTTCAGCAAGCCATAAACAGCAGCCAAAGCCTCCATCCACGCACTTCCCGAGCTGCGAATTTTCTGAAGGCAAGCACGTAGAGCTCCCCAGGCAGGGATAAGCTGAAGAGCAGACTTACTTCCTGCTCCAGCAGCTGATACTAACTCCATCCCTGCGGCTTGAACCTTATCCAGGTCCAAAGCCTGTACGGCTGAATGAGCCCACCTTGTATCATCCATTGGATGAGCCCCTCCGTGCTATTAGAGGACAATGTGCCCCCCGCATCCTTTGCAAGCACCTTTAAAATCTTTACCATCTCTTTAACGGATCCTGCCGCCATGGTAAAGACCCTCCCAGACCTTCCCCATCCTTTCTCCCAGCTGTTTCTCTCGGCTGCACTCCCGGCTGCTTCTTCCAGCCGCTCTGCCGGACCTTCCTGTCCGCCCAGCTGCTTCCCTTGGCTGCTTCCTGGACGCTTCTCCCGGCTGTTCTCTCAGCCGCTTCCTCGAGTACTTGAACATCAAACTCTATAAAAAAACAGAAACAATAACATCTACACTCACACCACAAGCAAACTCCTCAATCGTAAATCAACCACACTATCATGTTGGTATCACCACTTGACATATTCGCCAATTAACCCGACTTATCCCAGGGGATAGAGACACAAACATGGATGCCATCAACTTAGCACCCCAACAGTCCGCTCCCCAGCTGAGATTACCAGGTCAGAGTGTGGGGAGCTGTTGTACTAGGTATGCACTCAGGATGTAACGCGATAGGCCCTCCCCTGCTTGGTTATGCATATGTAGAAGGGGTTATGCATATGTATAAGGGGTGTAGATGAAGTAGCGGCTTATTTAAACCGCTAAAACGCATAATAAAACGCCATTTAGCTATTCACCATATTGGTGTGAATGTGTAGTTAAATGGGCCCCGGCTCGACCAGGTCAGATTTGCAGAGGCTTAACGCTAGAATCCTGATGTGAAATGAACTACAAGTAACAAGTGGTGCCCCGTGTGAGGCCATTAGGATTCAAGGTGTTGGAAATCCTCTGCATGCCTGTCGGATAAAGAGAGTCTGTGAGGTTGGCGGCAGGCTACTGGCAGAGGACCGCTATTGCGGGGCCGAACGAACTTGTTCGTCTCAGATCGACTATGGAGCAAGTCTTGAAGGTATTGCTTCAGTTTTGTAAAGACTATGGTGGCAAGCGTGTTCCTTCTAAGAAGGAACGTCATTAGTTGCCTAGAAAAGGAGAGGGAGCTTTCCTCTCCTCAGGAGATTCTGGACCACAGTAGGTGGGAATCTTTAACTTTTTCGCTCTGTGAGCGTGCAATGAATGAGCAGAAAGATGCTGAGCTCAAAATGTGGGGGTTGGTGCTTGGGGCGCTGAAAGCGGCTTGGAAAGAAGGGAAGACTGATGCTCAGATTGGGGCTGCTTTGGGAATTGGGTCGGGAGGCCTTTTCTCTTGCAGATGTGAGGATTTGAAAGACAAAGACAAGGTGGCGCGTGCCATCCCGACCGTACCCATCACTCTGGCTGAGCAACAACCAGATGGCCTGTAAGAGGCCATGCTTTTTACATTACTGTCTCAAAGTTTGCTGAAATGGACAAGTTCAGGCAAGTCCTGGCCAAGGTTCCAGGACTGCCTTTGTCTGAGACACACAGGAGATGGACAAGTCCGGGAGCTACGAAAGGGAGATAAGATACTGATCAATGGCCCTTGAGTGGTCTTTTTGTGTTGGCCTATCTCAAGGAAGATGGCCATCCCTGAGGACTAATGGCCCTTAAGTGGTCTTTCCTGTTGGCCCATCTCAAGGAAGATTGACATCTCTGAGGAAGTCACAAGACTCTGACCCGAGCCGTCCCGAAATCTCTGGAAGGCGGGAAAGAAGGATAAAAAGGGCACGGAGAAACCACGGTTTTGTGGGCATCTAGGTATCCGACCTCAGATTCCTCCACCGTTGTCCTACTGCTGCCTATTATCTCTTCTGGGATTGCTGCTCGAGACTCTGCTCCGAGGGACCTCGCTGCCCGAGACTCCACTTCCTGAGACCTCGCTACTCTGACCATCTTCTCTGCGTTTCATCGATCTGTGGCCTGCTACTCCGTTGCTGCTCTCCCCTACGCTTATTTTGCCCCGGACCAACGTTAACAACGTGCTACGGGACGCTGCTGCATTCAGGAGGTGACTATTCCCCGCTTTAACGTAATTCTTGCTCTTTTCTACCTTTTTCTATCGCCTACTTTCCCTTCCCCATCCCCTCAATTGTCTATTATTTCCAATAAACTGGTCGGATCAACATTTGAATGTTCTTCTTCTTAATCTCACGCCGGGCATAACATTATCAAAAGAACCTTTGCCTCACTCCTAAATTGGAGCGAGACATGGCCCTGTCCAGCAGCATTCCACACATTCCACATCCTTATCTCTTGACCCGCAGAAGCTCTCCTCTGAGGCCCCATCATCGTATCCAAAGCAACCGATATCTAATGCATTCCTTCACCCATCCTTGGGGGTGGGGAAAGGGAGTGAGCAGGGGCGGGAGGATGGGTCCCTTCCTTGAGATTGGATGGGTTGTGGGTGTGGCTCCGCCCATGGAGGGTGGGGTGGATAGGCGTAACCAAGATAGAAGCCAATCCACATCAGCGGGGGCGGAGGCGGAGGCGTTCCTAGTCATCATAACCCTTCCCCAAGAGGGTGGGCTGCTAATACGGCTCCACCTGGGGGGAGGGGAGAACAAGAGCGACCAAGTCACGGACTGGTCAAAGATAAGGGAGGCATTCCTTTTTGTCGTTAATTGGGGCCCAGTCAGGGGGCCATGGGCTCGAGTGGAGTCTCTGAAGCCGAAACAAGACCAGCTGACGAGCGAGCCACGGTAGCCCTAGTCGGAGTTGGTTAAACTGCTGCTGACAACTTTGAGAAGTCTTGTTTCATCTATGCTTTTGTTTGTTGTGGTTGTGAACTGTGTTTGATATCAGTCCTTGGATCTGTCACAATTTGGTTCAGAGTTTTTTTTTCAGGTCATTCCGGACTTCTGGTACTTCCTTCACGGTGATAACCATTCCTTTCTTTCACCTCTTTTTGTCAAACTGATTATGATTTGCATGTAACTCCTCCATAGTGTTTCCAAATTCCTAACAAATTGGGAAATGAGCCAAGGAACCCATTTAATATCTGTTAGTGTTGGTCACAAAATAAATCTATCATAAAGACCATTGCACTGATGTTTTTCAGTGTCAGCACCAGCCCAGTGGTATCAGTGGACAATACTCATCCTTAAAACTATACTGCTTAAGCAAAAAAGAAGGAACGGAGATGGCCCTTCCAGCAAGAAGGCTTGCTAAAATGACATATGTATTGAATTTTTAAATCAAGGATGTGATGATGAGCAACAACCAGTAGCCCTCACTTCGTTTCAGTTAACAAGGAAAGAGTGAAAATTCATGGAAAAAAATATGATAATATTAAAGAATTTGGAATCAGGTCAATGGGAAGGCCCATTCCTGCTGATAACTTGGAGGAGAGGAAGAATGCTTAGGATAAACTGTATAGGATATTGTCACTGTCTTTGTGATTGTTAAATGCTTATGGTATATGAAAGTACAAATTCAAATGGTATATGGAAATGTAATTGTTAATGCTATGTACAACGGTAATTGAGGGTACAAATAGTGAAATTGTGAAAAACAAAGAACAACAACTACAAAAAAATAGTGAAAATGTTACAGAAGAACAGTGAATTAAATATTGAAATTTGATATGCTCTAGCCAGAGAAGTTTAAGTGCCAGCAAGAGAGTGCATCCCCGCGCTGTCCGCTTGTGATCAAAACAGTAAACAAATCGTTACTTCCCAATGGGGACAAAAGCAGAACATTGGAAGTGCACATGCCCTTAGTTTAGTGTTAATCACTACCCCTGCTGGGACCAGTATTACAGACAAAGTAAGTGATAATTTGGTTTGGGTAGTAGAGACCCGAGGTAGGGATAAGAATGCAGCACCAAATGCATTCAGAGTACCACAGAGAGCTCAGCTGATTCAGACAAAACAGAAACCCCTCAAATTTGAAGACATGGATTACCTGATAGCTACCAAAACAATAGAAATGATGCATAACACGGACAATTAGTTTACTAAATTTTCTCAGACTTAATGGCTATCGAATGTCTCCACAGAAAACCCACATGGCACGGCCACCAGTAGCTTGTTTGCATTATGGAATCACTGCTGGATCCCGAAACTTTGGGAACAGTGAGGAAGAAAAAGAAGCTGCCAGACTCCAAAACCACGTGTGTTTCCATGTGTGCTCTACACATGCATGGCCAGTGCACGATATAGAGTTCAGATGGAAAACTTGCTAACAGAATGCCTAATTAAGGTATATGGAAAAAAAGTGTTTCCTTAACATTAATCCACTTTATCTTAAGTCCTGTACCTAACTGAACATTCGTCAAATATTTTCTGAGACTCTACCTATATATCTACAAGAAATCATTGGCTGCACTCCCCCAACATCAAATTCCCTTGTGGTACACATTGGACATACCCATTTTTGTCCATCACCCACCACGTGCACCCAGGTCCCTGGGCAAAGACAGTACCCCGGAGAGGTTTACCCTTTCCAGATGCTGGAAAGACCCAAACTGTTTTTCCCAACACACTCTTTATGTGTACTACAGGAACCTTATCTCCCTCCACGGTACGTAGGGAGCTGGATTGGTTAGGACCATTACGATTACTAGATCCTCGAGTGTTGACCAACCAGGTGGCTTCTGCTAAATGGTTCTCCCAATTTTTATACGTTCCGCCACCCATTGCTTTCAACATAGTTTTCAACAACCCATTGAATCGTTCAATCTTACCAGAAGCTGGTGCATGATAGGGAATATGGTAAATCCACTCAATGCCATGATTTTTGGCCCAAGTGGTTACAAGAGAATTTTTTAAATGGGTCCCATTATCAGATTCAATTCTTTCCGGAGTGCCATGCCGCCACAGGATTTGCTTTTCCAACCCTAATATGGTGTTTCGGGCGGTAGCATGGGGTACTGCGTATGTTTCGATCCACCCAGTGGTTGCCTCCACCATGGTGAGTACATAACGCTTACCATTGCGAGATCGTGGCAAGGTGATATAATCAACCTGCCACGCCTCCCCATATTTATACTTTTGCCATCGCCCTTCTCCCCAAAAAGGTTTCATCCTCTTGGCTTGTTTAATTATGGCGCATGTTTCACAGTCATGAATAACCTGAGCAATAGCGTCCATAGTTAAGTCCACCCCTCGGTCTCTGGCCACTTATATGTTGCATCCCTTCCTTGATGACCTGAAGTCTCGTGGGCCCACCGAGCTAGGAATAATTCACCCTTGTTCTGCCAGTCCAAGTCTATTTGAGCCACCTCAATTTTGGCAGCTCGATCAACCTGATGGTTATTTTTATGTTCTTCAGTAGCCCTACTTTTAGGCACATGAGCATCTACATGGCGCACCTTTACAACAATGTTCCTTATTCAGGCAGCAATGTCTTTCCACAGTTCAGCAGCCCAAACAGGTTTACCCCTTCGATGCCAGTTATCATCTTCCCACTGCTGCAACCACACCCATAAGGCATTTGCCACCATCCATGAATCAGTATAAAGATGAAGCATTGGCCACCCTTCCCTTCAGCCACATCTGAAGCCAGCTGAACAGCCTTTACCTCTGCGAATTTACATGATTCTCCATTACCTTCAGTGGCCTCTGCAACTTGTCGTGTGGGGCTCCATACAGCAGCTTTCCATCTGCGATGCTTCCCTACAATACGACATGATCCGTCTGTGAATAGGGCAAATTTCTTTTCGTTTTCTGGTAGCTCATTGTATGGTGGTGCCTCTTTAGCACGTGATACCTCTTCTGTAGGTGGTGTTTCAATTTTTTTACTCTCAGGCCAGTCCATGATCACTTCTAGAATTCCAGGACAGCTGAGTTTTCCCATTCGAGCTTGTTGAGTAATTAATGAATTCCACTTACTCCAAGTGCCATCAGTAGCATGATGGGTGGAGGGAACCTGTCCTTTAAACATCCAGTTTATTACTGGCAAGCGAGGTGCTAGAAGAAGCTGAACCTCTGTCCCAACAACTTCAGAAGCAGCCCGAACCCCCTCATACACGGCTAAGATCTCCTTTCAGTCGGAGTGTAGCGCTCCTCAGACCCTTTACATGCTCGACTCCAGAATCCTAGGGGTCGGCCTCGGGTCTCTCCTGAGGCTCTTTGCCACAAACTCCAGGTGGGACCTTTCTCTCCAGCAGCAGTGTAGAGGATGTTCTTCACATCCTGTCCCATCCGTACTGGCCCCAGGGCCACGGCACGGGTTATTTCTTGTTTTATCTGCTCAAAAACATGCTGCTGCTCAGGACCCCATGAGAAATTATTCTTCTTCTGTGTTACCTGATAGAGGGGTCTCACTATGTGGCTGTAGTTTGGGACATGCATTCTCCAAATGCCCACTACTCCCAGAAAAGATTGGATCTCTGTTTTGTTGGTGGGCGGAGACATAGCAGTGATTTTGTCAATCACATCTGCTGGGATGTGACGACGTCCATCTTGCCATTTTATACCTAAGAACTGGATTTCCTGGGCAGGCCCCTTCACCTTGCTGCGCTTAATGGCAAAACCAGCTTGCAAAAGAATTTGGATTATTTGTTTTCCTTTCTTGAAAACCTCTGCTGCTGTATGGCCCCACACTACAATATCATCAATATACTGCAAGTTCTCAGGAGCATTACCCTGTTCCAAGACGGCTTGGATTAACCCATGGCAAATGGTTGGGCTGTGCTTCCACCCTTGAGGTAAACGTTTCCAGGTATACTGAATACCTCTCCAGGTAAAAGCAAACTGTGGCCAACATTTTGCAGCCAATGGGATGGAAAAGAAGGCATTAGCAATGTCAATGGTGGCATACCACCTAGCTTCTTTTGACTCCAATTCATACTGGAGTTCTAGCATGTCTGGTACAGCAGCACTTAATGGAGGTGTGACTTCATTCAGGCCATGGTAATCCACGGTCAGCCTCCATTCCCCACTGGTTTTACGCACTGGCCATATGGAGCTGTTAAAAGGTTAGTGAGTTTTGCTAATCACTCCCTGATTCTCTAATTGGCGAATTAGCATGTGAATGGGGAGCAATGAGTCCCTATTGGTGCAGTACTGCCTTCTGTGAACCACTTCGGTGGCAATTGGTACCTCTTGGTCTTTTACCTGGAGCAACCCCACAGCAGAAGGATCATCTGACTGACCAGGTAAAGTTGACAGCTGCCTAACACCGTTTGTGTTAACAGCAGCTATCCCAAAGGCCCATCGATACCCCTTGGGATCCTTAAAATATCCCATCCTAAGGTAATCGATTCCCAGAATACATGGAGCCTCGGGACCAGTCACAATAGGGTGTCTCTGCCAGTTTTTACCAGTGAGGCTTATTTCGGCCTCCAACATAGTCAATTCTTGGGAACCCCCAGTCACTCCATGGATATATATTGGTTGTGTCCCTTGGTGACTTGAGGGCATTAGGGTGCATTGTGCACCCGTGTCCACCAAGGCTTTATATTTCTGTGGTTGAGATGTGCCAGGCCACTTAATCCACACAGTCCAGTATACTCTATTGTCCCTTTCCCCTCCCTGGCTGGGGGCAGGGCCCCTCTATTGTTTACCTCGGTGGCTTGCAGCAACTGGAACTTTCCCCTTCTTGGAAGAGTTCACCTTGGTTGTTGTTTCGAATTGTAATTCTGTCACTCGTGCCTGAAGTGCAGAAGTGGATGAATTACGCCATTTCTTCATGTCCTCCCCATGACTACAGAGGAAAAACAACAAGGAAAGACGTGTAGTCTTATCGTTGTCATTTGCTTGAATACGAGGACGTCTCTTTTTTATGGTTGAGATTTTCGATAATACGGGTTGAGAGGAACTGATGTTGTTTAGCTTTCTCAATAGGCGATCGTGGAAATCCTGGTTTCCATCATCTGGTACCGCCATGGATTCATCTACATCAGGCACGTTAGCCAATTTGTCAATAATATCACTTTGTGTTTCCTCCATTTTGTTTAATCTTTCCACTATTTTGACAATGGCTGAAGTATACAGATTAACTTCTTTAGCGCTGATAAATAATTCAAGTTCCTGAAGCCTGCTAATTAGTTCATTCACAAGGGGTTTCCTTTCCCCTTTGCCATATAATAATGCAAGTGCACTGGCATGCTTTTCTGGAGCTGCCTTTGTAAAGTTACGCCACATTTGTCGTGGAACACAGACTGTTTCCGGATCATGTAATTGGTTTGGATCGTTACGATTGAAGTGGGGGCTGTATAGCAGTTCCACCAGTGCACTTTCTCTCAGAAATTGGATACCTTTCTCTATATCAGTCGATTTCTTTTTCTCTGGCTCCAAGTCCCGTTTAATGCGGAATCTATCTCTTACCGCTATCAACATCCACTTCCAGAGGGTGTAGGACTGATTTTGGCATGTGCCAATACCTCTGTCCACACGTGAGTCCTTGGAAATGCTACCCAGTTGGCGAGCTTCACGGCCATCGAGCCACACACTGTTGGCACCATTGTCCCAGCAGTGAAGTAACCAAGTGACCATATGTTCTTTTGGCTGACGTGTGAAATCCTTTCTTAGATCTTGAATTTCACTCATTTTAAAAGATCGATCAATAATGGTCGTAATACTTTGCTCGCCTTTTGCTCTATCAAGAGTCCCAGGTGTTGATGGTGGTAACTGTGTTGATGAGGCTGCCCCATCTAGAAGTTTGGACTCAAGAAATTCTCGTAAAGAAAATCTAACTTTTGGCTCCTCTTCTTCTTCTGACTCTGACTCTTGTATTATTTCCTCCAGGTAACCCTCCTTCTTTTTCCTCTCTCCTAACTTCCTCTCTCCTAACTTCTTCTGCTCCTCTAACTTCTTCTTAAACTCCTCTAACATCCTCTGCTCCTCCAACTTCCTCTGGTCTTCTGACTCCCCCTGCTCTCCTGAGTCCCCCTGCTCTCCTGAATCCTGCTCTCCTAAGTCCCTCCGCTCTTCTAACTCCTTCTGCATTTTCTCTAACTGAGTTGAAACTCGTTTTGTCTTTCGCCCTCTTACAGGGGCAACCAACATTGTATCTGGTGTCCCCTATGGTTGGTCCAATTGGACTACATGTGCCCCCGGGAGCTGGTCAGATTGGACTACATGCGCCCCCATTGGCTGGTCAAATTGGACTACATGTGCCCCCGGTGGCTGGTCAAATTGAACTACATGTGTCCCTGGTAGTTGGTTAAAAACATTCAGCTCACCCAAGAGGGCACATAGCTGGTCTCGGAGAGCATTCCGCTCGAACTGTGTGCCCCGGTGGCGCAGTGGTTAAAGACGCCGCCTTGCAACACTGGGGCCCGGAGTTCGAATCCCCCCTGTGGCGCAAGTGGTAGAAGTGCCGCTCTGCTACACAGAGGCTCGAATTCCGGGGGCTGGACTCGATGATCTCTAAGGTCCCTTCCAACCCGCACGAAACTATGAAACTATGAAACTATGAAACTGGACAGCATCGAGCTCAGTCTGGAGGCTGTCGTAGTTGGACTGGAGAGTGTTGTACCCGAACCGGAGGATAGTATGCTCGGCCCAGAGGGCATTGTGCTCAGTCAGGATAGTGTTGTGCTTGGTCCAGAGGGCACTGTGCTCAGTCTGAAGAGTGTTATGCTCGGACTGGAGGGTGTAGCAATTGGGTTGGAAGGTCCTGGACCTGGAGGGTCCTGCGCTCAGACTGGAGGGCGTCATACTTGGACTGGAGAGTGTTGTACCCAGACCGGAGGGCATTGTGCTCAGTCTGGAGAGTGTTGTGCTTGGTTTGGAGGGCATTGTGCTCAGTCTGGAGAGTGTTGTACCTGGACTGGAGGGCATTGTGCTCAGTCTGGAGAGTGTTGTGCTTGGTCCGGAGGGCACTGTGCTCAGTCTGGAGAGTGTTGTGCTCGGTCCGGAGGGCATTGTGCTCAGTCTGGAGAGTGTTGTACTTGGACTGTATAGTGTTGTGCTCGGACTGGAGGGTGTCGCACTTGGGTTGGAAGGCATCATGCTTGGGCTGGAGAGTGCCGCGCTCAGACTGGAGGGCGTCATACGTGGACTGGAGAGTGTTGTACCCGGACTGGAGGGCATTGTGCTCTGACCGGAGGATGTTACACTCAGACTGAAGGGCACTGTGTTCTGACCGAAGGGCGTTGTGCTCGGACTGGAGAGTGTTGTACCCGGACTGAAGGGTGTCGAGTTTGGATTGCATACTCTCATTCTCGGCCCTGAGACTCTCTCTCTCAACCTCAAAATCTTCCCTCTCAGGAATGGCATTGAATAAGGCCCGATAAGCATTAGCTAGTCCCCAAGTCATTTGTGCCTCCTTAGATCTGCCTGAGCCACAACATTCCTGTCTCAAATATGTGGTCAAACTCTCAGGATTCTATAAGTGTTCAGGAGTAAAGCTCCATGACACTAGAGATGTCTGTCCTCTAAAAGTCTCTTCAAAGTCTCTCCACACTCCCTGCCACTCAGTATTCTCTGGTTCTGGGGAAGACTTCCTCCTGAGGTTATAAATCCAGATACCGAGTGAGATTATTACAATAACCAACGGTAAGTTCAGGGAGATTGACACAATTGACAGTGTGGTCCACTGGGACAACTGGTCATTCAAAAACTGCTTAAAGGATGCAAAGAAAAAAGGAGGAACACGTTCAAAAAGCACCATTCCTGAACTATTAGTTGCATTAGTTGCTCCCTCTGGAGCTGCATGCAGATACCAAGTAAGCGTTGCTAACCATGCTTTCAAAGCTTTATACATTCCTATAGCTCCATAGGAAAAAGTGGCTAGCTTAAACATGCTCCAATATGTTTGGAGCATCACAAAAGAGGAACTAATGACATGCAGTCCCTGGTAGAACAAATTTACTTGAGTAAACATTTTTCCCTTTTTTTTTTTTTTTTTTTTCTTCAATAGAGAGAAAAAAATGGTAAAAGAAAACAAAGCTCAGCAGTGTTTATAAAATATACCGGAGTATTGGCAGTCCGCCTGGACTTTTCAAGGTCAAGCTCGCAGGTGCAGAATCGCAAACCTAAGATAGCTCCTTAACAGGGAAAAAAACTCGTAGCTCTGTTAAAAGCTAAAAGAACAACAGAAGAAAACACAGAAAAACAGCAACTCAATTTGCCCGCATTCTCCACCAAAATCTGTCACGGTTTGAACAAATAATCCACCTGCGTCCGTGGCAGGGGCCGTGGGCCCCGCAGGGGCCCTCGGCCGAAAGGAAAAAGTTAATTAGGAAAAGAAAACAGCGGCAACGATCTAAGGAGGCACACTTATTTACTAAATACTATATCGAAATACAGGATAACACAATATAATACAATATAATTGAAAATTGAGCTAACAAATCAAGCAAAATAGAAGAGAGAATGAGTCCCGAAACCGAGAGGCCTACTGTGAAATCTAGGCGAAACGGTGAAGGCTCCCACACACTCCCCTGAACGCCAGAACTCGAAAGACGTCAGTCTGTTCTGCGACCAAGTTAATATAGAGTCCAGGTCCTGTGACCTATCGTGTTGTTCTCTGGGAGATGTAGTCTTCTTCTGTAAGTTGCAGATTCAGTAAAATTATTCATGCTTTATATGATGTTATGATGTGGAATACTGATAGCAAAATTATTAAACCATGACACTTTTATTGTGAACGATGAACTTAAACAATATGAACTTTGTCAAGTGACTTATTAAATGTAACTCTCTTTCCACACACGGCAGAGCTGGATCTTCCATCCTGCCCCATAGAGCCCCATAGAGCCCTATTGACCCCCATAGACCCCCATCCAACCCCATAGATCCAGCAGTTCTCCATATTGATGTCTGGGACCCCATTGACGGCATAGCGCCCCATTGACCCCATCGGACCCCATAGCCCCCCACTGATCCCATAGCCCCCCATTTACCCCATAGTGCCCCACTGGGCCCCATAGAGCCCCATAGGGTCATCCTTCCCCATAGTGACCCACATGTGCCCCATAGATCCATCAGTTCTCCAAGAAGGAGATCGAGGACCTGCTGCGTAAAGGCACCTACGCCCGTAGCCCCCATTGACCCCATAGCCCCCCATAGAGCCTCATAGCGCCCCATTGACCCCATAGGGCCCCATAGAGCCCCATAGCCTTCCATTGACCCCCATCCTGCCCCATAGTGACCCACTCCTGCCCCATAGATCCAGCAGTTCTCCATACTAATGGCTGGGACCCCATAAGTCCCCATAGCCCCCCATTGACTCCATAGCCCCTCTCCTGACCCACAGAGCCCCATAGCCCCCCATAGGCCCCATTGACCTCCTCCTGCCCCATAGTGACCCACTGATGCCCCATAGATCCAGCAGCTCTCCAAGAAGGATCCCCATTCCCCATAGCCTCCCATTGACCCCATAGGGCCCCATAGTGCCCCATAGAGCCCCATAGCTCCCCATAGCCCCCCATTGACCCCTATTCCTGCCCCATAGATCCAGCAGTTCTCCAAGAAGGAGACTGAGGACCTGCTGCGTAAAGGTGCCTACGCCCATAGCCCCCATAGCACCCCATTGACCCCATAGCCCTCCATAGAGCCCCATAGAGCCCCTTAGACCCCTATTGACCCCCATAGACCCCCATCCTGCCCCATAGATCCAGCAGTTCTCCATATAGATAACTGGGACCCCATTGACGCCATAGCCCCCCATTGACCCCATAGCCCTCCATTGACCCCACTGACCCCATAGCCCCCTATTGACCCCATAGGGCCCCATAGTGCCCCATAGCCCCCCATTGACCCACTCCTGCCCCATAGTGACCCACTGGTGCCCCATAGATCCAGCAGTTCTCCAAGAAGGATACCCATTCCCCATAGCCTCCCATTGACCCCATAGCCCCCCATAGAACCCCATTGACCCCCATTGACCCCATAGACCCCCATAGAGCCCCATAGGGTCATCCTGCCCCACACTGACCCCACTCCTGCCCCATAGATCCAGCAGCTCTCCAAGAAGGATCCCCATAGAGCCCCAGGGTGGGACCCCATAGCCCCCCATTGACCCCATAGGATCCCATAGCCTCCCATTGACCCCATAGAGCCCCATAGCCCTCCATTGACCCTATAGACCCCCACTGACCCCCATCCTGCCCCATAGATCCAGCAGTTCTCCATTAAGGACACCCATAGAGCCCCATAGGACCCCATAGGCCCCCATTGACTCCATAGCCCCCCATTGACCCCATAGAGCCCTATAGGGTCATCCTGCCCCATATATATCCCCATCCTGCCCCATAGATCCATCAGTTCTCCAAGGAGATCGAGGACCTGCTGCGTAAAGGCGCCTACGCCGCCATCATGGAGGAGGATGACGAGGGCTCCAAGTTTTGTGAGGAGGACATTGATCAGATTCTATTGAGACGGACCACCACCATCACCATCGAGAGCGAGGGGAAGGGGTCCACGTTCGCCAAGGTATGGACCGAAATCCACCTTTTTTAACCCATTTTCGATGCCATTTTTAACCCATTTTCTATGGCACCTTTTAGAACAAGGTTGGGACCCCAAAATTCCTTATGTTTAACCCCCAAAATCACTTGTTTTTAACCCATTTTTTAGGGTTTTTTTAGGGTGTTTTTGGCCAAGGTCGGACCCAAAATCCCGGGTTTTTAACCCATTTTCTAGGATATTTTTACCCATTTTTTAGGGTTTTTTTGGACCCAAAATTGCTTGTTCTTAACCCATTTTTTAGGCCAAGTTCTGACACAAAATCCCATGTTTTTAACCCATTTTTTAGGATTTTTTTTTCACCAAGGTCTGACCCAAAATCGCTTGTTTTTAACCCATTTTCGATGCCATTTTTTACCCATTTTCTAGGTCTTTTTTTAGGGCTTTTTTTGCCAAGGTCTGTCCCAAAATTGCTTGTTTTTAACCCAATTTTTAGGGTTTTTTTTTTTGCCAAGGTTGGGATCCCAAAATCCCTTCTTTTAACCCCTCAAAGTACCGTTTTTTAACCCCCAAAATCCCTTCTTTTCAACCCATTTTTTAGGGTTTTCTATGTCATTTTTTAACAAGTTCTGACCTAAAATCGCTTGTTTTTAACCCATTTTTGATGCCATTTATTTAACAATGTCTGCCCAAAAATCCCTTCTTTTTAACCCCCCAAATCCCTTTCTTTTAACCCTCCAAATCCCTATTTTTAACCCATTTTTTAGGTTTTTTTTGGCCAAGGTTGGGACCCCAAAATCCCATGTTTTTAACCCATTTTCTAGGTCATTTTTAACCCATTTTCTAGGTCATTTTTTAACATTGTCTGACCCCAAAATCCCGTGTTTTTAACCCATTTTTAGGTCATTTTTGACCCATTTTCGATGCCATTTTAACCCATTTTCTATGGCATTTTTGACCCATTTTCTAGGTCATTTTTAGGGCTTTTTAAACCCATTTTCTATGTCATTTTTTAACAAGGTCTTGACCCAAAATTGCTTGTTTTTTACCCCATTTTCAGTGCCATTTTTTAGCGTTTTCTTTCATATCTACCTTCTTTCCCTTTTGCCCCACAGGCCAGTTTCATCGCCTCGGAGAATCGCACCGACATTGCGTTGGATGACCCCAATTTCTAGCAAAAATGGGCCAAAAAAGCCAATTTAGACCTGGATCTGCTCAACAGCAAGGTGGGTTATGGGGGCAGAACGGCAGATTTGGGGTTCCAGGAGGCGTTTTTGGGTTGTTTTTGGGGTTCCAGGAGACGTTTGGGGGCGTTTGGGGCACTTGGAGGCATTTTAGGGGCGTTTTGTGGGTAAATGGGGATATTTAGGTCCACTTGAAGCCGTTTTATTCCATGATAACCCAGTTTTGGGGGTAAATGGGGATATTTAGGTCCACTTGATGCCGTTTTGATGCCTTATAATCCAATTTAAAGGCATTTTATTCAATTTTAACCCAATTTAAAGGCACTTTATTCCATTATACCCTAATTTAATTGTGTTTCAGGGGCATTTTTGTTGCAAATAGTGATATTTAGGTCCACTTGAAGCCGTTTTGGTGCCTTATAACCCAATTTCATGGTGTTTTAGAGGCGTTTTTGGGGTTCCAGGAGGCGTTTTTGGGCATTTAGAGGCATTTTAGAGGTGTTTTAGAGCTGTATTGGGGCACCTGGATGCATTTTAGAGCCATTTTTGAAGGCATATCAGGATATTTAGGTTGTTTTGGTCCATTATAACCCAATTTAAAGTAATTTTATTCCATTATACACCAATTTAATTGTGTTTTAGAGGCGTTTTGGGGGTTTTAGGACACATTTAGGGCCACCTGAAGGTGTTTTGGTGCATCATAACCCAATTTAACTGTATTTTAAGGGCGTTTTTGGTGCAAATAGTGATATTTAGGTCCACTTGAAGGCTTTTTGGTGCATTATAACCCAATTTAATTGTGTTTTAGAGGCGTTTTTGGGGTTCCAGGAGTCGTTTTTGGGATTCCAGGAGACATTTAAGGGCATTTAGAGGCATTTTAGAGGCGTTTTAGAGGTGTTTTGGGTCACCTGGATGCATTTTAGAGCCATTTTTGCGGGCATTTTGTTCCACTGTAACCCAATTTTGGAGGTAAATGGGGATACTTAGGTCCATTTGATGTCATTTTATTCCATTATAACCCAATTTTGGGGGTAAATGGGGATATTTAGGTCCACTTGATGCCGTTTTATTCCATTATACCCCAATTTAAAGGCATTTTGGTGCCTTATAACCCTATTTAAAGCCATTTTGTTCCATTATACCCCAATTTATTGCATTATAACCCCCATTTAACCCCCTTTTCCCCCCATACGACAACCTGGTGATCGACACGCCGCGCGTCCACAAACAAACCCGACATTTCAGCACATTGAGAGACGACGATTTGGTGGAATTTTCCGACCTGGAAAGTGAAGATGAGGAGAAACCACGAGCACGAAGGCACCAACAGCAGCAACAACAGCAGCAGCCATTGCACGCCTTGCACGCTTATGGACGGGCCGAGTGCTACAGGGTGGAGAAGCATCTGCTGCTCTATGGGTCAGACCCATATCAAGGTCCTCCAGCCCCATAGATTCCCATATTAGGGTCCTCCAGCCCCATATTAAGGTCCTCCAGCCCCATAGATTCCCATTTTGAGCCATTTTAGCCCCATTTTGAGCCATTTTAGCCCCATTTTGAGCCCCTTTAGCCCCATATTAAGGTCCTCCAGCCCCATAGATTCCCAACCCCTGGTCCCCAAGACCCATATTGAGGACCCCAGACCCATATTAAGCCCCTCCAGCCCCATTTTGAGCCCATTTTGAGGTCCTCCAACCCCATAGATTCCCACCTCAGCCCCATATTAAGGTCCTACAGCCCCATATTGAGGCCCTTTAGCCCCATTTTCAGGTCCTCCAGCCACATAGATTTCCATATTGAGGCCCTTTAGCCCCATTTTGAGCCCCTTTAGCCCCATTTTCGAGTCCTCCAGCCCCATAGATTCCCATTTTGAGCCCCTTTAGCCCCATTTTGAGGTCCTCCAACCCCGTTTTGAGCCCCTTTAACCCCATATTAAACTCCTCCAGCCCCATATTGGGGTCCTCCAACCCCATTTTGAGCCCCTTTAGCCCCATATTAAGGTCCTCCAGCCCCATATTAAGGTCCTCCAGTCCCATAGATTCCCACCCTCTGGTCCTCCAGCCCCATTTTGGGGTCCTTAAGGTCCTCCAGCCCCATAGATTCCCACCTTAGCCCCATATTAAGGTCCTCCAGCCCCATATTAAGGTCCTCCAGCCCCATTTGGGGTCCTTCGGGATCCCCCAGACCCATATTGGGGTCCCCCAGACCCATATTAAGCCCCTCCAGCCCCATTTTGAGCCCCTTCAGCCCAATATCAAGGTCCTCCAGCCCCATTTTGGGCCCATTTTGGGGTCTTCCAGCCCCATAGATTCCCACCCTCGGGTCCTCCAGCCCCAAAAAAGGGCAAAATAAGGAGTGGATTTGGGGCCGGTTTTGGGGTGAAAAAGAGCAAAATAGGGGGTGGGGATGTCATGGTGGGGGCTCCTTGCATGTCTTGCACACTTATGGACGGGCCGAGTGCTACAGGGTGGAGAAGCATCTGCTGCTCTATGGGTGAGTACGAATTTGGGGTGAAAGAGGGCAAAATAAGGGGTGGGGGGGGGTGTGGAAATGGTGGTTTTTGGTGTCAGATTTTGGGGGAAAACGGCCATTTCGAGCCATTTTGGTGCCAACTAGGAGCAAATTTGGGGAGAAAACACCATTTTGAGCCATTTTGGTGCCAATGAGGAGGAAATTTGGGTGGAAAACACTATTTTGAGCCATTTTGGTGCCAATTGGGGGCAGATTTGGGGGGAAATGGCCATTATGAGACATTTTGGTGCCAATTAGGATCAAAAAAAAGGTCCTCCAGCCCCAAAAAAGGGCAAAATAAGGGGTGGATTTGGGGCCAATTTTGGGATGAAAAAGCGCAAAATAAGGGGTGGATTTGGGGCCATTTCTGGGGTGAAAAAGAGCAAAATAAGGGGTGGATTTGGTGCCATTTCTGGGGTGAAAAAGGGCAAAATAAGGGGTGGGGGGGTGGGAAAGTAGTGAGTTGGGTGAGCCCAAAATGGGGCCAATTTTGGGGTGAAAAAGGGCAAAATAGGGGATGGGGATGTAATGGTGTGGGGCCCCTTGCATGCCTTGCACGCTTATGGACGGGCTGAGTGCTACAGGGTGGAGAAGCATCTGCTGCTCTATGAGTGAGACCCATATTAAGGTCCCTCCAGCCCCATAGATTCCCATTTTGAGTCCCTTTAGCCCCATTTTGAACCATTTTAACCCCATTTTGAGCCCCCTTAGCCACATATTGGGGTCCTCCAACCCCATATTAAGCCACTTCAGCACCATAGATTCCCATTTTGAGCCGCTTTTCTGGTCCTCCAACCCCATTTTGAGTCATTTTAGCCCCAATTTGAGCCCCATATTAAGGTTCTTTAGAATCCCCCAGACCCATATTGGGGTCCTCCAGCCCCATATTAAGCCCCTCCAGCCCCATAGATTCCCACTTTCTGGTCCTCCAACCCCATTTTAGGGTCCTCCAACCCCATTTTCAGCCTCTTTAGCCCCATTTTGAGCCCCTTTAGCCCCATATTAAGGTCTCCAGCCCCATATTAGGGTCCTCCATCCCCATATTAATCCTCTCCAGCCCCATAGATTCCCACCTCAATCCCATATTAAGGTCCTTCAGCCCCATATTAAGGTCTTCCAGCCCCATAGATTCCCACTTTCTGGTCCTCCAACCCCATTTTAGGGTCCACCAACCTTGTTTTCAGCCTCTTTAGCCCCATTTTGAGCCCCTTTAGCTCCATATTAAGTTCCTCCAGCCCCATATTAGGGTCCTCCATCCCCATATTAAGCCCCTCCAGCCCCATAGATTCCCATTTTGAGCCCCTTTAGCCCCATTTTGAGACATTTTAGCCCCATTTTGAGCTTCTTTAGCCCCATATTGGGGTCCTTTAGCCCCATTTTGGGGTCCTCCAACCCCATATTAAGCCCCTCCAGCCCCATAGATTCCCATTTTGAGCCCCTTTACCCCCATTTTGTGCCATTTTAGCCCCATTTTGAGCCCCTTTAGCTCCATATTAAGCCACTCCCCCCCCATAGATTCCCACCCTCTGGTCCTCCAGCCCCATATTAAGGTTCTTTAGAATCCCCCAGACCCATATTGGGGTCCTCCAGCCCCATATTAAGCCCCTCCAGCCCCATAGATTCCCACTTTCTGGTCCTCCAACCCCATTTTAGGGTCCACCAACCCCGTTTTCAGCCTCTTCAGCCCCATTTTGAGCCCCTTTAGCCCCATATTAAGGTTTTCCAGCCCTATATTAGGTCCTCCATCCCCATATTAAGCCCCTCCAGCCCCATAAATTCCCATTTTGAGCCCCTTTAGCCCCATTTTGAGCCATTTTAGCCCCATTTTGAGCTCCTTTAGCCCCATATTGGGGTCCTTTAGCCCCATTTTGGGGTCCTCCAAACCCATATTAAGCCCCTCCAGCCCCATAGATTCCCACCTCAGTCCCATATTAAGGTCCTCCAGCCCCATATTAAGGTCCTCCAGCCCCATAGATTCCCATTTTGAGCCCCTTTACCCCCATTTTGAGCCATTTTAGCCCCATTTTGAGCCCCTTTAGCTCCATATTAAGCCCCTCCACCCCCATAGATTCCCACCCTCTGGTCCTCCAGCCCCATATTAAGGTTCTTTAGAATCCCTCAGACCCATATTGGGGTCCTCCAGCCCCATATTAAGCCCCTCCAGCCCCATAGATTCCCACTTTCTGGTCCTCCAACCCCATTTTAGGGTCCTCCAACCCCATTTTCAGCCTCTTTAGCCCCATTTTGAGCCCCTTTAGCCCCATATTAAGGTCCTCCAGCCCCATATTAGGGTCCTCCAGCCCCATAGATTCCCACCTCAGTCCCATATTAAGGTCCTCCAGCCCCATATTAAGGTCCTCCAGCCCCATATTAATCCTCTCCAGCCCCATAGATTCCCATTTTGAGCCCCTTTAGCCCCATTTTGAGCCATTTTAGCCCCATTTTGAGCTCCTTTAGCCCCATATTGGGGTCCTTTAGCCTCATATTGGGGTCCTCCAACCCCATATTAAGCCCCTCCAGCCCCATAGATTCCCACCTCAGCCCAACATTAAGCCCCTCCAGCCACATATGAAGGTCCTCCAGCCCCATTTTGGGGTCCTCCAGCCCCATAGCTCCCCCTATCTCACCCTGCCCCATTTCTTGCCCTATAGCTGGGGTCGCTGGGGGAAGCTACTGCCCCACGGGTTCCTCAAACGCCACCTGTCGGAGCCGGAGGCGGAATCCATCTCTAGGGCCATCCTGCTCTATTGCCTGCTCCATTATCGAGGTGATGAGTCCATCAAGGCCTTTATATGGGACCTCATTCATCCCAATGACAACGGGAAGGCCGGCAAGCAACAAGGTAAGTGCGACCCATAAGTGTGACCCCATAGGGGCCAATGGGGACCCCAGACCCACAAGTGGGAACACAGACCCATAAGTGTGACCCATAAGTGAGGCTCCAGAACCATAGGTGGGACCCATAAGTGAGGCTCCAGACCCATAAGTGGGTCCTCAGACCCATAAGTGGGAATACAGACCCATAAGTGGGACCCATAAGTGAGGATCCAGACCAATAGGTGGGTCCCCAGACCCATAAGTGTGACCCAAAACCCCATAACTATGATTCTAGCCCCATAAATGAGACCCCATAGGGGCCAATAGGGATCCCAGCCCCATAAGTGTGACCCGTAAGTGAGGCTCCAGCCCCATAAATGGGTACCTAGACCCATAAGTATGACCCTAGCTCCATAAGTGAGACCCCAAACGTTATGATTCTAGCCCCATAAGTGCCTCCCCAGCCCTATAACTGCATCCCCAGCCCCATAAGTGTGACCCCAAACCCCATAAGTGGGACCCCATAGGGGCCAATGGGGACCCCAGCCCTATAAGTGGGAACACAGACCCATAAGTGGGTCCCCAAACCCCATAACTATAGACTTGGAGATGTCCCCAGCCCCATGAGTGGGTCTCCAGCCCCATAAGTGAGGCTCCAGACCCATAAGTGTGACCCCATAGGGGCCAATGGGGACCCTAGCCCCATAAGTGTGACCCATAAGTGAGGCTCCAGAACCATAGGTGGGACCCATAAGTGAGGCTCCAGACCCATAAGTGGGTCCTCAGACCCATAAGTGGGAATACAGACCCATAAGTGGGACCCATAGTGAGGATCCAGACCCATAGGTGGGTCTCCAGACCCATAAGTGGGACCCAAAACCCCATAACTATGATTCTAGCCCCATAAGTGTGACCCCATAGGGGCCGATGGGGACCCCAAGCCCTGTAAGTGTGAACACAGACCCATAAGTGGGACCCATAAGTGAGGCTCCAGCCCCATAACTGTGACCCCAAACCCTAATGACATCCCCATAAACCCTAATGGGGTCCCCATAAACCCTAATGGGGTCCCAATAAGTGTGACCCCAGCCCCATAAGTGGGTCCTCAGACCCATAAGTGGGAATACAGACCCATAAGTGTGACCCATAACTGCATCCCCAGCCCCATAAGTGGGTCCCCAGCTCCATACATGTGACCCCAAACCCCATAAGTGTGACCCCAAACTCCATTTATATGAGACCTCATTCATTCCAATGACAACGGGAAGGCCGGCAAGCAACAAGGTAAGGACCCGGACCCATAAGTGGGACCCAATAGAGGTCAATGGGGACCCCAGACCCATAAGTGGGAACACAGACCCATAAGTGGGGGGAGACCAGACCCATAAGTGGGACCAGAGACCAATAAGTGGGGCCTACGATCCCATAAGTGGGAGCCATAAAAGAGGCTCCAGCCCCATAACTGCATCCTCAGCCCCATAAGTGTGACCCCATAGGGGTCAATGGGGACCCCAGCCCCATAAGTGCCTCCCTAGCCACATAAGTGTGACCCAAAACCCCATAACTGAATCTTCAGCCCCATAACTGCGTCCCCAGCCCCATAACTATAGACTTGGAGATGTTCCCAGCCCCATAAGTGTGACCCATAACTGCATCCCCAGCCCCATAAGTGGGTCCCCAGCCCCATAAGTGTGACCTATAACTGCATCTCCAGCCCCATAAGTGTGACCCATGTGTGACCCCATAGGGGACAGTGGGGACCCCAGCCCCATAAGTGTGACCCATAAGTGGGTCCCCAGCCGCATAAGTGTGACCCCATAGGGGCCAATGGGGACCACAGCCCCATAAGTGGGAACACAGATCCATAATTGGGTCCCCAGCCCCATAAGTGTGACCTATAACTACATCCCCAGCCCCATAAGTGTGACCCCAAGCCGCATAAGTGGGTCCCCAGCCCCATAAGTGTGACCCATAAGTGAGGCTCCAGCTCCATAAGTGTGACTCATAACTACATCCCCAGCCCCATAACTGAGTACCCAGCCCCATAAGTGGGTCCCCAGCCCCATAAGTGTGATCCATAAGTGTGATCCCATAGGGGCCAAATGGGACCCCAGCCCCATAAGTGGTTCCCCAGCCCCATAAGTGCCTCCCCAGCCCCATAACTGCGTCCCCAGCCCCATAAGTGTGACCCATAAGTGAGGCTCCAGCCACATAAGTGTGACCCATAACTACATCCCCAGCCCTATAACTGAGTTCCTAGCCCCATAAGTGTGACCCATAACTGTGTTCCCAGCCCCATAGGTGTGACCCATAAGTGCATCTCCAGCCCCATAATTGCGTCCCCAGCCCCATAAGTGTTACCCATAACTGAGTCCCCAGCCCCATAAGTGCATCCCCAGCCCCATAAGTGTGACCCATAAGTGTGACCCCATAGGGGCCAATGGAGACCCCAGCCCCATAAGTGTGTCCCATAACTGTGTCCCCAGCCCCATAAGTGTGACCCATAAGTGAGACTCCAGCCCCATAAGTGTGAACCCAACCCCATAACTGTGTTCCGAAGTGCCTCCCCAGCCCCATAAGTGCGTCCCCAGCCCCATAACTGCATCCCCAGCCCCATAACTGCATCCCCAATCCCATAACTGCCTCTCCAGCCCCATAAGTGGGAACACAGACCCATAACTGAGTCCCCATCCCCATAACTGCATCCCCAGCCCCATAAGTGCATCCCCAGCCCCGTAAATGTGACCCAAAAAACCTGGAGATGCCCAATAACTATAACCCCAGCCCCATAAGTGCATCCCCAGCCCCATAACTGAGTCCCCAGCCCCATAAGTGTGACCCCAGACCCATAAGTGCGTCCTCAGCCCCATAACTACAACCCCAGCCCCATAAGTGTGACCCCAGCCCCATAACTGTAACCCCAGCCCCATAAGTGTGACCCATAACTACATCCCCAGCCCCATAAGTGGGAACACAGCCCCATAAGTGTGACCTATAACTGCATCCCCAGCCCCATAAGTGCCTCCTCAGCCCCATAAGTTTGACTCCAGCCCCATAAGTGTGACCCATAAGTGAGGCTCCAGCCCCATAAGTGTGACCCATAACTACATCCCCAGCCCCTTAACTGAGTCCCCAGCCCCATAAGTGGGTCCCCATAAGTGTGACCCATAAGTGTGACCCCATAGGGGCCAATGGGGACCCCAGCCCCATAAGTGGGAACACAGATCCATAAGTGGGTCCCTAGCCCCATAAGTATGACCCAAAACCCACAACTATAGACTTTGAGAGGTCCCTAGCCCCATAAGTGCATCCCCAGACCCATAAGTGTGACCCATAGGGGCCAATGGAGACCCCAGCCCCATAAGTGAGTCCCATAAGTGTGTCCCCAGCCCCATAAGTGTGTCCCCAGCCCCATAAGTGTGACCCATAATTGAGGCTCCAGCCCCATAAGTGTGAACCCAACCCCATAACTGTGTTCCTAAGTGCCTCCCCAGCCCCATAAGTGGGACCCATAACAGAGTCCCCAGCCCCATAAGTGGGAACACAGCCCCATAACTGCATCCCCAGCCCCATAAGTGGGTCCCCAGCCCCATAACTGAGTCCCCAGCCCCATAACTGCATCCCCAGCCCCATAAGTGTGTCCTCAGCCCCATCACTACAACCCCAGCCCCATAACTGCATCCCCAGCCCCATAACTGTAACCCCAGCCCCATAAGTGTTACTCATAACTACATCCCCAGCCCCATAAGTGGGAACACAGCCCCATAACTGTGTCCCTAGCCCCATAAGTGCATCCCCAGCCCCATAAGTGAGACCCCAAACCCCATAACTGCATCTCCAGCCCCATAATTGTATCCCCAGCCCCACAACTGCGACCACAATGGGGACCTTATGGGGGTCCCTGGTTGACATACCTGTACCCAGCCCCATAAGTGTGACCCATATGTGGTTCCTCAGCCCCATAAGTTCATCCCCAGACCCATAAGTGTGTCCCCAGCCCCATAAGTGTGACCCATAACTGTGTCCCCAGCCCCATAAGTGGTTCTCCAGCCCCATAAGTTGTTCCCCAGCCCCATAAGTGTGACCTCATAGGGGCCAGTGGGGACCCCAGCCCCATAAGTGGGAACACAGCCCCATAAGTGGGACCCATAAGTGGGACCCCATAGGGGCAAATGGGGACCCCAGCACCATAACTGTGACCGTGGCCCCATAACTGAGACCCTGAAGACTTCAAGATGTCCCCAGCCCCATAAGTGTGACCCATAAGTGTGGGGATACAAGAAAAGCTGTTCAGAGCAGCAGCTGTGGAGCAAGATAAACAGCATGAGAACCAAGGACACCTCTGCAAGGAGAAGAAGAGTCTCACAGCTCTGATTGGTTATGTGCCTGCATGGACAGTTGAAAAGTGTTTTGTAGAATGCTTTGTTGACATGTAAGATGTTTGGGAAAGTTGTAAGGGCGGATGGGAAAGTTAGAAAATAACAACTTGTGAAGGTATATAAGGGATGTGAGAACTTGTAATAAACGATTTGGATCGTTCACATCTGAGTCTGTGCCGAGACGCTGCAAATGGCGCCCACAACGTGGAGCAAATCAACCCGCGGCTGAGCGAGCCCGGTCCGGCAGCATCGCCCGACTGAACTTCGGAGAGACTATTTCGCGCGCACCCGCACCGTTCTGCAGGACAGAAGGTGAGCAGTCGGGAACTATGGGGAGCTCACTAACGAGGGAGCAGAAAGTAAATCTTGAAGTATTGCGGTCAGTGTTACCGTATCAGGATAAGACTGTGTCTACTTCAGCATTAGCTACTCTTCTTAAATGGATAAGCAAAAATGTCCCTGAATTTCCAAAAACTGAGTTCTCTCTCGATGGAGAACTTTGGGACAAAATCGGCTCAAAATTCTACAAGGCTTCTCTCGCTAAAGACAGAACGGCTGCTAAGCTGTTGCCCGTTTGGAGCCGGATAATGGAAGGGATTAAGCAATCACGACGGGAAAGAATTTATTCCGACCATTCCCTGCCGCCCTCCGTCCCAACCCCGCCGCTGCCTCTCGCTGCGGGAAGCGGCCCGTGCCCGGATCCAACTTGCGGCTCCGACCCCTCCCGATTCGGGGAGATGAAAAGCCGCAACCGCCCCCCCTCGCGCTCCCGCCGTTCGCTCCTCCCCCGACGTTCGCCGCGTTGCCGCCCTCTACGGCGCCCCCGCCCTTCGCTCCGCCTACGACGTTCGTCACGCCGCTTCCGCCCCCCGCTCCGCCCACGTCGTGCGCTGCTGCGTCTGTGCAGCCCGCGTGTAACGTGGTTAAAGACACGGACGGATCGAAACCAGGGGATCGTTGTGACCCTGGTCCAGTAGATCCGGAAGGCGAATTGGGTGCATTGCCTCCTGATGATAATTTGAAGGGAGCAGGAACGACAAATTTCTCTACAGCGTACTGTGATGTCTTAGAGCAGTGCAGAAAAGAAGCAATATGGAAAATTGTATCTCACACTATCCAGCCACAAATCCTCAAAATAGTACCTCACATACGGACATTAAACAATCTGCAAAAGTTATTAGGAACCATCAATTGGTTGCGGCCACTTTTGGGAATTACTACTCAAGAGCTGCATCCTTTATTCAAACTACTGAAAGGAGACCCAGATCTAACTTCTAAAAGACAATTAACACCAGAAGCACAACAGTGCTTAGACTGTGTAATAACATCAGTGCAAAATCGATATAGCCATCGTGTTTGTTTATCACTTCCAGTACATCTCATAATAATATCCAACTTCTATCAGCCATATGGCTTGTTATGTCAATGGGATACCTCAAGAAAGGATCCTCTCGTTATCCTCGAATGGGTATTTTTACCTCATACATTTTCAAAAACTATTACATCACGAGTGGAAATGTTTGCTATGCTAATACAGCGAGGTCGACATCGTCTACAAATTCTACGAGCTCTTGACCCTGTATCATAGAATAGATACCTCTCTTACATCCAACTAATTGGGATTTTTGAAATATAACCATGCATCATTTTAGACAAAAGTGCACACTAATAGAACTAAACTTGATAGTTTATTTTGTTTTCCAAGCAGGTGTTCCACTTGGGCTCTATATCACGCACTGGCCATGCGGATATGGTGTACAACTGGAAGAAATCCTTCAGACCCTGAATGCAGGAGAGAATCTGTGATGGGTGAGAGAGGAAAGGTGCACCTTGAAGCAGGGGACGCCCTGCTGGCACTACCTGTCGCATCCACCACCAACATGGCTTGCTGTTTCTCAAGGGTCAAAAAGTAATAATGCCCCTAGCGATACTTTAGTACATTTGTCCTCTAAAATTGGTTCTATTTGACATGCTATTCCATTAAATTGTGCGATCATTAATCAATTATTAGCCCGGATAACTCAGTTGGTAGAGCATGGTTATGAACATCTTAAAAGCATTTACTGCACAAATTTTAGTGGTCATTAAAAATCAATATATCAGAGTATATCAAAATTGAAGACTTTTCCTGATCAGTTACAGATTAACACAACGGGACCCTCATGGATTTATTTTCAGGTTGCAGAAACTTAGGTTGCAGTACAAACATGTTTGTTCTTTTTAGTGGTTTTAACAGTAATGTTGTTATGTTGTATTTGACTTGTCTCTTTTTTCACTTTTAGAGTATTGTCAATCGAGGCCTTGATTGAGTTATAATGATTATGTTATTAATATAATTAGTGTTATTATTTTATAGTATGGTAGTAGCTTGTCAATAAACAAAAAAGGGGGAATTGTGGGGATACAAGAAAAGCTGTTCAGAGCAGCAGCTGTGGAGCAAGATAAACAGCATGAGGCCCCATCCATTCCTGCCCCACAACTTATGGGTCCCATAGGGTTCTGCTCTGGGTCCGTATGCTGTATTACCTGAGGCAGGAGGTGATCGGGGACCAGGCCGACAAGGTGCTGGCTGGAGCCATGGCCAGGTGAGTCCTCCTGCCCCATAACTAGGTCCTCCAGCCCCACAGCGAGGTCCTCCAGCCCCATAGATTCCCATATTAGGGTCCTGCAGCCCCATAGCGAGGTCCTCCAGCCCCATATTGTGGACCTCCAGCCCCATTGATTCACTCCCTTGCCCCTTATTAAGGTCATCCAGCCCCATAGATTCTCATATTAGGGTCCTCCATCCCCATATTGGGACCCCTGCCCCATATTGGGGTCCTCCAGCCCCATATTAAGGTCCTCCTGTCCCATAGCGAGGTCCTCCAGCCCCATAGATTGCCATATTAGTGTCCTCCAGCCCCATATTAAGGTCCTCCAGCTCCATAGATTCTCATATTAGGGTCCTCCAGCCCCACATTGAGACCTTTTAGCCCCATATTGGGGTTCTTCAGACTTATATTGGGGACCCCATACCCATATTGGAGTCCTCCTGCCCCATAGCGAGGTCCTCCAGCCCCATAGATCCTCATATTAGGGTCCTCCTGCCCCATATGAAGGTCCTCCAGCCCCATCGCGAGGTCCTCCAGCCCCATATTGGTGTCCCCAGCCCCATATTGGGGGTCTTCTAGACCCATTTAGACCCATTTTGGGGTCCTCCAGCCCCATATTAAGGTCCTCCAGCCCCATAGATTCCCACCCTCTGGTCCTCCAACCCCATATTAAGGTCCTCCAGCCCCATATTGGAGTCCTTTGGGGTCCTCCAGCCCCATAGATTCCCTCCCTCCGGTTTTCCAGCCCCACATTGGGGTCACTTGGGATCCCTCAGACCCAATATAGGGGTCTCTGACGTTCTCCAGCCCCATATGAAGGTCCTCCAGCCCCATAGATTGCCACTCTATGGTCTTCCAGCCCCATATTGAGGTCCTCCAGCCCCATAGATTCACTCCCTTGCCCCATATTAAGTTCCTCCTGCCCCATAGCGAGGTCCTCCAGCCCCATAGATTCCCACCCCCTGGTCCTCCAGCCCCATATCAAGGTCCTCCAGCCCCATAGTGAGGTCCTCCTGCCCTATATTAAGCTCCTCCAGCCCCATAGATTCCCACCCCAGCCTCATATTAAGCCCCTCCAGCCCCATATTAAGCCCCTCCAGTCCCATAGATGCCCCCCTGCCCCATATTAAGGTCCTCCAGCCCCACATTAAGCCCCTCCAGCCCCATAGATCCCCACTCCAGCCCCATAGATCCCCCCTGCCCCACACTGTGCCCCACACTGTGCCCCACAGCGCTGTGTCCATCTCGTTCCTGTTGCTGGATCAACTGGAGCCCCCCACGTCCTGGTGGGACACGGAGGCTGACAAGTCCCTCCTCATCGGGGTCTTCAAACACGGTATTTTTGGGCTGAAAAACGTCGATTTTGGGTCATCTTGGGGTCTTTAAATATGATATAAAATATGAGGTGGATTTTGGGCTGAAAAACGGGGGTTTTGGGGCTTTTTGTGGGCTTCAAATATGGTATTTAATATGGAGGGGGGCATGGATTTTGGGCTTAAGAACGGGGTTTTGGGGGCTTTTTTTGGGCTCAAAAATGGTGTTTTTGAGGACTTCAAACATGATATTTAATATGGGGGGGGGAGGGTGGATTTTGGGCTTAAAAATGGGGGTTTTGGGGCTTTTTGGGGCCTTCAAAAGGGGGTATTTAATATGAGGGGTGCAGTGGATTTGGGGCTTAAAAATGGGGTTTTTAGGGTCTTTAAAATGGGGTTTTTGGGGGATTTTTGGGGTCTTCAAATATGGTATTTAATATGGGGGAAGAGGTTGGATTTTGGGCTTAACTTATGGGCCAGACCCATAAGTGTGACCCATAAGTGGGGATCCAGACCCATAAGTGGGGGGACAGACCCATAAGTTGGGGGGCTGGACCCATAAATGGGGCCTAAGACCCCATAAGTTGGACCCCAAAACTTTGGAGATATCCCTAAACCCATAACAAGATCTTCAAACCTATAAGTGGGACCCCAGCCCCATAAGTGAAACCACAGACCCATAAGTGGAACCAGAGACCCATAAGTGTGACCCATAAGTGGGGGGCTGGACCCATAAGTGGGGGAACAGACCCATAAGTGGGGGGCCAGACCCATAAGTGGGACCCCAGACCCATAAGTGGGACCCCAGATCCATAAGAGTGACCCATAAGTGGGGGCCGGACCCATAAGTGGGAGTCCCAACCCAAAGGAGCTGGAGCAGGAGAGCAACATGGAGGGCAACGACGGGTATGTGAGGCCAGACCCATAAGTGGGACCCATAAGTTGGGGGGCTGGACCCATAAGTGGGACCCATAAGTGGGGGGTCGGACCCATAAGTAGGACCCATAAGTGGGGGTCCAGACCCATAAGTGGGGGGCTGGACACATAAGTGGGGGGGGGGGGACCGGACCCATAAGTGGGGCCAGAGACCCATAAGTGGGATGGGTCAGTGGGGGGGGGCTTGGACCCATAAGTATGACCCATAAGTGGGGGGCTGCACCCATAAGTGGGACCCATAAGTGGTGGGAGATTGAACCCATAAGTGAGGCCCATAAGTTGGGGGGGGGATCGGACCCATAAGTGGGGGGCTGGACCCATAAGTGAGACTTGAGACCCATAAGTGGGACCCATAAGTGGGGGGACAGACCCATAAGTGGGACCACAGACCCATAAGTGGGGACCCAGACCCATAAGTGGGGACTCAGACCCATAAGTGTGGGGCTGGACTTATAAGTTGGGGGGCTGGACCCATAAGTGGGACGTAAAACCCCATAACTGTGTTCCTTAGTGTGACCCCAGCCCCATCAGTGGGGCTTCAGATCCATAACTGCATCTCCAGCCCCATAAGTGTGACCCCAATCCCATAATTGTGAACACAGACCCATATGTGGGACCCATAAGTGGGACTTAAAACCCCATAACTGTGTTCCTTAGTGTGACCCCAGCCCCATCAGTGGGGCTTCAGATCCATAACTGCATCTCCAGCCCCATAAGTGTGACCCCAATCCCATAATTGTGAACACAGACCCATATGTGGGACCCATAAGTGGGACCCCAGCTGCGCTCGTGCATCCGGTGCCGTCCTGCGGCACCCAGTCTTTGTTACAAGCATTGGAACGAGGCACAGGCTCTGTCAGTCTCATCTCCGTGTTGTTGTACCTCAGCGGTGTCTCCCGGTAATAGGAGATGAGGTCGTAAAGGCTGTCAAATATTTGGTTATTAATGAGAAAGTACTTATGTGGCTGCTGGCATCCTTCCACCATTGGATGCGACAGTGCTGCACCTCTCCATTGCTCCAGATGGACAGGACATAGTCTGTAGAGAGTGTTTTTTACAGCTAGTTAGCTGAGATGGGTCGTAAACACAGTGCAGCTAGACAAGCAGCCGTATCACCTGCAAGGGCAGTTAGAATAACAAGATGCCCTGGGATGGTGAGAAACTAGCCATGGTTTTGGGAACTCAGCAAGGGAGTAGCTTTCAGTTGATAACAACAAGCCGTTAAGATACTCGGGGATGGTATGTAATTGGGAACCAATGATGAGCTCCATTTTTGCAATATGTATGAGCTAATTATCCGTATTATAAATGTACACGCAGCCAAGGAATAAACAAGAATAGCTGATCATATGTCAATGACAGGTGTAGTCGTCTGCTTTTCTCCAACCGTTCTGCAACAATTGGTGACCCTCGACGTGGCCTACCAGGAAGGATCGCAGCGGTGAAGGTGTTCGGATCCTTAAGCAGCGGGGATAGCATGCGCCAGGAAAAGAAGGTGCAGGTGCTCTACGTGACCTTATAGAAGGGCCTAGCTGATACGAGCCGCCAACGTCCTTTAAGGCTGCAACAGCGTGCTGACAAACAGGTATGGGAAGGCAAGCGGTTTATGAATTATTTTCTTGCTTTTTTAAAAAAAAATGTCAGGTATTTTCTTGCTTTTTGAAAAGAAAGCGTCAGGTTAGGGGGATAGACTTGCAAAAGGAACTCCCCGAGTTATTAGCGTATGGGTATGCTAAAGGGTTATTTCAGAATCTGCATTTAGTGCATGATCTTGCTGAGTGGCGAAAATTTGGAGATGTAATTTTTCAGGGAATGATAGATGGGGAGAAAATGGCTAAGAAATGCGGGAAATGGTGGCGTATGGTTTATAATGATTTACTGCAATATCAGGCAGAAAAGGAAGTGGCAGAGCAAGCTAGTGCTGTGCAGGGGAGGAATAAGAATTATAATGAATGGTCAGATTGCCCGGTGCCCCGTGCTTTGTCCACCGTAAAGTTGCTGCCGGCCGCCGAGCCTACATTGCCAGTGGCTGCGGAGCCGAGTGCCCCGTCACCGCCTCCCGGCACGTCTGTATCAGACGAGCCGCCTGCATCGACCATGGCGCTACAGCCGGCCCCCTCGACCCCCCTTTGCAATGAGCCGCTCCCTGGGGCACAGAGTGCCCTGGCGGAGGCCATCGCGCGGGAGTGGGGGGGGGCTTGGGCTGCGCTGGCGTGGGCTTGTTTAGAGGCGGGAGACGGTGAGGTGTTGGAAGCGGTGCAAAAGGTGGTGCTGCCGGGGGGGCATTCGCCTGATCCTGCAGGCAGGACACAGGCTACTATCAGTGCCTTAGGTTGGAAGTTGTTGTCACAATTGTGGTCTACGGTCAGTCAGTTTGGAGTAAAAAGTGAGCCAGCGAGACAGATACTGGATTATATCTGGAATACTCAGGTTTTGTTGCCATCTGATTGTCGGGCTATAGCTAGGTTGATTTTTTCGCAGCACCAACAACTGCTATTTAATGCTTATTGGGAAGAGATGTGCCAACAGAGCGCTGCGATAGTTAGGCAGCCCAGAGATCCCTTGTATAATGTAACCGTTGAAGAACTTTTAGGGGTGGGTCCTTTCATCCGGACGTAGGCCCAGGCTTTATTAGGACCAGCTAAATGTAGGGAGTCAATGTATCTGGCCAGGCAGGCTATGGATAAGATCAAGGTGCCAGGTGGGCTACCGTCTTATATGGGAATCCAGCAGGGAAGAAATGAGGATTTTGGAGCATTTCTAGATAAGGTAGCTGGAGCCATAGAGAAGGCTCTATGGAGTACCAGAGTACATGAGGGAAATAATGCTAAAACATTGTGCACTTCAGAATTGTAATGCTACAGCTCGTGGCATTCTAAGTACTTTGAGGAGTAACTGGACAATAGAGGAGGCGTTAGACAGATTATCAAGTGTGCCCACAGGGGCTCAGGCTTTCATAGTTGAGGCTATTAAAGAGCTAGGGGCAGGATTAAAGGCACAGGCTGAGGCTTCTCAGAATCAAGTGTTAGCAGCTCTTGCACCCTTACAAGCGTCTGCGGTAACCAGTGCAGGCCCAAGCACCTCTTTTAAATGTTTCCGGTGCGGCGTTAAGGGACATTTGCGACGGAATTGCCAAGTCGCCGGTGTGTGGTGCCAGAACTGCCGCTCGGACAACCACAACACCGTCACCTGCCGTCGCCGGTCAAGAAACATCCAGCCCAGCGCAAGAAAGAACAGCGGCTGCGCTCCGATACAAGCAGCCGTTCCCAGCCAGCGGCCGCCTGCCCCCCGGACACGTCGCTCGCAGCGTTGTCGGTCTCTACGGCGCCCCCGCCGTCTGCTCCGCCCACGTCGTTCTCTGCGCCTCGCCATGCCGCCCCCCCCTTGTCGTGCGCGGCTCCGTCTGTGCAGCCCGCATGTAACGTGGTTAAAGACACGGATGGACCGAAACAAGGAGATCGTTGTGACCCCGGTCCTGTAGATCCAGAAAGAGAATCGGACGCATTTCCTCCTGATGATACTTTGAAGGGAGCAGGAATGACACATTTCCCTACAGCGTACTGTGATGTCTTAGAGCCGTGCAGAAAAGAAACAATATTAAGGGGTGATGCTGACACGTTGCAAACTTTTCCTGCGTTGAATCAGGCCCCCCGTTGGGAATCCCTACCTTATGAGGCAGTGAAGGAGCTAAGGGAGTCAGTGATAACATACAGAATTCAGTTAGCCTTTACATACAATCTTTTGGTTGCAAACAGTGACAGTTACGCTATGACCCCTCATGACTGGAAAATTGTGTTAAGAATGATCCTCTCTGCTATGCAGTACACCGTGTTTATGACTGAATACCGGCTACATAATTTGACTGATACCTCTTTGCCTCAAACTGGGACAAATCCATGTGGCACAGCACCTCTTCAACTGTGTCAGACAAATGTCACTCACGTTCCTGAATTTGGCTGTCTAAAATATGCACATATAACGATAGATACTCATTCTTCTTATGTATTTGCCACAGCACATACAGGTGAACGCAGTCATGACACCCGTAAACACTGGTTATCTGCTTATGCTGCTATGGGAATCCCACATACTACAAAAACAGATAATAGGCCTGCATATACTTCTAAGGCCACTCGAACTTTCCTCCAAGAAGGGAGTGTTAAACATACTACAGCCATTGCTCATTCTCCCACTGAACAAGCTGTCATTGATCACATTTATCAAACATTGAAATCTATTCTTATTATTAAACAAAAAAGGGGGAATATGGGAGACACACCACAAGAAATATTATGCAAGGTTTTGCTTGTTTTGCTTGTGCTCAATTTTTTGAATCGTGTTCATAGAGATACAGCTTATGTGGATCGTCATTTTGAGGCTTCCCCAGTGCTAAAGGAACAGCCTATGGTTAATGTTTGGAATATGGCCACAGGACTTTGGGACTGTCCCCTACCACTGACAACTTGGGGTCGTGAATATGCTCGTATTTCCACAGGGACTGGCCCTTCATGGGTTCCAGCATGATATGTTCGGTCTCATCTGAAGGCAGAAAATAGCATCCAGCCTTTATAGTAATTGTAATGGTGTGTTTCTTACTTAGTGGTATTGCTTTGTAACTTGCTGTGTTATAGATGATATTAGTAATATTTTGACATAGTGTGTGATTTTCTGTTTTACCAATGCAGTCTCAAGAATTAGAGTTTAAGGCATTAGCTAGGATGTTGTGTGCTTCTTCTATTTTAGTAATAGATCAGATGTGTATTAAACAGGATTTGATCTAATCAATTCTAGAATCTACCGGAATAGCTCTTTCAATGTTTTAGTACTGTTTGGTTATGATGTTATTAGCATATTAATTAGCTTTTCTTAATTTGCAAAGACAAAACCTGGAAAGGAATCTCAGTCAAAGAGATGACCCTGTATCATAGAACGGATACCTCTTTTACATCCAATTAATTGGGATCTGAAAATATAACCATGCATCATTTTAGACAAAAGTGCACGCTAATAGAACTAAATTTGATAGTTTATTCTGTTTTCCAAGCAGGTGTTCCACTTGGGCTCTATATCACGCACTGGCCATGCGGATATGGTGTACAACTGGAAGAAATCCTTCAGACCCTGAATGCAGGAGAGAATCTGTGATGGGTGAGAGAGGAAAGGTGCACCTTGAAGCAGGGGACGCCCTGCTGGCACTACCTGTCGCATCCACCACCAACATGGCTTGCTGTTTCTCAAGGGTCAAAAAGTAATAATGCCCCTAGCGATACTTTAGTACATTTGTCCTCTAAAATTGGTTCTATTTGACATGCTATTCCATTAAATTGTGCGATCATTAATCAATTATTAGCCCGGATAACTCAGTTGGTAGAGCATGGTTATGAACATCTTAAAAGCATTTACTGCACAAATTTTAGTGGTCATTAAAAATCAATATATCAGAGTATATCAAAATTGAAGACTTTTCCTGATCAGTTACAGATTAACACAATGGGACCCTCATGGATTTATTTTCAGGTTGCAGAAACTTAGGTTGCAGTACAAACATGTTTGTTCTTTTTAGTAGGTTTAGCAATAATGTTGTTATGTTGTATTTGACTAGTTTTTTTTCTTTCATATTTAGAATATTGTCAATCGGGGCCTTGATTGAGTTATGATAGTTATGTTATTAATAGAAGTAGTGTTGTTATTCTATAGGCAGTATTGTAAGAAGAATTCTACGGAGCGTTAGTCATGGATCGAGATGCGAAGTTCACAGAACAGCAGCTACGAAGCAGGATTAAACTACATGAGAACTGTTTGAACAAATGAACTGAACTGCTTGTTAAATATGATTAGTCGGTCGGTAAACTGAGCCTTTTCAGCCTAAAGGAAAACGGGGGAAATGTAGAGAGTGTTTTTTACAGCTAGTTAGCTGAGATGGGTCGTAAACACAGTGCAGCTAGACAAGCAGCCGTATCACCTGCAAGGGCAGTTAGAATAACAAGATGCCCTGGGATGGTGAGAAACTAGCCATGGTTTTGGGAACTCAGCAAGGGAGTAGCTTTCAGTTGATAACAACAAGCCATTAAGATACTCGGGGATGGTATGTAATTGGGAACCAATGATGAGCTCCACTTTTGCAATATGTATGAGCTAATTATCCGTATTATAAATGTACACGCAGCCAAGGAATAAACAAGAATAGCTGATCGTATGTCAATGACAGGTGTGGTCGTCTGCTTTTCTCCCGCCGTTCTGCAACAATAGTCCCCAATGAATGTCCCGCTCTCCCTAACAAGGAATGAGCCATCGGGAGCCCTCATCACAGTGCAGTAAGGCGTCATCAGCTGCTCAGCAATGTGCCGCCCACTGCGCCCTGCTCCCATCCTGCCATGGAACCATTCCTGGGTCAGATGCAGATTGATGTTGGCGCTCATCTCCCTCTGCACAGGTCATCTCCCCTGTCTGTTCCAGGCTGGAACGTCATAGAGTGGGTTCCACGCGTAGGTTATGGGGGCATCCATGATTTCAAAATCTGCGGTCTGCTCCTTCTGCTCCTCTTCCACGATTTGGCTATCCGCTGTATGCTCTTCTGTATTTGTCATTTGCTCCTTGCTCATACATGAACCCATGGTCTCTTGCCACTCACTCCAAGCCACCTCAGGTTTGGCGGGTCTTGCCAATGGTCTTTATAGTATCTGCTCACACTTATGCTAGGCGCACAAGCTAGACGTCCCGTGATCATGCCAAGATGGTCTGTCTGGCAGGAATTGATACAGTCTTTCGGTTTTTTTCCCTCCTTGTCTGCAGAACTGTTTGCACCTCTGAAGGTCTCCTGTTAGTCCGGGCAAGAATGTCTTCATTTTCACCCAATAATATACACATTTAGGGAACTAGGGTAGGGGACTTGGACGGACTTGTTGATGGAGCTTGGAAATTGTATGGAGGGGGAATTGTAGTGGGGGAGTTATGAACGGTGCTAATTCCAGACATATGCTGAGTCCTCCCAGAGAGTGTTTGCTCAAAGAGGGCATTCATACAAGGATGGGATATCATTGAATCATAGAATCACCAAGGTTAGAAAAGACCTAAAAAATCATCCAGTCCACCTGTTCCTCATGGCTCTATTTTAGGGCCACTTCTCTTTCATGTTTTTGTGGATGACTTGCATGCAGGACTAGAAGATGTTCTGAGCAAGTTTGCTGATGATACCAGATGAGGAGGTGGTGTTGCCTCTACTGAGGGGCGAGAGGACTTTCAGAGAGATGTGGACAAGTCAGAGAACTGGGTACCAGTTGGTACTAAGCACCAAGTGCATAAAGTATAACAAAAACAAGTGCCTGATTGTGCACCTGGGTAGGGGCAACCCTGAACATACACACACTGACTGGATATGGAACACAGGAGAGCGGTCTGACTGAAAAGGATTGGGGGTCCTGGTCAACGTCAAATTGAACATGAGTCAGCAGTGTGCCCAGGCAGCCAGGAAGGCCAACGGTCCCCTGGAGTGCATCAAGCAAGTATTGCCAATTGGGTGAGGGAAAGGATTGTCCCTGTGTGCTCTGCACTCCTGCAGCCTCACCTGGAGCTCTAGGTGCTCTTCTGGGCACTGCAGAACATAACGTGCATCAAACTATGGGAGAGTGTGCACAGGAGGGCACTGGAACTGAGAGATCTGAAGTTCAGAGTTTCACTGTGATTGACTGCTTGTTCAGACTGGGCCCTTCTCACATCCTACATCCTGCGATGAGACACAGGGCACATGTGGGATATGAACTTCACAGCATCCTTGCACCGCATGTAGAGCCTGGGATCTTCTGTCCCCTTGTCTTTCATTTAACATCATACAGACCTCCATCCCACTGCCCCAGGAAGGGTCCTGAGCCAACATGAGAGACAGGATCTCTCTACCACTGGTCTTGCAATCAGGGCTTGACCTGTCTGCTTTGTAAGGCAAAGGAGAGGTTTCTTAGCATGCCAGTGCCTTTCCCTGCCTATAGTCATGGCTTCCAATTATCTTCTCTAACAAGTCCCTAGGGAAGCTTGCTTGATAATGGCCCTCAGTGGGTCCATTAGTACTGCAAGATACTTCACTGTTACTTCTGACTTTGTCTTGCTGAGTACTTTGTGCAAACTTCTCTCTGCACTGGAGGTTGATGGACTCAGCATCAAATGCACCCTGGGGCCCATTATAACCGAAAGAGTCTCCTGTGCCTTATGCCATCTTGTTATCTTATTCAGGTTATCAGAACTTGTTCAGCAAAAAGGAGGGATATCTGGAGAGAGCTTAAAGAGAAAGAATCCATTATAAATTTACTGTTTATTTGTTTATAGTTGAGTTTAAAAAAGACATTAAAGCAGCACTGTGCAAATGATACCAATCCAGGATGTCCCAATGAGTTCTGTACTGTTACTGTGTTGACAAAGGTCCTTCTCAACCTCCCTACCCAATTTCTGCTCACAGTGGACCTATGGGACTTGCACCACTTTTCTTCACATCACTCTTCTCCTCTGCATTCATCCACTCAGTGTTAAAACTGCTTTGCACCAACTCCCACTGGCTTTCCTCAGAGAACCAGCTGCACATGGAAAAGGAAAGATTTCTCTTTTTTATCTGGCCAGCAAATGGAAGGAAAGGTGATACAATTGAATGAACAGTAAAACACAGTGATCAACTGCATGCCATGTTCAAGCTGCATCAAAATTTGTCTTTCCTATGGAATACTTTTAAAAGAAATTATTTAGACTGAGATAGGATAGGATAGATTGAATCACAGTGAAGTAGTTGACAACAGAGGCCATCAGACTCTGGGAGATGGAGCAAATTCCAGTAATCTCCCTGGGACATTTCAGCCAGGTAGTTGAGAGGTATCAACTTAAAATTGATCAGGACTTGTGAGTATTTCACACACTGAGACGGGTTAACACATTCTCATTGATTTCTATCTTTGTCTCCAACTCTGTTTTTCACTTTTACTGACATTAATGAACATCTTTCAGATTTCGTGCCTTAAAAAAAAAAAAAGAGAGACAGTGATTGAGAAAAAGAAAAAGTATAAGAAGAAAAAGAAAAAGAATAGATAGGAAGGGATAGATCAAATCACAGTGAAGGAGTTGACAACACATTCCATCAGACTTTGGGGAGATGGAACAAATTCCAGTAATCCCCCTGGAAGTCGGAAATCAGACAGATAATTGGGAGGTATCTGACTGAACAAAGAGCAAGGGATGGAGAAATCCGGAGGGCAGTGGGAGTAGTGTGTGCCCAAATGGCATCTGAAAACATGCCCTTAACCATGGCCATTTATTTAGGAGAGCTGAAGACACCTGGAGGATGAGGGACATCAAATAGGCAGCAGGGAAGAGTAGTGCCGGGCACTGGGCTATAGTCACAGGGCATTGGCACTGGCACCGCTGTCTGTGTCTCTGAACCTGAAGGCATTTGTGTCCAGCAAACACAGTTCTGGAAAACATCGTAGTTTCAGAAAAAGAAAAAAAAAAAAAAGACATCAAATCACCTCAAAGATTCATATTTACAACTTAAAATGGAACAAGACTCATGAGAATTTCTCATGTTGAGAAGGGTTAAAACATTTTCATTGATTTCCATCTTTGTCTTCAATTCTTTGTTTCAGTTTTATTGACATTTATGATCAACTATTAAGCTTACAGCCTCAAAATAAATAAATAAATTAAAAGAGATCCATTTGCATCTTGTGCTTGGCCTGATGCCCCTTTGACCTTCACAGTTCCCACAAGTCCTTCCATGCCGGAGAGTATGAGATCCAGCAGAGAACCTCTCCTCTTTGGTTCCTCCACTGCTTGGTCAAGAAGCCGCCATCTGTGCTCTCCAGGGATCTGCTGGATTCCACATGCCCTGCTGTGCTGTCCCTGCCACAGATAATGGAGTGACAAAAGCCACCAAATGGGACAAGGGACAGACAACATCAGATTCCCATCTGTCTGCAGAGGGCACCTTCCATTTACTCTCCCTGATCAGGAAGACAGGAAAAGACACTGATGGTCTCCTCTGTTGGCCATTTCCATTAGCTCTGACTTGTCTGCTCTTCCATCCCCAGGCAGAGCTCAGTGCATTCACACAGAGGGCAGTCGCCCTTCTTTGTATCCTCTCCCATCCATCCTAAAGACTCGGTATACCCCTTGTGCTACAGTGCAGTTGTGGAAGACATTAAACTGTGTCTCCATGGTCAAAACAGAAGCTCAGGCCTGCAGCTCTACCAAGATTTCTAGCTTATTGTGTGTTGGTGTTTGCATTAGTGCAAAACCACAGAAGTAAACATCTGTCATGGTTTTGTAATTCAGTTATTTTGCTATCAGTATTCCACATCATAACATCATGTAAAGTATGGATACTTCTATTGAATGTGCAGTCCACAGAAGAAGACTACATATCCCAGAGAACAACAGGGTTAATGATAAGTCACGGGACCAGGACGCTGTATAATCTCGTTCCCAGGCTGGAGTGCCCTCCTTCTTCTCTCGAACTTCTCGGAGAGTGGGAAGCGTTCCAGCCGTGTCGCCTAGAGTTCACAGTAGGCCTCTCGGTTTTCGGGGACTCTCTCTCTCTGTTTCGTTCAATTTGTTAGCCTCAATTATATTATATTGTGTTATCTTGTATTTCGGTATCATATTTAGTAAAATAAGTTTTTCCTCCTTAGATTGTCGCTGTTTTATCCCACTCCCTTTTTCCCCCTCCTTTCCGGGCCCCGGGAGGGGGGCCCACGGGGTGGCTTCCCCTGTCACGGGCATAGGTAAATCTAAGTAACCCGTGACAGATTTTTTGGTGGAGAATGCGGGCATAGAGCTTTTTAGCTTTTAGAACGACTCTCTCTTTACTCTTAAAGAGCTTCGTTAGGGGAGTGTTATCTTTTCGTAGCTGCTCACTGAGAACGTGACCTTGAAATACCAGACAAATTGTCAACATTAAGGGCTGCTGTACATTCTCAGCACTGCTATCTAACTTTTGTGTAGAAAACAAAGGGATTTCTTTCTCCCTTAGAGCAAAGCTAGCTAGCTCTGACTTTTACAGAGCCTGCCAGCTATGAATCCACTCTTCATCCCAGTTGCTCTGTTTAAGGGATTGAAAGCAATTATGATCTTCTTAAAGTATTGGTCAACTATTAACACCATAATTTGGTGTTGTGGAATTGTGCAGGTATATAGCCTAATAAGGTGGATACTGATGGAGACACCTGCCTGGTACTTTTATGAGATGTGGTATGGTCAGAATTTTGGCACCTACATCCCAGATGGAATTGTGAATCTTACAAACACTTGCATCCCAGATGGAATTGTGAATCTTACAAGTACTTGCATCCCAGATGGAACAGGCAATTTTACAAACAGCACCATGTTTAATTCATTGTACAGGCTAAAAAAACCCTTTTTATTTAGGTTGTACTCTCAGATTTCCACACGCCTTTCAATAACTGAGATAGGGTTCATACTTGCATCCATGTTATCACTATTAATGAATGCATATATGTTCCTATGCATTCGTTCTATGCAGAAGTCTCCTCCAGAACCAGAGAATGATGACTGGCAGGGAATATGGAAGGGTTTAGGAAAAGTCTTAGAAGCATGGGGACCCGCAGTGTCATGGGATTTCACTCTTGAACACCTAAGGGACCCTAAGAAATTAAGTGAGTATTTGGGTCAGAGATCTAAGGAGGTAAACCTTATGTGGGGTTTGGCTTATGCATACCGTGCTTTGTATCATACTATTCTGGAGAGAGAGAGTTTCCGATCTGAGATTCAAGCCCAAGTTAATTCTGATCAGTCACAGGAGGCATCAGTAGCAATATCAGTTGCCCCTGTGGAAGGCAAGAAATGGAAACGGGTGTCCACGCGTCTAGAACGAAAAGAAGGAGAAGCACAGGGGGGGGCTGCAGAAGACCCAGGTGCCGGGCATGGAGCAGTACCGAAAAAAGCAAAGGCAAAAACCAAGAGGCATGAAGAAGAGACTGATGATGAGGAGGAAATCACCTATTGTCGACCTCTGAAGCTGACTGAAATCCAAGGCTGAAGAAAAGAGTTCACACGGCGTCAAGATGAAGGTATCCTTGCTTGGTTGCTTCGCTGCTGGGACAACGGGGCCAACAGCTTGTCTCTAGATGGTAATGAAGCTCGCCAACTAGGAAGCATTGCCCAAGATGCAGGTATGGACAGAGGGATTAGCAGATGTTCGGATGGAGCTGCCACTCTCTGGTTGCGGCTGTTAGAAGCCGTGAGAGAAAGGTAGCCCTATAAGGATGCTTTGAAGCCTAAATTTGATAGTTGGAATACCGTCCAAAAAGGTATTCAGCGCCTGAGGGAATTGGCCATGGCGAAAATGTTGTACAGCCCTGATCCAAGCGAACTTGACCCTGAGAGAGTGAGGGCCGATCCTGACATGTGGCAGAAAATCACAAGTACAGCACCAGAGAGAATGGCACAGTCATTGGTAACAGGTTCTAAAGGGTTCGTGGACAGATGGCCCCGAGTTGTTGAGCTGATTATAATGCTTCAAACCACCGATCAGCAGCTCCCTCAACTGCATGCCGCAGTTTCTGCCATCTCACGGCTAGAAGACCGACTAGATGAAATGTGCAAGAAATTGTTTCCACCAACTAATCGTAATGATCCCGTAATAGTATCAGAAACAACTGATGAAGGTCAATCCTCGTACGGGCCACCAGGTCTAATGAAGGATCTGATCAAAGTATTCCAGTCGTACTCCTCACCTGCATCATCAAAAGTCTCAGCTGTTAAACGCACACGCTTCCCAGCTCGAGCAAAGAACAACAGTACGATTGCACCGCGTGTTTCCATGTGGCGCTACCTACGTGACCGTGGAGAAGACATGAGGAAGTGGCATGATCAGCCTACGTCTGCACTACGAGCACGGGTGAAAGAACTACTAGACATACCAACCACCAGTGGAGTTGCTCCAGTCATCACAGGTAACCAATAGAGGGGCCCTGCCCTCAGTCAGGGGAGGGAAAGGGATAATAGAGTTTATTGGACTGTGTGGATTCGATGGCCTGGCACATCAGAACCACAGGAATATAAGGCGCTGGTGGATACCGGTGCACAGTGCACCCTAATGCCCTCCAGTCATGAAGGGACAGAATCAATCCATATTTCTGGAGTGACTGGGGGCTCTCAAGAATTGACTGTTCTGGAGGCTGAAATAAGCCTCACTGGCAAATACTGACAAAAACATCCTATTGTGACTGGCCCAGGGGCTCCATGTATACTGGGTATTGATTACCTCAGAAGGGGGCATTTCAAGGATCCTAAGGGGTATCGATGGGCCTTTGGGATAGCTGCTGTAGACATGGACAACATTAAGCAGCTGTCTGTTTTGCCTGGCCTGTCAGAGGACCCGTCTGTTGTGGGGCTGCTACGAGTAAAAGAGCAGCAGGTACCGATAACTACAAAGACAGTGCACAGACGGCAGTATCGCACCAACAGGGATTCCTTGCTCCCCATTCATGATTTGATTCGCCAGTTGGAGAATCAGGGAGTGATCAGTAAAACTCACTCACCTTTTAACAGTCCCATATGGCCAGTGCGTAAAGCCAGTGGAGAATGGAGGCTGACAGTAGACTACCGTGGCCTGAATGAGGACACACCCCCATTGAGCGCTGCTGTGCCGGACATGTTGGAACTCCAGTACGAGCTGGAGTCAAAAGCAGCCAAATGGTATGCCACCATTGACATTGCCAATGCCTTCTTCTCTATTCCTTTGGCTGCAGAATGTAAGCCACAGTTTGCCTTCACCTGGAGGGGCATTCAGTATACTTGGAACCGTTTGCCCCAGGGGTGGAAACACAGCCCAACCATTTGCCATGGGTTGGTCAAAACTGTACTGGAACAAGGTGGTGCTCCTGAACACCTGCAGTACATTGATGACATCGTTGTGTGGGGTGATACAGCAGAAGAGGTTTTCACAAAAGGAGAGCAGATCATCCAAATTCTTCTACAAGCCGGCTTTGCTATTAAGCGAAGCAAAGTAAAAGGACCTGCCCAGGAAATTCAGTTCTTAGGTATAAAGTGGCAGGATGGACGTCGTCACATCCCAACAGATGTGATCGACAAAATCACTGCCATGTCTCCACCAACTAGCAAGAAAGAGACACAATCTTTCCTGGGTGCAGTAGGCTTTTGGAGGATGCACATTCCAAACTACAGCCTCATTGTAAGCCCCCTTTATCAGGTGACGCGGAAGAAGAACGATTTTGCATGGGGCCCTGAGCAGCAGCAGGCTTTTGAACAGATTAAACAAGAGATAGCCTGAGCTGTAGCTCTGGGGCCAGTACGGACTGGACAGGATGTAAAGAACATCCTCTATACTGCTGCTGGAGAGAAAGGCCCCACTTGGAGTTTGTGGCAAAGAGCCTCAGGAGAGACCCGAGGCCGACCCCTGGGATTCTGGAGTCGATCATATAAGGGGTCTGAAGAGTGCTACACTCCAACTGAGAAGGAGATCTTAGCCGCGTATGAGGGGGTTCGGGCTGCTTCCGAAGTAGCTGGGAGTGAAACGCAGCTCCTTTTGGCACCTCGAATGCCAGTGCTGAACTGGATGTTCAAAGGACAGGTTCCCTCCACTCATCATGCTACCGATGTCACCTGGAGCAAGTGGATTACGCTGATTACACAGCGAGCGCGAATGGGAAACCTCAATCGTCCAGGAATCCTAGAGGTAATCATGGACTGGCCTGAAGATAAAAGGTTTGGAACATCACCAGCAGAAGAGGTATCACGTGCTAAAGAGGCCCCACCATACAACGAATTACCAGAAAATGAAAAGAAATATGCCCTATTCACAGACGGATCATGTCGCATTGTAGGGAAGCATCGCAAATGGAAAGCTGCTGTGTGGAGCCCCACACGACAGGTTGCAGAGGCCACCGAAGGTAAGGGAGAATCAAGTCAGTTTGCAGAGGTAAAAGCTGTCCAGCTGGCCTTAGATGTTGCTGAACGGGAGAGGTGGCCAATGCTGTATCTTTATACTGACTCATGGATGGTGGCAAATGCCTTATGGGGGTGGTTACAGAGGTGGGAACAAAACAACTGGCAACGGAAGGGTAAATCTGTTTGGGCCGCTGAATTATGGAAGGACATTGCTGCCCGAACAAAGAATATGGTTGTAAAGGTGCGTCATGTGGATGCACATGTGCCCAAAAGTCGGGCTACTGAAGAACAACAAAACAACCATCAGGTAGATAAAGCTGCCAAAATTGAGGTGGCTCAAATTGACTTGGACTGGCAGAATAATGGTGAATTATTTCTAGCTCGATGGGCTCATGAGACCTCAGGTCATCAAGGAAGAGACACGACATATAAGTGGGCCAGAGACCGAGGGGTGGACTTAACCATGGACGCTATTGCGCAGATTATTCATGATTGTGAAACATGTGCCATAATTAAACAAGCCAAAAGGATGAAACCTCTCTGGGAGGAAGGGCGGTGGCAAAAGTATAAATATGGGGAGGCGTGGCAGGTTGATTATATCACCTTGCCACGATCTCGCAGTGGTAAGTGTTATGTACTCACCATGGTAGAGGCAACCACTGGGTGGCTTAAAACATACGCAGTACCCCATGCTACTGCTCGAAACACCATATTAGGTCTTGAGAAACAAGTCCTGTGGCGACATGGCACCCCAGAAAGAATTGAATCTGATAATGGGACACATTTTAAAAATTCCCTTATAAATACTTGGGCCAAAGATCATGGCATTGAGTGGATTTATCATATTCCCTACCATGCACCAGCTTCTGGTAAAATTGAACGATATAATGGGTTGTTGAAAACTATGTTGAAAGCAATGGGTGGTGGAACATTTAAGCACTGGGAGAAGAATCTGGCAGAAGCCACTTGGTTGGTCAATACTAGAGGATCTGTCAATCGTGATGGTCCTAGTCAATCTAGCCCCCTACACACTGTAGAAGGAGATAAGGTCCCTGTTGTACATGTAAAGAACATGTTGGGAAAAGCTGTTTGGGTCTTTCCAGCTTCTGGAAAGGGCAAACCTATCCGTGGAACTGTCTTTGCCCAGGGACCTGGGTGCACTTGGTGGGTAATGCAGAAGGATGGGGATGTTCAATGTGTGCCACAAGGGAATTTGATGCTAGGGGAGTGCAGTCAATAATTTTATGTATTTATATATATATGTTTGCATGTGTAGTGTATTTTAGTTATTATAGTTGTACATTTAGTTATGTTACATGTAATTCTACTGTTTAGCTATCATAATTTTACATACGTGTATATATATGTATATATATATTTACCATGATGTAATAATGTAGAATAAGGGGTGGAATGTCATGGTTTTGTAATTCAGTTATTTTGCTATCAGTATTCCACATCATAACATCATGTAAAGTATGGATACTTCTATTGAATGTGCAGTCCACAGAAGAAGACTACATATCCCAGAGAACAACAGGGTTAATGATAAGTCACGGGACCAGGACGCTGTATAATCTCGTTCCCAGGCTGGAGTGCCCTCCTTCTTCTCTCGAACTTCTCGGAGAGTGGGAAGCGTTCCAGCCGTGTCGCCTAGAGTTCACAGTAGGCCTCTCGGTTTTCGGGGACTCTCTCTCTCTGTATCGTTCAATTTGTTAGCCTCAATTATATTATATTGTGTTATCTTGTATTTCGGTATCATATTTAGTAAAATAAGTTTTTCCTCCTTAGATTGTCGCTGTTTTATCCCACTCCCTTTTTCCCCCTCCTTTCCGGGCCCCGGGAGGGGGGCCCACGGGGTTGCTTCCCCTGTCACGGGCATAGGTAAATCTAAGTAACCCGTGACAACATCCTAATTGAAAAGCATCACTGGACATAGCTGGACTAGATAGCTCACCTATGGTATCAGTGTGCAGAAGGTGGCACACAGACATTAGACCGATCATGGGTCTTGGAGGTGACGTAGCAGCACGGACACACCATGGGCATGTCTTTGCTGAAGGCCCTGTGCTGCTTTTGAAGCTGCATGTGAATTCACCAGACAGCCGGTACTATCCTCTCTCTGGCCCTCGGCTGATGCCCAGGAAGGAGGTGTCTATCTCAGGGACTTCCCACACGGTTTACAAGCACTGGCACACATCAGGAGCAGCCCAGGCATGGTGGGCATCACCCAGTGTCTGTGTGTAAGCAGCTGCGTCCCTGCTGAAGGGCCGAGGACTCAGAGCAGGAGCTTACATGCAGGCAACTCCTTGTGCACTTCTGAACTGAACCAGAGGAATCCCAGGTCCTGTGGTTCTGTTGGGAGCTGAATTCCATTTCAGCTCCAGGATTTCTGTCAAGGGATGAGACTCCTGCACTGCCTCAGCTGCATCACTGTCCTGCACAGGGAAAGTCCAAACCTCGCCTTCCTTGTCTGGGTGCCCTTATTGTTTCATCAAACGATCTCTGGTAGCACTCCCCATATGTTTCCAATCAGTCACTGACCACTGGACATGTGGTGGTTAATTGAGCGGATTTCAACACACAGTCATGATGCTGTTGTCTTTCAGGAGCTATTGGCCATGAGGACCCATGGACATGTCAGGGGAGATGAATGGGAAGGATAAAAATGACATAATCTGTTGCTGAGCTGGGCCGAGCTCCTGGGACACAGGGAGCTCATAAATGTGGGCAGAGCTGCAGAGAGACAGCTGTGCCCAGGAGCAGCTCTTGTGCACAGCACAACCTGCAGCTGACAGAAGGAGAGGAGAGAAACTGGAGAGAGCTTCCAGGATGTGTGTGGTGTGAGCGGGCTGCGTGCTCTCTGCAGGAGCATTGCTCACAGACCATGACAAGGTAAAGTCTCACTGCAGACCGTGAGCTGCTTTTCATAGAGGGTTAACTTAATTTGGGATATCCCATAGCAGATCTGGATGTAGGCACTGCATGTTTCTTTACTCTGGAAAAAGCCTCCTGCTCCACCTGAGGGCTTCCGTGCTGCAGCATCAGAGCACATCCCTGAGGGCTGCGTGTCCCAGCACGTGGTTTAAAGTTTATGGATTGAGACAAAGATAAAAAGAAAAGGATAATAATTATGACAAATGTATTTATACATATATAATATATTTAGTATATTTTCACACATATACAACATATGCAGTTGCAAACATATATGCACAGATACTAATACATATGCATATCTGTTTGCAAGTCCAGGACTAGTTGCAGGGGTTTTAACAGCCATAGGGTTCACTGTAGGAGCTGAAGTGGCTGTCGGGCTGTTGCAGGAGTTGAAGTGACCTCAGAGTTCATTGCCAGAGCTGGAATCACCACAGGACCTGTGACTAAGTTGGAGCAGCCACTGGGCTCATTGGAGGGGTTGGAGCCACTGCAGGACTGTACTTCCTCCCTTGGGAGGAATTTGTTGCATTTTCTTATTACCATACTTGGAACAGCTACAGGACCCGTAGCAGGAGTGACTGCAGAGCTCATTATGAGGGTGGAGTGACAGCGGGATCTTTCCCAGAGCTTGGAGCAACTGCAGGACGTGTAGCAAAACCTTGGAGCTGCTGCAAGGTCTGTGCCAGGAGTTGCAGAGGCTGCAGCACTGTCAGCATGTCCAGCTCTGTGGATCGGGCACACTGCAGTCATGTATGCCTCTTGGGGGTTACCAGTGCCACAGCAGACCTGCCCCCAATATTCTACCAGTTTCTCAGGATCCTGCAGTTGCTCAGAGATGAAGTTCCAAAGCCCTGGGGGTGCCCACCGCTCCAGGCAGCTGCCCAGACCATCCCACACCCCCTGCCATGCAGAGCCTTCTCATCATGGGGCAGATCTCTCAGTGATATTCCTGAATAATTGTTTAACCTCAATCATAGATTCATAGAATCACCAATGTTGGAAAAGGCCTAAAAGATCATCCAGTCCAACCGTTCACCTATTACCTATAGCTCCCACTAAACCTTGTCCCTCAACACAATATCCAGTACACCCCCGGGCTCACAGATGCGACAATGTAAATTGTGTAATCCCTAATCATATCGACAATATTACTTCCAAAACCCAAAGATGACCACAGAGCTGAATGTGCACAAAACTTCACTTTGTCAGCTGCCAATTTTATCGTGGTACAAACTGAGGTCAAACAGCATAGCAAATTAAATACCCTATTCCAGCATCCAAGCACCAAGTAAGGAGCTGTGCAGTGAAGCTTCATGAGAAGACTCAACAAGCTCCACAAATAGGGAAACAATTAGCATCATGGCCTGCACTTTTCCAACTCCCACAAAGCCCTGAGTTATCTCGCTCTGGACAGTTGTGCTGTTATCTCAACCCTTGGAGTCTCACATCAGGCACCGAAATGACAGTGGTTGTTGAACCCAACATGTGGCTCAGCAGCACACAGTGCTTGGTGCACTGCCCCATTCCCTGTGGGATGGGGAAGAGAATTGGCAAAAAAAAGTACAGCTTGGGGTTGTAACAAAGCAATTTACTAAGAGAGATAAAAGGAGAGGAGTAATAGTTATCACTATATATCCGTTGATATGGAATTTATGTAACAACTGATGCGCAAGCACTTGCTCAGCACCACCAGACTGATGCCCAGCTGGACCCTGGGAAGTGAAGAGACTGAGGTGAACTCCCACCTGTTTCAATACAATTTCTGCTTGCTGTCAGCTGATAGAGAACGCCCCTTTGGCCACTTTCAGTCAGCTGTCCTCACTCTGTTCCCTCCCAACTCCATGTGCCCTCCACTGACCATGCATGGCCTTGGCTCCGTACAACACTGCTTAGCAGCAGCTGTAAGCACCAGAGTGCTATCAGTGATTTACTCCTAGAACCAAAACACTGCACCATAGCAGGCAGTCTGAAGAAAACAATTCCATCTGAGCTGTAACTCAGATTCCTGCCTGTCCCCCTCCTCTTGTTCTTCTGGATCAGGAAGCAAGGAACAGAATATGCCACTCTCCTCTTTGAGCCCTTTCCATCAGTTCTCAGCTGGCTCCTCTGCCATCCCCAGGCAGAGCTCAGTGCACTCTCATGGACGGCAGCAGCTTTTCCTCATCTTCCTTGTCCATTTGTCATAAAGAGTCTCTATCCCATTTGCTACAGTCCAGAGGCAGGAACCATCCCACCATGTCTCTGTGAGACAAACAAGACCATAGGCATGTAAATGCACAGTGATTTCGAGCTCACTGAGTTAATGTTTGTGGTCTTCTCATTAGTGTAAAGACTCTTCAGAAAGCATCCCTTTCAAGAAGCATGATTAGATTTAGCTTGGCTTGGCCTCTCATCTACAACATGGTACTGGTGTTCAGAAGGTGGCACACAGGAACGAGACCCATTGTGGGGCTCACAGTTGTCCAGCAAGCACTGACACTACCAGGGCATGGCTTTCCTGAAGGTCCTCAGCTGCATTTACCAGATGCCTTAAGGTGTGCTGGAGACCCCACAGAAATGCCATTTAAATGAGAGCCCAAAACAAACAAAGGTGACATCAGTGGCAGAATGTGGGTTTATCACAGCTTTGGAATGCCTTAAGCTCTGGAATTTTCACTAGACGTATAGAGAAATATCTGTCTCTTCTTTTGGTGTACTCATCCATTTGGTCAGCTGAATAACGCTGCACTCTCAGGTGGCCATTACTCACAGAATCACAGACTCACAGAATCGTAGGGGTTGGAAGGGACCTCTAGAGATCATCGAGTCCAAACCCCCTGCCAAAGCAGGCTCCCTACACCATGTCACACAGGTAGGCGTCCAGGCGGGTCTTAAATATCTCCAGAGAAGGAGACTCCACCACCCCCCTGGGCAGCCGGTTGCAGTGCTCCATCACCTTCACTGTAAAGAAGTTCTTGCACACATTCGTGCGGAACTTCCTATGCTGAAGTTTCATCCCATTACCCCTAGTCCTATCCCCACGCACTACTGAAAAGAAACCAGCCTCGCCACTATGGCCCCCACACCACAGGTATTTATAAACCTGGATCAAGTCCCATCTCAGCCTACTTTTTTAAGGCTAAACAGACCCAGTTCCCTAAGTCTCTCCTCATAGGGGAGATGCTCCAGGCCCTTCACCATCTTAGTGGCCCTCCACTGGACTCTTTCCAAGAGATCCCTGTCTTTTTTGTACTGGGGAGCCCAGAACTGGACACAGTATTCCAGCTGAGGCCTCACCAGGGCAGAGTAGAGGGGGGAGGATCACCTCCTTTGACCTGCTGGACACGCTCTTTTTAATGCACCCCAGTATGCCATTGGCTTTTTTGGCTACAAGGACACACTGCTGGCTCATGGTCAATCTGTCGTCCACCAGGACGCCCAGGTCCCTCTCAGCAGAGCTCCTCTCCAGCATCTCTTCCCCCAGACTGTACTGGTGAATGCAATTATTTCTACCCAGGTGCAAGACTCTACACTTGCTTTTGTTAAACCTCATCCAGTTTCTTACTGCCCAGCTCTCCAGCCTGTCCAGGTCTCGCTGAATGGCAGCACAGCCTTCAGGCGTGTCAGCCAATCCTCCCAACTTCGTGTCATCAGCAAACTTGCTGAGGGTGGTCACTATCCCCTCATCAAGGTCGTTGATGAAGATGTTGAGCAAGACCGGACCCAGTACAGACCCCTGCGGGACGCCACTAGTTACAGGCCTCCAGCCAGGTTCCGCACCGCAAACGACAACCCTCTGCGCTGTCAGTCAGCCAATTCTCGACCCACTTCACCACCCACTCATCTAACCCATACTTCCTCAGCTTTGTTATAAGGATGTCATGGGGGACAGTATCAAAAGCCTTACTGAAATCAAGGTAGACTACATCTACCGCTCTCCCCCCGTCCACCCAGCTAGTGACATCTTCATAAAAGGCCACCAGGTTGGTCGAGCACGACCTACCCTTGGTGAACCCATGCTGAGTACTCCTGATAACCTCCTTATCTCCCAGTTGTCTGGAGATGGCATCCAGCACAAGCTGTTCCATCACCTTCCCTGGGACAGAGGTGAGGCTGACTGGCCTATAATTACCCGGGTCTTCCTTCTGGCCCTTTTTGAAGACTGGAGTGACATTGGCCGTCCTCCAGTCTTCAGGCACCTCCCCAGTTCTCCAAGACCTCTGATAGATTACAGAGAGCGGCTCAGCAACGACCTCCGCCAGCTCCCTCAGCACCTGCGGATGCACCCCATCAGGTCCCATGGATTGATGGACCTTAATGTTTCCTAGGCACTCACGGACCATCTCCTCCCCGACTAAAGGGAAATCTCCCATTCCCCAGACCTCCAGGGTCCGGGATTCCTGAGGGAGAGCCCTTTCACTAAAGACAGAAGCAAATGGTCCTGCGGGGTTAGGAAAGGGCACAACAGAGCAGTCAGTGAAGAGCACAAGGCAGTGAAGCGCAGCACGAACCATTGATTGCCTGCACAGATGATCTTCTGCAGCCACCTCCATTGATATCTGTGTCCTGAGTATGGATGGAAAGTGAAGGGAAAGGAGAAGTGGGGGATGGAGGGGCAGGAAGCGCTTCGTGCTGGCGGGAGCAGTTCCGGGCCATGGTGGCATGGCGGCGCCGGGAAGGTGATCGGGGCCGGGAGGAGCGGGCTGTGCGCTGCCAACGGGGTCAGGCCGCGGTGTGGGGCATGGAGGGATGTCGGGGGAGGAGCTGGCGGTGCTGCGGCACGCAGAGGCGATGCGTGTGGTGCCAGCGAGTGCGTGGAGCTGAACGAAGGTGTGTAACATGTCCTTGCTCTGGCTTTCAGTGAGCGGGACGAGTCGGGGCTTCAGTTCTGTGCTGGTGTTTGTTGCTGGGACTGGCTGCCTGAGCAGAATGGGGGCGGCGAGAGGGAGACTGGACAAGTGGCAGCATCAGGAGCACGGCCCAGTTCTGCTGTGCTGATGGTGCTGCACGTCTGTGGGTCCCCACTGAGGGTCGGTTAGGCAGAGTGGCCCCGTGTGTGTTCCAGCATGGTGTGCGGATGTGGAACGTAATCAGAGTGATTGGATGCAAATGGAGCTGGAGGTATTACAAGGAGAGGCCCTGGATTTGAACATGGAGAGCAGAGATGGTGTGTCCGAGCAGGCAGGAGTAGTCAGGTGCCCTTTGGAGCCTGCTGTTGTTGGCGCTGAGCTCAGGAGCCCAATCAGCGTGGTGCTGCGTGCTGCGTATGGCAGCGCCAAGAGATTCCCTTGTGGGAGAAGGGGGAGGATGAAGGAGGCCGAGGGCCCTTTGCTCAGGGCCGGCTCCTCTGTGCCCTCTTGCCGGCCGGAGAAAAGGGCTGCCCGCTGGGCACAGGCAGTGCCTTCTGGCTCCCGTGCCGTGCCCTGTCCTCCAGCCCCCTCTTCATGCCATGTGGAACGCCAGTGCCAGCAGTGCCAGCAGTGCGGCCGCCATGTTAGAACCCTGGCCATGTCACCTTGGTCACCTTGGTCACCGCTGCCCCATGCAACGCACTCGCCTCTGAGAGCTCCGGCCATTGACAGCAATGTGGGGAGCTAAGAGAGCGAGGCTGGAGGATTCCCAGGATTTAGGTGGGAAGATGGAGCCGGGGACAGCATGGTCGAAGAGAAGGAGGAGGGGGCCCGCCAGGACCATCAGACGGCAGACAGGCAAGCGAGCCCATTCCCATTGCGCCTGGACCAGCCGCGTGACCACCTCCGTGGAGCCCATGGAGGTGGATCCACCTCCTGATGAGCCCATGGAGGTGGATCTACCTCCAGATGAGCCCATGGAGGTGGATCCACCCGCGGCACAGCTGTCCTGGCACCATACCACCATGCCAGGCCCCACATCCTTACCATCTCAGCTCCGCCATCGCTGGTCTAGGCGCTGGGCTCCTTACCGTCCCGCCCCCGGCATTAGCTGGGTGGCTTCGTTTAACATCATCTTCTCCTTTGAGACCTCTGTGGGCCCCCGGATCCATCTTAACCCTATTTCTATTGTGGATTTCAGTGTTGCACTGTTAGTAGTAGATTATTGTTAGTGTTTTTTAATTAGGAGTAGGTTATTGTTCATGTTTTAGTGTTAGGTCTAGGTTTCTGTTCCTGTTTTAGAGTTAGGCATAGGTTACTGTTCCTACTTAGAGTTAGGTGGGGTCCTACCAGCAACTGGCAGCAAACAGCACTCACTCGGTAAGCACATGTCTGCTTTCTCACCCAATGACATGAGTGCTGCTCCATGAGTGCGGAGGTCTGTGACATCTCCGAGGGATGGGATTTGCATCTTGTGACTTTTCTGTTGCAGATTGTCGAGGAGCAGAGCGTGAGTGGCTGTGAAATGCAATTGGGCGTCATGGAAACAGCTGTGTCTGGAGCTTCCTGCGTGGCCATTGTAAGGTAGGTGTGCCTTACTGTAAGCATGCTCTGAAGCAGTGTTGGTTAAGCACAGCTCACTCCTCTGTCTTCAACAGATCAGCTTTCTGCACACTTTATTTCTGTGGCTGGCGTTGTAGAGCACAGCAGCAGCAAGACAGCAAACACGTCCACAACCAGGTACGTGAACATGGGAAACTTTAATTCTGTGAATAATACTGGTATTAATATTAATATGGCAGTGGTCACTCGTGTGATGGAGCTCAGGGATAGGTTTATTCTTGTCTGTTAAGCTCTTCCCTTATTTGACGTCCACCTGTCCTCTCTTGCTTCTCTTCCCCCCACCTGCAAGTGCAGCAGTACTGAAGGCTGAGGGCTCTTTTCCTTGGCAGGCGGGCAAAGGCAACTGAACTGCAAGTTTGATATCCCTCTTTGTTCTCGGGTCAGTAGGCCCTGGATATCTTCCCAGCACCTCTCTAAGTCAGCCTGGAAATGTTTGCTAGCAGGAAGTAACCCCATCACAGAACCTGAGACTAACGATGCCTTTTTCCCCCCTCACATCAGGCAGCCTCTGTGAGAGCAGTGGAGCAGCAGCTGTCTGCGCTATGGCTGCTGAACTGCATTTCTCACCACCTGAGATCCCTGAGCCCACACTATTGGAGAACGTGCTGTGCTACAGACTCTTGTTTGGAGCCCTTTTCCAGCTCCTGTGTGTGCTGGCCATCATCCTGCCAGTTTCCAAGTCCCCAAAGGCAGTAAGTAGCTCTGTGTGAGATTGATAGGAATGCTCAGGCAGTCAGCTGGGAGGGAACCGTCTGTAGTTGTTGCCCATGGCAGTGTGCCCCGGCACTGCTGAGAGTGCCGCACTTGGTTCTGTCCTTCCTTCCGCACGCCAGCAGCCTTGAGGTGCCAGCTCATCCTATCCTGCAGCTGCTGCTGCGCCCTGTGAGCTGCCAGGCAGAGGGTCCACCCTCCCAGCACGGACCGCCTTGCAAGAGAGGACTTTAGGCTCTGGTTTGCATGGGATTTTTGGGAACTAGACAGAGGTGGAGTTTCTAATGTGCCCTGAGGTCAGGAAGGCAATTTCCAGTGATGGCCCCCAAAGCTGCTCTGTTAGGTGACTTTTGCTCCCAAAGCAGCTGTCAGCCAGTGTTTAGAAAGCTCCCTGACTGTTTCCCAATTGCTTCTTGCAGGACTCGGAGGGTTTTGAGTCTCAGACTTGGGAGACAGTGAAGAAACCCAAGGCAAGTGCTGCTCAGCTGAGCAAGAAAGCCAAGATGAAAAGCAAAAAGAAACTATAAGGGCTTGAGCAGGAAGGCACAAAGGACAGCAGAATTGCCTGGAATGCTTCCTCAGAGGTGCACCAAAGGCAACGGACTGCGTGGCCTGTTTTTCAGACATGGCCGTGCTTTCCCTTTCGTGGACTGTGGAGAGGAACTAAGGAAGTTTTAGTCATTACCAGTATCCCTCCTACTTGATTTCATATTGAAATGTATTTTGGATACATTTAGCATCTCTCTATTGCAAATAAAAGCGAAACATACATTTGAATAGTGGTGCTGCCTCTTTCAATAGCTACTCAAAACATGCCTGGCTCGGGCTGGTAATTGCAGGGCCATGAAGTGGTCAGCTTCACGTCCTTCCTGGAAATGGAGCTGCTTGTCCCACGTTTCCATGTTGGTGTTCCCAACTGGTGGCCTTTCAGCCCAACTGGAACTGCTGGCGACGGACTGTGAGCATCCCCTGCTCTGTGAGGGCTGAGAGAAACGAAAGCAGCGTGGGAGGAAGAAAGGTGTCCCTGCGCCTTGAGCTTGTCTCTCTTCCCTGTTGGCTTTTCCGGCTTCTGATGCACTGTCTGTTGCTGTTTGCACTGGATGCCCAGCTGCAAGTAGGACTCGGAGGTTTTTGTGTTTACTGGCTGTTTCCAGTACTGGCTTCCAGACTTGCTCTTTGAGGTTGTACAGCTGAAGCTTTAGGTGAAGTTTTCATGTGAGACAGGAGACTATGATGCCACCTTCCCTTTAGTTAAAATTGGACCTCAGTGGTGTGGTCTACAGTGAGGCAGAGCCTGCAATTGCCGGTGCTGATTCTCTTTTACTCCTCTGTTCCTTTGCAGCCATCACTACCCATCATTTCCCTCAATGAATTTAGTTGAGATACTGTATATCTAGTGCTTGTTCTTTGAGAATGATTACCGCTTTGTTTGATGTGGGGTTTCTGGCCCTCATTCCTCCAATTAATGCGATAGAACTGACAAGCTTGTTTGTGTTCAGGTTGTTTGTATGCTCTGTTTCTTATTTTCTCCGTATATGCACTGTCCCCATGATTTCCTGTGCATGTGATTAATTCACATGACAATAAACAAAAGAGACACTCTCCATTTCTTAGGAATGATGCTTAGGTTCAGGTACAGATGAGCTTCTTTGTTTTAGAGGCTTCAGGCTTTGGAGACTACCTTGGTTCGAACAGCAGAAGGCATCAGTGTTCACTTCTGAGCAGCACCAATCTACAAACCTGAGTAATAGCTGCTTGTTGCTCTGTTTCTGCAGAGCCTTACAGCTCCCCGTGCACTGATTACAGCCTTTGGAAAGGCAGCCAACTCACTTTCCTTGGGAAGCCACACAGATGTGAACTGTAATAGCCCAGTGACTTTAGAGATGATTGAACAGGACTCTTTGATTAAAGGATACTGTCAGATGCATGTCTGCCCCTCTATTATCTGGTGCTCTGTGTTGGGAGCTTGAAGCTAGCACATCTTGCTCTGGCATTTTCTGTGCGACCTTTTCCAGTTGGCAAGCTCTGACTGCTAGAACCCAAGATTCTAAAGCAATATTTAGACTCAAATGCATTTAATGGAAGGGGGCAATCTGTGTGTGTGCGCTTTATCCAATGAGACTGGTGCTGTTCCCTTGTGTCTTTACCAGATAACTAGACTTTATTTCCCATGGCTGAAATACTACCTGTCATCTCCCCTGAAGGAAACAAGCTTTATACCTTAGGATTCCTTGTTAGTCCAGGTGAAGAGAGCTTTGCCTTCGGTGCCCTGCCTGGATTTTGGTCTTGGTGTAAAGGCTCTGAACATGACATTCTGACTGCTGTTTTGTGGCTTACCTTTTGTCTCGCACGTGATAAGGATGAAAATTTGGCAGAAATACCTTTTCAGTGGTTCAATACATGCTGGTGATTCTGTGATATCTTCTCCTTTTTCTGGTGTGAATAATTGTTGTTTAGTGTTGGTTTTTGTCCTGCTGTTAGAAGGGGGGCGTTTTTTTTCTACAAAGCCTGATTTAGGCACTTAAGCTTATAACGACCTCTGTGGTAACAGGCTGTGTGTGAATTCACACTCATCCAGAAATACATGCAGAGGAAGCAGGGATGGTGCTGCTCAAGTCTTACTAAATGTAGGCTCAGCCTGATATAAATGCATTCCAGCGGAGATACCCAGCACTTACCTATTTTTGCTTTCACATAAATGCCCGAAATGAACTGGGCATCAGCCCGTTGTTAGAAAGCTCCCTGACTGTTTCCAAATTGCTTCTTGCAGGACTCGGAGGGTTTTGAGTCTAAGACTTGGGAGACGGTGAAGAAACCCAAGGCAAGTGCTGCTCAGCTGAGCAAGAAAGCCAAGATGGAAAGCAAAAAGAAACTATAAGGGCTTGAGCAGGAAGGCACAAAGGACAGCAGAATCGCCTGGAATGCTTCCTCAGAGGTGCACCAAAGGCAACGGACTGCGTGGCCTGTTTTTCAGGCATGGCCGTGCTTTCCCTTTCATGGACTGTGGATTGGAACTAAGGAAGTTGGAAGGGAAGGGCTTCCAGTGCATTAGCAGCAAAGAGGTCTTCACCTATTTGGGACTTGATATATGGCAAGAGCTGGAGACACTGCATTCCTTCAGGGTCTGTCTCTTCAGGGCCAGGGGCGGTCTAGTGTTAACCTGAAATATGGCTAGACGGGACTGGAGAGTGAGGTGGTGTCATAGCTAGAGTCTCTGTAAGGCATCTGGAGCTTCCTGATGCCAGCTCACTGCTTGGTTTGTTTGATCACAAATGAGTCAATGGGAGGAGAACCTGCTGTGTTAGGTGCCCCAGGGCTTACAGTGGCTTTGAAGAAAAGGGTTCTGTGGTGGGGCTGCAGGTCTGCCATCCTTTTGCATACACAGACTACCATCCTCAATTGACAAATGCGTTGTGTGCCCAGGTCCGGCAGCAGTACTGTGCTGTGTCTGTTCTCTACCAGAAGCCTAACAGCACATTTGCTGGAACCATCAGTGTGAGAAGGACCACGTTTGCTTCTCTCCCTTGCTGTTGGTGGATGAGTCAGGTGGGCAGCATGAGGAGAACAGAACAAAGCATGCGAGACAAAAGCATTCCGAAGTTGCTTGGAGATCTCAGGACAAAGAAACATGACAAAAATATCTCACATGAAGAATAAAGACTAATACTGAGCTGTGAGTTTCCACAAATGGGGATGGTAGTTGTTTTATTTAATCCTGTCCTCCTGCAGGTTCACTAACGTTGGTTCTGTTGCTTTCTTCTGAGAGACGTACAAATACTGAAAGAGTAATGTGTACGTTACCCAAAGTACAGAAGTGCTTCCACTGCCAAGAGCAGTGAGCAATGAGCCCTGTGTGGTTGTTAACTCAGAGCAGCTTCTCCTCCTGTCTGAGCTGAGGCTGAATGACTTCTTGTTAAGTGGAATTCCTGGATATTCCTGGGGTTTCATCTTGTGTGGGGGAGGTGGGATTGTGCTATGTTTGCTGTTGGTTCCTAACAGCTCAATACCTGTTTTAAAACCTTGATTATTAGCTGAACTTATAGCATGCCTTGAGTAATTACTAGTATCTTACATATTTTATGTTCTGTGTACATATAATCTTTGTTTCAAATTAAAACAAAAGTAACTTTTAAAAGTCATGCTGCCTCTTTCTGTGTGTTTACTATGAAAGCTGCTGGAGCTCTGTAGAAACACAGGGACATCCCTGGCCTGTTCACGAGAGTGACCCGTTTAGGGGAGGCCTTTCAGCTCCTTCGATCTGTGTGAAGGTGGTTAGCTCATACTTTCAGGCATGCGTGTGTCCGTGCTTGACTTGGAAGCAGCAAAATGTCTGCCAGAACACCTCCACCTTCCTGGAAAGAGGAAATGGTGCAATGTCTTAATTAATTTGCCTCTCATGAGGGATGTTGGCTCCAAGAGCCCCCGTGGAGGTAGCAAAATAAAGGCAGTGTTTGTTAATAGGAGCAGGGGATTAGATGGGGATTCAGTCAATTGATAATGGGGATTTCTGTAGGCTCCCTGGCAAGTGTAGATGTAGCAGGGAGCTGCCTGGCAGTCACTTGGGCTGCAGGAGGAGCGGTGAGCTGGGTGAGCTCTGGCTGGTGTTACTTGGTTCCCTCCCCAGAAGAGGAAAGGAAAGAAAGACTGCGGTAAGTCCTCAAATTCCCAGGCATCTATCTCAAGCAGTTTTTCTGTTCCATTTTTGACTGTTCAAGCAGGTCTCCCTCTCTGACCACTCATCGTCCCGCTCACAGTGCATCCTTGTGCTCCTCCAGTGCAAGCTGCAAGATCCCTTGAGGCAGGCTCAAAAGCAGCTTGTGACCCAAGTTCCAGTTCACATAGTTCAATTAAAACCCTGTTAATCCTGCTCAGACCTAATTGACTTTCATTCTCATACATGTGCTTCTCTGCTTTAGAGATGCTCTCTGCTGATGTTCCCCACTGGCAGCAGCAGAAGAGCCAAGGCTGTCTGTGAAGAGAACCAATACTTCCTTCTTGCTGCTCTGAAAGTTTTGAAGCCAAGATTCTTTCCCAGACTGCTGTAAAGAACATGAAAAGAGCCCTTTGGTGCCTGGGTGCCAGGGAAGGTCAAGGCTCCATGTGGTGATACTTAAGGAGAAAGCAATGAGGCTGTAGGAGGGGAGGAGGTGGTCGCTGCCTCTGTTCATGGAGGTAGTTCTTCCAGGAAGGTGTTCTGTTGCTCACAGTGTGTTCCTGCAGGGATCAAGATGACTGTATTGATTTTGTTTGCTTCTGAATCTCATGAAGCATCGGACTGACTGCAGCGAGGAAGTGGGATGATGAATGGAGAGTGCTGGCGTTTGGATCCCGGCTGCTTGTTTGGTGATGAGGTTGGCTGCCAGGTTTGGTGCTCTAAAAGGATCTGACCCTCCTCATCCTCAGACCAGAAGGGATGATTTGTCTGGGGCCGTCCCATAAGAGATACGGTAGCAAACCAGTGTCGGCTTTGGTGTTTTTGAAACTGCCGGGGACTGCAGGGCAAAGGTCCTGCTCTTCTCCAGTACCTGTAGCTTGTGGCTTTGAGCAGTTCTTCTAAGTTTATGGTGTGGTTTTCTGGCTTTTGTTAAGTGGATCAGAGCAGTCGCTGGTCAAAACGTCCCTTGTTTGGGCTGGCAATTACAAGGTGATTATCCTGTTGGTTTCGCATCTCTTCCTTTAAATTCAACTGCTTTTCCCATCTTTCATTCTTGGTCTTCCCAACTTCACCGCCCACCCCAATCTGTCACCACACATCAGTGCTGTGCAGTCCCCACCTCTGATGATGTTCACTTCCTTCCCCTCAGCTTGTGGGGTTTCACACGGAGCCTGAAGGCCCTTGTGTGACTCTGGAGCTTTCTGCACCCTGTGTGAACAGCAGCTGGCTGCAGCCAAAGGCCCTCAGACTGCAGCTGAAGCAGAGCCCAGTTGATTCCTGCACGGCCTGGGTCCAACCCACCTGCCAAACACAGAACCATGCTGCTGTGTGAGAGCCTCCAGGCCGGAGAGAAGGATCCCAGCATTAGTCCCCCTGCTTGGCAAACCTAAACTAGCCCTAAGCTCATAACCATGAGTTCCTGATGCTGGCCACGCTAATTGCTTGCTGTCACACCCACACTCTTTGCAAGTCTGCCAAGCTCAGTGATTGTAAAATGATAGAATTCCTGAGCTGGATGGTCCCTGCGAGGACCACTGAGTCCAGCTCCTGGCTGCACGCTTCAGTGGCTCCAGGTGGGGATGGCAAAAAGCTGCTTGAGTGAAAAGATCAGAGCAAAGGGCTCTGCTGCGTCTGTCTGCGACTCAAACACCACCATTGTGTTATTCATAGTAATAATTCCTACAAATATAGTTGGAATTTGCAGCGAGCAAAGTGCAGCTCACCTCAGGAACAGAATCAAAGGCTGGCACAGTCTGGAGCACACACCTCTGCCTGTTTTGCTGTTGCCTGGGAAGACTGCAGCTTGATGACGTCCAACAGCAAGGCAGTTCTCCTTCAGCAGGTATCTTCTGAACTCACAAGCACCTCTGCACTACAGAGCGGCCCTGTGTTAAACAAGGATGTCCATCATTCACACTGATTTCAGATCTGACATTCCTCTCCTAGCACCCAGGACCAATGCTTAGTCACTTCCCCGTGAGGAGGAATGACTTAGCATTAGGTAGTAGATGAGAACAGGATTCTTTCCTATGTTGCTCCCTTCAAAGATCAATAACCACATGCCGCACGTAGGTAACAAGAGCCAAACAGGAGCCATTCCATCCCAGACTACACCTGCAGATGTCTCCACAAGGTCTGTGTGAAGAGTCTCACAGCTGAAGGCCCTGGGACTGCTCTTCCTCTTTCCAAACACATGGTAGCTGAGGAAAGCTCCCTATTAGCTGAAGAGACCAATTTCAGGACCTTTACTGACTGGAGGAGCCACTGTGGGACACAGGTGTCCTCTCCCACTCACCCTCTCTCCACAGCCGGCCATGGAGCAGCTCTTGAAAAGATGGCGGAGCTGTCTAAATCAAACCCTAGCACTGACTACATAAACAAATACATGGACTAGCTGCATGAAGAGCAAGCAGCAGACATTGCAACAGCAAGTCAAATGCAACCTCAAAGATTTACTAACAAAGAGTCAAAATGCTACATTTCCATGGGAAGCCTAGAACAGATTGACTCAGGTGTGACAGTGGCTCCCAAGGCGGTTCTGCTCCACACATTGCTGGTGCACTTGCTAAGACACCTCATCTTTGTCTTTGGACACTGGGAAAAGGGGAAAACATATTTTGCTACTGGTATGTCATTCTTGGGAATGGGAAAGAAAGTGAGTGTGGGACTTGGGTCACATCACTGCAGCCTATGGAGACCCTTTGGGTGTGTAGCTGCCCTGCAGCACAGCACTGCCACTCCGCTGCTCCAACAACACCTACAGCAGCTGGGCACATAAGGATGGCAGATTACAGGGAGTGCCATGCGGGTGCTGCAGGGCTTCATCCCCTAACCCTGCAGTGATATATCAGCAGTGCCCAGCTGGCTTTGCTGCACATTGTTATCACCCAAGAGTCTGAAGACTTGGGGGAAAAGCTCAGCAGCTGCGCAGCTGCCGAGGTTCCATGTCATGCCCTGGCCTGCACACAGCCCGGCTCTCCCCACTCTGCTCTCCCAGTGTTTCCCGCAGTCCCTGTGCTGTGACCAACACAAGTGGGGCTCGGGCCCAACGCCTGCTCACATCCCCAGCAGGCAGAAATATCACCCGACAGAATCCCAGCCTACCTGCAACCCCCAGCAGCAGTTCAATCCTTCATTTCTACACTTGTGCTTCATAACACCAAACCAATAACAACAGGACGAGCATCTATTTGAGTCATTTTATAAAAGTATTTGACTTACAGAGATATTGTTACAGTTACCTGAGTATTGGAAATTACAATACAAGGAAATTTCCACAATGAATTTCATACAGTATTTTACCATCCAGTGCTGCTGATCCCTGTTCATGTCCTTGTTCAATAGAGCATATATACACAAACAGTGATGCTGGAAGAAAATGAAGACACCACAAGAATCAGGGGCTGCAGATACCAACAGAACCGAGAGCTGAATTCACAGACAGAGCGCAGCATGTCAGAATGATGCAAACAAGACAATTTTAAAAGGCTTTTCTTTTTGAGGTTTTTTTTTTTTTCTTTTTCTGGAATAGAAACACATTAAAATATCAGCTCCCGCTGCTTGATCAGATGAAGACATGGCACATTTACTGTGCAGCTTCATATAGGAACACCTGAGCTACCTGGAGTAATAAGGCTTTGTTAATTAGTCCATCAGCAGCTCAGCATCTCATTCAGTTTTTCATGTCATTTTCATAAGGCAAAAATCGAAACAGAAGTTATTTTCATGCTTGAGAATTGGGATTAATTGGCAGCTACATACAAGTATGTATTTGTTATGCAGTATGAATTCACACAGACCAGGTTGCTCAAGCAGTGCTGGGAGCAGTAAAGTCATTCATCTCAGCTGGAAGTCCAGTATTACCTGGGGTAGCAGATGCTGTGGGGTTATCCACAGCATCCACGGGATGTTTCCAAAACATAAAGAACAGCAAAGTGCACCAATGGTTCATAGGAACAACGTTTTATTTCTACAGAACATGCTATAGAAAAAACAAAAGACTTGTTGGCTTACAAAGCAAAACGTGTAAGTAAACATTATTTCAGACTTCAAGAACGTTGCCAATTGAACACACTGGCAGGTTTACTTTCCTGCTTGGCCAAATGCAGCGTTTCACAGACTGCTTTTCCCATCTGACTCTTAGTTTGCAGTACATTAAAGTAAGTTCTGGTGCTTGGGATATCCAGCCCCCTTTCCCCATCCAATACAGCAGGAATGACACAAACACGCCACTTAAATTAAAGAAAGAAAACATGGAGGAAATGGAATCCGAGACTGCAAAAATATATACAAGCATTTGTCTTTTTCCTGAACTAAACATTTCAACCATAACAATATTCAACAGCCGTACCCTATAGAACTAGGGCTAAGGCTATTTCAATTAGAACTGCTTTGTGTTTTAAAAATATAGGGCTGAAAGCCTTTTGGGTGATATTTATACATCCACGGCATGTCTAGGTTCCCTATGTGAATCAGAAATCATTATGCAGAACATAAACTAGTTGTCTTAGCTTAATCTTGCATTATCCTGTTTAATTTCATCTCTCCTGTAAATATGTTAGATAACTAGGTTTCACTGTCAGAATTAACATAAACAGAATATTCATAAGGCTTTTTTCTTCTCCTTCTGAGCTGTATACGGTAAAATACCCATCCAGTGTTTTGGAATAGGCAGATCTTCCTCCTAGTAAAACTGTGAAGCAAGGATAGCTTTCACCGCCAGTGAGAAGGTTTCTGAAAGTGCTCAGTAGAAATCCAGAGTTTACGTGGATAAAACCTCAGGATAACATCCATTTACTTACACGCTACTATTGTTAAATAATCCAAGTCAAGTCTACTTTACTATGAAGTGCGCAACAAGCAGAAGAAGCGAAGAACATCACACTGAGTTCACATTCTTCAAGGTGCAAATCGCAGCTATTCCTGCCCAAAACCTTGTTTCTTCAGTTGCAAATAACAGCTTTTCCTTCAGCTGCTCATAATTCTTATAGGCTGGAAGGTCCAAGCGATTGAAACTGAAAACAAAGAGAAACCTTAAGTATTGAACAACAGTTTAAACCACCAAAAAATCCATTAGGAACACAGGCATATGAACTGTCCTGTTCAGAAGGAAGACTGCATTTGTACCCTCTAAAACACCTGTATCTTGACATGCATTTGTCTATGAAAGTGAGAGTTAAAGCACAACAAGCACCTGAGCAGCGATAACTTTCCAGAACTGGCAATGTATTTAGTAACAAGTCTCAGCTAATCTCTCTTCTGTATCTGAAACTTAAAATCTGAGCATCTTCACAAAGCACCAGCATAACTGAGAAACTGAGCAGAAGCTACATTTTCTCCAGTCAAGAGGAAGCATGAGCGTGGCTATTTATTTTCATTGCCAAGATCGAGCGTGGTGATAATGAAAGATCAATCCCAAACTCTTTAAAAAAAGGACAACCTTAAGTACTAAAAGTAGCTTTATGTTTTTAGTGGTGTGCAAATCCATGGCGTTTACAATGGAATCAGCTCCACAACAAAACTGCTTTTCAGAAGTTCAACTATTAGTCAGCAGAGCTTACTGCCATAACCCAGTGTTTTGCTTTCACACAGTCTCAGACACTTCCATAACACACCCACTTCCTAAAATCTCAAAGTAGATTTCCATCCATAAGAACAGAACCACAGCAGAGTTTGATCCTTCGTACTTACCAGGTGTGAATTCCAGGTAACCAGTTTTCCTTTCCAACTTTCTCAATGCAAAATTTTTGGGGTCTGTTGCTCCCTGTACAAAAATCAAACAATGAATTCTTAGGTCGAACTGCCCGTGTATACCAGTAGGTAATACATGACAACAGCGCGTGAAAACAAGACTATAACTACTTGCAGAGCACAAAGACATTTGTCTCTCACTACATCCCTCTGAAGAAATCCACGTAGTGAAATGCATAAATATGAAGCGGTTTTCAAAGAAACTCAACCACTGAATCACATCGTTGGTTTGGTACTGGAAAGAATCTCTGGAGTTTACCTAGTCCTTCCACTCTGAGCAAGCAGGGATACCCAGAGCAGGCTGCCCTGCCAGGACCACGTCCAAACCATGGATCAAGTCACTGATGCAAGGCGTGTTCACATTCCCTCCATTCATTTTTCTGTCACAGCTCTACCAATATGCAAGACTCAGAAAAGATTCCACATAGATTCATTAAAAATACACTTAAAAACACAGTTTGGTCCTTATTAAGAAAAAAAGAAATAACATGAGCATAAAATGCATTAAAGAGGGCTCGTTACCCGTGAGGTCAGCAAATCCTCCCACTGGTAATCTGCACATTCCAGTAACGAACTGTAGAAGTCTCATTCTCTTCTTGTTATCTATTTCTTTCACAAACTGAAAGATAATAATTAACACTGATGTAAAGTTTAATATTTATGTGATCACTTCCCCATCACCCCTAGGACAGCTGGATTAGCAGTTATCATTTACATTTACATGCTACTTATCTGTTGAGTAATTCTGACTGTTGCTCACTAAGCTCTAGCTGTGTTCTTGTGAGGAAAAAAGAAGTCTACAAACCTGCCAGATCCACAGTATCTTTCTGCTGGTTCTGGTATCATGCTGGTAGATGGTATTGCCTCTGCCAGTCATTCAGATCAATTTCTTGCATTCCACATGGGAGCACCTTTAGGGAAGAAAAAGGATCATGAACATGGAAACTACAAGCTACTACTTTGCTTCTACAGCAAGACTATTGTACTTAAATACTACTGTACTTCAAAGACCCGCAATCACAGTACGCTTGGTTTTAATATTAAACTCTTAAACTTCCACAGCAAATAACATCCGTTCACAAAGAAAATGTAGAGTGGCAACAAAGGAGATACCCCAGTCGTGAAAATGAATGTATTTAGACATATAAACCTTACTTTCTCATTGCCTAACTGTACCATTCTGTGCTAGAAATACGATGTTCTGCTGCAGAATATAATTTGCAGAGACCAAAAGCAGCTAAAACCTGCTCCACTCTGTAATTTGACCATCTGCTGATATTTGGTTCTTATCTCCCTTGCTTTCCAATTGCTCACTCTTTAGACACACGCAAATCACATGGTCAAGGATTACAAAAACACTGTTAGCCAAAAAAAATTATGCTGGCAGAATCTTAACCTTAGAAACGTGTAATTTGGTTGCAAAGAAGAAAGTGAAGATGAACACAGTAACCAAATACTAACTGATACATAAGGCTTCTCTCACACATCCTGAAAACAGAACCACCAGCCTCAATGAACTCTGCTCTTCAGACACTGACTGAAATTCAAGTATTACATGTAGCCGCCTGAATCTGGCAATAGTCAAAGAATCCTCTACCTCCAGCTCCTTAGCATCAAAGGACCGCTGTGGCAGAATTTCACTGAAGCCTTCAAAAAAAGCTTGTGTCTGTTCCTCTACGCCTCAGGAAAGTCTCCATTCTGCTACCAGCCTGGAAAAGATACAGAAGGATCATTTAAAATGGGCTACGCTAACCCAAGTTCATCTTTGTTAGTTTGTTTTGAAACGAAGCGTAAGCTGTGTTAAGAAAAATGCTGGAAAGTTCTGGGGATAGAGCACTGTATAACTGTACTCTAATTTTATTTACAACCTTCAATCTGTGCAAACAATTTTAAGTTAAAACGCTATGTTTCCAACCACTCAACTATGGAAACCTTTCCAGATGACTCGTGACAAAAGCAACTGCTTCAGCGCACACTTACAGTAAGGCACACCTACCTTGTGCTGGCCACGCAGGAAGCACGTGACGCAGCTCCAGACTGCTTTCCTGAGGCCCAGCTTCATTTCACGGCCACTCACTCTCTGCTGCTGGACATTCTGCAACGGAAAAGCCACCAGATGCAAATCCCATCCCTCGCAGATTGCATCAGACCTCCGCTCTCATGGCAGTCGCACTCACGGCTCCGGGGGAGAAAGCAGACGTGTGCTTACCGAGCGAGAGCTGTTTGCTGCCAGCTGCTGGTAGGAACCCACGCCTAACCCTACAGTACCAACAGTAACCTATGCCTAACTCTACTATGGGAACAATCAACTACTCCTAACACTACAGCACGAACAGGAACCTACTCCTAACAGGAAAACACCAACAATACCTACTCCTAACACTAAAACATGAACAATAACCTACGCCTAACTCAAGAACATGAACAACTTACCTACACCTAACTAAAACTAAACTAAACACTAAAACCAACAAGAATAACTGGAACGGGGACAAAGAGAGTAAAGATGGGACTGGGTGCCCACAGAACGTGGCTGCAGAAGAGGCCCAAAGGAGGAGCAGATGTTACAAAAATGCCACCCAGCTAATGCCGGGGGCGGGGGCCGCACAGTGGGTAAGGAGCTCAGCGCCTGGACCAGCCACGGTGGAGCTGCAATGGTGCCAACGCAGGGCCTGGCACGGTGGTGTGGTGCCAGGCCAGCTATGCTGCGGGTGGATCCACCTCCATGGGCTCCTCTGCAGGTGGATCCACCTCCATTGGCTCATCCAGAGGCGGATCCACCTCCATTGGCTCCACATGGGTGGTGGTCACCAGGCTGGTGCAGGCATGATGAAAAATGGCTCTCTTACCCCTCCTCTGCCTGATGGTCAAGGCGGGCCCCCTCCTCTTCGGTTCTGGGGCCTCCAGCTCCATCCTCCCGCCTGAAACAGGGAAAACTTCCACCCTCGCCCTCTTCGCTGCTGACATGGCTGTTACATGTCACAGCTGTCAGATGTGAGTGCATTGCGCGCGGCAGCGGTGACCAAGGTGACGTGGAGAGGGTTCTAAAATGGCGGCTGAACTGCTGGCACTGGCGTTCCACATAGGATGAGGAGGGGGCTAGAGGGCAGGGCACGGCACGGGAGCTAAAAGGCGCTCCCTGTGCCCAGCAGGCAGCCCTTCTCTCCAGCCAGCAAAAGGGCACAGAAGAGCCGGCCCTGAGAAAAGGGCCGTCGGCTTCCTTCACCCTCCCCCTCCTTCCACAAGGGAATCCCCCCTTGGGGCTGGGGCACGCAGCACACAGCAGCACACTCAGGGATCTCCTGAAGTCAGTACCAACAACAGCAGGCTCCAAAGGGGACCTGACTACGCCTGCCTGCTGCTACACAGAATCCTGGCTTCCATTTCAGCACCCAGCGCCTCTTCCTGCAGGTCACCTCTGGGCATTCAAACATCACCTACAATAAATACGACCAACTGAGTTCTGAACAAAAGCTTCAGAGTCTCTGAGGGAAGACCTCATTCCCTATGAGCTTCCTCCACAAGGCTGCTTGTTACTTGCCTGGCTTAGAAAGCCCTTGCATTCAACAACCCCAAAATCACACCCCCACTGCTCGCCAGAGCATCTCAGGCAGCCTTGCTGGCAAAGACGGGCTAGGGAAGTATTGCAGGACTCAACTTCCATCTCCTCCTGCCACGAAGCAGGCAGCCGGCAGCCGGGAGCAGGGAGGCAGCATCTGGGACACAGAGCTATCAGCAGAACAGCTGTGGGAGGCTCACACCGAGCCCAGCAACACTTCAGCTGCACCGAGGAGACCGGCACGCACTGGTGCTGTGGCTCCGTGCCCAGGGGCGCAGCTGCCGCAGGGCCAGCCTACATCAGCCCCGGCAGCTTCTGCCAGCTCCCACACAGCTTCTCCCCTTTGCACTTTCTCGTGCCAGGGAAAACCAGGCCAACAGGCAGAGACCTGGTGCGGAACGCAGACTGCCCACCAAGGCCACCCAGTCCAACTGCTGGCCCCGCACAGGAACACCCAAATGCAAACCCCAGCTCCCAGAGCATTGTTCAAATTCTCCTGCAGCTCCGGCAGCTCGCTGCTGGCATCACCGCCCTGGGCAGTGCTTCCACTGCCCTTGCTCCTGCCACAAGACACCAACGTCTGCTTCTAATGCGGCTCCATGATGGGACCCTGTTTGCAATAGAAAAACACACGGAGGCTGCCAGCCACTGCAACACGTGCTGTGAAACCCCTGGCACTGCTGAGTCCGAAGAGCAGATGAGAGAAGCATCTGCCTGCGATGGACGGGCTGCGGAGGGATTGAATCCTGCCTTCGAATCGGGACACCGCAGAGCCTCCCTGGGGACCCAAAGACTTACGGCAGCGCCAACACAGCAGGCAGAAACGCGACATGCTCCTGACTGCCCGCACTGTTAAAAGCTCCCTCTCCCTCCCTCCGCCCTATGACGGCAGCCCTTCAAAGCAACCAACACAACCACGCCAAACCGCAGCCCGGACTCGTCCCGCTCACTGCAATCCAGACCCACTCCATCCGTACAAAACTTCATCCACGCCGTTTCTTAACCGGGCCTCGGCACCACCCGGATCTTACAGCCAGCGAGCGGCCGGCAAACAAACGGCCGTCTTCCTCTTCCTGCCGCACAGCCCAGCATGGTCGGAGCCGCACCACACGATCCGGGCTGGGGCCGGCTCAGGCTCTGCCTCCAGGCTTTTGGGGCCGGCCGGGTGACTCCGCAGCACAGCGAGACCGTGGAGCTGCCCGGGAGCTGCCTCTGGGTGCCGGCAGCGCTGCGAGCTCCTCCCCTGACAGCCCCTCCATGCCCGCCATGGCCCGGAAGTGCTCTCCGCCGCCTGCAGGAAGCACTTCCTGTCACATGGCTCAGACCGGGCTGGGGCCTGTTGGGGAGGGGCAGTGAGGGGCCCAAAACTGGACACAGCGCTCGAGGTGCTGCCTCACCAGAGCTGAGTACAGGGGGACAATCACCTCTCTGTTCCTCCTGGCAACACCTTTCCTGATGCAAGCCAGGATGCCGTTGGCCTTCTTGGCCACCTGGGCACACTGTCGGCTCGTGTTCAGCCGAGCATCAATCAGTACCCCCAGGTCCATTACCTCTACGCAGTCTTCCAGCCACTCCGCCCCAAGCCTATAGCACCACCTGGGGTTGTTGTGGCCAAAGTGTAGGACCCGGCATTTGGTCTTGTTGAACTGACTTGCGGAATCAAACTCTATAATCCAGAAATGGGTTATAAAGCAGGTATGTTTATTCCAGAGTTGCACAGCACTGGGTGCAAGGGGGATAGCTCCTCCAAACTTGCACACCGACTTGTAAAACCGTGATACAGATATAGGTACACCTCATGCATAGTCATTGATTTCCCGTAATTCTGATACATATTCTTTATCATGCAGACCCCCTCTTGTTATCGCCCATCTTGTCAGGGAGATGCAACTCCTCTTTTGATATTTACAACACCTAATCCCCTCCTTGCCAGGTGTCTCAGGGAGTTCTCACTCCTTATCTGCATCCTTCCTGCTCTCCCAGACCCATTGTCTCCATTCCTTGTTATTCTAACTAACTAAATCATTTTCTGTAAACTACCTTTAACTATCCCCCTTGTAGCCCCCCCTTTATTCTGAATTCCAGCAGAGCATCTGTTTTCTGCTTCACTGTTCATTCCCCCCTTTTCTTTAATCTAGCAGGATTTCTCTCCTGCTAGATCATTCTTTTTCTGGTGTGTGGCTAGCTGTTCTGCTATTCTCTTAATTGCACTTTTGTATATTTCATATGTAGTTAACCCAATCTACGTTCTTGTTGATTGTCACCCACCAAAACAGTGACTCAAATTTTGCAGGATTTTGATTTCTTGCCTTAAATTTATCAGGGACTCCTCTAGGTACCTTGATTGAATCTATATATATTGCATCATCAAATGATATCCCTAAACCCCTTTTGGTTCTTCCAGAATTTTTGGATATGCCTTTTTCAAATGCCAGGGTGAATGGTATAACTAATTGAACAAGTGCACAGGTGCCTCCCCAGTTAGATGGTAGGGTGGACCATAAAATCTTTCCCCCACAGTACCACCAGAGATCTTCCCTGGAGATTCCCAGTCTTGAATAATTTCCTACTGAATCCTCCATAACATTCAAGACCTCACTGCACAAGGAAAAGTTTCCCATAGGCCTGGTAGCCTTCACACCCTACCATGAGAGGCAAGCTGTATGGTTACCTACCGCTGTAGAGATTGCAGGAGGGATCTTGACATCTGTATCAGGCACTGGAGGAGACAAGAGGGAGAGAGATCTGCAGTCTCTATTTCCCCAGGCAGTTTTCTCTTGGTACAGGGCAATCATGCATCGTATTCCCTTTGGGTCCTTGGTGATCCCAGCAGAATGGGTACCACCTGAGCTATGGGCCATCCGGATGCACAAGCACAGCAATTGCTATGGTTGAGACTCTGGACAATATACTTAATCCATTCTACCCAGGCATTACTGTCCCCATATCCTGTTTTGATTTCAAATGTTTATCTAAGATCTTTTATCTCCTCAGCTGTCACAATTGCAGGGTTTTCAAGATGATTTTCTAACCCCTTTTTAAGCTCTTCCCTATCCTGGACATTCTGGGTATTTTCAAGGAGTGTACCTGTCCAGTCTCAATTGGCAGTTGTCCACCATACATCATTCCATCACTTGGTCCCTCCCCTGCATTATTGTCAAATTTCACCTTTTCTAGATAATCATCAGGATAACAAATGGGTACAGCAGTAAAAACTTTTTGTTACAACAAGGAAAACTTTTGTGAGCATTAGTTCTATATAGGTTATAATACTCTCCTACTTAAATACTTAAATACACAATTTATTTACCTATTCGAGGAAAAGTTAAAGGTTATTTAAAATAATAATAATAAAAATATGCATATAAAAGCTTTTCATTATTTCCTTCTAATTCTTATCTTTTAAAGGTTTTTCTGTCTCAACAGTTTCCACACCTCAGGGCTAGTGGATGCCTTTACCAGTGTGTCATAAGTCCATCCTTTCTCGGCTGTCCTCACAGCTGTTTCAGTTGTTAGGAGTACTTGGAATGGTCCTTCCCAGTCAGGTTGCAGCTTTGTCTCCTTCCCAGTCTGTATCAGGATCCAGTCCCTGGCTTGAAATGGGTGAACTGGAAGTTTCAAAGATGATGTTTGTGTTCTGCATCTTCTAAGGGTTTGTCCTTCAGGTCTGACTGACATGTCCCCCTTGTGCCTCCAATACAGTAAACACTGTATGAGATATTAAAACTGGTATCCTTTGGCCCAGTGTAGATTTACAGGCTTCTTGAATATTGAGCACTAGTGCAGTCACCACCCTCAGGCACCCTGGCCATCCCTTACTCTCCTCCTTGGCAATTTGCGGCTCATGGGTTTGGCAGATGGCTTCCCCCCTGGCAGTCCTTAAGGTTCACTTGCTGTTGAGTTATATGTGCTTTCTGTAAACCAAGAAATTCAGCAAACTCACAGACCATTGCACAGTTCTCTTTTGTCGCTGTGGCACTGACGTGCTGCAGTAAAGTTCCACCTTGGGATGGAGGATCCCAGGTCTCAGGCTCAGAGCTGACCAGTTCTCAAAAATCATTAATCTGTTCTCAGAACCCCGGGTAACGCTGTCCTGGTTAACTGAGTGTCTCTTCTCCCCATATTGGCCAAAGCAGGCAGAAGAAACATCCTTCAAATCCAGAAGGTAAACTACTCCACCTATTCATTCCTTAATTGGGTTAATAAAGTGCATGGATTTGCCACCACTGAGTGTATGCATTCAACAATTCTATTACTTGCCTTCAAGCGTTGTACCAAACTACAGCACTTGCTATCAAAATTTTTGCAAAATTGGAGTCCAAACTCCAGAAAGTCTTCTATCCTTCTACAGTTACATATCCTTATAGGGTACCACTTTATCCTGACTGGGCAATCTCTTGCTTTAACTTCTATTCAGGGCTTCACGTGTGGCCCTGATGCCCACACCCCTAAGTGCATCATGTTTGATATTGCTGTGACTCCTGGGGTACGACATTGTTTTTCCTTGTTTGTGTTAAAGTCAGACTTACAGTTTTTAATCAGTCAATATTGTTGGACCCTTAGCTCCAGTTTTACTAAATTTCTTGCCAGAGTAACCTGGCAGGTACAAGAATTTCTGCATTCCTACTTAGCTTATATTTAATTAATCCAAAAAACGTAAACCTTTTCTTGTTGGGCAGTAGCTTCTATTACTGTTACAAAACCATGTATGAGTAGTAAGAAGCACCCATATCCACCAGAAAATAAACCTCTTTATCTTGCTTCCCTAGATGCAGTTTCCCATTGTAGTTTGCACACTGCTTTCCTTCCAGTGGGGCGAAGCCCTCCCTGAGTTATTCAAGCCCCCACTCCCCCCACCTCTTCCTGAGGGGATCTCTGGGTCCTACGGCCCTATTCTGGCACCACAACAGTAACAGTTGTTATTATCGCCAATTCCCTTACTATCTGTGTGTCAATTAGTTTTGTTTTGTTTTCATATCGTTCACCTCTTTTCAGTCCTGTGTCATGGTTTTGTAATTTTGTAATTTTGCTATCAGTATTCCACATCATAACATCATGTAAAGTATGGATACTTCTATTGAATGTGCAGTCCACAGAAGAAGACTACATATCCCAGAGAACAACAGGGTTAATGATAAGTCACGGGACCAGGACTCTATATAATCTCGTTCCCAGGCTGGAGTGCCCTCCTTCTTCTCTCGAACTTCTCGAAGAGTGGGAAGCGTTTCAGCCGTGTCGCCTAGAGTTCACAGTAGGCCTCTCGGTTTTCGGGGACTCTCTCTCTCTCTGTTTCGTTCGATTTGTTAGCCTCAATTATATTATATTGTGTATATATATCGGTATCATATTTAGTAAAATAAGTTTTTCCTCCTTAGATTGTTGCTGTTTTATCCCACTCCTTTTTTTCCCCTCCTTTCCGGGCCCCGGCGGGGGGGGGGGCCCACGGGGTGGCTTCCCCTGTCACGGGCATAGGTAAATCTAAGTAACCCGTGACAGATTTTTGGTGGAGAATGCGGGCATAGAGCTTTTTAGCTTTTAGAACGACTCTCTCTTTGCTCTTAAAGAGCTATGTTAGCTTCGTTACGGGAGTGTTATCTTTTCGTAGCTGCTCACTGAGAACGTGACCTTGAAATACCAGACAAATTGTCAACATTAAGGGCTGCTGCACATTCTCAGCATTGCTATCTAACTTTTGTGTAGAAAACAAAGGGATTTCTTTCTCCCTTAGAGCAAAGCTAGCTAGCTCTGACTTTTACAGAGCCTGCCAGCTATGAATCCACTCTTCATCCCAGTTGCTCTGTTTAAGGGATTGAAAGCAATTATGATCTTCTTAAAGTATTGGTCAACTATTAACACCATAATTTGGTGTTGTGGAATTGTGCAGGTATATAGCCTAATAAGGTGGATACTGATGGAGACACCTGCCTGGTACTTTTACGAGATGTGGTATGGTCAGAATTTTGGCACCTACACCCCAGATGGAATTGTGAATCTTACAAACACTTGCATCCCAGATGGAATTGCGAATCTTACAAGTACTTGCATCCCAGATGGAACAGGCAATTTTACAAACAGCACCATGTTTAATTCATTGTACAGGCTAAAAAAACCCTTTTTATTTAGGTTGTACTCTCAGGTTTCCACACGCCTTTCAATAACTGAGATAGGGTTCATACTTGCATCCATGTTATCACTATTAATGAATGCATATATGTTCCTATGCATTCGTTCTATGCGGAAGTCTCCTCCAGAACCAGAGAATGATGACTGGCAGGGAATATGGAAAGGCTTAGGAAAAGTCTTAGAAGCATGGGGACCCGCAGTGTCATGGGATTTCACTCTTGAACACCTAAGGGACCCTAAGAAATTAAGTGAGTATTTGGGTCAGAGATCTAAGGAGGTAAACCTTATGTGGGGTTTGGCTTATGCATACCGTGCTTTGTATCATACTATTCTGGAGAGAGAGAGTTTCCGATCTGAGATTCAAGCCCAAGTTAATTCTGATCAGTCACAGGAGGCATCAGTAGCAATATCAATTGCCCCTGTGGAAGGCAAGAAATGGAAACGGGTGTCCATGCGTCTAGAACGAAAAGAAGGAGAAGCACAGGGGGGGGCTGCAGAAGACCCAGGTGCCGGGCATGGAGCAGTACCAAAAAAAGCAAAGGCAAAAACCAAGAGGCATGAAGAAGAGACTGATGATGAGGAGGAAATCACCTATTGTCGACCTCTGAAGCTGACTGAAATCCAAGGCTCAAGAAAGGAGTTCACACGGCGTCAAGATGAAGGTATCCTTGCTTGGTTGCTTCGCTGCTGGGACAACGGGGCCAACAGCTTGTCTCTAGATGGTAATGAAGCTCGCCAACTAGGAAGCATTGCCCAAGATGCAGGTATCGACAGAGGGATTAGCAGATGTTCGGATGGAGCTGCCACTCTCTGGTTGCGGCTGTTAGAAGCTGTGAGAGAAAGGTACCCCTATAAGGATGCTTTGAAGCCTAAATTTGATAGTTGGAATACCGTCCAAAAAGGTATTCAGCGCTTGAGGGAATTGGCCATGGCGAAAATGTTGTACAGCCCTGATCCAAGCGAACTTGACCCTGAGAGAGTGAGGGCCGATCCTGACATGTGGCAGAAAATCACAAGTACAGCACCAGAGAGAATTGCACAGTCATTGGTATCAGGATCTAAAGGATTCGTGGACAGATGGCCCCGAGTTGTTGAGCTGATTATAATGCTTCAAACCACTGATCAGCAGCTCCCCCAACTGCATGCCGCAGTTTCTGCCATCTCACGGCTAGAAAACCGAGTAGATGAAATGTGCAAGAAATTGTTTCCATCAACTAATTGTAATGATCCCGTAATAGTATCAGAAACAACTGATGAAGGTCAATCCTCGTACGGGCCACCAGGTCTAATGAAGGATCTGATCAAAGTATTCCAGTCGTACTCCTCACCTGCATCATCAAAAGTCTCAGTTGTTAAACGCACACGCTTCCCAGCTCGAGCAAAGAACAACAGTACGATTGCACCGCGTGTTTCCATGTGGCGCTACCTACGTGACCGTGGAGAAGACATGAGGAAGTGGCATGATCAGCCTACGTCTGCACTACGAGCACGGGTGAAAGAACTACTAGACATACCAACCACCAGTGGAGTTGCTCCAGTCATCACAGGTAACCAATAGAGGGGCCCTGCCCTCAGTCAGGGGAGGGAAAGGGATAATAGAGTTTATTTGACTGTGTGGATTCGATGGCCTGGCACATCAGAACCACAGAAATATAAGGCACTGGTGGATACCGGTGCACAGTGCACCCTAATGCCCTCCAGTCATGAAGGGACAGAATCAATCCATATTTCTGGAGTGACTGGGGGCTCTCAAGAATTGACTGTGCTGGAGGCTGAAATAAGCCTCACTGGCAAAGACTGGCAAAAACATCCTATTGTGACTGGCCCAGGGGCTCCATGTATACTGGGTATTGATTACCTCAGAAGGGGGCATTTCAAGGATCCTAAGGGGTATCGATGGGCCTTTGGGATAGCTGCTGTAGATATGGACAACATTAAGCAGCTGTCTGTTTTGCCTGGCCTGTCAGAGGACCCGTCTGTTGTGGGGCTGCTACGAGTAAAAGAGCAGCAGGTACCGATTGCTACAAAGACAGTGCACAGACGGCAGTATCGCACAAACAGGGATTCCTTGCTCCCCATTCATGATTTGATTCGCCAGTTGGAGAATCAGGGAGTGATCAGTAAAACTCACTCACCTTTTAACAGTCCCATATGGCCAGTGCGTAAAGCCAGTGGAGAATGGAGGCTGACAGTAGACTACCGTGGCCTGAATGAGGTCACACCCCCATTGAGCGCTGCTGTGCTGGACATGTTGGAACTCCAGTACGAGCTGGAGTCAAAAGCAGCCAAATGGTATGCCACCATTGACATTGCCAATGCCTTCTTCTCTATTCCTTTGGCTGCAGAATGTAAGCCACAGTTTGCCTTCACCTGGAGGGGCATTCAGTATACTTGGAACCGTTTGCCCCAGGGGTGGAAACACAGCCCAACCATTTGCCATGGGCTGGTCCAAACTGTACTGGAACAGGGTGGTGCTCCTGAACACCTGCAGTACATTGATGACATTGTTGTGTGGGGTGATACAGCAGAAGAGGTTTTCACAAAAGGAGAGCAGATCATCCAAATTCTTCTACAAGCTGGCTTTGCTATTAAGCGAAGCAAAGTAAAAGGACCTGCCCAGGAAATTCAGTTCTTAGGTATAAAGTGGCAGGATGGACGTCGTCACATCCCAACAGATGTGATCGACAAAATCACTGCCATGTCTCCACCAACTAGCAAGAAAGAGACACAATCTTTCCTGGGTGCAGTAGGCTTTTGGAGGATGCACATTCCAAACTACAGCCTCATTGTAAGCCCCCTTTATCAGGTGACGCGGAAGAAGAACGATTTTGCATGGGGCCCTGAGCAGCAGCAGGCTTTTGAACTGATTAAACAAGGGATAGCCCGAGCTGTAGCTCTGGGGCCAGTATGGACTGGACAGGATGTAAAGAACATCCTCTATACTGCTGCTGGAGAGAAAGGCCCCACTTGGAGTTTGTGGCAAAGAGCCTCAGGAGAGACCCGAGGCCGACCCCTGGGATTCTGGAGTCGATCATATAAGGGGTCTGAAGAGTGCTACACTCCAACTGAGAAGGAGATCTTAGCCGCGTATGAGGGGGTTCGGGCTGCTTCCGAAGTAGTTGGGACTGAAACACAGCTCCTTTTGGCACCTCGACTGCCAGTGCTGAACTGGATGTTCAAAGGACAGGTTCCCTCCACTCATCATGCTACCGATGTTACCTGGAGCAAGTGGATTACGCTGATTACACAGCGAGCGCGAATGGGAAACCTCAATCGTCCAGGAATCCTAGAGGTAATCATGGACTGGCCTGAAGATAAAAGGTTTGGAACATCACCAGAAGAAGAGGTATCACGTGCTAAAGAGGCCCCACCATACAACGAATTACCAGAAAATGAAAAGAAATATGCCCTGTTCACAGATGGATCATGTCGCATTGTAGGGAAGCATCGCAAATGGAAAGCTGCTGTGTGGAGCCCCACACAACAGGTTGCAGAGGCCACCGAAGGTAAGGGAGAATCAAGTCAGTTTGCAGAGGTAAAAGCTGTCCAGCTGGCCTTAGATGTTGCTGAACGGGAGAGGTGGCCAATGCTGTATCTTTATACTGACTCATGGATGGTGGCAAATGCCTTATGGGGGTGGTTACAGAGGTGGGAACAAAACAACTGGCAACGGAAGGGTAAATCTGTTTGGGCCGCTGAATTATGGAAGGACATTGCTGCCCGAACAAAGAATATGGTTGTAAAGGTGCGTCATGTGGATGCACATGTGCCCAAAAGTCGGGCTACTGAAGAACAACAAAACAACCATCAGGTAGATAAAGCTACCAAAATTGAGGTGGCTCAAATTGACTTGGACTGGCAGAATAAGGGTGAATTATTTCTAGCTCGATGGGCTCATGAGACCTCAGGTCATCAAGGAAGAGACGCGACATATAAGTGGGCCAGAGACCGAGGGGTGGACTTAACCATGGACGCTATTGCGCAGATTATTCATGATTGTGAAACATGTGCCATAATTAAACAAGCCAAAAGGATGAAACCTCTCTGGGAGGAAGGGCGGTGGCAAAAGTATAAATATGGGGAGGCGTGGCAGGTTGATTATATCACCTTGCCACGATCTCGCAGTGGTAAGTGTTATGTACTCACCATGGTAGAGGCAACCACTGGGTGGCTTGAAACATACGCAGTACCCCATGCAACTGCTCGAAACACCATATTAGGTCTTGAGAAACAAGTCCTGTGGCGACATGGCACCCCAGAAAGAATTGAATCCGATAATGGGACACATTTTAAAAATTCCCTTATAAATACTTGGGCCAAAGATCATGGCATTGAGTGGATTTATCATATTCCCTACCATGCACCAGCTTCTGGTAAAATTGAACGATATAATGGGTTGTTGAAAACTATGTTGAAAGCAATGGGTGGTGGAACATTTAAGCACTGGGAGAAGAATCTGGCAGAAGCCACTTGGTTGGTCAATACTAGAGGATCTGTCAATCGTGATGGTCCTAGTCAATCTAGCCCCCTACACACTGTAGAAGGAGATAAGGTCCCTGTTATACATGTAAAGAACATGTTGGGAAAAGCTGTTTGGGTCCTTCCTGCTTCTGGAAAGGGCAAACCTATCCGTGGAACTGTCTTTGCCCAGGGACCTGGGTGCACTTGGTGGGTAATGCAGAGAGATGGGGATGTTCAATGTGTGCCACAAGGGAATTTAATGCTGGGGGAGTGCAGTCAATAATTTTATGTATTTATATATATATGTTTGCATGTGTAGTGTATTTTAGTTATTATAGTTGTACATTTAGTTATGTTACATGTAATTCTACTGTTTAGCTATCATAATTTTACATACGTGTATATATATGTATATATATATTTACCATGATGTAATAATGTAGAATAAGGGGTGGAATGTCATGGTTTTGTAATTTTGTAATTTTGCTATCAGTATTCCACATCATAACATCATGTAAAGTATGGATACTTCTATTGAATGTGCAGTCCACAGAAGAAGACTACATATCCCAGAGAACAACAGGGTTAATGATAAGTCACGGGACCAGGACTCTATATAATCTCGTTCCCAGGCTGTTGTGCCCTCCTTCTTCTCTCGAACTTCTCGGAGAGTGGGAAGCGTTTCAGCCGTGTCGCCTAGAGTTCACAGTAGGCCTCTCGGTTTTCGGGGACTCTCTCTCTCTGTTTCGTTCGATTTGTTAGCCTCAATTATATTATATTGTGTATATATATCGGTATCATATTTAGTAAAATAAGTTTTTCCTCCTTAGATTGTTGCTGTTTTATCCCACTCCTTTTTTTCCCCTCCTTTCCGGGCCCCGGGGGGGGGGGGGGCCCACGGGGTGGCTTCCCCTGTCACGGGCATAGGTAAATCTAAGTAACCCGTGACATCCTGATATCCCTGTTACACCTTTGCCTTCTTCAGCCTGTGTCTGTTCCAAACTTTCTCACTTTCCAAACTCTCATCATTACATTAACTACTAACATCCTATTTCAGTTTCATCTCCTTCTCTCCAGAGGTGTCCAGTGCTAACACTGGAATTTCAGGTTTCCCAGACCTCTGCACATGAAGGCTATTCTCACTTCCAGTGCCCTGTCCTCTACACCTTCCCTTTCCACCTCCCCCTCTGTGGTTTACAGCAGCGGTCTCTGGCTGTCTCTTGTGGGGGGGGGGGGGGAATAGTGCAGGGGGTTTGCTCTCATACCAGCGCAGAAACTCACTTTCTCTTTAACCCTTTTTCCTTTGTAAACTATTTGTACCCTCCATTACACTTCGACATACCCTCAATTATATCATTAACAATTACACTTTCTTATACCATCAAAGCAGCTTGTCCCATTCCCTTCAGGACCCACAGATCAAACAGTACAGTTCTTCAGTTTCCAAAAACACCCTTAGTACCATATAACTTTCCCTTAGTAATCCATAGCATTCAGTTCCTTGGGCTGTTCCACCCTTAATTTTATGACCTTATTTCACATTTTTCCTGATTCCCAATTTCATCTTTATCTCCTAGTTTTAATTCAGTATTCTCAAAAAGTGGTACTGTCATCCAGGTTCTTATTATCTTTAAGGCCTCATTTCTTATTTTGAGTCTTGACACCTTATGGGCCAGCAATGAATAAGCTTCCCCCATGTCAACTATACCACAACTTATTCCCCCTCAGGTCCCACTGTTATATTTACCAGGGACTCCTGGTGGGTCCAAAATTTTGAAAGCCACTCTTATTTAATTAATCCTCAATTAAAGAATTTATTTTCTTCTTAAAATTTCTAATTTCTCCACTAGTGAGTGGGGAGTTTACATAGCGTATTTGTCCTTGTCCCAGTGGAGCCTCCCATAAAGGGTGCACTGAGGTGCCGGTACAACTGGTGTTTGGGAAAAGTTCTTTTGATATCCCTTTCACATTGTTTTAATTCTCTCCCGAGCCCAGCATGCCCCCCTTTTCTGTGAAATGTCCCTGTGTGCTTTACCATTTCCTCTTACTGGGGCAGTGCCTGTCTCCCTTTGTGCTACACTGGGGTTATATGGGGGGGGGGGGGGAGATTCTCAGGAGGGTCCCATTGATTAGTTCCTTTTTCTAATTCCTCTCCTTCCTGGTCCGGGCCTTTTCTTTTTACTAATAACAGGCTGATTTCTTGTATCCAACAAGCAGCATATTCTGATTCCTCCTTTGAAAAGGGTTTTGTTCTTTACATATAAATTCGAGATCTGACAAACCCAACCTTCATCAGATCCATATTTTGGTCAAATATTGATTTTCCCTGTAGTGGCTCTCTAGGCCATATCTAACACAATATTTAAACATCTCTTCCCTATTCTTTTCCTGGTTTTGGGATCATTTTAACCCGTCCTCCAACTTATACACTAACCACCAATGATTACATTATTTGATGAGGGTGTTCTTGCTTAAGAGTCCCTCCCGGTTCCCCAGCAATATCCCTCCAATATGCCAATATACATCCTAAGAGATTTTCTTAGGTATCTCTTTCCCTTGTGTTCGTACACACACAAGGAGGGGGGGGGAACAATGGTTCAAAAACAAATTTCGTAAAGTTAACATGTTAAAGCAGAGGTAACACAACCCTATTGTTTCTCTAATCTGGATCATTGTCACATTTAAACCGCGGTATTTTCTACAACAAAAGCAACAGGGTCTCGATACTAATTGTGGTTTGCCTTCTGTGGGCTTTTTCCCCCACCCGACTCCATATGCACTTCACTATTATGTGAGTTACAATTGCCACAATACTAACAACAATTAATAAGACAAAAACATCGTAACAAATACAAAAATATCGCAACATATAGAACACAGAGGCCTTTCGCTTCGTCCGTCCCCGGCTGTTTCCCTCGCGGGAGGACGGAACCGCGGGTCGGGACTCCTCACTCGCCCCACAGCTGTGCTGCGTCTCACTCACAACCACACTCACACAAGACCGGTCTTTACACAGTTCAAGGTACAGCATTTCTCAGAAAATATCAAAGTTGTTGGTTCAACACTTACAGTAACAAGTGCTAATAAGAGATGTCAATAATGGCCAAATACAACAATTCCTGCTAATACAGCTAGGAAAACCCAGGTTACTTCGTCACCAACCAACCCCTTAAGGGGGAGCAAAAATAGCTCTCCTCGTTCACGCATGGTAATCCCGGTGGGACTCGAACCCACAGCTGAAACTGCCTTAGTGGGACCCAAACCCAGAATTAGAACAGCTCAGACCGCTTCAGTGGGACTTAAACCCACAATTGAAACGGCTCAGAGACCGCTTCAGTGGGACTCGAACCCACGATGTACACGGCCTCTGATCGTGATTACACAACCAACCACCTGGGCCCTTTACCAAAGGGGAGAGCTTGACAGCTCACACCTCCCGCGTAGGACGTCTCCTCACGACTTACGGATTCCCCTTTACCCATTAAACATACCTTATCCGCCAATAGAGGGTCCTTGTCTGATCCCGCAGTGATCGGATGAGGGAAGGGAGTCCTTCTGAGAAATCTCGGGGCGCGCCAAATGTGTCCCCCCTCTCAGCCGGTCCTGCAGCCAAACAGAGAGGGTCCCTTCGTGGTCGCCAAAATGACTTGCGGAATCAAACTCTATAATCCAGAGATGGGTTATAAAGCAGGTATGTTTATTCCAGCGTTGCACAGCGCTGGGTGCAAGGGGGATAGCTCCTCCAAACTTGCACACCGACTTGTAAAACCGTGATACAGATATAGGTACACCTCATGCATAGTCATTGATTTCCCGTAATTCTGATACATATTCTTTATCATGCAGACCCCCTCTTGTTATCGCCCATCTTGTCAGGGAGATGCAACTCCTCTTTTGATATTTACAACACCTAATCCCCTCCTTGCCAGGTGTCTCAGGGAGTTCTCACTCCTTATCTGCATCCTTCCTGCTCTCCCAGACCCATTGTCTCCATTCCTTGTTATTCTAACTAACTAAATCATTTTCTGTAAACTACCTTTAACTATCCCCCTTGTAGCCCCCCTTTATTCTGAATTCCAGCAGAGCATCTGTTTTCTGCTTCACTGTTCAGAACCTCATCCCATTGGCTTCAGCCCAGCTCTCCAGCCTGTCCAGATCCCATCTGCAGGGCCTCGCTACCCCCAGGCAGATCCACACTCCCAGCCAATTTGGTGTCATCCGCGAACTTACTGAGGGTGCATTCAATGCCCTCATCCAGGTCATCAGTAAAGATGTTGAAGAGGACAGGCCCCAGCATTGACCCCTGGGGAACACCACTCGTGACCAGTCGCCAGCTGAATTGAACTCCATTCACCACAACTTTCTGAGCCTGGCCCTCCAGCCAGCTCCTTACCCAGCCAAGAGTGTACCTATCCAAGCTATGAGCTGCCAGCTTCTGCAGGAGAATACTGTGGGAGACAGTGTCAAAGGCTTTGCTGAAGTTTAGGTAGACCACATCAACAGCCATTCCCTCATCCACCAGATGGGTCACTAGATCATAGAAGGAGATCAGATTGGTCAAACAGGACCTGCCCTTCACGAACCCATGCTGGCTAGGCCTGATACCCCAGCCATCCTGCACATGCCACATGATCTCCCTCAAGACAATCTGCTCCATAACCTTCCCTGGAACCGAGGACAGGCTAACAGGCCTGTAGTTCCCCAGATCCTCCTTACAACCTTCTTTGTAAATGGGAGTCACGTTGGTGAGCCTCCAGTCTTCTGGGAACTCACCAGTCAACAAAGAGCGCTGATAGATGATAGAAAGCAGCTCGGCTGTCACCTCCGCCAGTTCCCTCAGCATTCTCGGGTGGATCTCATCCAGCCTAATGGAATTGTGGCAGTCCAGTTGGAGCAGTAGGTCTCTGACTGTTTCTTCCAGAATCACAGGGAGGTTAGTTTGCTCCCCAGCCGAGGCTACCAGGTCAGAGAGAGGAGTACCCTGAGGATAACTGGTCTGACTTTTAAAGACAGACATAAAGAAGGCTTTCAGAACCTCCGTCTTTTCCTTATCCTCAGTGGTCACATTCCCAGCCTCATCCAGCAAAAAGTGGATATTCTCCTTTGTCCTCCTCTTACTGTTAATGTATTTATAAAATATTTGCTTATTCCTTTTCACCCCAGCGGCCAGGTTAAATTCTAGCAGGGCTTTTGCCTTTCTGATTTCAACTCTACACATCCTAACAACTTCCTTGTATTCATTCTCAGTTGCCCATCCCTCCTTCCACAGGCTGTAGATTCTCTTTTCCTCCTGGAGCCTCAAGAATAGCTCCCTGTTCATTCATGCCAGTCTTCTTCCCCGCCAACTCATTTTGCGGCTCAGGGGACAGCCTGCTCCTGTGCCCTCAAGACTTCATTCTTTTAGAGCAACCAGCTCTCTTCACAGAATCACAGAATTATCAAGGTTGGAAAAGACCTAGAAGATCATCTAGTCCAACCATTACCAATACTTCCCGGCTAAATCATATTCATCAACACAACATCCAGACGTTTCTTGAACACCCCCATGGTCGGTGACTCCACCACCTCCCTGGGCAGTGCATTCCAATGCCTGACTACCCTTTCCGAGAAGTAATACTTCCTAATGTTCATCCTGAATCCCCCCTGGAGCAGATTAAAACCATTCCCTCTAGTTCTATCACCAATTACACGAGAGAAGAGGCCAACCCCCAGCTCACTACAACCTCCCTTCAGGAAGTTATATAGAGCTAGAAGATCTCCCCAGAGCCTCCTCTTCTCCAGGCTGAACAATCCCAGCTCCTTCAGCCTCACCTCATAAGGCCTGTGTTCCAGACCCCTCACCAGCTTCGTAGCCTTCTTCTGAACACGTTCCAGAGCCTCAATGCCTTTCTTGCAGTGAGGGGTGAAGGCTTTACGATCGTTAATGACTTTACGATCTTGCCTCCCGAAGAAGCACGCAGCTATTGTAGAATCTAAGACTACACGTTCTTCATGCTCTGCTTTGCGTAAGTGACCAATTACCAGGTCAAGACTAATAAATACACACAGACACTAATTTCATGAACAGTGAAAAATGGCTTCTTTTATTGCTTTTGTGGTGTTTGTTTATATACAGGCTCTACTTCGTCTACACCCCCTTAAGCTATGCATAATAATAGCCCATCACAGAGCAGGGGAGGTCCTGTCATGTCACAGCCCGAGTGTTCATTCATGCCTACTACAACAAACTCAAATTCTAACCCTACTATCTTATATCAAAAGTGTTAGTCATCATTTGATTTAAGCTTTGCTGTAGACAGCCTAAGAAGCAAGGTGCACAGATTGAGAAGCATACAAAGACAAGCAGCTCAAGTGAAAATGCATGTGGAAACACTCCATAACTGGACTTCGTCATCACAGCCCTTTGTAAATCCTTTATACTCTATCCTTTATACGTCGTGTTCTATGAGCTACAGTACGGTTTTGTGTTAACTGCATCCAAGAGGTGTGATTTAAAGCAAGCACTGTTAATTTCCCTAAATAACAGGGTAAAAACGTATGACATTAATAGAGAACACACAGCAGGAACCAATGGCAGAAAATGAAGACATTCTTGCTCGGACTAGCAAAAGACCTTCAAAGGTACAAACAGTTCAGCAGACAAGGAGGGAGAAAAACAAAAGATTATAACTATTCCTGCCAGACAGACTGTCATGGTTTAATAATTTTGTAATTTTGCTATCAGTATTCCACATCATAACATCATATAAAGCATGAATAATTTTACTGAATCTGCAACTTACAGAAGAAGACTACATCTCCCAGAGAACAACACGATAAGTCACGGGACCTGGACTCTATATTAACTCGGTCGCAGAATAGACTGACGTCTTTCGAGTTCTGGCGTTCAGGGGAGTGTGTGGGAGCCTTCAGCCGTCTCGCCTAGATTTCACAGTAGGCCTCTCGGTTACGGGACTCATTCTCTCTCCTATTTTGCTTGATTCGTTAGCTCAATTTTCAATTATATTGTATTATATTGTGTTATCCTGTATTTCGATATAGTATTTAGTAAATAAGTGTGCCTCCTTAGATCGTTGCCGCTGTTTTCTTTTCCTAATTAATTTTTTTTTCTTTCTTTTCGGCATAGGGCCCCTGCGGGGCCCATGGCCCCTGTCACGGATGCAGGTGGATTTCTCGTTAAAACCGTGACAGATGGGGACTCAACCACCTCCCTGGGGAGCCTATTCCAGTGCTTAATAACCCTTTCTGTAAAGAAGCTTTTCCTGATATCCAACCTAAACTTACCCTGGTGCTCCTTGAGGCCATTTTCTCTCGTCCCGTCACCCACCAGTGAGAAGAGATCAACCCTGCTCTCGCTGGAAGCACCTTTCAGATATTGGCAGAGAGCAATAAGGTCTCCCCTCAGACTCCTTTTCCCCAGAATAAACAGCCCTAGTTCCTTCAGTTGCTCCTTGTGGGGCATATTCTCCAAGCCCTTCACAAGCCTTGTTCAAGTCATTAATCTCTGGACAACTACATGCCTGGTAGCTCGAATGACTATCTACACAGTGAGTGCATGTACAGCAAATGGAAACTGGTTTCGAGGGGGAGGGGTGAGATCTTTGTGCTGTGTTTTTAGGGGAGTACAACACAATCCATGTGGTAAGCTTCCTGCAGTTCAATGTGCCATCTCCTAATAGGATGCAAAACACCTTCCTGGAGAGATCAGGATGATTTGAGATGAGCTCATGTGCTGCATGGTTTTTTTCTAATGAATCCCTCTTTAACATAAATTTATGCCAGAAGACAAAGTAACAGAAGCAATTTCCTTAAATATTGAGCATTCATACGTAAATTGCAGCCTAGTGGAATCTTTTCCTGTCCAAACAGAATTCTTTATCTATTTCTGTTACATAAGAAAAGCAAATAATTTCTTATCAGTCGACTTTGAAATACAGATAAGTGTTCACTTGAAGTGTTATGAAGTGTCAGCTTTTCTAGAGCATTTATTTTTCATGCTCTTAATTTCTCATTTCATTATCTCACCTTATTCTCTTGCCATGTCAGTGTTTTCATTCAATGGCTTCCATGTGACAAGAGCTCTTGCTGTGTGAGCGATACAAACGCAGCTTTAAAAGTGGTACAACTTGCTATTAAGGCAGCTCCCCTCCTCGGGAATTTCTTAAAGCTGCAGTGAGACCAGGCATACAAGAGAAACTTTGATATGCACAGCAGGCTAAGCCCTCCTGCAGTCCCAGCTATGGAGTGCTCTGCAAAATCTGTCTCTTTTTGTTCCTGATTTGCAGAGGTTTGATCTGCTTTTACACTAGCAAGAGAGAAGTGGCACCTCACACTTATATTTCTGAATATTCTTGCTGCATTCAGTGGGATGTAAGCAATAAATAAATAAACAAAAATATTATTGCTTTGGTTCTCAAAAAAAAAAAAAGAACTGCCCAGATTAATTTTGCCCACCTTAACCCTAATAGAGAGAGGAAGGTACAGCTGGTGCAGTTTGGCGGAAGTGACCATCTGCAATCCCAGGCCTAAGAAATACATCACAAAGAAGACATCAAGATTTGTAGTTGCTTTCAGGAGTCTCAGAATCGTGTCTGATGCGGTCAGAGATGGTGGGGATTTTTTCCCCAGGTACCAGTAGACTGGAAAAGGGGCAATTGTGTAGAGTGTATGACATGTATGGGTCTGATATCTCTGTGTCAAAGGGAGAGAGAATAAGAATGTTTGGCTTTATAACACATGTATCACAGAATCACTGGATCATGGAATCATTAAGGTTGGAAAGACCACTAAGATCATCTAGTCCAACCATCAGCCCATCACCACCATTCCCACAAAACCATGCCTGCCTGCGCCTCATCTGCGTGTTTCTGAACACCTCCAGATATGGTGTCTCCATGGGCAGCTTATTCCAATACCTCAACACTCTTTCTGAGAATAATTTTTTCCTGATGTCCAACCTGACCATCACTGACACAGTTTGAGGCCATGACTTCTCATCCTATCACTGTTACCTGGGAGAAGAGGTAGATCCCCATCTTGCTACAACCTCTTTTCAGGAAGTTGTAGGGAGCAATTAGATCTCCTATGTGGCTCTTCTTCCTCAGACTAAACATTCATAGTTCCCTCAGCCACTCCTCATAAGACATGCTCCAGATCCTTCACTGCTTTGTTGCCTTTCACTGGACAAGATTTAGGGCCTCAATATCTTTCTTACAGTGAGGGGTCCAAAACAGAAAACTGATAAACAGACCGGTATTGTGATCAATAGAACTTGAGGAAGAAATTCATCTTTCATGAGGAGCTCCTCTTTGCACAACACCAGGAACTAAGACAAGTGTTTGATTATTTCCTGCTATGAGGCAAAGATGTATCAGCAGATACAGCTGTAATCTATCTCTCTCCTGCCCACTTTATTCCCCCCCTTCAATTCTTTTTGGAAAGGAAATGCTGCAAATCATGTCTTATTTGAGAAATCACCGTGCACACAATGAAGTGAGAAAGCACTATGTACACAATGAAGTGAGAAAGCACTGTGCACATGAACAAGGCAAGATCCTGGATCAAGCTTTCAGTGGAAGGGAAATGCCTGATTGAATGTATTCAGTAGGAATGGGGCAGCCCTCACCCACACTACTGTCCTTTTGTAGTAATAAGAACACGAGCTTGTAGCTCTTCAGATAGTAGGATTTCTTAAGAGGAAGCTTTAATTAGAAGTAATGGGAAATTGCACCACTGCAATGAGCAGAGTCATCTGTATACTCTCCAGCTGTATTTATGTTGTGGGCTGACTCACAACTCAAAGTAATTCAGCTTAGAGATTTTCTGTCTTATCAAGCAGTCTAAGGAAGGAAAAGACCAAATTCAGAATGCAGAGGAAGAGGTTGAAATATTTCTTCCTCTTCTGCAGAGGCATTCTTATTGAAAATATCTTAGAGCAATAACAGAATGGACAAAGGCTCAGTGATGGGTTTGAAGGCAACACTTCACATGTACTTTCAGAAGTAGTTACAGTGTTTGATTGCTCCAAGTTGAAGGTCAAGGTTGCTAACATGTTTGACTGTAAGCAAAGATACCTCAGACTGGATGCCATCTAGAGGGACCATGACAGTTCTGAGCAGTGGGCCCAGGTGAACCTCATGAGGGTCAACAAATCCAAATGTAACATCTTGCACCTGGATCAAGGCAACCCCCATTACCAGTACAAACTGGTGGAGGAAAGGATTGAGCAAAGTCCTGACAAAAAATACCTGGGGTTACTGTTGGTGGGAAGCTGAACATGAGCCAGCAGTGTGCTCTCACAGCACAGAAAGTTAACCATATCCTGGGCTGCATCAAAAGAAGCATGGCCAACAGGAGAACACGTTATCAAGGGGCATTGTCACAATAATGTCTTGATCAAAATAAATGCATCACTGGGTATATACACAAAATCAGATTCTAATATTCCAGACTCCTGGGGTATGTTATGGTAGATCAGGAATAGTTTTACCTCTCTCTGCATTATTAAGAGATTAATATATTTTCATCAACTCATGCATTTTTTTCCTTCTGTGCAGAAGCAGAGATGTCTCAGTAGGGAGCATGAACTTGCAGATTTCCATTAGGATATTTAGCAACACAGTCAGTAAGGGAACTTCTTAAAGGCACAGATGATTTGCAGTTGCCCATCCCTCAGTGAGCTTATTCTTCTAACTAGCCAAGAATGCCTTCAGCAAAGGAGTCATTGTATGAACCGGGCATCCTGGGATCCCACCTTTACTCAATAAGAGCAAGTCAAGTGCATTAGTAAACAACCCAGAAAACGTTTACTTTTAGCTGGGGAAAATGCCATGAGCCCCGAAGCCAGTCCAGTTCTCATAAGGTCTTCCATAAAATTAAAGTCATACCTACTGCAAGATGAAAAGTATTCAACCAATATGAACCACACAAAAGCAGAGCAGGATGTAGCAGTTTTGCACAGGGCCACACATTCTTTCTCTGCTCTAGGTTCCACCTCCACGATTAGTCAGTTCTGCTCTGATGGATAAACGTGATTTCTTGATTTTTTTCTTCCAGACAGTTATATTTTAATGAAATATGGTAATAGGAAAGTTTCTTTGTTTCATAGATTTGTCTTCTGGAAAGGAAGCCTAGGGAGACACACAGATTGATCATTGGTTTAATGGTATGGGCACTGGCTGAAATGAGAACCTGTCCTTCCCTATCTTTAAATCTTAACAGGAGGCAGGAACTTGCATTTTCTTATCAACTCTCCTTTTCCTCCAGGATATCAAATGGTGTTTTACTTTTAATATGGAAAAGAATCAATATTTGATGTCTTCCACTTTTGATAGAAGGGATTTCTGCATTTCAAGACAGCACCTTGGCTTGTAGAGAATGCAGGAGACAAGTTCCGTGTAGCCTTCATGAAATGTCCTTGCACAATCAATCTAATGGCCAACTTTGATAACTCTGTGAATCCTGCTCTTCTCCAAGTGGATTGTACTGGAAATAAAAATAAAAAGAGTAAGAACCACACTGCTGACTGGACAAGCTTGTGAGAGCTTCTGACATCCACAGATCTTATCCACATCCCTTCACTACAGAGTCACCCTCAGTCTCACAGTGGTTGATCCTCAACTTCAGGAAATCTCTCCCTCCTTCCACAGGTCTACTTTTCTTGTCTAGACAGAAACATCTGAAGTCAAGATGTCATTTCTCTCATTACCCCTGAAGGCAGGAAATTACTTCTTGTGATGGTGCATATGGTAAAACGTCATTTCTCTCATTCAGTACTTTGCATTTACTTTACCTTTCTGTGGCTTTATATACTGCTATGGCCAATATTTAATGAAGTCTGGCACAGAGGCAGACCAATTTTCTTTCTGCTTCTATCATTTATAATTCAAACTGAGTTTGTTTTGTTTTATTTCTCAACTCCAAGGAATCTCTACAATATTTCGTTGTTTCCAATGCTCTCATCCCCAAAGGCTCTCTATCTCCAACCACTCAAATGTTAATTTTATTAGACTATGCTGTACATGGAATTACTCTCTTATAATCCATTTGCTACTTGTTTATCTCATGTATGATTAGTGTTTCTCTCCTGATTCTTATATAACACTCACTAAGTATAAGCATAATCTGGGTATTGGGGTGAATGGCTACCCTCAGATTCCCCAAGGGATTAGAATACCATGATTGCTTTGTGATACAAATAGAGAAATGAGACCTGAAGGTTTTTTTGCCATTTTGCCAGCAAATCTGATTCCAGATAGATCAAGAGGCTTATGATGTGTTTGCTGCATATGTGACCACGATGAGAAAAGAACCAACATTTCCTGGGGCTAAGTCCTGTGTTAATCCACAAGAACACTCATTTTTCATCTCCATGATTTAATGTGAAGTAAAATGTGACATGATGGCTCTGTGGAAGAAGAAAACAAACAGTGTGCTGGTATAACACTCATGAGCATTAGAACTGATGGACTTTGAGGCTAACTGGAAATGGTTTTGGTTGCTTATGAGAAATCTGATAGAAAACTGTGCTTAGAATTCCACAGGAAATACAGAGGAAAAGACCTTTAGGAATAATTGTGCTATGTTGAAGATATGAGTATGTTTGTATGTATGAGATGATATGTTGAATGTATAGCTAAGTCTTCCTTAGTTTCTATTATGTTTTTTTCTAGTAGTATTTTGATTTTTTCTTTAAAAGTTATAAAAAACACAAACGTTTGAATGCCTTAACTCTTCCCCACCATGTCTGACACAAACACACTGCAAAGCTGTCGATTCCTCAGTTCTGTTCAGACTCAAATCAGAAGGAATCCTTAAACTCTCACAAGTGGATATAGCTTTTATGAGCTATCAGTGCAAGCAGTCAGGAGGCTGCCCTGATTGGAATGAGGGCAAAAGACTTCTCAGCATGTGATGTTAGCAAGGTGTTGTGGCATCTGAAGCAAAAGGATCATCCCTTGCACACCTCTGGTCTCTCTCTCCCCACTTCTGACTTTTACTAGCTTTCTGAATTCACCATCATAGAATTGTAGAACCTTAGAATCATTTGAGTTGAAAGGGACCCTTAGAGGTCACCTAGTCTGTCAAATAAGACACTTTCCGTTTGAATGGGCAGGGTCTTCCATAGTGATGACACTATTTGTCTTAGCCCAAAGTCAAAGTTCACTATTGCTTCCACACTGTTTTCCCAGATAACCCCATACATGATTTTGGCCATGCTGTTTTGGTATTTTGAGTCTTCACAGCTCCCTCTGGTAGCAAAACTCCAGAAGTTCATTGACAGACTATTTAAATATAATAATATTATAGTAGAATAGGATTGATTGGAAGAGACCTTTAATCTTACTTTGGAAGAGACCTTTAATATCATTGAACTCTGCAACTTTATTGTCTTTCTTCACAGAACAGCTTCTTCTTTCCACTGGAAGTACAAATTGTTCTTCTCTTAATCTTTTTTAGCTCTGAGTTCTTTTCTCTCACTCTAACTGGTTCACACTTCTGCGTGACAAATGCATGTTTTCCAGCAAAATGTTCAGGCGATTTGACATTACTGAGAAATAGGGAACATGCAGCTTCCCTTGCTTGTTTATTGCAGTGACTAATAGCCCCTACTGTTAAAAACATGTTGGCTATTAGTGCTAGCCTGGCTGTCACTGCATTCTGCTCCTTCTTGCAATGTGTTTCCCTGCTAGGCTAAAGCGTCCTTTAGTACCCAGTACTTTCTCTTTGCTAAAATATTTCATATACTTAAAATATTTCTATTTTTTCTTTTATAAAATAAACAAATAAACAAATAAACAACAACAACAACAGCAACAAAGCATTAAGTTCTTTAAGTTAAGTCTTTAAATCACTGCAAATTACATCTGTGAATCACTTCCGGAGATGTGTCTTCATTGGTACAGCTTTGGGTTGGCAAATATTATCAGCTGCTAGTCATAAGCACCATGTATGTGCAGTCATTAGCACTCTTTTCCTGTTAGCTCAGTAGCCCTGAAAACAGTGAATGAACAGCTCATCCACCGTGCCATGTAGGTGCTTTCTTGTGCCTTTTCCTGTCAGGTTGTGCTCCCCATTCCTAAATGTTTAGCTGTGCCTTTAGCAATCATAAATGTTAGTCTGCAGACAGAAATATATTAAAGAAGCTCTAGGCAACTCGAAAATTTTAGTCCAGCCAATCTATTCTTTTCTTAAATCAGCTTTGTCTAAGAGGAAAACAATTAAATTACAACTTTGAGCAAGTGCTCTCTTGGGAGGCTGGAGAGATGTTAGAAGCTGCTTTTCTGCTTTATGGCTGAGCTCTCTAACAGCAGATATATAGGAGTGCCTTCTAGACAAGCCTGATCCTTTTTGTAGTTTATTCACTGATTACCAGGGATGGGGTGGGTGTCCCACAACATAAAAGAACAAAAGTTTTGTTCTTCAAATCCCACTTGCCTCATGTATGAACTGACAGATAAGGCAAACTACAGGCAATACTGCAGCGTTCCAGTGCACTCCATAGGGTATAATTTAGACACTTTCACATGACATCAGGAAACTCAGCAGTGAAGCTGCAGCTTAGTGAGAATATTAATTGCCCATATTTTGGCCAAGGCCAGGCTGGATGTAGCTCTGGCCAGCCTGCTCTTGTGGCTGGCGACCATGCACAGAGTTGAAAATTGATAATCATTATGGTCCTTTTCAACCCAGGCAATTCTATGATTCTATGATATGCCTTGAACAGCCGAGACAATGCATCATTTCTTGTTTCTCTCTCTGTGTTACACAGAGACAAGACTGATGGTAAACTGCCAGCACTGCTGAGCAGAGATGCAGCTTTAGTCTTCATTTGTGTGCATGCTTTTCTACAGGCCCACGCACTGCTAACATCACAGAAGATGAAAGTGTTTTTAATCGGAGCAGAAAACGTGGAGAAAAATATCACATTGTAGCCAAGAAAGAAAAACTTTCAGTGATACTCAGTTTAGAAGGCATTCATTCTGGCCTCCTTTGTAGTTTGTTTCGCTTAGGTTCTTTTTGTTGTTGTTACTGTTGTTAAGTTTTCTGCTAGAAAGAGATTAAATGAATGGCAATTGATTGGTATATCTAAAGTTATGTACAGGGAGATCTGACTGCTGTGGACACATATATCACAGAACAAACCTTCCTAGCGTGTTTTTTACTGAAATCATTTATTAAAGTTCACTTTTGCTTCAGTGTGATCTGCTTTTTTCACCCCACCTTCCCCAGGCTCACTCTTCAACTGATTCTTCAGCTTTTCCTTTCACTGGAAAAAGCACAAAGTATGAAGTCAAGGCAGAATAAATATAAGGTATAATAAATAATATATTATCAGGCACTGTCCATTCCACCTCGTTCTTTCAAATAATTATATAATTGGTGATTCCCATCTCACAATAACCTTGAAGACAGAAATGTCAACATGGGTGTATGGATACACCACTGTATAAACGAGCATTGCAGTCATTTCAACTTTTACCCGTTGAAATTCTTTTGTGGAGTAAAATTCAGAAGGCAAAATCAGCCCAGTCAAAGACATGTCCCTGTAAGGTAGTCTCGTAGAGAGAAGCTTGCCATCCTTGTTATGAGAGATGGGTTGATGTCTACACTTGAAATGCCTGCCAATTTAAGCAGGCAAATCAATACTCACGGTATTGTCTTCCTGCTCATCTTTTTCTGACTCCCTATGTAGACCAGTCCTAGGCAGAGAGGTAGGGTACATTCTTATGTGCATCCCATAGTTTTAGATATAGTCTTAGTACAGCTTTTTGACAGAGCAAAGTAACTCTTCAAACAACTACCTCCCATTCTTTCATTAGATTGCTGAAATCCCATTGAGCACATTGTCTTTCGTTGGCCCTGCACAAGGGATTCTCTGAGAAATTTCAGGCAAAAATGTTAATTCCCAACAATCTCTAGCTAAATTTAATATAATGGTAAGACTTGTATGGCATATCTACAGAATCACAGAAGCGTTAAGGTTGGAAAAGAGCACTAAGATCATCTAATCCAACCATCCAGCCATCAGCCTGCTAAGTCTTGTCTGTTAGTGTCATAGGGAGCATGAGTTGAGATGAAGAAGACAGAAAGGGAGTAGACGTGTTCAGGGTATTCCTGCCACCCTTTCTAATGACACAGCTGTGCCATTGGCAGTCCCAACTTCATATATGCAAACCAAACAACTTAGCCAGTGTTTTCCTAGCCATACTGAAAAGAAGTCTTCAGTATTCACAGAATTAAAGAATCATTAAGGTTGGAAAAGACCTCAAAAGATCAAGTCCAACCATCAATCATATTGCCAAGGAATACTGTGTTAGCAAGACAGTTCAATACCTACCATATGTCTGTGGATTGCATCACAGGTGTCTGAATACAAAACCTACTGTGCCCTTACCCCATACCTTTCTGTTCCATTGCCTCCAGCAATGGGTTCCCAAAATTTGCATTAAATATAATGTGAAAGCAGTATGATACTCAGCAAGTTGAACTTTGTAAAGCACCACAAGCATTAAAGGCATTCAGTAACCAGTAACTGCTGCTCCTGAGGTCCATTTTGATACTTAGGCTGGCTTTCGCAAAGGCTGAGGAAATTCTTTCCTTAACAAACAATTAGAGAAATCATGTGTGTATCCATGCACAGCCTGTTCTCCACCAAGGCAAAATGTAAGTCAATTGCTAGTACCACAAATCTTAGAAATGGCAGGCTTCCTAATCCTACAGTTTAATTCTTGGCATTTTTGATAGATTTCTAAGGCAGAGGCAAATTATCTTGAAGAGTCTTTTAAGGTGATTGTGCCAGCATCAAACCACCCTTATTTAAATATACAAAGAAATCTAAGGTAGTATCACAGACCACATCTGAAAGTACTTTAAAAGGAGGTGAATAAACTATAAATATTTTATTTTTACACTCTTTCAACACTCAGAATAATTTCTTCCCATAGATTTAAAATAGGATGAATAGGCCCAGTGCTTTCCAGCTAGGGATCTCTGAGGACCATTTTCAAAACGGTTACTACAGCTACAGAAATTTAATCTCATCCAAATTTCTTACTGCTGATGCTCTAAGAACTGCATAGATTTGATATGAACAATATACCATTTGTTGCCTCCACTTTGTCCTGGTTTCCACGCTGGATTATTCCCATCTGAACTTTGCTGTTTTTTATTCTAGTTGGCTACAGTACTGAATGGGAAGGAAAGGAATTCAGCAATGACATTCAGCACAAGTTTGGAACTCATTCAGTCATGACCCCACTGGAAGAGTTCAGACTAAATATCTCAATGAATCTCACTGTTTCCTGTTTGCGTAGTGATTACATGAGGGCAATAGGATTCTATGTCCCAACTCTTGGCTGAAAGAGTGACGTACTTGACTATTAATCTACAACTTTCAGTCCGAAAAAAAATAAAAATGCTGAACTATGTAGAAATACACAGCTAATAGATCTTTCCTAACAAAAAGGCCAACTGGAGAATCAAATCATGAATGGGGAGCAAGGAATCCCTGTTGGTGCGATACTGCCGTCTGTGCACTGTCTTTGCAGCAATCGGTACCAGCTGCTCTTTTACTTGCAGCAGCCCCACAACAGACGGGTCCTCTGAAAGGCCAGGCAAAACAGACAGCTGCGTAATGTTGTCCGTATCTACAGCAGCTATCCCAAAGGCCCATCGATATCCTTTAGGATCCTTGAAATGCCCCCTTCTGAGGTAATCTGGCCCCTGGGCCAGTCACAATAGGATGCTTTTGCCAGTCTTTGCCAGTGAGGCTTATTTCAGCCTCCAGCACAGTCAATTCTTGAGAGCCCCCATTCACTCCAGAAATATGGATTTATTCTGTCCCTTCATGACTGGAGGGCATTAAGGGTGCACTGTGCATCGGTATCCACCAGCGCCTTATATTCCTGTGGTTCTGATGTGCCAGGCCATCGAATCCACACAGTCCAATAATATTATCCCTCTCCCCCCATGATTGAGGGCAGGGCCCCTCTATTGGTTACCTGTGATAACTGGAGCAGCTGTACTGGTGGTTGGTCTGTTTTGTAGTTCCCTCACCCGTGCTCGTAGTACAGGAGTAGGCTGGTCATGCCACTTCCTCATGTCTTCTCTGTGATCACGTAGGTAGCGCCACATGGAAACACACGGTGTAATCATACTGTTGTTCCTTGCTCAAGCTGGAAAGCATGTGTGTCTAATAGCCGAGTTTTTAATGATAAAGGGGAGGAGTAGGACTGGAATATTTTGATCAGTTCCTTCATTAGACATGGTGGCCCGTACGGGGATTGACCTTCATTAGTTGCTTCTGATACTATTACGGGATCATCACGATTAATGAACTGAGACACTAGCTCTTCCACTTCATACAGTCTGTTTGTTACTTCTGAGATGGCTGAAATGGAGGGAGACGTGGGTTGGAGGTAACTGCTGTTCAATGTTTTGCAGTGTAAGAACCAATTAGAAAACTGGGGGTCTATCTTGTTCCTTGTACCTTTGAAACATTGCTGCTAAAGTAATGGCATACCTTTCTGGTGCTGTTTTGGTGAGTTTCTGCCATATGTCGTCCTCACTCTCTCAGGGTCATGTTCTTGGCAGAGGTAGCTAGGATCAAAATTAGGGTTATACAACATTTCCACCACAGCTATTTCCCTCAAGTACCGAATGCCTTTTTCAATTGTATCCCACTTTTTCATCAGAGGCTTCAGAATGACTTTGAAGGGAAGCTTTGCCCACACAGCCACTAACATTTGCTCCCAGATGGTGGCAGCACCATTCATACATCTGTTCATCCCTCTGTCAATAGTTGGTCTCTGGAAATGCCTCCTAATTGACAAGCTTTGTTACCATCTAGAAACAAGCTACCAGCCCAGCTGTCCCAATAGTGAAGCAACCAGGTAACAAGAGATTCCTTCTGGCGCCGTGTAAAGTCTTTCTTGTGCCTTGGATTTCAGTCATCTTCAGGGGTCAACAAACAGTAATAGAGATTTCACCTCATCATTCTCTTCTTCGTGCCTCTTAACTTTTCCTTTTGCCTTTCTCGGTGCTGATCCAGACCCGTCACCTGGATCTTCTGCTGCCTCCTCCTCTGCTTCTTTTTTCCATTCTAGATGTGAGGACACCCATTTCCATTTCTTGCCTTCCATAGGGGCAACTGATATTGTTACTGGTGCCTCCTGTGACTGATCAGAATTGACATGGGGATTTCCCTTTTTGGCTTGAACCTCAGCTTGGAAACTCTCTTTTTCCAGAATAGTGTTATATAGAGCATGGTAAGCACAAGCCAAGCCCCAAATAAGTAGTACCCCCTTAGACCTATCTAGGCTGCACCATCCCTGACTCAAATACTGGCTTAGTTTCTCGGGGTCCCACAGGTGTTCAAGTGTGAAATCCCATGACATTGCGGGCCCCCACGTGTTACTTGTGGTTCATTTCACGTCAGGATTCTAGCGTTAAGCCTTCACGAATCCGACCTGGTCCAGCCGGGGACCATTTAACTACACGTTCACACCAACATGGTGAATAGCTAAATGGCATTTTATTATGCGTGTTAACGGTTTAAATAAGCCACTATCTACTTCGTATACACCCCTTCTACATATGCATAACCGAGCAGGGGAGGGCCTATCGCGTTACATCCCGGGTGTTCCTGCACACCTAATACAACATCTCCCCCTCCCCATGCTTAACAAAACCATGACCCGTTACAACGCAAGCGCCGATCCTAATCCTAATATATAAAAGTGTTAGTCCTTATATAATTTAAACTTTGTCACAGATTATCTATAAAGTGAGGAATACAGGTTGCAAAGCATGCAGAGATAAGTGGTGCAATGTCTAACAATGTTAGTGGTGTTCTAATCAGTATGTCCAAGGCATCTTTGATTATATTATCCAGTTCATCCTTCTGCTCAAAGCTTCTTGTATATCCGCTGGAACTCCATTTTCTCATTAAACACTCTTTCCATCATATGTTGTAAGCAACCCTTCAAATTCCTTGCACCTGTGCCCTTGAGTCAGCAGCAGGAAATCTATTGCAGCCCTATTCTGTAAAACAGCATGCCTGAAAGAAAAGTACTCAGCTTTCAATTAGTTTTCCATTTCTCCCAGACAGCCCTTTTGGGTGATCACTGTATCAGGTTTTATTTTTCTCGACAGGACCCATAAAATTTTTCCCGATTCTCTATCCTTTACTGTGGCATAACCTCTTCATTCAAAATGATTGATTGCATAATGTGCTATGCCAATACTTCTGCCTGCTGGGCTACCGGAATCCTACCTCTGTAACCTTCCCCCTCCCCAAGGACACATATCTTGTCCTTCAGGAGATGGTTGGCCCTCTCCAAAATTGCTTGTTCCTGGGAATTCCCAGGGATGCCTGTCGAGTGAGATATTCCCCAACGCTCGAGCCATTCTTGAGTAGATCGCGAGATGTGGCACGAGCCATTGTCTGTCTTGATGTGTTGCGGCACACCAAGGACCGCGATGGCAGTGGCCCAGTGTCGCTGAGCTGCAGGGGACTTAAATGTTAACATAATCATCATCACTCAATCAAAACCTTGACTGATAATGCACTAAACATAAGGTTACATGTAAGGTCATAATTTTTTGAGTAGACATATACACACTCATTCCAGCATTCATTTTAGACAATTCTATAAATGGAAATTTCTAAGCTTATGTATTATTCCTATAATACAACAACTATGAGGTGGCAAACCACCAAAAGGAGAGAGAAGGAACACAATAGTGGTGGATGCCATAGGCAGTGCCTGCAGGGCGTCCCCTGCTTCAAAATGCACTTTGCCTTTCTCACCCATCACAGACTCTCTCCTGTGCAGGGTTTTTTCACATGTACTCCATATCTGCGTGGCCAGAGCATGATACAGAGCCCAGGTGAAACACCTGCTCATAAAGCAGAACAAACCACTATATTAGATTTCTCTACAATACAAACTACTCACAGAAAGTTATTTACAGCTATAGTTACTTATTCCTATTGTTACTTGCTTTACCCTTAGCTCCCCCCCCCCCCCCCCCCCCCCCCCCCTTTATTTTATTTTATTTTATTTTAATTGGTAAGCTTTTTCTTGTTGACCTACTATTGTTACAAAAATCATCAATTGGTAGTAATTCTTGATGCAATCCAAAGTGAGATGCACCCCTACCTATCAGAAAACAAAGGTCTTTGCTCCAATGTGTGCACGTTGCATTCAGCCCGCTGGGGGCAAAACTCATCCTGGGGTCTTCAGATTCCGCTCCAGTACAGCTGCCAACGTTCCTCCCAACTCCACCACCACAACTCCCCCTCCATACAATTTCCAAGCTCCATCAACAAATTTGTCCAAGTACCCTACCCTAGTTCCCTAAATGTGTATATTATTGGGAGAAAATGAAGACATTCTTGCTCGGACTAGCAAGAGACCTTCAGAGGTGCAAACAGCTCTGCAGACAAAGAGGGAGAAACTCTTACTTTTTCTGTAATACGGTTCCCAGAAGGGGCAGTGGTTAACACTAAACTAGGGACAGGAGCACTCAGAATGTTTTGCTTTTGTCCCCATTTGGAAGTAACGATTTGTTTACTTTCACAAGCTGTGGAGGATGGGGGGGGGGTAGGCAGTGAGGGGGGCAGCACGGGGGTTTGCGTTCTCTTGCTGGCACTTCTCTGGCTAGAGCAGATCACATTCAATATTTTAACTCACTGTTCTTCTGTAACCTTTTTCCTGTTTTTTGTTTTTCACAATTCCACTACTCGTACCCTCAATTACACTTCCATGTAACATTAATAATTCCACTTCCATATCGCATTCATGTTTACACATCCCTATAACATTAACAGTTCCATATACCATTTGCATTTATACTTTCATATACCATAAACATTTAACAATCACAAAGACAGTGACAATAACCAATACAGTTTATCCTAAGCATTCTTCCTCTCCTCCAAGTTGTCATCAGGAATGGGCCTTCCCATTGACCTGATTCCAAATTCTTTAATATTATCATATTTTTTTCCATGAATTTTCACTCTTTCCTCGTTAACTGAAATGAAGTGAGGGCTACTGGTTGTTGCCCATCATCACATCCTTGATTTAAAAGGTTCAATACATATGTCATTTTAGCAAACCTTCCTGCTGGAAGTGCCATCTCCATTCCCTCTTTCTTTCTTTCTTTCTTTTTTTTTTTTTTTTCTTAATTAATATAGTTTTCATCGATACCACTGGGCTGGTGCTAACACTGAAAAACATCAGTGCAAAGGTCTTTATGATAGATTTCTTTTGTGACCACAACTAACAGATATTAGATGGATCCCTTGGCTCATTTCCCAATTTGTTAGGAATTTGGAATCACTGTGGAGGAATTACATGCAAATCATAATCAGTTTGGAAAGAAAAGATCAGAAGGAATGGTTTTCACTGTGAAGGGAGTACCATTAGTCCAAGATGACCTGAAAAAACTCTGAACCAGATTGTGCAGTTTTAACAGATATATCAATCACAACCCACAACCACAACAAACAAAAACATAGATAAAACAAGACTTCTCAAAGTTGTAAGCGGCTGTTTTTCTGACGCCGTCTCGGGCTGCTGTGGCTCGCTCGTCAGCTGGTCTTGTTTCAGCTTCGGAGATTCCACTGGAGCCCGGGGCCATAACGATAACAGGGAATGCCTCCCTTATCTCTGACCAATCCGTGACTCTGTTACTATAATCCTCCCCTCCCCCCAGGGTAGAGCCGAACGTGCAACCCACCCCCTCTGGGGAAGGGTTGTGATGACCGGGGCCGCCTCCGCCTCCGCCCCCGCTGATGTGGATTGGCTTCTTTCTCACCACTGTTCACTCCCCCTCCCCACCCCCAAGGATGGGCGAAGGAATGCAGGATACTTTGTTGCGAGGTTACGTTCTGATAAGGGTACCGTAGATTGTTGTTGTAGATTGTTGTTCGCTGTCCTGCCGCTTATCTCTTAACTGCTGCACATGTGGAGTTGGGGGGGCAGTCGGGGTGGTCGTCGCCATCTTAAGCCATTGTTCTCCCTCCGGGGGTCTGCAAAGAAGTGCGCTCCCCGACTCCAACCCTCGGTTCCCCGGCCCCAGCAAAGCATTACCTGGAGCAAACGATTTACTCTCCTCCTTAGCCACTTTGAGCACACCCAGGACCAAACCCCAGGTTTTTAATTCCTCCGCTTTATACTCGTGCATTGCTCTTTGGAGCAGGGCAGCGGTGAAAGATTCCCACTGCTCCGAATCAAGTAGATTACTAGGGGAGGGTGAAAGCTGAGCTTTCTGCAAACAAGAAATAACTGCAGCAATCTCCTTAGAAGGAGCATTCCTACCGCAATGAGTTTTACAAACTCGTAATACTACCTTAATGATGGATTCCATGTTTTTTCTGGTACGTCCTCGCACCCTTTGTATATAGCCAGGCCCAAAGTCCCACGGTCTTCCACGGTCTCACCGCAGGATAAACAGCAGCTGCATTCAATATCGCCCCCCAGGCGCTTCCACGGGATCTAACCATAGGATTCGTGTCCGTCGCGCAGTTAGCCGTCGCACACTCAATCTCAGGACGTCCTCACACGGGGCACCAATTGTTGCCTTGTGCGAGGTAACCTAAAGAACTACGTCCATCATTGAGAACGTGCGTCAGACGACCCCATGACCAAGTTACACGATGATTACACCAATATGGTGAGCTGTAAAATGGCGTTCATTCAACCACGTGAGCCCCTTATATAGGGCTCGTATTTCAGTCTCATACATATACATTCCCGAGCAGGGAAAGGCCTACCGCGTAACAACCCAAGAGTTCGAGCCGCCTAATACAACAGACCCCATACAGGCCTCAAAACCCCATATGGGCCCCATAGACCCCATACAGGCCCCAGAATGCAATACAGGCCCCACAACCCACGATGGGCCCCACAGAAACTAAAAAGGCCGAACGACCCCATATAAGCCTCAAAAACCCATACAGTCCCCATAGACACCATATGGAACCCAAAGACCCCATACAGTCCCCTTAGACCCCATACATGCCACACAACCCCATATAGGCCCCATAGACCCCATAAAGGTCCCACTACCCCATATGAGCCCCATGGACCCCATACAGGCCCCACAACCCCATATGGGCCCCATAGACCCCATACAGACCCCACAACCCCATAAGGTCCCAATAGACACCATACATGCCCCACAAACCCATACGGGTCCCACAAACCCATATAGGCCCCATAGACCCCATACAGGTCCCACTACCCCATATGCGACCCATAAACGCCATACAGGCCCAACAAACCCATATGGGTCCTTCAAAACCATATAAGCCCCATAGACCTCATACAGGCAGTAGCATGGGGTACTGCGTATGTTTCAAGCCACCCAGTGGTTTCCTCTACCATGGTGAGTACATAACACTTACCACTGCGAGATCGTGGCAAGGTGATATAATCAACCTGCCACGCCTCCCCATATTTATACTTTTGCCACCGCCCTTCCTCCCAGAGAGGTTTCATCCTTTTGGCTTCTTTAATTATGGCACATGTTTCACAATCATGAATAATCTGCGCAATAGCGTCCATGGTTAAGTCCACCCCTCGGTCTCTGGCCCACTTATATGTCGCGTCTCTTCCTTGATGACCTGAGGTCTCATGAGCCCATCGAGCTAGAAATAATTCGCCCTTATTCTGCCAGTCCAAGTCTATTTGAGCCACCTCAATTCTGGCAGCTTTATCTACCTGATGGTTGTTTTGATGTTCTTCAGTAGCCCGACTTTTGGGCACATGTGCATCCACATGACGCACCTTTACAACCATATTCTTTGTTCGGGAAGCAATGTCCTTCCATAATTCAGCGGCCCGAATCTGTTTACCCCTCCGCTGCCAGTTATTCTCTTCCCACCGCTGTAACCACCCCCATAAGGCATTTGCCACCATCCATGAGTCAGTATAAAGATACAGCATTGGCCACCTCTCCCGTTCAGCAACATCTAAGGCCAGCTGGACAGCTTTTACCTCTGCAAAGTGACTTGATTCTCCCTTACCTTCAGTGGCCTCTGCAACCTGTCGTGTGGGGCTCCACACAGCAGCTTTCCATTTGCGATGCTTCCCTACAATGCGACATGATCCGTCAGTGAATAGGGCATATTTCTTTTCATTTTCTGGTAATTCGTTGCATGGTGGGTCCTCTTTAGCACGTGATACCTCTTCTGCTGGTGATGTTCCAAACCTTTTATCTTCAGGCCAGTCCATGATTACCTCAAGGATTCCTGGACGATTGAGGTTTGCCATTCGCGCTCGCTGTGTAATCAGCGCAATCCACTTGCTCCAGGTGACATTGGTAGCATGATGGGCGGACGGAACCTGTCCTTTGAACATCCAGTTCAGCACTGGCAGTCGAGGTGCCAAAAGGAGCTGTGTTTCAGTCCCAACTACTTCGGAAGCAGCCCAAACCCCCTCATACGCGGCTAAGATCTCCTTCTCAGTTGGAGTGTAGCACTCTTCAGACCCCTTATATGATCGACTCCAGAATCCCAGGGGTTACCCTCGGGTCTCTCCTGAGGCTCTTTGCCACAAACTCCAAGTGGGGCCTTTCTCTCCAGCAGCAGTATAGAGGATGTTCTTTACATCCTGTCCAGTCCGTACTGGCCCCAGGGCTACAGCACGGGCTATCCCTTGTTTAATCAGTTCAAAAGCCTGCTGCTGCTCAGGGCCCCATGCAAAATCATTCTTCTTCCGCGTCACCTGATAAAGGGGGCTTACAATGAGGCTGTAGTTTGGAATGTGCATCCTCCAAAAGCCCACTGCACCCAGAAAAGATTGTGTCTCTTTCTTGCTAGTTGTTGGAGACATGGCAGTGATTTTGTCGATCACATCTGTTGGGATGTGACGACGTCCATCCTGCCACTTTATACCTAAGAACTGAATTTCCTGGGCAGGTCCTTTTACTTTGCTTCGCTTAATAGCAAAGCCGGCTTGTAGAAGAATTTGGATTATCTGCTCTCCTTTTGTGAAAACCTCTTCTGCTGTATCACCCCACACAACAATGTCATCAACGTACTGCAGGTGTTCAGGAGCACCACCCTGTTCCAGTAGAGTTTGGACCAGCCCATGGCAAATGGTTGGGCTGTGTTTCCACACCTGGGGCAAACGGTTCCATGTATACTGAATGCCCCTCCAGGTGAAGGCAAACTGTGGCTTACATTCTGCAGCCAAAGGAATAGAGAAGAAGGCATTGGCAATGTCAGTGGTGGCATACCATTTGGCTGCTTTTGACTCCAGCTCGTACTGGAGTTCCAACATGTCCGGCACAGCAGCGCTCAATGGGGATGTGACCTCATTCAAGCAACGGTAGTCTACTGTCAGCCTCCATTCTCCACTGGCTTTAAGCTCTGGCCATATGGGACTGTTAAAAGGTGAGTGAGTTTTAGTGATCACTCCCTGATTCTCCAGCTGGCGAATCAAATCATGAATGGGGAGCAAGGAATCCCTGTTGGTGCGATACTGCCGTCTGTGCACTGTCTTTGTAGCAATCGGTACCTGCTGCTCTTTTACTCGTAGCAGCCCCACAACAGACGGGTCCTCTGACAGGCCAGGCAAAACAGACAGCTGCTTAAAGTTGTCCATATCTACAGCAGCTATCCCAAAGGCCCATCAATACCCCTTAGGATCCTTGAAATGCCCCCTTCTGAGGTAATCAATACCCAGTATACATGGAGCCCCTGGGCCAGTCACAATAGGATGTTTTTGCCAGTTTTTGCCAGTGAGACTTATTTCAGCCTCCAGCACAGTCAATTCTTGAGAGGCCCCATTCACCCCAGAAATATGGATTGATTCTGTCCCTTCATGACTGGAGGGTATTAGGGTGCACTGTGCACCGGTATCCACCAGCGCCTTATATTCCTGTGGTTCTGATGTGCTCACTCTATTATAAACTCTATTATCCCTTTCCCTCCCCTGACTGAGGACAGGGCCCCTCTATTGGTTACCTGTGATGACTGGAGCAAATCCACTGGTGGTTGGTATGTCTAGTAGTTCTTTCACCCGTGCTTGTTGTGCAGAAGTAGGCTGATCATGCCACTTCCTCATGTCTTCTCCACGGTCACGTAGGTAGCGCCACATGGAAACACGCGGTGCAATCGTACTGTTGTTCTTTGCTCGAGCTAGGAAGCGTGTGCGTTTAACCGCTGAGACTTTTGATGATGCAGGTGAGGAGTAGGACTGGAATACTTTGATCAGATCCTTCATTAGACCTGGTGGCCCGTACGAGGATTGACCTTCATCAGTTGTTTCTGATACTATTACGGGATCATTACGATTAGTTGATGGAAACAATTTCTTGCACATTTCATCTAGTCGGTCTTCTAGCCGTGAGATGGCAGAAACTGGGGCATGCAGTTGGGGGAGCTGCTGATCGATGGTTTGAAGCATTATAATCAGCTCAACAACTCGGGGCCATCTGTCCTCGAATCCTCTAGATGCTGTTACCAATGACTGTGCAATTCTCTCTGGTGCTGTACTTGTAATTTTCTGCCACATGTCAGGATCGGCCCTCACTCTCTCAGGTTCATGTTCGCTTGGATCAGGGTTGTACAACATTTTCGCCATGGCCAATTCCCTCCGGTACTGAATACCTTTTTGGACGGTATTCCAACTATTAAATTTAGGCTTCAAAGCATCCTTATAGGGGTACCTTTCTCTCACGGCTTCTATCAGCCGCAACCAGAGAGTGGCAGCTCCATCTGAACATCTGCTAATCCCTCTGTCGATACCTGCATCTTGGGCAATGCTTCCTACTTGGCGAGCTTCATTACCATCTAGAGACAAGCTGTTGATCCCGTTGTCCCAGCAGCGAAGCAACCAAGCAAGGATACCTTCATCTTGACGCCGTGTAAACTCCTTTCTTGAGCCTTGGATTTCAGTCAGCTTCAGAGGTCGACGATAGGTGATTTCCTCCTCATCATCAGTCTCTTCTTCATGCCTCTTGGTTTTTCCCTTTGCTTTTTTCGGTACTGCTCCCTGCCCGGCACCTGGGTCTTCTGCTGCCCCCCCCTCTGCTTCTCCTTCTTTTCGTTCTAGACGCATGGACACCCATTTCCATTTCTTGCCTTCCACAGGGGCAACTGATATTGCTACTGATGCCTCCTGTGACTGATCAGAGTTAACTTGGGCTTGAATCTCAGATCGGAAGCTCTCTCTCTCCAGAATAGTATGATACAAAGCACGGTATGCATAAGCCAAACCCCACATAAGGTTTACCTCCTTAGATCTCTGACCCAAATACTCACTTAATTTCTCAGTGTCCCTTAGGTGTTCAAGAGTGAAATCCCATGACACTGCGGGTCCCCATGCTTCTAAGACTTTTCCTAAACCTTTCCATATTCCCTGCCAGTCATCATTCTCTGGTTTCTCTGGTTCTGGGGGAGACTTCCGCATAGAACGAATGCATAGGAATACATATGCATTCATTAATAGTGATAACATGGATACAAGTATGAACCCTATCTCAGTTATTGAAAGGCGTGTGGAAATCTGAGAGTACAAACTAAAAAAAGCAGGTTTTTTTAGCCTGAAAAATGGATTAAACATGGTGGTGTTTGTAAAATTGCCCATTCCATCTGGGATGCAAGTACTTGTAAGATTCGCAATGGACCCCATAGAACCCATATAGGCCCCTGTCAGGGTTCAAACTAAAAATCCACCTGCGTCCGTGACAGGGGCCGTGGGCCCCACAGGGGCCCTAGGCCGAATGGAAAAAAAATGTTAATTAGGAAAAGAAAACAGCGGCAGCGATCTAAGGAGGCACACTTATTTACTAAAAATACTATATCGAAATACAGGATAACACAATACAATACAATATAATTGAAAATTAAGCTAACGAATCAAGCAAAATAGGAGAGAGAATGAGTCCCGAAACCGAGAGGCCTACTTTGAATCTAGGCGAAACGGTGAAGGCTCCCACACACTCCCCTGAACGCCAGAACTCGAAAGACGTCAGTCTAGCCTGCGACAGAGATAATATAGTGTCCAAGTCCCGTGACCTATCGTGTTGCTCTCTGGGAGATGTAGTCTTCTTCTGTAAGTTGCAGATTCAGTAAAATTATTCGTGCTTTATATGATGTTATGATGTGGAATACTGATAGCAAAATTACAAAATTATTAAACCATAACAGCCCGACAACACCATATGGGCCCTATAAACCCCATACAGACCCCACTACCCCATAAGTTCCCTATAGACCCCATACAGGCACACAAACCCATATGGGTCCCACAAAACCATATAGGCCCTATAGACCTCATACAAGACCCATAGACCCCATTCAGGTACCACTACCCCATAAGAGACCCATAAACCCCATATAGGCCCCACAACCCCATATAGGCCCCACAACCCCATATAGGCCCAATAGACCCCATAGAAGTCCCAAAACCCCATATGGAACCCATAGAATCCATATGGGACCCATAGACCCCACACGGGCCCCACAACCCAATACTGGCCCCATAGAACCCATACAGGCCCCACTACCCCTTATGGACCCCATGGACCCAATACAGGCTCAATAGACCCCATATGGGCACTATATACCCTATACAGGCCCCACAACCCCATATGGGACCCAATAACCCCACACAGGCCCCACAACCCCATATGGGCCCCATAGAACCCATACAGGCCCCACTACCCCATATGGACCCCATGGACCCCATCCAGGCTCCAAGACCCCATATGGGCACTATATACCCTATACAGGCCCCACAACCCCATATGGGACCCAAAAACCCCACACAGGCCCCACAACCCCATATGGGCCTCATAGAACCCATACAGGCTCCACTACCCCATAAGGGCCCCATGGACCCCATCCAGGCTCCAAAACCCCATATGGGCACCATAGCCCCCATAAAGGTGCTACTACCCCATATAGGCCCCATAGACCCCATGTAGTCCCCACAACCCCATATGGGCACCATAGACCTCCATATGGGCCCTAAAGACTCCATAGAGGCCCCACCACCCCATACAGGACCCACAACACCATATGGGCCCCATAGACCCCATACAGGCCCCATAGGCCCCATACAGGTCTCACAATCCTATATGGGCCCCACAGACCCCATATGGGACCTATAGATCTCATAAAGGCCCCACAACACCATATGGGCCCCAAAACCCCATATTGACCCCATAGACACCATATGGGCCCCATAGACCCCATACAGGGCCCACAAATCACATATGTGACCCATAGACCCCATAAAGGCCATACAACCCCATACAGGCCCCACAACCCCATATAGGCCACATACACCCCATACAGGCCCCACAAACCAAATGGGCCCTATAGACCTCATATGGGCCCCATATAACCCATACAGGCCCCACAAACCCATATTACAGAATCACAGAATCACAGAATTGTAGGGGTTGGAAGGGACCTCTAGAGATCATCGAGTCCAACCCCCCTGCCAAAGCAGGCTCCCTACACCATGTCACACAGGAAGGTGTCCAAGCGGGTCTTAAATATCTCCAGAGAAGGAGACTCCACCACCTCCCTGGGCAGCCTGTTCCAGTGCTCCGTCACCCTCACTGTAAAGAAGTTCTTCCGCACATTTGTGCGGAACTTCCTATGCTGTACTTTCATCCCATTACCCCTAGTCCTATCCCCACGCACTACTGAAAAGAGACCAGACTCACCACTATGGCTCCCACACCTCAGGTATTTATAAACCTGGATCAAGTCCCCTCTCAGCCTTCTTTTTTAAGGCTAAACAGACCCAGTACCCTAAGTCTCTCCTCATAGGGGAGATGCTCCAGGCCCTTCACCATCTTAGTGGCCCTCCGCTGGACTCTTTCCAAGAGATCCCTGTCTTTTTTGTACTAGGGAGCCCAGAACTGGACACAGTATTCCAGATGAGGCCTCACCAGGGCAGAGTAGAGGGGGAGGATCACCTCCTTCGACCTGCTGGACACGCTCTTTTTAATACACCCCAGTATGCCATTGGCTTTTTTGGCTACAAAGGCACACTGCTGGCTCATGGTTAATCTGTCGTCCACCAGGACGCCCAGGTCCCTCTCAGCAGAGCTCCTCTCCAGCAGGTCTTCCCCCAGCCCGTACATATGTAGCCCATAGACCCCATACAGGCCCAACAACCCCATATGGGCCCCATGGACCCCATACAGCCCCCACAACACCATATGGGACCCATAGAACCCGTATGGGCCCCATAGACCCCATACAGGACCCACAACCCCATATGGGCCCGATAGACCCCATAAAGGTCCCACTACCCCATATGGGCCACATACACCCCATACAGGACCTACAACCCCATAAAGGCCCCATAGACACCATACAGGCCCCACAACCCAAGATGGGCCCCATAGACCCCAAAAAGGCCTAACAACCCCATAAATGCCTCACAACCCCATATGGGCCACATGCACCCCATACAGGACATACAAGCCCATATAGGCCCCATAGACACCATACAGGCCCCACAACCCAAGATGGGCCCCATAGACCCCAAAAAGGCCGAACAACCCCATACAGGCCCCAAAAGCCCATATGGATCCCACAAAACCATATAGGCCCCATAGACCTCATACGGGACCCAGAGACCCCATTCAGGCCTCACAACCCCATATGGGCCCTATAGACCCCATAAAGGCGCCACAACGCAATACAGGCCCCACAAACCAATATGGTCCCCATAGACCCCATACAGACCCCACAACCCCATAAGGTCCCTATAGACCCCATACAGGCCCCAGAAACCCATATGGGTCCTACAAAACCATATAGGCCCCATAGACCTCATATGGGACACATAGAACCCATACAGGCCTCACAACCACATATGGGCCCCATAGACCCCATAAACGCCCCACAACCCAAGATGGGCCCCATAGACCACAAAAAGGCCGAACAACCCTGTATGGGCCCCAAAAGCCCATATAGACATCATTGACCCCATATGGGACCCAAAGACCCCATATGGGCCCCATAGACCCCATACAGGCCTCACAACCCCATATGGGCCCCATAGACCCCATATAGGCCCCACAACACCATATGGGCCCTATAGACCCCATACAGGCCCCACAAACCCATATGCGTCCCACAACCCCATATGGGCCCCATAGACCCAATACAGGCGTCCCAACCCCATACAGGCCCCACAAACCAATATGGTCCCCATAGACCCCATACAGAAACCACAACCCCATAAGGTCCCTATAGACCCGATACAGGCCCCATAGGCCCCATACAGGTCCCACAACCTCATACAGGTCCCACAACCCCATACAAGCCCCATGGATGCCATACAGGTCCCACAACCCCATATGGGCCCTATAGACCCCATTCAGGCCCCACAAATAAATACAGGCCCCACAACTCAAGATGGGCCCCATAGACCCCACAAACACCGAACAACCCCATATGGGCCCCAAAAGCCCATATAGACCCCATATGGGACCCAAAGACCCCATATAAGCCCCATAGACCCCATACAGGCGCCACAACCCCATACAGGGCCCACAAACCAATATGGTCCCCATAGACCCCATACAGACCCCACAACACCATGTCTCGCTCCAATTTAGGAGTGGGGCAAAGGTTCTTTTAATAATGTTATGCCCGGCGTGAGATTAAGAAGAGCATTCAAATGTTGATCCGACCAGTTTATTGGAAATAATAGACAATTGAGGGGATGGGGAAGGGAGAGTGACGAATGCCAAAATTAGGGTGATGGGGAAGGGAAAGTAGGCGATAGAAAAAGGTAGAAAAGAGCAAGAATTACGTTAAAGCAGGGAATAGTCACCTCCTGGATGCAGCAGCGTCCCGGAGCACGTTGTTAACGTTGGTCCGGGGCAAAATAAGCGTAGGGGAGAGCAGCAATGGAGTAGCAGGCTGGAAACAGCAGATCGGTGAATCGCAGAAAAGATGGTCAGAGTATCGTGGTCTCTAGAAGCAGAGTCTCGGGCAGCGAGGTCCCTTGGAGCAGAGTCTCGAGCAGCAATCCCAGAAGAGAGAATAGGCAGCAGTAGGACAACTGTGGAGGGATCTGAGGCCAGATACCTAGATGCCCACCAAACCGTGGTTTGTCCATGCCCTTTTTATCCTTCTTTCCAGCCTTCCAGAGATTTCGGGACGGCTCAGGTCAGAGTCTTGTGACTTCCTCAGAGCTGTCAATCTTCCTTGAGATGGGCCAACAGGAAAGACCACTTAAGGGCCATTAGTCCTCAGGGATGGCCATCTTCCTTGAGATAGGCCAACACAAAAGACCACTCAAGGGCCATTGATCAGTATCTTATCTCCCTTTCGTAGCTCCCGGACTTGTCCATCTCCTGTGTGTCTCAGACAAAGGCAGTCCTGGAACCTTGGCCAGGACTTGCCTGAACTTGTCCATTTCAGCAAACTTTGAGACAGTAATGCAAAAAGCATGGCTTCTTACACACCATAAGGTCCCTATAGACCCGATACAGGCCCCATAGGCCCCATACAGGTCCCATAACCCCATACAAGCCCCATGGATGCCATACAGGTCCCACAACCCCATATGGGCCCTATAGTCCCCATAAAGGCCCCACAAACCCATATGGGTCCCACAAAACCATATAGGCCCCATAGACCTCATACGGGACCATAGACCCCATAGAGGTCCCACTACCCCATATGAGACCCATAAGCCCATATAGACCCGATATGGGACCCAAAAACCCCATATGGGCCCCATAGACCCCATACACGCCCCACAACCCCATACAGGCCCCACAAACCAATATGGTCTCCATAGACCCCATACAGGCCCCACAAACCCATACAGGTCCCACTACCCCATATGGGCCCCATAGACCCCATACAGGCCACACAACCCCATACAGGCCCCACAAACCAATATGGTCTCCATAGACCCCATACAAGTCCCACTACCCCATATGAGACCCATAAACCCAATACAGGCCCCACAACCCCATATGGGCCCCATAGACCCCATAAAGGCCCCACAAACCCATATGGGTCCCACAAAACCATATAGGCCCCATAGACCTCATATGGGACTGTCTCACTCCAATTTGTAGGAGGGAGGCAAGGTTCTTTGATATGTGTATACCCGGCGTGAGATTAAGAAGCAACGGTTCAAATGTTGGTCCAACCAGTTTATTATTGTCCTAGCTATTTTTAGGGAGATGGGGAAGGGAAGGTAGGCGATAGAAAAAGTAGGAAATGTAAGCAAGGAGTCTTTGCGGAGAGCGAAAGAGATAGTCACCACCGTGGGTCCAGCGAGGTACACAGTAGGTCCGATGATCTCAGGAACTCGTCTGATCGCCGCAGGGGATGGGAGACAGCCAGGGAGTTCCGCAGCAAGCCGGTCCCGGGGTTCTTCCGACAAAATTTTCCCCTCAGGGAATTCTCCGTCAAAGGTGTCTTTGAGAGTTTGTCTCCAAAGTCCCCAGTTTAGCAAGGGCCTTTTATCCCCCATTTCAGTGGGGGTTTTTCTTCTTCTTAACAAACACTTCTTTGTAAAATGATTAAAAACTAACTTTTCTGACATTCCTGTCCCACAGATAAGCCAGCAAGGGTTGGAGGTCTCTGTTGCCAAACACAAGATTTACCACCTTCTGCAGGGGTCTGCTCCTCCCAGCAGCACCCCTGGAAAAGACTGCTTGTCTTGTCTGCTTATCTTTGCAGTCCTAAGCAGGGATGGCACGATAACACCCACCATTCACCCTCCTGGATAGTTAGCAGTTGCCTGTCAGAGTCTTATCATCAGAAAGGCCTAACGAAAGCAAACTTTGAGACAATAAAAGAAAAACAGTTCTGTCTTTCACAGGGACCATAGGCCCCATACAGGTCCCACTACCCCATATGAGACCCATAAGCCCCATACAGGCCCCACAACCCCATACAGGCCCCACAACCCCATATGGGCCCCATAGACCCCATAAAAGTCCCATAACCCCATATGGGACCCATAGACCCCACACAAGCCCCACAACCACATACTGGCCCCATAGAACCCATACAGGCCCCACTACCCCATATGGGCCCCAAAGACCCCATACATGCTCCAAAACCTTATATGGGCACCATAGACCCATACAGGCCCTACAACCCCATATAGTCCCCAAATCCACATATGGGCCCCACAACCCCTTATGGACCCCATACAAGCCCCACAACCTTATAAAGGCCCCATAGACCCTATACTGGCCCCACAACCCCATATGGGCACTATATACCCTATAACGGCCCCACAACCCCATATGGGCACTATATACCCTATAACGGCTCCACAACCCCATATGGTCCCCATAGACCCCATAAAGGTGCAAAAACCCCATATGGGCACCATAGACGCCATGTAGTCCCCACAACCCCATATGGGCAGCATAGACCCCATACAGGCCCCAAAATCCCATATGGGCCCTAAAGACTCCATATTGGCCCCAAAAGCCCATACAGGACCCACAACACCATACAGGCCCCACAAACCCATATGGGCCTCATAGACCCCATACACGTCCCACAACCCCATATGGGCCCAACAGACCCCAGACAGGCCCCACAACACCATATGGGCTCCATAGACCCCATACAGTCCCCAAGGCCCCATATAAGCCCCATAGGCCCCATACAGGTCCCACAACCTCATACAGGTCCCACAACCTCATACAGGTCCCACAGACCCCATGCAGGCTGCACAACGCAATACAGGCCCCACAACCCAAGATCGCCCCCATAGACCACAAAAATGCCGAACAATCCCATATGGGGCCCAAAAGCCCATATAGACTCGTTAGTCCCCATATGGGACCTAAAGACCCCATATGGGACCTAAAGTCCCCATATGGGTCCCAAAACCCAATACAAGCCCCACAAACCAATATGGTCCCCATAGACCCCAAACAGGCCCCACAACCCCATATGGGCCCCATAGACCCCATACAGGTCCCACTACCCCGTATGCGACCCATAGACCCCACACAGGCCACACAACCCCATACTGGCCCCATAGACCCCATACATGCCCCACAACCCCATATGGGCCCCATAGAACCCATACAGGTCCCACTACCCCATATGCGACCCATAGACCCCACACAGGCCCCACAACCCCATACTGGCCCCATAGACCCCATACAAGGCCCACAAATCACACATGCGACCCATAGACCCCATAAAGGCCATACAATCCCATACAGGCCCCACAACCCCATATAGGCCGCATACACCCCATACAGGCCCCACAAACCTATATGGGCCCTATAGACAGCATATGGGCCGCATAGAACCCATACAGGCCCCACAAACCCCATATGTAGCCCATAGACCCCATACAGGCCCAATAACCCCATATGGGCCCCATAGACCTCATACAGACCCCACAACACCATATGGGACCCATAGACGCCATACAGGCTCCGCAACCCCATATGGGCCCCATTGACCCCATACAGGCTCCGCAACCCCATATGGGCCCCATAGACCCCATATAGCCCCACAACACCATATGGGCCCCATAGACCCCATACAGGCTCCGCAACCCCATATGGGCCCCATAGACCCCATATAGCCCCACAACACCATATGAGCCCAATAGACCCCATACAAACCCCACAACCCCATATGGGCCCTATAGGCCCCATAGAGGCCCCACAAATCAATACAGGCCCCCCAACCCAAGATGGGCCCCATAGTCCCCACAAAGGCTGAACAACCCCATATGGGCCCCAAAAGCCCATATAGACCCCATATGGGACCCAAAGACCCCATAAAGACCACACAACCCCATACAGGCCCCACAAACCAATATGGTCCCCATTGACCCCATACAGGTCCCACTACCACATATGAGGCCCATAAACCCCATATAGGCCCCACAACCTCATACATGCCCCACAACCCCATATGGGCCCCATAGACCCCATATGGGATCAATAGAACCCATATGGGACCCATAGACCCCATACAGGCCCCACAACCCCATATGGGCCCCATGGACCCCATACAGTCCCCAAAACCACAAATGGGCCCCACAAAACCATATAGGCCCCATAGACCTCATACAGGACCATAGACCCCATACAGGCCCGATAACGCCGTATAGACCCACAACCCCATATAGGCCCCATAGACCCCATATGGGCCCCACAACCCAATACAAGCCCCACAAACCAGTATGGTCCCCATAGACCCCATACAGGCCTCTGTCACGGGTTACTTAGATTTACCTATGCCCGTGACAGGGGAAGCCACCCCGTGCCCCCTCCCCGGGGCCCGGAAAGGAGGGGGAAAAGGGGAATGGGATAAAAACAGCGGCAATCTAAGCAGGAAAAACTTATTTTACTAAATATGATATCTAAATACAAGATAACACAATATAATATAATTGAGGCTAACAAATCGAACAAACAGAGAGAGAGAGAGAGTCCCCGAAAACCGAGAGGCCTACTGTGAACTCTAGGCGACACGGCTGGAACGCTTCCCACTCTCCGAGAAGTTCGAGAGAAGAAGGAGGGCACTCCAGCCTGGGAACGAGATTATATAGCGTCCTGGTCCCATGACTTATCATTAACCCTGTTGTTCTCTGGGATATGTAGTCTTCTTCTGTGGACTGCACATTCAATAGAAGTATCCATACTTGACATGATGTTATGATGTGGAATACTGATAGCAAAATTACAAAATTACAAAACCATGACAGCCCCACAACCCCATACATGCTCCACAACCCCATATGGGCTCCATAGACCCCATACAGGTTCCACAACCCCATAAAGACCCCATAGACCCCATACAGGTTCCACAACCCCATACATGCCCCACAACCCCATATGGGCCCCATAGACCCCATAGAGTCTCCACTACCCCATATGCGACCCATAGACCCCACATAGGCCCCACAACCCCATACTGGCCCCATAGACCCCATACAGGCCCCATAGGCCCCATACAGGTCCCACAATTCTATATGGGCCCCTCAGACCCCATATGGGACCCATAGACCTCATAAAGGCCATACAACCCCATACAGGCCCCACAAACCTATATGGGCCCTATAGACCTCATATGGGCCCTATAGACCTCATATGGGCCCCATAGATTCCATACAGGCCCCACAACGCTATATGGGCCCCATGGACCCCATACAGGCTCCAAAAATCCATATGGGCCCCATAGACCCAATAACGGCGCTACAACCCCATATGGGCCCCATAGACCCCATACAGGCCATAAAACCCCAAACAGGCCCCACAAAAGCATATAAGACCCATAGACCCCATACAGGCCTCACAACCCAATATGGGCCCCATAAAGCCCATACAGGCATCACAAACCTATATGGGCCCCATAGACTCCATAAAGGCCCCACAAATCCATATGGGCCCCACAAAGCCATATGAGCCCCACAGACACGATACAGGCCCCACAACCCCATATAGGCCCTACAACCCCATACAGGCCCCACAACCCCATATGGGCCCCATAAACCCCATACAGGGCCTACAACCCCATATAGGCCCCATAGACACCATACAGGTCACACTACCCCATACAGTTCCCACATCCCCATACAGGCCCCATAGACCCCATACAGGTTCCACAACCCCATAAACACCCCATAGACCCCATACAGGTTCCACAACCCCATAAAGGCCCCATAGACCCCATACAGGTTCCACAACCCCATAAAGGCCCCATAGACCCCATACAGGCTCCAAAACCCCATAAAGGCCCCATAGACCCCATACAGGCTCCAAAACCCCATAAAGGCCCCATAGACCCCATACAGGTTCCACAACCCCATAAAGGCCCCATAGAGCCCATACAGGTTCCACAACCCCATAAAGGCCCCATAGAGCCCATACAGGTTCCACAACCCCATAAAGGCCCCATAGACCCCATACAGGCTCCACAACCCCATACAGGCTTCACACAGAATCACAGAATGACCCAGGTTGGAAGGGACCTGAAGGATCATGTAGTTCCAACCCTCCTGCCTAACAGGGCGTCCAAACATACACATTTACTAGATCAGTTTGCCCAGAGCCCTGTCCAACCTGGTCTTGAACACCTCCAAGGACGGGGCATCCACAACCTCCCTGGGCAGCCTGTTAACTAACTGAGAACAACACGATAGGTCACGGGACCTAGACTCTATATTAACTCGGTTGCAGAACAGACTGATGTCTTTCGAGTTCTGGCGTTCTGGGGAGTGTGTGGGTGCCTTCAGCCATTCGCCTAGATTTCAAAGTAGGCCTCTCGGTTACGGGACTCATTCTCTCTCCTATTTTGCTTGATTCGTTAGCTCAATTTTCAATTATATTGTATTATATTGTGTTATCCTGTATTTCGATATAGTATTTAGTAAATAAGTGTGCCTCCTTAGATTGTTGCCGCTGTTTTCTTTTCCTAATTAACTTTTTCCTTTCGGCCTAGGGCCCCTCCGGGGCCCACGGCCCCCTGTCACGGACGCAGGTGGATTTTTCGTTCAAACCGTGACAATCTGTTACACACTTTTCTCCTTACGGTGTGCAAGTTTGGAGGAGCTATCCCGCTTGCACCCGGAGCTGCGCAACGCTGGAATAAACATACCTGCTTTATAACCCATCTCTGGATTATAGAGTTTGTTTCCGCAAGTCAATCCCCTATAGTATCAGAAGCAACTGATGAAGGTCAATCCCCGAATGGGCCACCAAGTCTAATGAAGGAACTGATCAAAATATTCCAGTCCTACTCCTCACCTTTATCATTAAAAACTCGGCTATTAGACACACATGCTTCCCAGCTCGAGCAAGGAATGACAATATGATTACACCGCGTGTTTCCATGTGGCACTACGTACGTGACTGCGGAGAAGACATGAGGAAGTGGCATGACCAGACTACTCCTGTATTACGAGTATGGGTGAGGGAACTACAAAGCAGACCAACCACCAGTACAGCTGCTCCAGTTATCACAGGTAACCAATAGGGGGTCCCTGCCCTCAGTCAGGGGAGGGAAAGAGATAATAGAGTTTATTGGACTGTGTGGATTTGATGGCCTGGCACATCAGAACCACAGGAATATAAGGCGCTGGTGGATACCGGTGCACAGTGCACCCTAATGCCCTCCAGTCATGAAGGGACAGAATCAATCCATATTTCTGGAGCGACTGGGGGCTCTCAAGAATTGACTGTGCTGGAGGCGGAAATAACTCTCACTGGTAAAGACTGGCAAAAACATCCTATTGTGACTGGCCCAGGGGCTCCGTGTATACTGGGTATTGATTACCTCAGGAGGGGGCATTTCAAGGATCCAGCCTACTCCTGTACTACGAGCACGGGTGTGAGAACTACTACTGCACATTCCAAACTACAGCCTCATTGTAAGCCTTCAGTATCAGGTGACGAGGAAGAAGAATGATTTTACATGGGGCCCTGAGCAGCAGCAAGGTTTTGAACAGATTAAACAGGAGATAGTCTGTGCTGTGCCCTGGGGCACGGATAGGATGGGATGTAAAGAACATCCTCTACACTGCTGCTGGAGAGAAAGGTCCCACCTGGAGTTTGTGGCAAAGAGCCTCAGGAGACACTCAAGGCCGACCCCTGGGATTTTGGAGTCAAGCATATAGGGGGTCTGAAGAGTGCTACACTCCAACTGAGAAGGAGATCTTAGCTGCCTATGAGGGTGTTTGGGCTGCTTCTGAAGTAGTCAGTACTGAGACGCAGCTCCTTCTGGCACCTCGACTGCCAGTGCTGAACTGGATGTTCAAAGGACAGGTTCCCTTCACCCATCATGCTACTGATGCCACTCGGAACAAGTGGATTGTTCTGATTACGGAATGAGTGGGATGGAGAACCTCAGTCATCCAGGAATCTTAGAGATGATCATGGAGTGACCTGAAGGTAAAAAATTAAGCACATCACCAGCAGAAGAGGTGTCACGTACTAAGGAGGCCCCACCATACAACAAACTACCAGAAAATGAAAAGAAAAATGCCCTGTTCACTGATGGATCATGTCATATTGTAGGGAAGTTTTGCAAATAGAAAGCTGCTGTGTGGAGCCCCACACAACAGGTTGCAGAAGCCACTGAAGGTAAAGGAGAATCAAGCTGCCAGAATTGAGGTGGCTCAAATCGACTTGGACTGGCAGAACAAGGGAGAGCTGTTTCTAGCCCGATGAGGCTCATGAGACCTTGGGCCATCAAGGAAGAGACACGACATATAAGTGGGCCACAGTGCAAGGGGTGGACTTAACTATGGATGCTATTGTGCAGATTATTCATGACTGCAAAACATGTACCATAATTAAACAAGCCAAGAGGATGAAACCTAGAGGGGGAAGGGAGATGGCAGAAGTATAGATATGGGGAGGTACGGCAGGTTGATGTGCTATCACCTTGCCACGATCTCGCAATGCTAAGTGTTATGTGCTTACCACAGTGGAGGCAACAACTGGGTGGCTCAAAACATACGCAGTACCCCATGCTACCACCCAAAACACCATCCTGGGTCTGGAGAGGCAAATCCTGTGGTGACATGGCACCCCAGAAAGAATTCAGTTTGCTAATGGGACTCATTTCAAAAATTCACTTCTGGATACCTTGGCCAGAGAACACGGCATTGAGTGGATTTATCATATACCCTATCATAAACCAGCCTCTGGTAAGATTGAATGCTGCAACGGGTTGTTAAAAACCATGTTGAAAGCAATGGGAGGTTGAACATTTAAGAATTAAGAATGTGGCTAGTTAACACAAGTGGATCTGTCAGTAGAGATGGTGCTACACATCCAGCTCCCTACATACTGTTGAGGGAGATAAGGTCCCTGCAGTGCATGTAAAGAACATGTTGGGAAAAGCTGTTTGGGTCCTTCCAGCCTCTGGAAAGGGCAAACCTCTCCTTGGAACCATTTTTACCCAGGGTGCACTTGGTGGGTGATGCAGAAAGATGGGGATGTTCAATGTGTACCACAAGGTACTGTCATGTTTTTGTCACAAAACACAAATGGGTAAAGGCAGCTCTCAGCCATTCTGTGTTCAGTCAAGATCCCACGGGGATCTTCTCTGAAATAGAACAAGACCCCAACTCGCCCTTTGGGGGCTTTGTTCATATGGTTAAAATGAGGGAATAACCCAGCAAGTGTTAATTTTAGATTCCTTTTAGGGGGATTTCATTAAGGTTAGGGAAGGTGGCCTCAGGTTGGCTGGATCAAGCCACACAGGCTGGCCAAGGAGAGAAGTGTTTCCCTGGCTTCTCAGCAACTGGATGGTGACTCACAGGGGCAAATGGCAAGGATGGGACAGAAGGTGTTAAATCAAGGATCCTCTCCTTTTGTTGTAAGCTTTCTGATACATCCACCCTTCACTGCCCTCCCCCGCCTCCTGCCCACCTTGGGCTGGAGGGGGACGAAGGCAGCAGCTTTCCTTGAGCTTTTTGAGCTTTTCTTCTGGCCACCAGTTAACTGATTTCTCTAACCTGACCGTGGGTAATCCACCCGTGCAATCTCGTGGAACGCCCTCTTGACAGCCCAGTGTCCAGAGACAATTACGTTTCTAGTTCACCTACCTGTTCTTACTGCCAATGAGACCCCTCCAGCCCCACTGAGCTTTGGGCTGGGTGGCCCAGGGGCAAGGCTGACTGCTGCAAGCCTCACTCCCCTTGGCTCAGATTTACTGGTGGAAGAAATCACTGGCCCATATTTTCACACAGTGTGTAGCTTTGCTGAGGGATTTCTTGATCATAACAGGACGTCACTGGTCATCAGGGTCTTCACTGGGCACCAGAGGGCAGCACTGGCAAGGAGGAGCCTTGTCCCTGCAGGGTTCGTCCCCAAGGACTCAGGGCAGGAGAAGGACTGGCAGCAGCCAAGAGACCCAGGGCAGGACGTTGAGTCCCCTGGGGACAGAAGCCACAGCCCCTATCCCACCTGCATGGTGACTCTGGCCCATCCATAGGGCACCCTGAGCCTGCCCCCTCCAGATCCGTTCCTCTGCACAGCCCCATAGAGCGCAAGGGAAGGGCTGGAGGTGACAGTGCCCAGGTCCTGCTGGAACAGGCCATAGACAGTCCCCTCCATGCCATCAATTAATTCCCAGCCCCTGATGCCCGATCCTCAGGGCTGTGGAGACACCCAGGGTCCCACAAGTGCCCTGTGGTGCAGGGGCCCATTGTGAGCACTAGAACAACGTGGCCATGTCATGGTCCTGTAGTCTGCTGAGCCCCAACTGCCCCCCACTGCATCCTTCCCCTGCCCATTGCCCACCCATAGCAAGAGGGAGCCCAACAGAGGCTTTGGGGCCCCAGGGGTGTCCCCAAGGCTCAGGGGAACTGAGAGAACAGCAACACATCCCAGCCCCATCCTTGCCCCAGGGTCACCCCTCAACTCACAGCTCCAGGAGAGGGAGAAAGCAGAGATGGGTCAGCACTGCCAGGCGGTGCAGGCAGCAGTGCCATCATCATCATGGGCAGCTGGCCATGTCACCACGTTGCCGTGGTGCCATTTGTGACACAGCCACCAGGGAGGGGGGTGAAGGCAGAGCACAGAGGAGGATCCTGCATCCTGTAGGAGCATCTGTCTCAGAGCAGACGCATCTGAAGGATGAGCTCCAGCATGGCCGGCGCCAACAAGGAGCAACCTGGGATGAGGGAAAACAGCCCCATGGTGGGCCATACCTCTGGACAAATATTCAGTGACACTGAATGTACACGTGTCCACAGCCACTACAGGAGTGGTGCTGCAGCCAGTCTTGGGATGGAGATGGCACTTTCCATCTGCCACCTCCATCCTGCCCAGCAGTGGGAGGGGTGCCGGGAAGCGGCAGATGCAGAGTGTGACCTGATTTCCTTTCATCTCCAGAGCGAGTTGCCGTCTGGGATGTGGTGGCCGCCATCGTACAAGAGCAGCTCCTGGTGCACAAGTGTTGGAGACGGCGGGAGAAGAGCAAAGTACGAGACCTGTCTTTGACATATGATCAGTTCATCTACTTTGTTGCTTTGGCTACGTGTACATTTCTAGTGCAGATCATTAGCTCATACACAGTGCAAAAGCAGAGATCATCATTGGTTCCCAATTCCACGTCACCCCAACTATCTTTGTAACTTGCAGTTATCGACCTGATAGCTACTCCTTTGCTGAGTTCCCAAAACCATGGTGTCATGGTTTTGTAATTTTGTAATTTTGCTATCAGTATTCCACATCATAACATCATGTCAAGTATGGATACTTCTATTGAATGTGCAGTCCACAGAAGAAGACTACATATCCCAGAGAACAACACGGTTAGTGATAAGTCACGGAACCAGGACGCTATATAATCTTGTTCCCAGGCTGGAGTGTTCTTCTTCTCTCAAACTTCTCGGAGAGTGGGAAGCGTTCCAGCCGTGTCGCCTAGAGTTCACAGTAGGCCTCTCGGTTTTCGGGGACTCTCTTTCTCTGTTTCTTTCGATTTGTTAGCCTCAATTATATTATATTCTGTTATCTTGTATTTCGATATTATATTTAGTAAAATAAGTTTTTCCTCCTTAGATTGCCGCTGTTTTTATCCCATTCCCCTTTTCCCCCTCCTTTCCGGGCCCCGGGGGGCCCTACGGGGTGGCTTCCCTTGGCATGGGCATAGGTAAATCTAAGTAACCCGTGACAGATTTTTTGGTGGAGAATGCGGGCATTGAGCTTTTTAGCTTTTAGAACGACTCTCTTTTAGCTCTCAAAGAGCTTCTTTAGCTATGTTACGGGAGTGTTATCTTTTTGTAGCTGCGCACTGAGAACGTGACCTTGAAATACCAGACAAATTGTCAACATTAAGGGCAGCTGCACATTCTCAGCATTGCTATCTAAATTTGTAAAGAAAACAAAGGGATTTCTTTCTCCCTTAGAGCAAAGCTAGCTAGCTCTGACTTTTACAGAACCTGCCAGCTATGAATCCACTCTCCATCCCAGTTGCTCTGTTTAAGGGATTGAAAGCAATTATGATCTTCTCAAAGTATTGGTCAACTATTAACACCATAATTTGGTGTTGTGGAATTGTGCAGGTATATGGCCTAATAAGGTGGATACTGATGGAGACACCTGCCTGGTACTTATATGAGATGTAGTATGGTCCGAATTTTGGCATCTACACCCCAGATGGAATTGCGAATCTTACAAACAATTACATCTCAGATGGAATTTCTAATCTTATAAACAATTGCATCTCAGATGGTATAGGCAATTTTACAAACACCACCATGTTTAATCCATTGTACAGGCTAAAAAAACCTGCTTTTTTTAGGCTGTACTCTCAGATTTCCACACGCCTTTCAATAGCTGAGATAGGGTTCATACTTGTATACATGTTATCAATATTAATGAATGTATATGTAATCCTATACATTCGTTCTATGCAGAAGTCTCCTCCAGAACCAGAGAATGATGACTGGCAGGGAATATGGAAAGGTTTACGAAAAGTCTTAGAGGCATGGGGACCCGCAGTACCGTGGGATTTCACTCTTGAACACCTAAGGGACCCTGAGAAATTAAGTGAGTATTTGGGTCAGAGATCTAAGGAGGTAAACCTTATGTGGGGTTTGGCTTATGCATACCGTGCTTTGTATCATACTATTGTGGAGAGAGAGAGTTTCCAATCTGAGATTCAAGCCCAAGTTAACTCTGATCAGTCACAGGAGGCATCAGTAGCAATATCAGTCACCCCTGAGGAAGGCAAGAAGTGGAAACGGGTGTCCGTGTGTCTAGAACGAAAAGTAGAAGCGGGGGGGGGGGGCAGCAGAAGACCCAAGTGCCAGGCATGGAGCAGTACCGAAAAAAGCAAAGGGAAAAACCAAGAGGCATGAAGAATAGACTGATGAGGAGGAGGAAATCACCTATCGTCAACCTCTGAAGCTGACTGAAATCCAAGGCTCAAGAAAGGAGTTTACACGGCGCCAAGATGAAGGTATCCTTGCTTGGTTGCTTCGCTGCTGGGACAACGGGATCAACAGCTTGTCTCTAGATGGTAATGAAGCTCGCCAAGTAGGAAGCATTGCCCAAGATGCTGGTATCGACAGAGGGATTAACAGATGTACAGATGGAGCTGCCACTCTCTGGATGCAGCTGTTAGAAGCTGTGAGAGAAAGGTACCCCTATAAGGATGCTTTGAAGCCTAAAATTACTAGTTGGAATACCGTCCAAAAAGGTAACCAGTCCCTGAGGGAATTGGCCATGATGGAAATGTTGTACAACCCTGATCCAAGCAAACATGATCCTGAGAGAGTGAGGGCTGATCCTGACATGTGGCAGAAAATCACAAGTATAGCACCAGAGAGGATTCAAGGACAGATGGCACTGAGTTGTTGAGCTGATTATAATGCTTCAAACCGTTGATCAGCAGCTCCCCCAACTGCATGCCGCAGTTTCTGCCATCTCACGGCTAGAAGACCGACTAGATGAAATGTGCAAGAAATTGTTTCTATCAACTAATCGTAATGATCCCGTAATAGTATCAGAAACAACTGATGAAGGTCAATCCCCGTACGGGCCACCAGGTCTAATGAAAGATCTGATCAAAGTATTCCAGACCTACTCTTCACCTGTATCATCAAAAGTCTCAGCTACTGAACGCACACGCTTCCCAGCTCGAGCAAGTAACAACAGTACGATTGCAACGTGTGTTTCCATGTGGCGCTACCTACGTGACCGTGGAGAAGACATGAGGAAGTGGCATGACCAGCCTACTTCTGTACTATGAGCACGGGTGAAAGAACTACTAGACAAACCAACCACCAATGGAGTTGCTCCAGTCATCACAGGTAACCAATAGAGGGGCCCTGTCCTCAGTCAGGGGAGGGAAAGGGATAATAGAGTTTATTGGACTGTGTGGATTCGATGGCCTGGCACATCAGAACCACAGGAATATAAGGCGCTGGTGGATACCGGTGCACAGTGCACCCTAATGCCCTCCAGTCATGAAGGGACAGAATCAATCCATATTTCTGGAGTGACTGGGGGCTCTCAAGAATTGACTGTGCTGGAGGCTGAAATAAGCCTCACTGGCAAAGACTGGCAAAAACATCCTATTGTGATTGGCCCAGGGGCTCCATGTATACTGGGTATTGATTACCTCAGAAGGGGGCATTTCAAGGATTCTAAGGGGTATCGATGGGCCTTTGGGATAGCTGCTGTAGATATGGACAACATTAAGCAGCTGTCTGTTTTGCCTGGCCTGTCAGAGGACCCGTCTGTTGTGGGGCTGCTACGAGTAAAAGAGCAACAGGTACCAATTACTACAAAGACAGTGCACAGAAAGCAGTATCGCACCGACAGGGATTCCTTGCTCCCCATTAGTGATTTGATTCACCAGTTGGAGAATCAGGGAGTGATCAGTAAAACTCACTCACCTCTTAACAGTCCCATAGGGCCAGTGCTTAAAGCCAGTGGAGAATGGAGGCTGATAGTAGACTACCGTGGCCTGAATGAGGTCACACCCCCATTGAGCGCTGCTGTGCCGGACTAGTTGGAACTCCAGTATGAGCTGGAGTCAAAAGCAGCCAAATGGTATGCCACCATTGACATTGCCAATGCCTTCTTCTCTATTCCTTTGGCTGCAGAATGTAAGCCACAGTTTGCCTTCACCTGGAGGGGCATTCAGTATACTTGGAACCGTTTGCCCCAGGGGTGGAAACACAGCCCAACCATTTGCCATGGGTTGGTCCAAACTGTACTGGAACAGGGTGGTGCTCCTGAACACCTGCAGTACGTTGATGACATTGTTGTTTGGGGTGATACAGCAGAGGAAGTTTTCACAAAAGGAGAGCAGATAATCCAAATTCTTCTACTTTGCTATTAAGCGAAGCAAAGTAAAAGGGCCTGCCCAGGAAATTCAGTTCTTATTTATAAAGTGGCAGAATGGATGTCGTCACATGCCCAACAGATGTGATTGACAAAATCACTACAATGTCTCCACCAACTAGCAAGAAAGAGACACAATCTTTCCTGGGTGCAGTGGGCTTTTGGAGGATGAACATTCCAAACTACAGCCTCATTGTAAGCCCCCTTTATCAGGTGACACGGAAGAAGAATGATTTTGCATGGGGCCCTGAGCAGCAGCAGGCTTTTGAACAGTTTAAACAAGAGATTGCCTGTGCTGTAGCCCTGGGGCCAGTACGGACTGGACAGGATGTAAAGAACATCCTCTATACTGCTGCTGGAGAGAAAGGTCCCACTTGGAGTTTGTGGCAAAGAGCCTCAGGAGAGACCTGAGGCCGACCCCTGCGATTTTGGATTCAAGCATATAAAGGGTGATAGGAGCGCTACACTCCAACTGAAAAGGAGATCTTAGCCGCGTATGAGGGGGTTTGGGCTGCTTCTGAAGTAGTTGGGACTGAAACGCAGCTCCTTTTGGCACCTCGACTGCCAGTGCTGAACTGGATGTTCAAAGGACAGGTTCCCTCCACCCATCATGCTACCGATGTCACCTGGAGCAAGTGGATTACGCTGATTACACAGCGAGCGCGAATGGGAAACCTCAGTTGTCCAGGAATTTTAGAGGTGATCATGGACTGGCCTGAATGTAAAGGTTTGGAACATCACCAACACAGGAGGTGTCACATGCTAAAGAGGCCCCACCATACAACAAATTACCAGAAAATGAAAAGAAATATGCCCTGTTCACTGATGGATCATTTCGTATTATAGGGAAGCATCGCAAATGGAAGGCAGCTGTGTGGAGCCCCACATGACAGGTTGCAGTGGGTCACTGCTGGCTCAGGGCCAACCTGTCATCTACCAGGACGCCCAGGTCCCTCTCAGCAGAGCTCCTCTCCAGCAGCTCATCCCCCAGCCTGTACTGGTGCATGCAATTATTTCTTCCTAGGTGCAAGACTCTACACTTGCTTTTGTTAAACCTCACCCGTTGAATGTACACCCGTTTCCATTTCTTGCCTTCCACAGGGGCAACTGATATTGTTACTGGTGCCTCCTGTGACTGATCAGAGTTGACTTGGGGATTTTCTTTTTTGGCTTCAACCTCAGCTTGGAAACTCTCTCTCCAGAATAGTATTATACAGTACACGGTAAGCATAAGCCAAACCACAAGTAAGGTTTACCTCCTTAGATCTCTGTAAGCAGCACCATCTCTGACTCAAATACTCTCTTAATTTCTCAGTATCCCTCAGGTGTTCAGGAGTGAAATGCCACAGCACTGAGGGTCCCCACGCTTCTAAGATTTTTCCTAAACTTTTCTATATACCCTGCCATTCAGCACTCTCTGGTTTTGAAGGAGACTTCTGCATAGAACGAATGGAGAGGAGTACATTCATTGATATTGATAACATGAACGTGAGTATGAATAAGAGTATGAACACTAACTCGGCTTTCCAAAAACATGTGGCAGTCTGGGAAGACAGCCTGGAAAATGGATTGAACATTGTGGAGTTTGTAAAGGAAAAGGTGGAGGTTCTGAATGCCTTCTTTACGTCTGTCTTTAAAAGTCAGACCACTTATCCTCAGGGTACTCCTCTCTCTGACCTGGTAGTCTCGGCTGGGGAGCATGCTGACTCCCTTGTGATTCTGGAAGAAACAGTCAGAGACTTACTACTCCAGCGGCCACAAGTCCATGGGGCTGGATGAAATCCACCCGAGAGTGCTGAGGGAACTGGCAGAGGTGATAGCCGAGCTGCTTTCCATCATCTATCAGCACTCCTTGTTGACTGGTGAGTTCCCAGAAGACTGGAGGCTTGCCAATGTGACTCCCATTTACAAGAAAGGTTGTAAGGAGGATCCAGGGAACTACAGGCCTGTTAGCCTGACCTCGTTTCTAGGGATGGTTATGGAACGGATTTTCTCGAGGGAGATCATGCTGCCTGTTCAGGATGGCCATGGGATCAGGCCTGGCCTGCATGGGTTCATGAAGAGCAGGTCCTGTTTGACCAATCTGATCTCCTTTTATGATCTAGTGACCCATCTGCTGGATGAGGAAAAGGCTGTTGAAGTGGTCTACCCAGACTTCAGCAAAGCCTTTGTCACTGTCGCCCACATTATTCTCCTACAGAAGCTGGCAGTTCGTGGCTTGGATGGGTACACTCTTGGCTGGGTAAGGAGCTGGCTGGAGGACCGGGCTCAGAGAGTGGTGGTGAATGGAGCTCAATCCAGCTGGCGACCAGTCATGAGTGGTGTTTCCCAGAGGTCAGTGCTGGGGCCTGTCCTCTTCAGTATCTTGAGCAGACAGTGTGCCCAGGTGGCCAAGAAGGCCAACGGCATCCTGGCTTGCATGAAAAACAGTGTGTCACGGTTTGAACGAAAAAATCCACCTGCGTCCGTGACGAAGGGGTCCTAAGCTGAAAGGAAAAAGTTAATTAGGAAAAGAAAACAGCAGAAACGATCTAAGGAGGCACACTTATTTACTAAATACTATATCAAAATACAGGATAACACAATATAATACAATATAATTGAAAATTGAGCTAACGAATCAAGCAAAATAGGAGAGAGAATGAGTCCCGTAACCGAGAGGCCTACTGTGAAATCTAGGCGAATGGCAAAGGCTCCCACACACTCCCCTGAACGCCAGAACTCGAAAGACGTCAGTCTGTTCTGCGACCAAGTTAATATAGAGTCCAGGTCCCGTGACCTATCGTGTTGTTCTCTGGGAGATGTAGTCTTCTTCTGTAAGTTGCAGATTCAGTAAAATTATTCATGCTTTATATGATGTTATGATGTGGAATACTGATAGCAAAATTACAAAATTATTAAACCATGACACAGTGTTACTAGCAGGAACAGGGAGGTAATTGTACCCCTGTACTCGGCACTGGTGAGGCCCCACCTCGAGTACTGTGTTCATTTTTGGCCCCTCACTGCAAGAAAGACATTGAGGCCCTGGAACGCAATCAGAGGAAGGCTACGAAGCTGGTGAGGGGTCTGGAGCACAGGCCTTATGAGGAGCGGCTGAGTGAGCTGGGATTGTTCAGCCTGGAGAAGAGGAGGTTCAGGGGAGACCTTATTGGTCTCTATAACTTCCTGAAGGGAGGTTGTAGTGAGCTGGGGGTCAGCCTTTTCTCTCGTGTGGATAGTGATAGAACTAGAGGCAATGGTTTCAAGCTGATGTTGTGTTGAAGGGTATGATTTAGCTGGGAAGTATTGGTGATGGATGGACTGGATGATCTAGGACTTTTCCAACCTTGATAATTCTGTGACTATGTGATCTTTGGGTTTTGGAAGCCATATGGTATAGCTTCTATATTTCTTCATTGATGATCTTGATGAGGGGATTGAGTGCACCCTCCATAAGTTTGCAGACGACAACAAGTTGGGAGGGAGTGTTTATCTGCCTGAGGGGACAAAGGGCACTACAGAGGGACCTGGATAGACTGGATCGATGGGCCAAGGTTAAGGGCATGAGTTTCAGTAGCACCAGGTGTTGGGTCCTGCATTTTGGTCACAACAACCCCAGGCAACCCTAATGCCTTGGGGAGCTGTGGCTGGAATGCTGCCTGATGGAAAAGGACCTTGGTGTGCTGATGGACAGTTGGCTGAATATGAGCCAGCAGTGTTCCCAGTTGGACAAGAAGGCCAATGGCATCCTGGCTTCAGTCAGAAATGGTGCGGTGAGCAGGACCAGGGAAGTCATCCTGACAATGTACTCAGCATTGATGAGGCCACACCTCGAGTACTGTGTTCAGTTTTGGGCACTTCAGTACAAATAAGACATGGAGGTACTGGAGCAGGTCCAGAGAAGGGCAACGAGGCTTGTGAGGGTCTTGGAAAATCAGCCCTATGAGGAGAGGCTGAGGGAGCTGGGGCTGTTTAGTCTGGGGAAAAGGAGGCTGAGGGGAAACCTTAAAGCTCTCTTCCAGTATCTGAAGGATGCTTACAGTGAGAGTGGGGCAAGTCTCTTCTCACTGGTGACAAGTGACAGGACGAGGGGAAAAGGCCTCAGGTTGCACCAAGGTAAGATTAGTTTAGATGTTAGGAAACACTTCTTTACAGAAATGGTTGTTAAACACAGGAATAGGCTCCCTGGGGTGGTTGACTCACTGTCTCTGGATGTGTTTAAGAGCCTTTTGGATGTGGTGCTGAGAGATATGATTTAGCAGAGGGTTGTTAGAGTTGGGGTACTATGGTTAGGTTGTGGTTGGACTTGATGATCTTCGAGGTCTTTTCCAACCTGGGTAATTAATTCTATGATTCTATGATTGTATGATTCTATGATTCTATGCTTGCAGATATTATTAGTAATAACACCTTTACTTTGTCTCCTCAGGGAGCCTGGCTATGGAGGATATAAGGGAGGATACTTCCATAGAATCATAGAATCACAAGGTTGGAAAGGACCTACAAGATCATCCAGATCTTGTAGAAGATCTTGTAGAAGGCTACCAGTTTGTTCGAGCATGACTTCCCCTTGGTGGATCCATGCTGACTATTCGTGATAACCTCCCTTTCTTCCAATTGTCTGCAGACGGCATCCAGGACTAGCTGTTTTATCACCTTTCCAGGGACAGAGGTGAGGTTGCCTGGCCTGTAATTTCCTGGATCTTCCTTCATTCTTTTTTTGAATAAATGAGTGACACTGACTATCCTCCAGTCCTCAGGCACCTCCCCCATTCTCCAAGACCTCTCAAAGATGGTAGAGAGAGGTGCAGCAATCAACTCTGCCAGCTCCCTCAGCACTCATGGATGCACGCCATTCGGTCCTATGTATTTATGAACATCGGTGTGGCCTAGGCGCTCATGGACCAGCTCTTCACTGACTAAAAAGAATTCTTCCATTCCCCAGACCCTCACACTAAGCTCCAGGGTCTGGGATTCCTGAGGGAAAGCTTTTTCGCTGAAGACAGAAGCCAAGAAGGCCTTCAGTATCTCCACCTTCTCATCATCCCTCATTACCAGAACACCCCCCTCACTTAGTGGGGGACCCACAGTCTCCCTAGTCTACCTTTTACTCTTAACATACTTTAAAAAAAAAATTTATTATCCTCTTCAATGAGTGTCAACCCATTTATGTAATACTATGTTCTGCTTGTGAGCAAGCATGTGAAGGAGGTAGGCCAATCAGTGCTGGTTCTGTGGTGAGGTGTTTATAAGTGAACAATACACAATGTTTTACAGAAGGCATTAAGGGTGTATATGGAAACTAAAAAACAGTATTGTTTCACAAACTGTTTTGATGGTATAAGAAAGTGTAATAGTAGATGGCATATGGAAGTGTACTTGAGGGTATGTGGAAGGGTATCTGAGGGTACAAATAATGGAATAGTTTACAGAGGAAAAAGGGTTAAAGAGAAAGTGAGTTTATCTGCACAGACGTGAGTAAGCCCCCACACCACTCCTCGGTGAGCAGAGCAGTGCAGAGACACTGTCCCCATGTAGCATGTAGTGTTATTCTGCTTACCAAATGGATTAGCTCACTACAGAAGAGGCAAATCTTCTGCTCTGCTCCATCTCTGGCATACTATGAAGTTCAAGGCATTTCAAAGCTATGGCACATCTACGTACTTTCAATGATGACATCTTAGTATGCTCTGGGCTCTCATTTCAATTACATCTAAGAAAGTCAAGGGTCATAACAGTTGACAGGAAGGCCATCAGTCCCCTGGAGTGCATCAAGCAAGTTATTGCCATCTGGGTGAGGGAAAGGGCCGTGCCTGTCTGCTCTGCATTGCTACAGCCTCACCTGGAGCACTGGGTGCACTTCTGGGCACCGCAGAAGATAAAATGCATCAAACTATAGGAGAGTGTGCACAGGAGGGCACTGGAACTGAGAGATCTGAAGTTCAGAGTTACATTATGATTGACTACTTGTTCTGACGGGGCCCTTCTCACATCCCACATCATGTGATGAGACACAGGGCACAAGTGGGATATGAACTTGACAGCATTTTTGCACCACATGCAAAGCCTGAGATCTCTGTCCCCATGTCTTTCATTTAACATCATACAGACTTCCATCCCACTGCCCCAGAAGGGCCCTGAGCCAACATGAGAGACAGGATCTCCATGCCAAGGGTCTGGGAATCAGGTCTTGTCCTGTATGCTTTTTAAGACAAAGGAGGATTTTCTTAGCATCAGAGCCACCATGCCAGTGCCTTTGCCTGACTGGAGTCATGGCTTCCAATCACAGAACCACAGAATCACAGAATGACCCGGGTGTGAAGGGACCTCAAGGATCATGTAGTTCCAACCCCCCTGCCTAGAAGGGCCACCAAACATACACATTTACTAGATCAGGTTGCCCAGAGCCCTGTCCAACCTGGTCTTGAACACCTCCAAGGACGGGGCATCCACAACCTCCCTGGGCAGCCTGTTCCAGGACCTAACCACTCTCCTAGTAAAGAACTTCCCCCTAACATCCAACCTAAATCTTCCTTCTATTAACTTAAAACCATTTCCCCTAATCCTGCTATTATCAGCCTTTTCGAAGAGTTTACTCCCCTCCTGGGAGTAAGTTCCCTACAGGTACTGAAAGGCTGCAATGAGGTCACCCCGCAACGTTCTCTTCTCCAGGATGAACAAACCCAACTCCCTCAGCCTGTCCTCATAGGGGAGGTGCTCCAGCCCCCTGATCATCTTTGTGGCCCTCCTCTGGACCCTTTCCAAAATCTCCATGTCTTTCTTGTACTGAGGGCTCCACACCTGGACACAGTACTCACAAGGGCAGAGTAGAGAGGGACAATCACCTCCCTATCCCTGCTGACCACCCTTCTCCTGAGGGAGCCCAGGATCCCATTTGCTTTCTGGGCTGCCAGAGCGCACTGCTGGCTCATGTTAAGTTTCTCATCTATCAGGACCCCTAGGTCTTTCTCTGCCGAGCTGCTCTCAAGGACCACTCCTCCCAGCCTGTACAGGTCCCTGGGGTTCTTCCGGCCCAAGTGCAAAACCTTGCACTTTGCCGTGTTGAACCTCATTAGGTTCACCCGAGCCCAGCTTTCCAGCCTGTCGAGGTCCCTCTGAATGGCATCCGTTCCCTCCACCGTATCGACTGCACCACTCAGCTTGGTGTCATCAGCAAACTTGCTGAGGGTGCACTTCATTCCCTCATCGATGTCATTAATAAAGATGTTAAAGAGCACCGGTCCCAAGACAGACCCTTGAGGGACACCACTCGTTACCGGCCTCCACCTGGACATAGAGCCATTGACCACCACCCTCTGTCTGCGGTCTTTCAACCAATTGCTTATCCATCTAGTTGTCCACCCATCAAATCCACTTCCCTCCAATTTGGAGATGAGGATGTGGTGGGGGACCATGTCAAAGGCCTTGCTCAGGTCCAGGTAAATGACATCGGTCGCCTTCCCTTCATCCACCAACGCCGTCACTCCATCATAGAAGGCCACAAGATTAGTTAAGCATGACCTTCCCCTGGTGAAGCCATGCTGGCTGTCTAGGATCACATGCGTGTTCTTTATGTGATCAAGCATGTTGTCCAGAAGGATCTGTTCCATAATCTTCCCAGGCACAGAGGTGAGACTCACCGGCCTGTAGTTCCCCGGGTCCTCCCTGCTCCCCTTCTTCTAAATAGGAGTGACGTGACCCTTCCTCCAATCATCCGGGACCTCACCTGACAGCCACGACTTCTCAAATATGATGGAGAGCGGCTCAGCAACCACCTCAGCCAGCTCCTTCAGGACCCAGTGTCACGGTTTGAACGAAAAATCCACCTGCGTCCGTGACGAAGGGGTCCTAGGCTGTCACGGAGTTCTCTCTAGAGCTCACTCCGGGACAGTGGGCACAAACCCGGGGCAGCAGGAACAAAAGCCCCCCCCCCCCCCCCCTTTTCTCTCGCGGCACGGTACGGCACAGCGCGGCCCGGCCACGTGCGTTTAGGGAGACGGGGAAGGGAAGGGAGATTGCGATTAGGTCTAACAAAAAAATGAGGGAGGAAAAAGGTGATCTGAGAACGAATGGCAGTTTAATAACCTAATAACACTAAACAACAACAAGAGAGTTTCAACAAAGAGAATACCAAGTCCCAAATCTCACCGATGGAGCTGTGGAAGGCAGGAAGCTCTGACCACGTTGTCTCCTCGCAGGGAGCCGGTCCAGCAACGCCGTCCCCTTCCTCACTTCCCTTCCGGTGCCCCACCCCACATGCTCATTAAGGCAGTTCACAGAAAAAAAACTTGTCCCCTTTACTCCCATTATTAGCATGGTGTTCTGATGTGGAATACCAACACCAACCAATTTGCAAAACCATAACATTCCACCCCTTATGACACATCATCACATCATGCCTAACTTTTATCAACATATAAACAGAACAGTAGTTAACATGCATTACATATGTACATACAGATATATATATATATACACACATGGAATCACAGGCTGCACTCCCCCAGCATCAAATTTCCCTGTAGCACACACTGAACATCCCCATCCTTCTGCATCACCCACCAGGTGCACCCAGGTCCCTGTGCAAAGACAGTTCCACGGAGGGGCCTCCCCTTTCCAGAGGCTGGGAGGACCCAAACCGCTTTTCCCAGCATATGCTTTACATGCACCACAGGAACCTTGTCTCCCTCCACGGTACGCAGGGAGTTGGACTGTGTAGGGCCGTCTCAGTTGGCTGATCCTCGGGTGTTTACCAGCCAGGTGGCTTCTGCTAGATGTTTCTCCCAGTTCTTAAATGTTCCACCACCCATCGCTTTCAGCGTGGTTTTCAGCAAACCGTTGTGGCGCTCGATCTTACCAGCGGCTGGTGCGTGATAGGGGATGTGATAGATCCACTCTATGGCGACGCCCATCTTGCCATTTCACCCCTAGAAACTGGATTTCTTGGGCAGGGCCCTTCACTTTGTCTCGCTTAATAGCGAAACCAGCAGACAGGAGGATTTGGATTATCCGTTCTCCTTTTTTAAAAACCTCCGTCGCTGTATCACCCCACACAACGATATCATCTATATACTGCAGGTGCTCTGGAGCACCGCCCTGTTCCAACGTGGCTTGGATCAGCCCATGGCAGATGGTCGGGCTGTGTTTCCACCCCTGGGGCAAACGATTCCAAGTGTACTGAACACCCCTCCAAGTAAAGGCAAACTGTGGCCTACACTCTGTGGCCAAAGGGACAGAGAAAAATGCGTTGGCAATATCAATGGTGGCATACCATTTTGCCTCTTTCGATTCCAGTTCATACTGGAGTTCCAACATGTCTGGCACTGCAGCACTCAATGGGGGTGTGACCTCATTAAGGCCACGATAGTCCACTGTCAGCCTTCATTCTCCACTGGCTTTGCGCACTGGCCATATGGGGCTATTGAAGGGTGAATGGGTCTTACTAATTACTCCCTGACTTTCTAGTTGTTGAATGAGCTTATGGATAGGGAGCAAGGAATCCCTATTAGTACGGTACTGTCGTCTGTGTACTGTTCTCGTGGCAATTGGCACCCGTTGTTCTTCCACCCGCAGTAACCCCACAGCAGACGGGTCCTCTGATAGGCCAGGCAAATCAGACAGCTGCTTAATATTGTCTGTTTCTATAGCAGCTATTCCAAAAGCCCATCTGTATCCTTTGGGGTCCTTGAAATGTCCCCTTCTTAGGTAATCTATTCCAAGTATGCAAGGAGCCCCCTGGCCAGTCACTATACGATGTTTCTGCCAGTCTCTACCAGTGAGGCTTATCTCGGCCTCCAATACAGACAGTTCCTGCGAACCCCCAGTCACCCCATGTATATGTATCCGTTCTGTACCTTTGAAACCTGAGGGTATCAGGGTGCACTGGGCACCAGTATCCACCAGTGCTTTATATTTTTGTGGTTCTGATGTGCCAGGCCACCGAATCCACACAGTCCAATACACTCTATTATCCCTTTCCCCCCCCTGGCTGAGGGCAGGGCCCCTCTATTGGTTGTCTGAGGCGGTAGAGGCAACCTCAGTAGTGGCTGACCTCTTTTGTAATTTTCTTACCCGTGCTCGCAGTACAAAATTGGGTTCGTCATGCCACTTCTTCATATCCTCTCCATGGTCACGCAGGTAGTTCCACATGGCACCACGTGACATAGGCTCACTGCGGTCCTTCACTCGGACAGGTGTGCGTTTGCGTCTGACAGCTGAGACTGCCACAGGTTCACTGTGGTTCCTTGCCGCAGACCAGCTCTTCTGCATGTTGTCCTGTCTTCTCTCCATTCGGTCCATTCTATCCACCATTTTACAGATGGCTGCGATGGTGGTACGGTGTGGCAGTAGTGAGTATTCGATATTTTGCAGTGAAAGGATGAGCTCAAAAATTTCAGGTCTCCTATTCAGCTCATCATACCTGTTAGAGTTCGTTAATAGTACACTGGAATACTTCCCTGGTGCTGACCGTATGAGTTTCTTGCATATTTCCGGAGTACCGCTCACCTTTTCTGGGTCATGGTAATCCTCTGGGTCCCCAGGGACAAACGTGGGATCGAACAGCATTTCTGCCACAGCCATTTCTCTCAGGTACTGGATACCTTCCTCAGCTGTACTCCATTTTTCCAGTACAGGCTCCAAATCACTTTTGAGAAGACAGGTTGCCTTTACAGCTGATAGAATCTTCTCCCAGAGACTGGCGACTCCATCGAGACATCTGCTGATCCCTCTATCAATAGATGAGTCTCGAGCAATGTTTCCTAATTGACGAGCCTCATCACAGCTTAGGGACATGCAGGAGGCCCCATTGTCCCAACACCGGAGCAGCCAAGTGACAAGGCGTTCACCTGGGAGTCGGGCAAACTCCTTTCTCGCACTTTGGATTTCAGTAATTTTCAGAGGTTTACGAGTAGAGGAAGCAGTGACTTTTCCCTCATCATCACTATCTTCTCCGCGTCTGTTAGTCTTCTGGGTTGCCTTTCTCGGTGATTTTGGGGAGGGTCCCTCGCCCGGATCTTCCTCTACTTCCTCCATCCGTTCCAGACGTGAGGGCACATGTTCCCATCTCTGGCCTTCCACTGGGGCGACTGACACTGATGCTGGTGCTTCCTGTGGTGGGCTGGGATTAACTTGTTGCCTTCCCCTTAGGGTTTGGATCTCATTCTCGAGACTCTCTATCTTTTTCATAAGCCATTCGATCTGAGATCCCCCTGATCTCCCACACTCACTCAGGGGTTCTATTAATTTCCCAAGGTCCCTCTGGTGTTCAGGGGTGAGACTACCTGATACTGGGGGTCCCGATGCTTCTGGCCCTTTTCCTGAGTCTCTCTGCACTATTCTTTGCAAGTCTCTCTGCAATTTATAGTAAACTACTACAATTAGAGAGACTAACAACACAGTATTCCAATTGACACCCCAGTCATACTTAAGGAATTCAGAGCATTCGTGAGCCAGTTCAAGCACGGTGCCTGTGATGTTCGTTAGTCTGGAAGGGAGCCAGGCAGACATCTCTATCCCTGCCAGCCGTCAGATTAATAAATCTACCCCTACCCCCAACATCAGGAAGTCCTTAAGCCAGGACCACAGGAACCTAGGGACTATCAGTCCTATATACAGGGCTGCTGAAAAAGTCCACCTAATTACTGCCCAAAACATTGCCCTGAGCTCTGCCCGCATTCTCCACCAAAAATGTCACGGAGTTCTCTCTAGAGCTCACTCCGGGACAGTGTGCACAAACCCGGGGCAGCAGGAACAAAAGGCCCCCCCCCCCCTTTTCTCTCGCGGCACGGCACGGCACGGCACAGCGCGGCCCGGCCACGTGCGTTTAGGGAGACGGGGAAGGGAAGGGAGATTGCGATTAGGTCTAACAAAAAAATGAGGGAGGAAAAAGGTGATCTGAGAACGATTGGAGTTTAATAACCTAATAACACTAAACAACAACAAGAGAGTTTCAACAAAGAGAATACCAAGTCCCAAATCTCACCGATGGAGCTGTGGAAGGCAGGAAGCTCTGACCACGTTGTCTCCTCGCAGGGAGCCGGTCCAGCAATGCCGTCCCCTTCCTCACTTCCCTTCCGGTGCCCCACCCCACATGCTCATTAAGGCAGTTCACAGAAAAAAAACTTGTCCCCTTTACTCCCATTATTAGCATGGTGTTCTGATGTGGAATACCAACACCAACCAATTTGCAAAACCATAACATAGGCTGAAAGGAAAAGTTAATTAGGAAAAGAAAACAGCGGCAACGATCTAAGGAGGCACACTTATTTACTAAATACTATATCGAAATACAGGATAACACAATATAATACAATATAATTGAAAATTGAGCTAACGAATCAAGCAAAATAGGAGAGAGAATGAGTCCCGTAACCGAGAGGCCTACTGCGAAATCGAGGCAAGACGGTGAAGGCTCCCACACACTCCCCTGAACGCCAGAACTCAAAAGACGTCAGTCTGTTCTGCGACCGAGTTAATATAGTGTCCAGGTCCCGTGACCTATCGTCTTGTTCTCTGGGAGATGTAGTCTTCTTCTATAAGTTGCAGATTCAGTAAAATTATTCATGCTTTATATGATGTTATGATGTGGAATACTGATACCAAAATTAGAAAATTATTAAAACATGACATTCCACCCCTTATTGTACATCATTATATTATGTTTATACATACATGCACACTCATACGTATAGTTGTGAACAATCAGCAAACTTATTTTCTCAACAATTTATATTTATTCCATACAAATCCCTAAGTTGAGAACAAAACTCTATAACTTAACCTACTATTTATTAATTTTGAGAAAATGGCAAAACTGTCAGAAAAAGGAAAACATGTCAGTGGTGGAAGAGAAAGGCAGTGCTAGTAGGGCGTCCCCCACATCAAGGTGCACTCATCCTTTCCCAGCCACCACAGCAGATTTCCTTTTTACTTATACTTCTTTCCACGTGTGCTCTACACATGCATTGCCAGTGCATGATATAGAGTCCAGATGGAAAGCTTGCTTACAGAATGCCTAATTAAGGTATATAGGAAAAAAAAAAGTGTTTCCTTAATATTAATCCACTCTGTCTTAAGTCCTGTACCTAATTGAACTATCTTCTGAGACTCTACCTATATATCTACAAGAAATCATTGGCTGCACTCCCCCAACATCAAATTCCCTTGTGGTACACATTGGACATACCCATTTTTGTCCATCAACCACCACGTGCACCCAGGTCCCTGGGCAAAGACAGTACCCCGGAGAGTATTGCCCTTTCCAGACGCTGGAAGGACCTAAACTGTTTTTCCCAACACGCTCTTTATGTGTACTACAGGAACCTTATCTCCCTCCACGGTACGTAGGGAGCTGGATTGGTTAGGACCATTACGATTACTAGATCCTCGAGTGTTGACTAACCAGGTGGCTTCTGCTAAATGGTTCTCCCAGTTTTTATACGTTCCGCCACCCATTGCTTTCAACATAGTTTTCAACAACCCATTGAATCGTTCAATCTTACCAGAAGCTGGTGCATGATAGGGAATATGGTAAATCCACTCAATGCCATGATTTTTGGCTCAAGTGGTTACAAGAGAATTTTTAAAATGGGTCCCATTATCTGATTCAATTCTTTCTGGAGTGTCATGCCGCCACAGGATTTGCTTTTCCAACCCTAATATGGTGTTTCGGGCGGTAGCATGGGGTACTGCGTATGTTTCGAGCCACCCAGTGGTTGCCTCCACCATGGTGAGTACATAACGCTTACCACTGCGAGATCGTGGCAAGGTGATATAATCAACCTGCCATGCCTCTCCATATTTATACTTTTGCCATCGCCCTTCCCCCCAAAAAGGTTTCATCCTCTTGGCTTGTTTAATTATGGCGCATGTTTCACAGTCATGAATAACCTGAGCAATAGCGTCCATAGTTATGTCCACCCCTCGGTCTCTGGCCCACTTATATGTTGCATCCCTTCCTTGATGACCTGAAGTCTCGTGGGCCCACCGAGCTAGGAATAATTTACCCTTGTTCTGCCAGTCCAAGTCTATTTGAGCCACCTCAATTTTGGCAGCTCGATCAACCTGATGGTTATTTTTATGTTCTTCAGTAGCCTTACTTTTAGGCACATGAGCATCTACATGGCGCACCTTTACAACAATGTTCCTTATTCGGGCAGCAATGTCTTTCCACAGTTCAGCAGCCGAAACAGGTTTACCCTTTCGTTGCCAATTATCATTTTCCCACTGTTGCAACCACCCCCATAAGGCATTTGCCACCATCCATGAATTAGTATAAAGATGAAGCATTGGCCACCTCTCCCGTTCAGCCACATCTGAAGCTAGCTGAACAGCCTTTACCTCTGCAAATTGACTTGATTCTCCTTTACCTTCAGTGGCCTCTGAAACTTGTCGTGTGGGGCTCCATACAGCAGCTTTCCATCTGCGATGCTTCCCTACAATACGACATGATCCATCTGTGAATAGGGCAAATTTCTTTTCGTTTTCTGGTAGCTCATTGTATGGTGGTGCCTCTTTAGCACGTGATACCTCTTCTGTAGGTGGTGTTTCAATTTTTTTACTCTCAGGCCAGTCCATGATCACTTCTAGAATTCCAGGATGGCTGAGTTTTCCCATTCGAGGTCGTTGAGTAATTAATGAAATCCACTTACTCCAAGTGGCATCAGTAGCATGATGGGTGGAGGGAACCTGTCCTTTAAACATCCAGTTTATTACTGGCAAGCGAGGTGCTAGAAGAAGCTGAACCTCTGTCCCAACAACTTCAGAAGCAGCTCGAACCCCCTCATACACGGCTAAGATCTCCTTCTCAGTCAGAGTGTAGCGCTCCTCTGACCCTTTATATGCTCGACTCCAGAATCCTAGGGGTCGGCCTCGGGTCTCTCCTGAGGCTCTTTGCCACAAACTCCAGGTGGGACCTTTCTCTCCAGCAGCAGTGTAGAGGATGTTCTTCACATCCTGTCCCGTCCGTACTGGCCCCAAGGCCACGGCACGGGCTATTTCTTGTTTTATCTACTCAAAAACATGCTGCTGCTCAGGACCCCATGAGAAATTATTCTTCTTCCGTGTTACCTGGTAGAGGGGGATCACTATGTGGCTGTAGTTTGGGACATGCATTCTCCAAAATCCCACTACTCCCAGAAAAGATTAGGTCTCTGTCTTGTCGGTGGACGGAGACATAGCAGTGATTTTGTCAATCACATCTGCTGGGATGTGACGACGTCCATCTTGCCATTTTATACCTAAGAACTGGATTTCCTGGGCAGGCCCCTTCACCTTGCTGCGCTTAATGGCAAAACCAGCTTGCAAAAGAATTTGGATTATCTGTTTCCCTTTCTTGAAAACTTCTGCTGCTGTATGGCCCCACACTACAATATCATCAATATACTGCAAGTGCTCAGGAGCATTTCCCTGTTCCAAGACAGCTTGGATCAATCCATGGCAAATTGTTGGGCTGTACTTCCACCCTTGAGGTAAACGGTTCCAGGTATACTGAATACCTCTCCAGGTAAAAGCAAACTGTGGCCTACATTTTGCAGCCAATGGGATGGAAAAGAAGGCATTAGCAATGTCAATGGTGGCATACCACCTAGCTTCTTTTGACTCCATACTGGAGTTCTAGCATTTCTGGTACAGCAGCACTTAATGGAGGTGTGACTTCATTTAGGCCACTGTAATCTGCCGTCAGCCTCCATTCCCCACTGCTTTTACGCACTGGCCATATGGGGCTGTTAAAAGGCGAGTGAGTTTTGCTGATCACTCCCTGATTCTCTAATTGGCGAATTAGCTTGTGAATGGGGAGCAATGAGTCCCTATTGGTGCGGTACTGCCGTCTGTGAACCACTTTGGTGGCAATTGGTACCTCTTGGTCTTTTACCTGGAGCAACCCCACAGCAGAAGGATCGTCTGACAGACCAGGTAAAGCTGACAGCTGCTTAACACCGTTTGTGTTAACAGCAGCTATCCCAAAGGCCCATCGATACCCCTTGGGATCCTGAAAATATCCCATCCTAAGGTATTTGATTCCCAGTATACATGGAGCCTCTGGACCAGTCACAATAGGGTGTCTCTGCCAGTTTTTACCAGTGAGGCTTATTTCGGCCTCCAACATAGTCAATTCTTGGGAACCCCCAGTCACTCCATGGATATATATTGGTTGTGTCCCTTGGTGACTTGAGGGCATTAGGGTGCATTGTGCACCAGTGTCCACCAAGGCTTTATATTTCTGTGGTCGAGATGTGCCAGGCCACTTAATCCACACAGACCAGTATACTCTATTGTCCCTTTCCCCCCCCTGGCTGGGGGCAGGGCCCCTCTATTGTTTACCTCGGTGGCTTGCAGCAACTGGAACTCTCCTTTTCTTGGAAGAGTTCACCTTGGTGGTTGTTTCACCTTGTAATTCTCTCACTCGTGCCTGAAGTGCAGAAGTGGATGAATTACCCCACTTCTTCATGTCCTCCCCATGACTACAGAGGAAAAACAACAAGGCAAGACGTGTAGTCTTATCGTTGTCATTTGCTTGAATACGAGGTGTCTTATCGTTGTCATTTGCTTGAATACGAGGACGTCTTTTTTTAATGGTTGAGATTTTCGATGATACAGGTCGAGAGGAACTCATGTTGTTTAGATTTCTCAATAGGCGATCGTGGAAATCCTGGTTTCCATCATCTTGTACCACCGTGGATTAATCTACATCAGGCACATTAGCCAATTTGTCAATAATGTCACTTTGTGTTCCCTCCATTTTGTTTAACCTTTCCACTATTTTGACAATGGCTGAAGTGTTCAGATTAACATCTGTAGCGCTTATAAATAATTCAAGTTCCTGAAGCCTGCTAATTAGTTCATTCACAAGGGGTTTCCTTTCCCCTTTGCCATATAATAATGCAAGTGCACTGGCATGCTTTTCTGGAGCTGCCTTTGTAAAGTCACGCCACATTTGTCGTGGAACGCGGACTGCTTCAGGATCATGTAATTGGTTTGGATCATTACGATTGAACTGGGGGCTGTATAGCATTTCCACCAAAGCACTTTCCCTCAAAAATTGGATACCTTTCTCTATATCAGTCCATTTCTTTTTCTCAGGCTCCAAGTCCCTTTTAAAAGGGAATATATCTCTGACTGCTGTCAACATCCGCTTCCAGAGGGTGTAGGACCGATTTTGGCATGTACCAATACCTCTGTCCACACGTGAGTCCTTGGAAATGCTACCCAGTTGGCGAGCTTCACTGCCACCAAGCCACACACTGTTGGCACCATTATCCCAGCATCGAAGTAACCAAGTGACCATATGTTCTTTTGGATGACGTGTGAAATCCTTTCTTAGGTCTCGAATTTCCCTCATTTTAAAAGATCTATCAATAATGGTCGTAATACTTTGCTCATCTTTTGCTCTATCAATAGTCCTGGGTGTTGATGGTGGCAGCTGTGTCGATGAGGCTGCCCCATCTCTAAGTTTGGACTCAAGAAATTCTCGTAAAGAAAATCTAGCTTTTGTCTCCTCTTCTGACACTGACCCTGATGTTTGTGTTATTTCCTCCAGGTAACCCTCCCTCTTTTTCCTCTCTCCTAACTTTCTCTGCTCCTCTAACTTCTGCTCCTCTAACATCTTCTTATACCCCTCTAACATCCTCTGCTCCTCCAACCTCCTCTGGTCTTCTGACTCCCCCTGCTCTCCTGAGTCCCCCTGCTTTCCCGAGTCCCCCTGCTCTCCTGAGTCCTGCTCTCCTATCTCCCTCCGCTCTTCCAACTCCTTCTGCAGTTTCTCTAACTGAGTGGAAACTCATTTTGTCTTTCGCCCTCTTACAGGGGTAACCAACATTGTATCTGGTGTCCCCGATGGTTGGTCCAATTGGACTACATGTGCCCCCGGTGGCTGGTCAAATTGGACTGCATGCGCCCCCGGTGGCTGGTCAAATTGGACTACATGCGCCCCCAGTGGCTGGTCAAATTGGTCTACATGTGTCCCTGGTAGTTGGTTAAATACATTCAGCTCACCCCGGAGGGCACATAGCTGGTCTCGGAGAGCAATCCGCTCAAACTGGACGGCACTGAGCTCAGTCTGGAGGCTGTCGTAGTTGGACTGGAGAGTGTTGTACCCAAACCGGAGGACGTTATGCTCGGCCCGGAGGGCATTGTGCTCAGCCTAGAGAGTGTTATGCTCGGTCCGGAGGGCATTGTGCTCAGTCTGGAGAGTGTTATGCTCGGACTGGAGGGTGTCGCAATTGGGTTGGGAGGCATCGTGCTTGGGCTGGAGGGTGCCGCGCTCAGACTGGAGGGCGTCATACATGGACTGGAGAGTGTTGTACCCGGACCGGTGGGCATTGTGCTCAGTCTGGAGAGTGTTGTACCCAGACCGGAGGGCATTGCGCTCAGTCTGGAGAGTGTTGTGCTCGGCCCGGAGGGCATTGTGCTCAGTCTGGAGAGTGTTGTGCTCGGCCCGGAGGGCATTGTGCTCAGTCTGGAGAGTGTTGTGCTCGGACTGGAGGGTGTCGCAATTGGGTTGGGAGGCACCGTGCTTGGGCTGGAGGGTGCTCCGCTCAGACTGGAGGGCATCATACTTGGACTGGAGAGTGTTGTACCCGGACCAGAGGGCATTGTGCTCAGTCTGGAGAGTGTTGTGCTCGGTCCGGAGAGCATTGTGCTCAGTCTGCAGATTGTTGTGCTTGGTCCGGAGGGCATTGTGCTCAGTCTGGAGAGCGTTGTGCTCGGTCCGGAGGGCATTGTGCTCAGTCTGGAGAGTGTTATCATCAGACCAGAAGGCGTTATGCTCGGACTGAAGTATACTGTGCTCGGGCTGGAGGGTGCCGCGCTCAGACTGGAGGGTGTCATACTTGGACTGGAGAGTGTTGTACTCGGACTGGAGAGTGTTGTGCTCGGACCGGAGGGTGTTGTGCTCGAACCAGAGGGCGTTATGCTCAAACTGAGGAGTATTGTGCTTGGGCTGGAGGGTGCCGCGCTCAGACTGGAGGGTGTCATACTTGGACTGGAGAGTGTTGTACCCGGACCGAAGGGCGTTGTGCTCGGACTGGAGAGCGTTGTACCTGGACTGGAGGACGTTATGCTCGGACCGGAGGGTGTCGAGTTTGGATTGCATACTCTCATTCTCGGCCCAGAGACTCTTTCTCTCAACCTCAAAATCTTCCCTCTCGGGAATGGTATTGAATAAGGCCCGATAAGCATTAGCTAGGCCCCAAGTCATTTGTGCCTCCTTAGATCTGCCTGAGCCACAACATTCCTGTCTCAAATATGCGGTCAAACACTCAGGATTCTTTAAGTGTTCAGGAGTAAAGCTCCATGACACTAGAGATGTCTGCCCTCTAAAAGTCTCTCCAAAGTCTCTCCACACTCCCTGCCACTCAGTATTCTCTGATTCTAGGGAAGACTTCCTCCTAATGTTATAAATCCAGATACTGAGTGAGATCACTACAATAACCAACAGTAAATTCAGGGAGATTAATACGATTGACAGTGTGGTCCACTGGGACAACTGGTCATTCAAAGACTGCTTAAAGGATGCAAAGAAAAAAGGAAGAGCACGCTCAAAAACCACCATTTCCGTACTATTGGTTGCATTAGTTGCATTAGTTGCTCCCTCTGGAGCTGCATGCAAATACCAAGTAAGCGTTGCTAACCATGCTTTCAATCTAATATACATTCCTATAACTTCATAGGAAAAAAAGGCTATCTTAAACATGGTCCAATATTTTTGGAGCATTATAAAAAAGGAACTAATGAAATGCAGTACCTTATAAAGCAAACTTAGTAGAGGGAGCATTTTTTTTTATTTTTTTATTTTTTTTTTCAATAGAGAGGGAAAGAAAGTAAAAAAGCAAAGCTCAGCAGTGTTTATAAAATATACCGGAGTATTGGCAGTCCGCCTGGACTTTCAAGGTCAAGCTCGCAGGTGCAGAATCGCAAACCTAAGATAGCTCCTTAATAGGGAAAAAACTTGTAGCTCTGTTAAAAACTAAAAGAGCAACAGAGGCTCAGCATTCAGCCTGTCCGGGGAGCTGCCCAAGGCGCTGCGGGGAGACATGAGCAGGGACGGACCCTCCCAACAGGTCTTGTGCTGCCACAGCTGCTGCCTGGGGCAGGGGATCACAGATCCATTGCACAACTCTGTTTTCTAGGGCCCTTGGAAGAGGAGATCCAAGGCAGGGGATTCCCATTTCCTGTTCTGAGGCAAAACGAATTGGAGGCAGAAAGTGGCAGTCACACTTCTGAGAATTTTTCATCAGTCAGTTGCTTGTTTTGTGAGCAGTCACACGTGATGTGCTTCCAGTCTCCTCTTTTTTGAAGAATGGAATCAATTTTAATTATCATCATTTTATAGTTTTATTCTATATTCACTTTAGCTGTGAACAGGAAGCTTTTTCTAACTGAAATTGAATGTCACAGAGGCTGCTTTTGGGGTGCTAAGAGCAGTTGGGGTAAAGATATGAGACAGGAAACAGATGAAAATATCCAGGGAGACGGGATAAGGTAAGAAAGTAAGAGGAATGGTTAGACCTCCAAATGCTGCTTCTGGAATTTTGGAAGGAATGCTGAACGAAATGAAATTAAATGCAAGTAATGGTGCTAAATGTACACTGTTGTAGAAGAATGAAAACATTTCACATTATAGCAGGAGGAGTGTCTCTGAGAAAGGTCTGGACTTGTCATTATCTTCTGCACTCTGAGCAGGACTCCAAGCCCAACAACAGCAGATGCCCAACAGCAGCTCCATCAGCGAGTTCCTCCTGCTGCCGTTGGCAGACACGCGGCAGCTGCAGCTCCTGCACTTCTGGCTCTTCCTGGGCATCTACCTGGCTGCCCTCCTGGGCAACGGCCTCATCAGCACAGCCGTAGTATGCGACCGCCGCGTGCACACCCCCATGTACTTCTTCCTCCTCAACCTGGCCCTCCTCAACCTGGGCTGCATCTCCACCACTCTTCCCAAAGCCTTGGCCAACGCCCTCTGGGACACCAGGGCCATCTTCTATGCAGGATGTGCTGCACAGCTCTTTTTCTTTCTCTTCTTCCTCTCAGCAGAGTGTTTCCTTCTCACCATCATGTCCTATGACCGCTACGTTGCCATCTGCAAGCCCCTGCACTACGGGACCTTGATGGACAGCAGAGCTTGTGCCACCATGGCAGCAGCTGCCTGGGGCACTGGGGCTCTCTATTCGCTGCTGCACACTGCCAGTACGTTTTCACTGCCTCTCTGCCAAGGCAATGCTGTGAACCAGTTTTTCTGTGAAATCCCCGTGTAGAAACTATTTGAGATTGGGAATCTGTAGAGTGGATATCTGGTGGTGTTGCAGCGGGTGGGAAGATCTTACGGTCCACTCTCCCATCTCACTGGGGAGGTACCTGTGCACTTGCTCAATGAGTTCTACCATTCACCCTGGCACTCACGAAGAGGATGTCACACACACACAGAAGCAACAAAAGGAGCTTAGGGTTCTCATTTGATGATGCTGTATATAGATATAGATTCAGTTGGAGTGCCCAGATGTATCTTCGATAAATTTAAGGCGAAAAATCCAATTGCTGCAGGGTTTGAATCACTGTTCTGGTGGGTGACAATTAGCAAAAATGTCGATTGGATTAACTACATCTCTTACAAACAATAAAAGAGAGAATCCGAACTATAGTCTATATGGGAACATACTAAACTACTTCATCAAGTATCGATAGATATTTGGATTCATCGAACTGTGGGAAAAACTTACTGGTTGGCTACCACCCTTTGCATGGCTAAAGCAACTCTTTATTACTTTGTACTATTGTAATCATCTTGCTTATTTTAATGTATGTTCAAATGAGGTGTGTATTATGGCAGTGTAAAACCTGTGGGAATAGCTATTAAAAATAGAAAAAGAGCAAGCTAAGACAGAAAGTGGAGAGCGGAAGTTATTTGAAATCTTCCCTTTCCCAGAATGTAGTAATCTAGCAAAAGTATTTGCTAGGTCCAAGAAAAGGGGGGATTGAGTTCAAACAAGGGGACAATCTAAGATTTAACTATTGCAGAGGGGCTTGGGTAAGCAGGATGTCAGGTCAGATAAGAAAAGATTATTTTGAAACTCCATTGTCGGCGTTATGGGGAATACCGGGCAAGGGACCAGCTGGAAACGGTTGCAGGCTGAAGTACCCACACAGTTTGATGAACAGCCGTGTGCTTCTGGCTGGATTGTGGGTTTCTGAGAACATCGAACCCCAACAGCTCCAGAAATGTCTCACAAGAAGGAGGACAGACAGAGTCACTGCACATCCTTTATTCTGTAAAGGTTCACACAGAGCCTGGTACATTATGTACAGTGTGTCTGGGCTACACTAAAAAGTTACAAGCTGAAGAGGAATAGATTTGTGTAATGATGTTTTAGTGAAAAACATTACAGTATTAAAATAATAATAATAAAAATTATAGTTATAAAAATTGATCAGAACAGAACAAAAGAAAACAAAGAGTTAGCATCAGTAAAATTCTGCATTACATGACATGAATTCAAAAGGATGGGCAGTTCAATGTTTGTGAAACACATCTGGTCAACACTTTCCTCACTGCGCCCTTGACCAAGTGGTTCCTCATACTGTAGATGAGGGGGTTCACTGCTGGAGGTACCACGGAGTACAGAACTGCCACCATCAGGTCCATGGAGGGCGAGGAGACGGAGAGGGGCTTCAGGTCGGCAAAAAAGGCAGTACTGAGAAACAGGGAGACCACAGCCAGGTGAGGGAGACACGTGGAGAAGGCTTTGTGCCGTCCCTGCTCAGAGGGCATCTTCAGAACGGCCTTAAATATCTGCACATAGGACACCACTATGAAAACAAAGCATTCAAAGACTTAACTTATACTTAAAATGAGAAACACAACTTCCCTGAGATTTGATTCTGAGCAGGTGAGCTTGAGGATCTGGGGGATTTCACAGAAAAACTGGTTGACAACACTGCCTTGGCTGCCGTGTGTCTGCCAACGGCAGCAGGAGGAACTCGCTGATGGAGCTGCTGTTGGGCATCTGTTATTGGGCTTGGAATCCTGTTCAGAGTGCTTCCAATTCTTTCCCCTTCCTTCCAAACAAGAAATATAAAATCCCTGCCTTGGCTCTCCTTTTAAAAAAGAACCCTCAGAAACATTCAGTTGTGCAGTGGAGCTGTGATCCCCTGCCCCAGGCAGCAGCTGTGGCAGCACAAGCCCTGCTGGGGGGCTCCTTCCCCCCACAGCATACGTGTCACCACAGCGCCCTGGGCAGCTTCCCGGGCAGGCTGAGTGCTGAGCCTGGCAGGCGGCAGAGTCCCATTCCCTGGGGCACAGCAAGGACCCTGCTCTTCAGGACAGCCCTGGCTGAAAGAATTGGAAGCAGAAATCTAAGAGTTTGACAAATTCAAACACAGCTCTGAGACTCCCAATTCTTTTTCAGTCAATTGCTTGTTATGTGAACTGTCACACGTGAAGTGTTTTCAGCCTCTCCTTTCACGAAAAGGAACCTTTCCAAGGGTGGAACTAGTTGAAATTATATATTTTGTTGGCAAGAATAATGCACTTATATGGCAAATAGGCAAGTTTCCTGAACAGAAAGAGAAGGGCACAAAGGCTGGGACTGAGGATTTTAACAGCAGTGAGGGTAAAGATATGAGACACGGAACAGACGAAGAAGTCCAGGGAAACTGGATAAGATTAGAAGACGAAAGGAAGGTTAAAGCTCCATATGCTTCTTCTGCTTATAGAATGGTGAACTTAATTAAGTTAAATTCAATTAGTGTTGCTAAATGAATATTGTCATAGGAGAATGAAAACATTTCATAGTATAGCAGGAGGAGTGTCTATGAGAATAATCTAGACTTGTCATTATCTTCTGCACTCTGAACAGGATTCCAAGCCCAATAACAGATGCCCAACAGCAGCTCCATCAGCGAGTTCCTCCTGCTGCCGTTGGCAGACACACGGCAGCCAAGGCAGTGTTGTCAACCAGTTTTTCTGTGAAATCCCCCAGATCCTCAAGCTCACCTGCTCAGAATCAAATCTCAGGGAAGTTGTGTTTCTCATTTTAAGTATAAGTTAAGTCTTTGAATGCTTTGTTTTCATAGTGGTGTCCTATGTGCAGATATTTAAGGCCGTTCTGAAGATGCCCTCTGAGCAGGGACGGCACAAAGCCTTCTCCACGTGTCTCCCTCACCTGGCTGTGGTCTCCCTGTTTCTCAGTACTGCCTTTTTTGCCGACCTGAAGCCCCTCTCCGTCTCCTCGCCCTCCATGGACCTGATGGTGGCAGTTCTGTACTCCGTGGTACCTCCAGCAGTGAACCCCCTCATCTACAGTATGAGGAACCACTTGGTCAAGGGCGCAGTGAGGAAAGTGTTGACCAGATGTGTTTCACAAACATTGAACTGCCCATCCTTTTGAATTCATGTCATGTAATGCAGAATTTTACTGATGCTAACTCTTTGTTTTCTTTTGTTCTGTTCTGATCAATTTTTATAACTATAATTTTTATTATTATTATTTTAATACTGTAATGTTTTTCACTAAAACATCATTACACAAATCTATTCCTCTTCAGCTTGTAACTTTTTAGTGTAGCCCAGACACACTGTACATAATGTACCAGGCTCTGTGTGAACCTTTACAGAATAAAGGATGTGCAGTGACTCTGTCTGTCCTCCTTCTTGTGAGACATTTCTGGAGCTGTTGGGGTTCGATGTTCTCAGAAACCCACAATCCAGCCAGAAGCACACGGCTGTTCATCAAACTGTGTGGGTACTTCAGCCTGCAACCGTTTCCAGCTGGTCCCTTGCCCGGTATTCCCCATAACGCCGACAATGGAGTTTCAAAATATTCTTTTCTTATCTGACCTGACATCCTGCTTACCCAAGCCCCTCTGCAATAGTTAAATCTTAGATTGTCCCCTTGTTTGAACTCAATCCCCCCTTTTCTTGGACCTAGCAAATACTTTTGCTAGATTACTACATTCTGGGAAAGGGAAGATTTCAAATAACTTCCGCTCTCCACTTTCTGTCTTAGCTTGCTCTTTTTCTATTTTTAATAGCTATTCCCACAGGTTTTACACTGCCATAATACACACCTCATTTGAACATACATTAAAATAAGCAAGATGATTACAATAGTACAAAGTAATAAAGAGTTGCTTTAGCCATGCAAAGGGTGGTAGCCAACCAGTAAGTTTTTCCCACAGTTCGATGAATCCAAATATCTATCGATACTTGATGAAGTAGTTTAGTATGTTCCCATATAGACTATAGTTCGGATTCTCTCTTTTATTGTTTGTAAGAGATGTAGTTAATCCAATCGACATTTTTGCTAATTGTCACCCACCAGAACAGTGATTCAAACCCTGCAGCAATTGGATTTTTCGCCTTAAATTTATCGAAGATACATCTGGGCACTCCAACTGAATCTATATCTATATACAGCATCATCAAATGAGAACCCTAAGCTCCTTTTGTTGCTTCTGTGTGTGTGTGACATCCTCTTCGTGAGTGCCAGGGTGAATGGTAGAACTCATTGAGCAAGTGCACAGGTACCTCCCCAGTGAGATGGGAGAGTGGACCGTAAGATCTTCCCACCCGCTGCAACACCACCAGATATCCACTCTACAGATTCCCAATCTCAAATAGTTTCTACACGGGGATTTCACAGAAAAACTGGTTCACAGCATTGCCTTGGCAGAGAGGCAGTGAAAACGTACTGGCAGTGTGCAGCAGCGAATAGAGAGCCCCAGTGCCCCAGGCAGCTGCTGCCATGGTGGCACAAGCTCTGCTGTCCATCAAGGTCCCGTAGTGCAGGGGCTTGCAGATGGCAACGTAGCGGTCATAGGACATGATGGTGAGAAGGAAACACTCTGCTGAGAGGAAGAAGAGAAAGAAAAAGAGCTGTGCAGCACATCCTGCATAGAAGATGGCCCTGGTGTCCCAGAGGGCGTTGGCCAAGGCTTTGGGAAGAGTGGTGGAGATGCAGCCCAGGTTGAGGAGGGCCAGGTTGAGGAGGAAGAAGTACATGGGGGTGTGCACGTGGCGGTCGCATACTACGGCTGTGCTGATGAGGCCGTTGCCCAGGAGGGCAGCCAGGTAGATGCCCAGGAAGAGCCAGAAGTGCAGGAGCTGCAGCTGCCGCGTGTCTGCCAACGGCAGCAGGAGGAACTCGCTGATGGAGCTGCTGTTGGGCATCTGCTGTTGTTGGGCTTGGAGTCCTGCTCAGAGTGCAGAAGATAATGACAAGTCCAGACCTTTCTCAGAGACACTCCTCCTGCTATAATGTGAAATGTTTTCATTCTTCTACAACAGTGTACATTTAGCACCATTACTTGCATTTAATTTCATTTCGTTCAGCATTCCTTCCAAAATTCCAGAAGCAGCATTTGGAGGTCTAACCATTCCTCTTACTTTCTTACCTTATCCCGTCTCCCTGGATATTTTCATCTGTTTCCTGTCTCATATCTTTACCCCAACTGCTCTTAGCACCCCAAAAGCAGCCTCTGTGACATTCAGTTTCAGTTAGAAAAAGCTTCCTGTTCACAGCTAAAGTGAATATAGAATAAAACTATAAAATGATGATAATTAAAATTGATTCCATTCTTCAAAAAAGAGGAGACTGGAAGCACATCACGTATGACTGCTCACAAAACAAGCAACTGACTGATGAAAAATTCTCAGAAGTGTGACTGCCACTTTCTGCCTCCAATTCGTTTTGCCTCAGAACAGGAAATGGGAATCCCCTGCCTTGGATCTCCTCTTCCAAGGGCCCTAGAAAACAGAGTTGTGCAATGGATCTGTGATCCCCTGCCCCAGGCAGCAGCTGTGGCAGCACAAGCCCTGCCGGGGGGCTGCTTCCCCCCACACCACACGTCTCCCTGCAGCGCCCTGGGCAGTTCCCCGGGCAGGCTGAATGCTGAGCCTGGCAGGCAGCAGTGTCCCATACCCGGCACAGAGCCCCTGGGGCACAGCACGGACCCTGCTCTGCAGGACAGCCCTGGGCACCTGCCTGCAGCCCCAGCTGCACATCCTGCAGCCATGCTGGGACACGCGGCCCTCAGGGCTGTGCTCTGACACTGCAGCACAGAAGCCCTCAGCTGGAGCAGACGGCTTTTTCTGCCTGCAGCCAGATCTGCTACGGGATGTCCCAGATTCAGTTAACCCTCTATGAAAAGCAGCTGCATGGTCAGCAGTGAGACTTACCTTTTCATGGTCTGTGAGCAATGCGCCTGCAGTGAGCTCACAGCCTTTTCATACCGTACACATCCTGTAATCTCTCTCCAATTTCTCTCCTCTCCTTCTGTCACTTGCAGGCTGTGCTGTGCACAAGAGCTGCTTCTGGGCACAGCTGTCTCTCTGTAGCACTGCCCACTTGTATGAGCTCCCTGTGTCCCAGGAGCTCGGCCCAGCTCAGCAGCAGAGGATGTCATGTTTTATCCTTCCCACTCGTCTCCCCTGACATGTCCCTGCGTCCTCTTGGCCAACAGATATTGAAAAACAACAGCATCATGATTGCACTTTGAAATCTGATGAATTAAACACCAAATGTAGGGTGATCAGTGACTGATTCCAGACCTGATACCTGAGATCCTGTGATGAAACAAAATGGGCAAACAGGCAAGGACAGAGAGAGGTGGACTTCCCCTGTGCGGGGCAGTGATTTAGTTGAGGCAGTGCAGGTGTCTCATCCCTAATGGGAAATCCTGGGGCTGAAATGGGATTCAGCTCCCCATGGACACACAGTATCATTGGGATTCCTCTGGTTCAGCTCAGAAGTGCACAAGGAGTTGCCTGCATGTGAGCTCCTGCTCTGAGTCCTCAGTCCTTCAGCGAGGAGGCAGTTGCTCGCACATAGACACTGGGTGATGCCCAAGGTGCCTGGGCTGCTCCCGATGTGTGCCAGTGCTTATAAACTGTGTGGGAAATCTCTGGGACAGACACCTCTTTCCTGAACATCAGCTGTGGGATAGAGAAGGAACAGATGTATTCTTGACCATCCTAAATGACAACAGACCCCAGCGCTTTGGGCACTTTATGGTGCCTTTGTCTCCAACTCCACTGAGAATGCAGAGTTACACAGCTGACTAAATAAATGAGCTCACAAAAGAAGAGCCAGATCTTTCTCTGTTCTCCATCCGAGGCATATTCTGGAGCTCAAGGCAATACAAAGATAACATATGTCTTTATTCTTCAACAGACATAACCTCAGTTTTCGGTGGGCTCTCAAGTGAATGGCTTCAGAAGCAGCCTAGTGTCTCTGGGCTCTCCCACACACTCACATGCAACTGTAAATGCAGCACAGGGCCTTCAGGGAAGCCATGCTTGAGGTGTGTCTGTGCTGCTATGTCAACTCCAAGACCCACAATGGATCTAATGCCTGTGTGCCACCTTCTGCACAGTAATGCCATAGATGAGCTCTCCAGTCAGACTCTGTCCAGTGATGCTTTCCAATGAGGATGTTTGCTTCTGTATTTTTGCACTAATGAGAAAAATAAAACTTAAAGAGCTAGAAATCTTTGTAGAGTTACATGCCTGAGCTCCTGTTTGGACCACAGTGGCACAGTTGAATGGCTTCTACAACTGCACTGTAGCACAAGGAGTATACAGATTCTTTATGACGGATTGGCGAGGAGACAAGGAAGGGCAACTGTCCTCTGTGAGAGTGCACTGAGCTGTGCCTGAGGACTGCAGAGTAGCCAGGTCACGGCTAATGGAAATGGCCAACAGAGGAGACCATCAGTGTCTGTTCCTGGCTTCCTGATCAGGGAGAGCAATTGGAAGGTGCCCTCTGCAGACACATTAGAGCCTGATGTTGTCAGGGCATTGTCCCCTTTGGGAGCCTTTTTCACTCCAGTATCTGCTGCAGGGACAGCACAGCATGGCATGTGCCATCCAGCAGATCCGTGGAGAGCACAGATGGGAGATTCTTGACCAAGCCATGGAGGAACCAAAGAGGAGAGGTTCTCTGCTGGATCTCATACTCTCTGGCAATGAAGGTCTGGTGGGAATTGTGAAAGTCAAAGAGGCATCAGGCAAAGTACAAGACGCAAATGGATCTCTTTTTATTTATTCATTTATTTATTTATTTATTTATTTATTTATTTATTTATTTATTTATTTTGAGGGCGTAAGCTTAGAAGATGTTCATAAATGTCAATAAAATTGAGACAAAGTATTGAAGACAAAAATTGAAATCAATGAGAACGTGTTAACCCTTCTCAACATGAGAAATTCTCATGAGTCTTGTTCCATTTTAAGTTGTAAATATGAATCTTTGAGGTGATTTGATGCCTTTTTTTTCTTTTTTTTTCTTTTTCTTTTTCTGAAACTATGATGTTTTCCAGAACTGTGTTTGCTGGACACAAATGCCTTCAGGTTCAGGGACACAGACAGCGGTGCCAGTGCCAATGCCCTGTGACTAAATCTTGGCGCCCACCGCTGCTCTTCCCTACTGCCTATTTGATGTCCCTCATCCTCCAGGTGTCTCCAGCTCTCCTAAATAAATGGCCGTGGTTAAGGGCATGTTTTCAGCAGGCCATTTAGACACACGCTCCTGCCACAGCCTTCCAGTTTTCCCCATCCCTTGCTCTTTGTTCAGTCAGATACCTCCCAATTATCTGTCTGATTTCTGACTTTTAGGGGGATGACTCAAATTTGCTCCATCTCGCCAAAGTCTGATGGACTGTGTTGTCAACTCCTTCACAGTGATTCTATCCCTTCCTATCTTTTCATTTTCTCTTTCTTTTTCTTTTGCTATGCCGTTTTCTTCTTCTTTTCCTTTTCATTTTCCTTTTCCTTTTTCTCTTTATCTTTCTTTTTTTTTTTCTTTTTCTCTTTCTCTTTCTCTCTTTTTAATTTTTCATGCTCAGTGTGTGAAATAATCACGAGTCCTGTTCAATTTTATTTTGATACCTCCCAACTCCCTGGCTTATCTATCCCAGGGAGATTACTAGAATTTGCTCCATTCCTCAAAAATCTGTTGTCAAATCCTTCACCGTGATTCTATCTATCCCATCCTATCTGTGTCTAACTCATTTCTTGTGCAAATATTCCCTATGAAAGATAAACCTCAATAAATGCAGCTTGGACGTGGTATGCAATTGATCACTGTGTTTTTCTGTTCATTCAATTGCATCACCTTTCCTACTGTTTGTTGGCCATAAATAAAGGGAATTCTTTCTTTTTCTGTGTGCAGCTGGTTCTCTGTGGAAAGCCAGTGGGAGTTGGTACAAAGGAAGTTTAACACTGAGCGGGTGAGAACAGAGAAGAGTGATGTGAGGAAAAGTGGTGCAAGTCCCATGGGGCCATTGAGAGTAGAAGAGGGGTGGGGAGGTTGAGGAGGAACTTTGTCCACGCAGAAACAGAATAGAACTCATAGGGGACATCCTGGATTGACATCAGTTGCAAAGTGCTTCTTTAACTTTTTGTATAAAACAAACTATAAATAAATAGACAATAAATGCATTTTGGATTCTTGCTCTTTAAGCTCTCTCCATTTTGCTGAACACGTTCTGAAAACCTGAAGAAGAGAACAGGATGGCACAAGCCACAAGAGGCTCTTTAGTTTATAATGGGCCCCAGGGCACATTTGGTGCTGAGTCCATCAACCTCCAGTGCAGAGAGAAGTTTGCACAAAGAACTCAGCAAGATAAAGGCAGAAGTAACAGTGAAGATTCTTGGAGTATTAATGGGCCCACTGAGGGCCATTAGCAAGCAAGCTTCCCAAGGCACTATTTAGAGCAGATAATTGGAAGAATTGCAGACGTGGGATCAGGAAAGCCAAGGCGCAGGCAGAACTGAACTTGGCGAGGGACGTGAAAAACAATAAGAAAACCTTCTACAGGTACATTGGCCAGAAGAGACAGGCCAAAACGGGCGTACCTACTTTGGTAAATTTAAAAGGAGAAATGGCTTCAACAGATGAAGAGAAAGCTGAGGTGCTGAATGAGTTCTTCACCTCGGTCTTCACTGGTGGCCAGGATTCTAGTCTTTTTCATGTCCCTAAGTCTTGCACCCCCATACCTCTGTGTGGGGACCAAGGAGGTAAATTCCCTCCCCACTGTAAGGTTAGAGCAAGTCCGAGAGTGCCTCCTTAGAGTGAATGAGTATAAGTCTATGGGGCCAGATGGCGTGCATCCCAGGGTGTCATGGTTTAATAATTTTGTAATTTTGCTATCAGTATTCCACATCATAACATCACATAAAGCATGAATAATTTTACTGAATCTGCAACTTATAGAAGAAGACTACATCTCCCAGAGAACAACACGATAAGTCACGGGACCTGGACTCTATATTAACTCGGTCGCAGAACAGACTGACGTCTTTCGAGTTCTGGAGTTCAGGGGAGTGTGTGGGAGCCTTCAGCCGTCTTGCCTAGATTTTACAGTAGGCCTCTCGGTTACGGGACTCATTCTCTCTCCTATTTTGCTTGATTCGAGCTCAATTTTCAATTATATTGTATTATATTGTGTTATCCTGTATTTCGATATAGTATTTAGTAAATAAGTGTGCCTCCTTAGATTGTTGCCGCTGTTTTCTTTTCCTAATTAACTTTTTCCTTTCAGCCTAGGGCCCCTCCGAGGCCCAAGGCCCCTGTCATGGACGCAAGTGGATTTTTCGTTAAACCGTGACAGATTTTGGTGGAGAATGCGGGCAAATTGAGTTGCTGTTTTTCTGTGTTTTCTTCTGTTGCTCTTTTAGTTTTTAACAGAGCTACAAGTTTTTTCCCTGTTAAGGAGCTATCTTAGGTTTGTGATTCTGCACCTGCGAGCTTGACCTTGAAAGTCCAGGAGGACTGCCAATACTCCGGTATATTTTATAAACACTGCTGAGCTTTGCTTTTTTACTTTCTTTCCCTCTCTATTGAAAAAAAAAAAAAAAAAAAAAAAAAAATGCTCCCTCTACTAAGTTTGCTTTATAAGGTACTGCATTTCATTAGTTCCTTTTTTATAATGCTCCAAAAATATTGGACCATGTTTAAGATAGCCTTTTTTTCCTATGAAGTTATAGGAATGTATATTAGATTGAAAGCATGGTTAGCAACGCTTACTTGGTATTTGCATGCAGCTCCAGAGGGAGCAACTAATGCAACTAATGCAACCAATAGTACGGAAATGGTGGTTTTTGAGCGTGCTCTTCCTTTTTTCTTTGCATCCTTTAAGCAGTCTTTGAATGACCAGTTGTCCCAGTGGACCACACTGTCAATCGTATTAATCCCCCTGAATTTACTGTTGATTATTGTAGTGATCTCACTCAGTATCTGGATTTATAACATTAGGAGGAAGTCTTCCCTAGAATCAGAGAATACTGAGTGGCAGGGAGTGTGGAGAGACTTTGGAGAGACTTTTAGAGGGCAGACATCTCTAGTGTCATGGAGCTTTACTCCTGAACACTTAAAGAATCCTGAGTGTTTGACCGCATATTTGAGACAGGAATGTTGTGGCTCAGGCAGATCTAAGGAGGCACAAATGACTTGAGGCCTAACTAATGCTTATCGGGCCTTATTCAATACCATTCCCGAGAGGGAAGATTTTGAGGTTGAGAGAGAGAGTCTCAGGGCCGAGAATGAGAGTATGCAATCCAAACTCGACACCCTCCGGTCCGAGCATAACGTCCTCCAGTCCGGGTACAACGCTCTCCAGTCCGAGCACAACGCCCTTCGGTCAGAGCACAGTGCCCTTCGGTCTGAGTGTAACATCCTCCAGTCAGAGCACAACGCCCTCCGGTCCGGGTACAACACTCTCCAGTCCAAGTATGACACCTTCCAGTCTGAGCGCGGCACCCTCCAGCCCGAGCACAATACTCTTCAGTTTGAGCATAACGCCCTCCGGTTCGAGCACAACACCCTCCGGTCTGAGCACAACACTCTCCAGTCCGAGTACAACACTCTCCAGTCCAAGTATGACACCCTCCAGTCTGAGTGCGGCACCCTCCAGCCCGAGCACAGTACTCTCCAGTCCGAGCATAACGCCCTCTGGTCTGATGATAACACTCTCCAGATTGAGCACAATGCCCTCCGGACCGAGCACAACGCTCTCCAGACTGAGCACAATGCCCTCCGGACCGAGCACAACAATCTGCAGACTGAGCACAATGCTCTCCGGACCGAGCACAACACTCTCCAGACTGAGCACAATGCTCTCCGGACCGGGTACAACACTCTCCAGTCCAAGTATGACACCCTCCAGTCTGAGCGCGGCACCCTCCAGCCCGAGCACAGTACTCTTCAGTCCAAGCATAACGCCCTCCGGTCTGATGATAACACTCTCCAGACTGAGCACAATGCCCTCCGGACCAAGCACAACAATCTGCAGACTGAGCACAATGCTCTCTGGACCGAGCACAACACTCTCCAGACTGATTTCTGACTTTTAGGGGGATAACTCAAATTTGCTCCATCTCGCCAAAGTCTGATGGACTGTGTTGTCAACTCCTTCACCGTGATTCTATCCCTTCCTATCTTTTCATTTTCTCTTTCTTTTTCTTTTGCTATGCCGTTTTCTTCTTCTTTTCCTTTTCATTTTCCTTTTCCTTTTTCTCTTTATCTTCCTTTTTTTTCCTCTTTTTCTTTCTCTTTCTCTTTCTCTTTCTCTTTCTCTTTCTCTTTCTCTTTCTCTTTCTCTTTCTCTTTCTCTTTCTCTTTCTCTTTCTCTCTTTTTAATTTTTCATGCCTTAAAAAGCATGAATTCTGAAAGATGTTCATTAATGTCAGTAAAAGTGAAAAAAAGAGTTGAAGACAAAGATAGAAATCAATGAGAATGTGTTAACCATTCTCAATGTGTGAAATACTAACGAGTCGTGTTCAGTGTTAAGTTGATTCCTCCCAACTCCCTGGCTGATCTATCCCAGGGAGATTACTGGAATTTGCTCCATTCTCCAATGTCTGTTGTCAAATCCTTCACTGTGATTCTATCTATCCCATCCTATCTGTGTCTAACTCATTTCTTGTGCAAATATTCCTTTTAAAAGATAAACCTCAGTAGAAGCAGCTTGGTCATGGCATGCAGTTGATCACTGTGTTTTACTGTTCATTCAATTGCACCACCTTTCCTTCTGTTTGTTGGCCATAAATAAAGAGATGCCAGTAGGGCATCCTTGAAGAACAGCCAGCTCTCCTCAACGTCCTTGTCTTTGAGGGCAGTGCGCCAGGGGATCTTGGCCAGCATTCCATTGAGTAGCTTGAAGTCTGCTCTTCTAAAGTTCAGCATCCTGGTCCTGCTCTTTGCCAGGCCCACATCGCTTGAGATCAAAAACTCAACCAGGGCATGGTCGCTGGAGCCCAGGCAACCTCCAACCTTGACGCCTTTGATGATCTCCTCAGCGTTGGTGAGCAGCAGGTCCAGCAACGCTTGACCTCTGGTCAGTTTGTCCAATACCTGAACCAGAAAGCTATCATAAATGGATTCCAAGAGACTTCTGGAGCTCTTGCAGCTCGCCTTGTGGTTTTTCCAACAAATGTCCGGATGGTTAAAGTCCCCCACCAGGACAAGAGCCCGTGAGCCAGACACCTCACGCATCTGAAGCAAGAAAGCGTCATCAGAAGCCTCCCCTTGATCAGGTGGCCTGTAGTATACCCCAAATACCAGCTGACCTTTATTAGTCCC